>NC_051318.1:82536450-83161450 GCF_015220235.1 Choloepus didactylus | reverse complement strand
AAAATGAGTTTTAACAAAAACAACAGTGCATAATCTCAATTTAGCTTCTGGTTTCAAAGTAGTCATATGTATCAACACTTGCATAGTTATAAATTAGTATAGTATTCATGATGGATGCTTTCATCAAATATATATAAAATATTAAGATAAATAAAGAAAACCACCAAAACATGATAGAACTAATTAAATTGAAATAAATATTTTAGTATAATATTTTCCAAATATATCTATTATCTTTGGGAGCCATGTTAGAACAGTAATGGGATGGATAATAGTATCAGTATGAACTAAAGCCAGGTGTAGACCCTATGAGTATAGAAGAAGTAATTTTTCATATAAAAATCCTAGGTGGGAACTAATATTACATATAAAGGTCATAATTTGAAAAAGAGGATTAAACAGACTCTAAATGTACTGAATCAAATCTCTGTATCTCATTAAATGAGATATGCATAATTGAATCAGATGGGAAATTTATGCCTACATATGCTTCATAATTTGTCCAGTGCATATCTTAATAAGAATTAAAACCAGAGCAACCCAAATATATGCTTTCTGGTCCTGAAATAGTAAAGAACTATTTTTATCTAAATTTTCTTTTAGAGGAACTTAGAATGAGGTATCATGAATATAAATTTTATCCTAAAACTACAAACACCCTGAAACATCACTGAGAATATAGCAGAATGGAATGCAATGAATTATAGTAGGTTTAGAGCAGTAGCACAGAATAGCTTTAATAAAATTATGCAGATTTTCTTATTAGGATTCTACCATGTTCATAACTTTAATAAGTAGTCTAACTAGGATTAAATACTCTGATTATTAAAATTTATATGAAAATATCCATCTTTCCTAAAAATAGACTTAATAATTCCAAAAATTACACATGATTGTAAAATAGTTCACATATGTATGAAAAAATATTCAGAGAGTGTTTTAGAGAAGGAAAACAAAATGCTACAACAATTTCCAATTTTAAATACAATGGACTGTATTTAAATCTATATAGCTATATATACATCTACATCTTTGTCTGAATTCATATTTATGTCTACTTATTTAAATGCACATAAATACACATACACTCACAAATGCATTTTATATCTTTTATTCACAATATTTCCAGGTCTATAGAACTACATTTTCATTTTCTCAGATCTCCTTAACTTTCAAAGAAATAGCTACTCTAATAAAATATTTTCCATTATCTTTTAGCATTTAAAAATGAATCTGGGTTATTTATTATTATAGTTCTTGCTGGTTATCATAAATTAGTGGAGAAAACAAATTATTTGCTGTTCATAAAACTCTAGGAACAGTTATTTTTTAATCTGAATATAATTTAATTTTAAATTAAATTCTTTATTTCTTACAATTGTTTTGTGATAATCCTAATCACTTAAATTTAAAACAAGTAAATATAAACAAGGAACATGAGTACAAATACTGTAGTTCACTAAATATTTCTGTATTTAAAAATTCCCAAAACATCTTCAAACAGATCTTATTGAATCTAGAATCTTCCATAACAAAGCAGCTTGGCAGGAATTTTATAGTGTAAAAAGGTAATGAATGTTGATGAGGGTAGCACAACACTGTGAATATGACTAACACCATCGAATTCTTCACTTGAAAGTGGTTAAAATGGGAAATGTGAGTTGTGTATACATTGCTATAATAAAAAGTTAAAAAGTCAAACAAGAACAAAAGCTGGTGAAAAATGATATACAATCAACCTCATGATGTTGAACTGAAATTTTTAACTCTAATTTATATATTGTTTCCCTTAGAAAATGATAAAATTGCATACATCTAATTATGTTCATTTTAGAAAAAAATATATTCAATAAATAGCTCATAACTATACAAATTAAGGAAAGTACATGTGAAAGAGAAAGCTAATTGCTCCCCATTCTCCCCTTTAACTAACTTCTGAGAAGTCCTTAAAGGAAGTTATGGCTTTTCATTTAATCCTCTCTTACAGAGGGGAATGTGGATGTGATGGCTGAACTTGAGTCACTTGATTGGAATGTGAGTGTGAGTGTGACACGATAGAAGAGCAGAGAAAAGAAGGGTCCAGGTTCCCTGAACACTTAGTGAGACCTCCATACCTCTGCTAGACTGCATACTACCCACCACTGAACTTTTTAAATGAGAGAATTAAATGTGTGTGAAAACCACTGTTGGTTCAGAATTTCTGTCCAAAGATGAATCTAATTTCTCTCTCTCTCATACATGCACACTCACAGTAAATTTATACATGAACACAAATACAATTGTTCCATTACATTTTTATTTCCTGTGTTTTAAGTTATAAAGAAGGTAGGAATTGAGGATCAATATCTCAAGACTGAGACCTGGACATGCTATTACCAGACTCTTCATATACAAGTTTAACATTGGTAAATAGCTAGGAGATAAACCCAAAATTGGTCACAATGAAAGTTGAAAGAAGAACTCATCAAACCGATAAACTTATATATGAATAAAATAAAATGAGAAACCTGCCCATGATAATCAAATTTAAGAAATTTCTTCTAAACTAAAATAAAATATATAGTTTATTCAACTTCCATTAATTTTTTCATAGAAAAATAAGACTTCTTTTGATCACAAGAGGAAAAAAATGATATTATCTTTGAGGGAAAACCAACACTGTTTAATATGAAAGATGTTTATCAGTTGATTCCTCAGCAGTTGTACTGCAGTTTCCACTTTTCGTATATTAGGAACCTTAATAATAATAATAATTATCCTGAAGAGAATTTTGGAAGTATTTTTGCAGATATGCCAATTCTAAAATGATAAAATCTGTTCTTTCAATGAAGAGACTTATTTAGTAAACATTATTTTATTCTAGTTATATTCTTAAAACATTTTAATTGGAGATCATTGCTATGTCTAGACTACATCATTACAGGCATTAAAAAAAATGAATTCATTCAATAACTCCATTGGTTTATATGAATTAGAGCTTTTGATTCCCAGGAAACAAATTATTTTGATATGTTTAAGAATGTATTATTTGTTTTAAATAATTAAGTCAGTTTACTTTTTTGATGTCATTATGATGCAATGTAATATAAAATTTTAATGAATACTAAGAATCACACAAACATTTGATATGTTTTTTGCAATTATTTGTATGAGCATAACGCATTGTACTTTGTTGTTTGCTTATCTTTTCTACAGTCTACATATGTTGATATACATATACTACAAATCACTAATTATTTCAATATGATAGTATAATAAAACATTACCTAGTATACCCTGGTTGCTGAAGGAGTGGTTGAAAATGGATCAAGGAATTTTTTAATTATATGAATCACACAGAATGTGAGAAAGATAGAAATAGGAAAAGAATAGCAATTTATAATTGGAATATCCTACCATCAATTTGTATAAAAAGAAATATAATTTTAGCTAGCTGCCTAGAGAAGAATCATGATCCGAGAAATGCATGAAGAGATATTTCCAATTGTAACCAATAAGAATTAATAACATTTGGTTTTCATAATTGGTTACTTTGATTTATTCAACAAAAACAATTTTCAGATAGAGGTTTGGATATGTAAAAGATAACTGACAGATCAAGGATGTTAACAAAACTCATACAAAAATTTAGAATGTTGCATTTTGTAGTAAATGAAGATATTCTTACATCGACTATAAGACGGGCAATTGTGGATTAAAGGAAATCTCACATTATTTAGAGATGTTAAGTCTTACCACCTACTGTGGGAATGTAAAAATTTAACACAGTTACTGAATATACCAAGCTTTCATCCTCAAGCATCTCTGGGCATATTAACCAAAATTATTGTCCCATGCTTTCATCCAAAAACAAGTGAGTTTTTCACTAATAGTCGTATATTATGGGAATAGAATTTGCGACTGTGCCGGTTTGAATGTATTGTGTCCCCCAAATGCCATTATCTTTGTGGTCTTGTGGGACAGACTTTTGGTGCTGATTAGATTTGCTTGGAATGTGCCCCACCCAGCTGTGGGTGGTGACTCTGGTGGGATACTCCCATGGAGGCGTGGCCCTGCCCATTCAGGGTGGGCCTTGATCAGGAGAGCCATATAAACGTGCTGGCTCAAGGACAGAAAACAGAGTGCAGCTGTGAGTGACGTTTTGAAGAAGAGCAAGCTTGCTAGAGAGGAATGTCCTGGGAGAAAGCCATTTTGAAACCAGAACTTTGGAGCAGATGCCAGCCACGTGCCTTCCCAGCTAACAGAGGCTTTCCGGATGCCATCGGCCATCCTCCAGTGAAGGTACCCAATTACTGATGTGTTACCTTGGACACTTTATGGCCTTAAGACTGTAACTGTGTAGCCAAATAAACCCCCTTTTTATAAAAGCCTATCCATCTCTGGTGTTTTGCATTCTGCAGCATTAGCAAACTAGAACAGCGACTCAAATGCATAGAGAAGTCAGGTGCTATATGTAGCTTCATTAATAATTTTTTCAAGGTTTTGTGATGTTAACAGATACTTTTTTTTCACAAATTAAGCATGTGTGACTATTCTACTCTCCTTGAAGAAACGTAATACCCCATCTTTATAAAACTTGGTAGCCCTCTTGGTTTACATGTTGGCTTCAAACTTTTGACAGAAATTCGGTACCAAAATAGTTCACTTTTCTCTAAAATCTATTATTAAAAACAAAACAGATCAAGCATGATAACAAATGGTAACTGACATCATCTCCACATCAGGGAGACTACCGAGAAGTAGGAGGACCATGATAGGTGAGAAAGAGAATGACCCACGTGTGATGGAATACAGTTACTCAGCACCTAGCAAATGTTACCTTTGAAGAACTACTAAACCAGTGTTTCCAGATGTTCCGTTTTTTTCATGAGATGGTGGAAGTCTGAATTCTTACAGCCATAGAACACATGATTGACAGGATGCTCATTCCTGCTGACAAACAATTTATAACTTCTGCTTTAGTGTTTCAAAGTATGTTTACCTATATTTAAAAAAAAATCTTCTCTGTAAACTTCTGTGGTGGTTATACAACTTCTCAACTCCTCATGCTATTGTTCTGAAAAGAAAGGCAGACTGAGTCACTAAATACATTGTTTAAGATTATAAAACATATAAGCTACGAAGCCAGAACTTATCAAAATCAAATTTTCTGATTTCACAGTTTATGTTTTTCCCCCGATATGCTTGGTTTCAGCCAAAATATCTTTGGCTATACACACTGATTTTGTTAGAAGTGAATTAGACAAGTATGCCAATTATATCTGTTCCCAGTGATCATCTCTAATAAGTACATCAACTAATAAAACACATCTAATTCTAACACTAAACAAATTAGTTCAACTAACCATACCACAAGAAACGCTTCTAACATATAGTCTATTTTCACAACCATTACTAATACTACAGCTGTAAAAATTATTACAACCGTAAAAATTACATAAAAAATTACAAGTAGGAATATGTGTGTGTGTGTGTGTGTGTGTGTGTGTGTGCTGTGAGAACACCTATCAATTTATTCAGTGCTGTCAAGCAGAGATATGCAATCTAAATCAATTATCCCTAATTCTCTTTTAATCCTGTAATATGTCTACAATTATGTATGATTGCTATCCTCGAAGAAGAAAGAGGAGGAAGAGGTAGAGAAGACCTAATGATTAAAGAATTGTAATATCTTTTCAATTGTCCCATGCCAGCAAATAGTAGAACTGGGATCCTTATTTGAGTCTCTGTGACAACAGCGTCTGTTATATTAAAATAAGTAATCATTTTACTTATTTATTCATTATTTTGGGTCAAATTTCAATAGGAAGCTCTCAAACTACAATATATTCTCTTTATTTAGAGCACAATTACCCATTTTTTCAAATATGCAAAACTTTCCAGGATATTCTGTCAAAAGTTTAAAACAGCTTTCTCTTTAATAAACTTTATGTATTGATGTCTTTCTCAGTCTTTGTTCAAGGTAACTTTTGCAGCTATTTCCAAGGGGGGCTTAAGAGAAAACACCGTGGAAGGATTTTTTACTGATGATGGATAAAACAAAACCAATATGACCGTTTCTCTATGGTCTCAGCCATTTGGACATTCTACCACAAATACTATAATTTGTTGAGTCATCTTTTTCCAGACTTTCAGAATAGCAACTTTGCTGTCACGACTGAAATCTTAGGCATAGTTTTCTCTGGTGTGCATCCAAAATTGGAACCATGTCCATATGTTGTGTCTAACAACCACTTTTAAAAGACTTTCAGAGTAAATTCTGGATCATACCCTTAGTTTTTAAAATCCTCGAAGGGCATGGGTCCTTTCATGTCTCTTTTAGCCACTCATACCTTGGTCTTCATCAATCACTCTTAATCTATATTCCCTTCCTAAGTGTTATTATGCACTTACAAGGCTTATAAAAATCTTTTATCTCTTTTAACATCCAGAACAAATGCCAATTCCCTCATGACAAGTTTTATTATCTTGATAGAATAAATCATTCATTGTGAATCTAAAGAATGCCAATTATAATTTAGTTTAATAGTTAATTCCCCCTTTTAATATCATTTGTTTTTACACGTTCTTCTCTCCATTATGTTTTAACTAACTCAAAGAGAGACACTGTATTTTTATTCATTTAGACATCACCCGAGGCCAGCACCTAAAGGGTTTTCAATAAATGTCTCTTTAATTTAATTTCGGCTTTTCTCTTTAAAAAATTATTTTGTTAGATAGAGTCAAACAGTTCACATTTTATTCTATTATACAAATTGGTGTTAGCACTATTTTTTTCTCGTAATTTGGACATCAACCAAAGGAAAATAAAGAGCTGCTAATCTTCTGATCTCAAAATCTAAGGATAAATTGAATATTCTTATTTTTAGTACACTAAATAAGTCTCCATGTTGCTTCTATATCTTCTTTATTAATCAAATATGTTTCAGAGTTAAAGCAAGTTCTTTAAGAAGATTGCAATTTATCCTTATATGTAGAACTCCTGTATCTTTTGATGTTACATAAATCAGAAATTCTAAAACATATGTGACATCAGACTTATAGAAAGCAATAGCTACACTGATAAAGACCAGCAAATCTATTCTTATGTCATTAATGGCATCTGTTTGTAAGTTAATAGTGACCCATGATTTCTTCTTAAGAAGGTAAAAATTTACTCCTATAAGTATTGACCCATGATTTCTTCTTAAGAAGGTAAAAATTTACTCCAATAAGTAGAGGAATTGACTTAAAGACCTCATCCTAGATTTATGTGAAATGATGGGAAAAATAAAAGTGCACAATCTCTTAAAATAAGGACACATTAAGTCCAGTATGATTAGCATATTCCAAAGAACTTTTTGAAAAATAATAATAAACATGAAATATGTAAGGGAATTTATTTGCATTTTTATTTAATATAGTAATTTTCTAAAATTAAAAGTTCCACATATACAAAATGCTATTATTTTATGGTAAATTGAACTTTATGTAACACTGGTATTTACTATGCACATATATTTTATTATTAAGTAAAAATAGAATGCTTAAAAAATCAAGCCTAGGGATATATGACATAGAGATAAGGGATGTTAAAAAAAAAAAGAAGAAAAGAAGACATTTTCAGTCATCAATAGTTAGCAATTCAATATAGGGTTATATTCTAAATATAAATTTAAATCAGAAAGGAAGATTACATTGCCAATTCGTACTTCAAATCTGAGAAGCAAGATTAACCTTGTTTGTTGGAACATTATCCCCAAATATAGGCCTGCCAATCAAAATGAATTTTACACTTAAAATGTCAATCATTTAGTTTATTCCTTTAGTATTTGAATCCTATTTTCTGGATATGAAGTAAAGCAAGTTAAAATGCAAGTATTCAAAGAAAATACAAAATACAAATAATCTTGCTAAAAAGTGTGCTTTGTCATATTGGGTAAGGGCAGTTGTGGTATTGTCTCAAATATATTATACATAAAAGATTTTAGGCATGAACAACATGTTCCTATAGTAGGAAGTAATTTCCTTAAGAGTTACTATAGTTTGTCCAGAATTGGTAGGATCACAGTCATCTTCTATCAATTATCAGTATTGTCTGATGTAAACTGCACTAATTTCCCTATGTTTCTATCCATTGAATATGAACTATTTGTTGTATTAGTTATATTGTGACATTTGCAAAAAAAAAACAAAACATTTTTTAAAGTAATACAATAAGCTGTCACAACTGGTAAGATGTATTGTGATCTTTAAACAAGAAACCAAACCAAATATGAGAAAAAAAACTTTGAATGATTATTTTCTCTGTTGAGACTAAATCCATTCTCTCCACAATCTTATTTACTGACTGTAATATTCCCCCAAATAATAATAGTGAGTAAAAAGATCTCTCCACTAAGGGAATACCCCTGCCCCCCAAAAAAGAAACCAGTTCTCCCTTTAAAAATTTTTTTCTTTAAATTAACTCAAATTGGCATTTTCCAACTCTGAGATCTGCTCAGAATGAACATTACCTATTGCGACAATCTGTTAAATACTTTAAAAACCATAGATTTTTTATATAGATAAATTAAATTTGAAACACTTGTAAGGAGGGAGAAACTGTAGCTAATTAACGGAAATGTGGGGTTAATATTTCCATTTTGTATGTAGAATAACATTTTAAAGTACTCAATCATAGGGGAATAACTGCAGAGTTGTTAGGATTATTTTAACAGATATTATTTGCATTGAGATATAACACTGTTGGACAGCACAAAACACATTAGTGTTCTTATACTCCCATCAGCAGTGTATAAGACTTTTCAGTCTTTCAATGAATATACATTTTTTGTTTTTTTTTGAAATCCAGTATATCATCCTTTTCCTTCATGGTTTGTGTATTGTGTGCTCTGTAAGAAAGAAATCTTGCTAACACCCAGTTTGTAATTAAATTTCCCAACATTTTCTTCTACAAACTTTCCAGTTTTCTCTTTCACAATTAAATTTCTTACATAACTAATTAATGTTTGTTCTTGGTATTATGTAGGAGTCTAGATTAAATTTTCTATATGGATTTCTAATGTATCCAGGAATATTGATTGAAAAGTTTATGCTTCCCCCAGTGGGTCACATTAATTTTTTTATTAAATTAAAGAACCATATTTTCAGGGGTCCTTAAGGGAACCCTCTTATGCCAAATGAATATGATTTTTTTCTATTATCTTAATATAATTCTTGATATTTACTATTGTAAGTTATTCAAATTTGTTCTCCTTCAAGTTTGTCTTGGTATTCTTAACATTTTGCATTCTATGCACATTTTAGACGTATATGTCAAATTCCAAACAAAGAAAACAAAACAAAACAAAACACTGTTGGGATTTGATTGAGTGTGCCCTGAAACTCAAGATCAATTTGGGGACAGTTAATCTTTACATTCCTATTTTCCAATAAATGTGCAGGATATATATCTTAATATATTAGGTCTTTACTCTTAGAAATTAGCTATTTTTCTCTGGTATGAGTCTTATGATTTTGCTTATGATTTTCTAGCTGTGTGTGAAAGGCTGAATGATGCTCCCCTCCCCAAGGTGTCCATGTCCTAATCTCCAGAACCTGTGAATGTTACCTGCAAAAGGGTCTTGCAGATGTTAAAATAAGGTTCTTGAGATTTGAGGATAGTTCTGGATTATCTGCATAGGAGATCAGTGAGACAGAAGACAATGTAACTGAAGCAGAGAAAAACTGAAGTGATGCTGCTGGAAAAACAGAGCCAGCCACTTCTAGAAGCTAAAAGAGGCAAGGAATGGATTTTCTTCTAGAAACTCCAGAAATAATCAGCCCTGCCAACAGCTTGACATTAGCTCAGTGATACTGATTTTGGACTTCTGGTCTCCAGAACTCTAAGGGAGTAAATATGTATTGCCTTAAGATACCAAGTTTGTGATAGTCATAAGAAATTATTATACCAGGTAAGCATTATAATATATTCTGTTTTTCTAATGTTTTCCTCGACTACTTCCATAGGTACTGTTTTAATTTTTAAAGTTAGTGATATTTTATTATTTCATAAAGCTAGCTCTCCCACATTGCTCTTTTTTTTCAGAACTTTATTATACCTTTGCTTCCTTTACTTTTTTATCTTTCAAAAATTTAACTGGAGTTTTCATTGAAATTATACTTTTTTTAAAAAATTTCTATTGTTATTTCCAAATTTACCTGGTCACTTTTCTCAATTATTATTATTTATTCATTCCTTTTACATTTGTTAGGTTTTTTAACCTAATTAGAAACTTAATTTTAGTACAGTTTTAGATTTATGGGATAATTGAGCATATACTGCAAATAGTTTCATATACCCACCACCCACAGTGTTCCCTAGTATTAACATCTTGCATCAGTGAATACATTTGTTACAATTAATGAGCCAATATCATTACATTACATTAAAATTATGCATTGTGTGCTCTGTAAGAAAGAAATCTTGCTAAAAAGAAAGAATCTTTACATTAAGATTCACTCTTTGTGTTGTGCCATGCCAGTGGTATAATCCGTAATGTCAATGTCATGTATCCATAATTTCAGTTTCAGAATGAATAGTTTTACTATCCTAACAATGGGTTTCATGGATATTCATGGACAGAATTCGTGGGGACTTAAAGGTTTCAAATCAGTTGGGTGAATTCCTAGAAGTACATAGTGAGACATATGTTCCCCTTTGTAAGAAACTGCTAAACTGTCTTCCAAAATGGTGTATCATTTCACATTCCCACCGGCAATGAAAGAACATTCCTGTTCCTCTGTAGCCTCACCAGCAATTTATATTGTCAGTATTTTGAGATTTTAGCCTTTCAAATAAGTGTTTGATGTTATCTCATTTATTGCTTTAATTTCTAGTTCCTTAATGGTGTATGAAATTGAGAATTTTTTTTGTATGCCTGATTGCCCTCTACATGTTTTTGGAGATATAGCAATCTTCCGCCCATTTTTGTTCAGATCTTTTGTCCATTTTCTAATGGACAAAATTTTCTTTCTTATTGTTGACTTTAAAATTTTTAAAATATTTTACATGCAATTCCTTTATCAGATATGTTTTGCAAATATTTTCTCCAAGTCTTTGTAGTTTGCCCCTTCATTCTCTTAACATTGTTTTTCAAGATTAGGGATTTTCATTTTAATAAAATCCAACATATCAGCATTCTCTTTGATAAATTCTGCTTTTAGTGTTGTATTTAAAACTCGCCACCAATCCCAAAGTCACCTAGATTTTCTCCTATGTTAGCTTCTAGATTCACAGTTTTGCATTTTACATTTAGGTCAATGATACATTTTAATTTAAATGTTGAGAAAAATGTAAAGACTGTGTTTTGTTTTGTTTTTTCACGTATGAATTCCTAATTGTTCCAGCATCATTTGTTGAAAAGGTGGATGATCTTTTCTCCATTGAATTGCTTTTGTTTCTGGTTCAAAAATCAGTTGACTTCTCATGTGGGTCTATTTTGGGGTTTCTACTGTATTCTGTTGATCAGTTTGCCTATTCTTACTCCAAAACCACACTGTCTTCATTACTTCAACTTTATAGTAAGTCTTGTAATCAGGTAGTGTTGGTTCTCCAACTTTGTTCTTCAGAATTGTGCTAGCTATTTTTGTTCTTTTGCTTTCCATATAAACTTTAGAGTCAGTTTGTCAATATTCACAAAACAACTTGCTCAGATTTTTGTCTAGGATTGTGTGGAATCTATAGATCAAGTTGGAGGGTATTGACTTCCTAAATATATTGAGTCTTCCTGTCCATCAACATGGAATATCTCTCTGTTTATTTAGATCTTTGATTTCTTTCTTCAGGATTCTGTAGTTTTCCCTGTGTAGATATCAAACATATTGTTTTAGATTTATGCCTATGTATTTCCTTTTTTGTTGCACCTATGTAGCACCTTTTCCTATGTAACACCTTTACCTATGTAGCACCTTTTTTGGTGCTAATGTCAATGGTATTGTGTTTTCAATTTCACATTGTAATTGTTCAATACTGATATATAAGAAAGCAAGTGACTTATGTACAAACCTTGTATTCTGAAACCTTGCTATAGTAATTTATTACTTCCCTGATTTTTTGTCAAATTTTGGGGGATTTTCTATATAGGAAATCATGTTATCTTTAAACAAAGGCAGAATTTATGTTTTTTTTTCACAGTATACCTTTTTATTTCTTTTTCATTGGCTAGGACTTCCAGGATGATATTAATGAGTTTTTATCATTAATGAGTGTTTATTTTTTTAAATGCTTTTTCTGCATCTACTGACAGGATTTTTTTTTCTTTTTTTTTCTTTTAGACATATGTTAATATGTCTAAAATGTTAATATGATGTATTACATATGTTAATATGATGTAATGCAATTTATTTTTGAATGTTGAAGCAGATGTGATGGTTTGGAGGCTTTATGGACCCTAGACAATTACGTTCTTAAAGCTAATCCATTCCTGTGGGTGTAAACATATTGTAAATAGGACTTTTGATTAGTTGCTTCAGTTAAGGCATTGTCCATGTGGGTCATAATCTTCTTACTGTAATCTTTTATAATCTGGATGAATATGGAGAGAGACAGCAAACCACAGAAGCAGAGAGAAAGCCATGGAATCCCAAATCTGAAAGCCAAAAAAAAACATGGAAGAGAAGGAAGAGACCAGCAGATGCTGCCATGTGCCTTGCCATGTGAAGAGGAATCCAGGAATGTCAGCAACCTGTCTTCAGGGAAAAAGCATAACCTAATGATGCCTTGATTTGAACATTTTCACACCCTCAGAACTGTAAGCTTGTCAGTTGATAAATTCCAATTGTTATAAACCAGCCCATTTCTGGTATATTGCATTTTGGCAGTCTAGCAGACTAAAATGCCAGCCTTGCATATCTGAACTAAATCTCATTTGGTTATAGTGTTTAATTCCTTTTACACATTGTGGGATAGAATTTGCTAATATTTTGTTAAGGATTTTTGTATCTATGTTCATGAGAGATAATGGTCCAGAGAGATCCTTTTTTTTTTTTTTTTTTTTTTTTTTTTTTTTTTTTTTTTTTTTTTTTAATGTCTTTATCTGGTTTTGGAAATAGGGAAATGCTGGACTCAAATAATGAGTTAGAAAATTATCCCTATACTTCTATTTTCTGGAAGACCTTGTGGAATAGTTATTTCTTCCTGAAATGTTTGGTAGAATTGACCATTAAAACAATCTGGACCTGAGTGTTTTCTTTTTTGGAAAGCTGTTAATTATTGATTTAATTCATTTAAAATCATAGGCCAATTCATATTATTTATTTCTTCTTTTGTGTTTTGGTAGCTGAGGTTTTCAAGGAATCAATCTATTTCATGTAAGTTATCAAATTTGTGGAGATACAATTGTTCATAATATTCCTTTACTATACTTTTAGTGGCCATGGAAACAGAAGTGATGACTCCTATTTCCCTTCTAATATTAATAAATTGTGTGCTCTCTTTTTCTTGCTTAGAATGGCAAGAGTTTCATTGATTTTACTGATCTACCCAGAGAAACAGCTTATGAATTTGTTGATGTTTCCTACTGTTTTCCTGTTTTTAATATCATTTATTTCTGCTGTAGTTTTATTATTTCTTTTATTTTGCTTGTTTTAATTTTATAATATTCATAGTTTTTTAACATGATTAGATTCTTGATTTTAGATCTTTTTTCTTTTCTATTGTATGCCTTCAATGCTACAAATTTCCCTTTAACCACTGCTTTCATGGCATTCCACATATTTCGATAAGTTGTATTTTCATTTTCATTTAGGTAAAAATACTTTTTTAATTTTTTTTGAGGTGACATTATCATCCTTGTGATGTAAACAATTACTGAAAACTTCTCTCCAGAGATTCAGTGAAAAAAAGGACAATTCTGAATTGTGAGGTTATAGACTGGAGAAGGACCCTGCAAATGCTGAATTGAAGAAAGAGAAGAATATCAAGTAGGACTCTTCTGTCCTAGACCAGCCGGTCCTCTCCACTCCTCCTTGGTCTCATGTGGGAAAGGCAGATAGAACCCTCCCCCCGTGGACACAGACTGCAAAATCTCTCACAAAAGTGAGACACAGCCCACTGTTTAAAGACTCAGGGGATAGGGGAGGACATTTCAAGGCCCAGGTCAATGAGGGACAGAAATGGAGAATATGTGGACAGACAGTGTGTTTCCAGCTCTAGGTGTGAAAGCCCTTCCCCCACCCTTGAGGGAAACAGCAGCGGGCAGCTGTTTCTTTGTCTGGGGGATAGCTGGAGTACTGGGTCAATGAGGGAGTACTTTGCTACAGCTGGAGCCCTACATTAAGCCAGATTTTGGTTGGCAAATTGAGGGCATAGGAATCCCACATTTTCAGCTCACCTGTGTACATACAGCCTGTGCTCAGTGGCAAAGCAGCTTCTGAGGTCAATAAAGTCACCAAACAGCACCATCTGCTGGAAAGTCTGGAAGGTGAAGGGAATTGAAAAACTTTTAAAAAGATGCACCAGACACTTTCTTTAGATGACAGGAGCTGCTCTACAAGCCCTGTGCAAAACCTGGCCCTGTTTGGGCTGAGAAATATGGAAAACCCAACTATTAAATCAGGACTCTAAAACAAACCTAGGTCTTGCTGGCCAGCAGAAAGCAGAGTACCACTGGAAGCCAGCATATTTGTATTACCACACAGAATGAACTTACTGGGGTGCCTAGTGCCTACCTTACATCCTTGTGGCAGGCTATGGTGGGCACCTGATTTTGGTGGGAAAATTGGGGACCAGTGCCAATCTGACAACTAGACAGTGAGAGAAACAAAGAAAAGATATAGATCAAAGACAACCAACATGAAAACCCTAGAAAAAGAGAGAAAACCTCCAGAATAAACTAATCAAGAAAATCAGATGCCTAGACAGCAAAAAATCAAGAGCCACACCAAGAAACATGAAGATATGACCCAGTCAAAAGAGCAAACCAACACCACAAATGAGATTCAGGAGTCAAAATAACTAATTAAAGATGTTCAAACAAAATCTTCTAAATCAAAACAATGAGTTGAAAGAAAATATGACAAAAGAGATGAAGGATATAAGGAAGACACTGTGTGACCATAAGGAAGAGTTTGTAAACTTGAGAAAACAAATGGCAGGTCTTATGGGAATGAAAGTCACAATAGGAGAGATGGAAAACACAATAGGGCCATACAACAGCAGATTTGGAGAGGCAGAAGAAAGGATCAGTGACCTAGAAGACAGGACATCTGAAATCATTCACACAAAAGAACAGATAGGGAAAAGAATGGAAAAATATAAGCAGGGTCTCAGGGAACTGAATGACAATATGAAGCACATGAATATACATGTTATAGGTATCCCAGAAGGAGAAGAGAAGGAAAAAAGAGCAGAAAGAATAATCGAGGAAATAATCAATGAAAATTTCCCAACTTTTATGAAAGACATAAAATTGCAAATCCAAGAAGCGCAGTATACCCCAAATAGAATTGATCCAAATAAACCTACTCCAAGACACTTACTAATCAGATTTTCAAATGTCAAAGACAAAAAGATAATTCTGAAATCAGCAAGAGAAAAGTAATCCATCACATACAAGGGAAGCTCAATAAGGCTAAGTGTGGATCTCTCAGCACAAATCATGGAGGTGAGAAGGCAGTGGTATGATATATTCAAGATACTGAAATAGAAAAACTCCTAACCAGGAACTCCGTATGCAGCAAAACTGTCCTTCAAAAATGAGGGAGAGTTTAAAATATTTACAGATAAGCAGACACTGAGAGAGTTCATGATCAGGAGACCTCTAAAAGAAATACTAAAAGGAGTGCTACAGACAGATAGAAAAAGACAGGAGAGAGAGTTTTGGAGAAGAGTGTAGAAATGAAGACATTACGAGATAGAAAGAGGGTAGAGATTGGGCATTTGATGCTAAAGGAGTATAGAATGTTCAACAGGACTGATTGTATAGATCCAGATATGGATAGCACAATATTGGTTGATGGTACGCTGAACAAAGGTGACTGTGAGAATGGTTGAAAGAGGAAGGTGAAGGGTAGGTATGACGCCAGAACGAAAGAAGATAAAGACTGGAACTACCTAACTTAGTGAAACCTAGAGTGGTCAATGATTTTGATTAAATGTACAAATATAAGAATGTTTTTACATGAGGGAAAACAAATGATGTCAAATTTGCAAGGTGTTTAAAATGGGATGGTACTGGAGAAAAATAAATCAATGCAAACCAGAGTCTATAGTTAACAGTAACTTGTAATATGCTTCCATTAATTGTAACAAAGTCAATATACCAAAGCTGAATGTCTATAAGAGGGAGATACAAGGGAAGGATATTGTATTCTTGGCACTGGTGTTGTTGTCTGAACTTTTAATTGTATTTTATTTTATTTTTATTTTACTTTTATTTTTTTAGTCATCTTTTTTCTTTTTTCTTTTTTCTACTTTTCCTCTTTCTGCATGGAAGAAATGGAAATGTTCTCATAAAATTGTGGTGGTGTATTTATAATTATGTGATTATACCAGGAACAGTATTTTAAAACTTCAACTTCTATGTGAGACCAAAGGAAGAAATATTTATTTGGTGCAAAATCTTTATTTTTGGTAGCACACTCTATAATTGAACATGTATGGTCAGTTTATTCAAACATCATAATTACAAGGAACTTTGAATAGGAAGTAAGATTGTGTTGACTTGTACATTAGTGTGAAGCCCCAAAACATCCCAGAGTAATTTGGGCAGAGAGTAAAAATGTACTTGCAAAGCTCCCTTTAGGGACTGGGAAAAAATGTGGAAATATTAAACTTCCCCACCTGGGAAATTACTGATATTCTCACAAGCATTGGGGGCTACCAATTTAGAAGACTGTACCCTCAGTCTTAGGGCTTGTCTTTATAAGCTTGTTACTGCCAAATAGAGGCTAAGCCTACTTATAATTGCACCTAAGAGTCACCCCAGAGAACCTCTTTTGTTGCTCAGATGTGGCCTCTCTTTCTAAGCCAACTCTGCAGGTAAACTCACTGCCCTCCCCCATACATGGGACATGACTCCCAGAGGTGTAAATCTCCCTGGAAATGTGGAACATGATTCCCAGGGATGAGCCTGGACCCAGCATCAAGTGATTGAGAAAGCCTTCTTCACCAAAAGGAGGAAGAGAAATGAAACAAAATAAAGTTTCATTGGCTGTGAGATTTCAAATGGAATAGAGAGGACATTTTGGAGGTTATTCTTATGCATTGCATAGATATCTCTTTTTAGTTTTTAGTGTATTGGAATAGCTAGAAGGGAATACCTGAAACTCTTGGACTGCAACCCAGTAGCCTTTATTCTTGAAGATGATTGTATAATTATATAGCTTGCACTATGTGACCATGTGATAGTGAAAACCTTGTGACTCACATTCCCTTTATCCAGTGTACAGAGAGAGGAGTAGAAAATTGGAAACAAAAAGTAAATGAATAATGAGGAGGGATGGGGGATGGGATGATTTGGGTCTTCTTTCTTACTTTAATTTTTATTCTTATTTTTTGTGTGTGTGGTAATGAAAATGTTCAAAAATTAATTGTGGTGATGAATGCACAACTATATAATGGCACTATGAACAACTGATTGTCCACTTTGGATGATTGTATGCTATATGAATATGTCTCAATAAAATTGGATTTAAAAAAAGAATAAAACTGAGAAAAAGGAAAGTAGAGAAGAGAAATTGAGAAAGTCACTTCCTGAAAATCTATTTCAGCACAATTCCATCAAGCAATAAAATATCTTTTCTGCTTAAAAAAAAAATTATTGAGAATTCTTCTTTGACCCATGTGTTATTTGGAAATGGGCTGTTTAATCTCCAAATATTTAGGGATTTTCTAGCTTTCTGTGTTAATTTCTAGTTTAATTTAATGTTCTATAAAGCATACTTTGTATGGTTTCTATTATTTTAAATTTGTTCTGTGGTGTTTTGTATCTCAGAATGTGGTCTATCTTGGTGAATGTTCCATGTGAGATTAAAAAGAATATTTATTCTTCTTTTTGTGTTGAAGTATTATTTAGATGTCAATTAGATCCAACTGATTAATGTTATTCAGTCCAACTACATTGTAATGATTTTTTTGCCTGCTGAATCTCTCAATTACTGGTAGAAGTGTGTTTCAGTCTCCAACTATAATAGTGGTTTCATCTATTTCTCCTTGCAGTTCCATCAGTTTTTGTATCACTTATTTAAAACTCTGTTTATAACATGAGCTTTTGTAAGACCTTATATGAATACATGTTAAGGATTGTTATGTCTTCTTGGATGATGGTCACTTTGTCATTATGTAATGCACCTCTTTATCAGTGATAATTTCCCTTGCTCTGAAATCTGCTTTGTCTGATACTAATATAGCTACTCCAGGTTTCTCTTGGTTAGTGTTACCATGTGTGGTGGTTTGGATTTGTTATGTACCCCCCAGAAATGCCATGTTCTTTTTATCCATTCCTGTGGGTGCAGACCTATTGCTGGTGGGACCTTTTGATTAGGCTATTTCAGTTGAGGAGTTGCCCTTTTACTGGGGTCTTTTTAAGAGAGATGAGATTAAGAGAAGCTCACAGAGAAAAAGCCCCTGGAGGATCTAACAGAGGAAGCCACTGGAACCAGAAGCTGAAAGCAATAAAACCCAGGAGGAAAGGACCAGCAGAGGCTGGCCATGTGTCTTCCCATGTGACAGAGGTGTCCCAGATATCAGCAGCATTTCTCCAGAGAAGGTATTATCCTGTTGATGATGCCTTTATTTGTACATTTTCATGGCCTTAGAACTGTAAATTTGTAAGTGTATAAATCCTCATTGTAAAAGCCAAATCATATTGGTATATTGCATTCCAGCAGCTTTAGTGAACTGAAACACCGTGCTGTACTTCTCTCTGTATCTTTACCTTTAATATATTTCTATTTACACTAAAAGTGGGTTTTGCATAGGCAACATATATTTGGGTCTTCCTTTTTTGTCCATTCTAACAATCTCCTTCTAAACTTAGTTTATTTAGAACATTCACATACAAAGTGATCATTAATATATTTGGATTAATATCTACTATATTTTAACTGCTATGTATTCATTTGCTTATTCTTTTCTCTATGCACTTCCTCTCTTTTTTTTGCCTTCAACTGATTTAATTGAGCATGATTCCATTTTCTCTCCTCTTTTGCATATAAATTATATTTCTTTTTTTAAAAAAATTAGTAATTGCTCTGAAGTTTGCAATATACATTCAAAACATTGAAATTTAGGTCAACTTTCAGGTAACACTATATTGCTTCACAGGTAGGGCATGTAACTTAGAATATTCCCAATTGCTCCCTCACCTCCCTTTTCACATTGCTGCCATACATTCCATTTATCCATGAGTCAAAACTATCCAATAATTAGTTACTATTATTGGTTGAATGAACAGTCACCTAGTAGTTCAAATGGTAATAAAAATATTAAGGTTTTGTTTTACTTTCATTTATTGCTTTTCTGACTTTTCCTTTCATTTTATAAGTCAGAGTCTCTGATCTATATCATTTTCCTTTTTGCTGAAGAACTTATTTTAACATTTCTTGAAAGAAAATTCCACTGATGATGAGTTCCATCAATTTTTGCTTGTTTGTAAAAGTCTTTATTTCCCCTTCAGATTTGTAGGATAATTTTACTGAAGACATAATTCTAGTGTTGTGTATTTTTTTCTTTCAAGATTTAAATATTTTAGTCCATTCTGTTCCTCCATGCATAGTTTCTGATGACAATTCCAATATAAATTTTATCCTTTTTCCTCTGTAAGCAAGGTGGACTTTTTTTCTGGATGCTTTCAAGATTTCTCCTTGTCTTTGGTTGCATGCAGCTTGAATATATGTCCAGGTTCTAGATTGTTCAATAGAACACTACTTATTATTCTCTGAACACCCTGTTTGTGGTTTGGTTTCTGTCACTAAATATTGAAATGTCTTAGCCTTTACCACTTGAAATACTTTTTCTACACTTTTCTGTCATTCTTTATTTGGTATTCCTGTTATGCTATAGTACACCTTTTATGATTTTTCCCACTGTTCTTAGACATTTTATATCTTTTTATCAGTCTTCCTTTTCCTTGCATTTCAGTTTGAGAAGTTTCTATTGATAGGTCTTCAAGCTCACTGAATCTTTCATCAGCTGTATTCAGGCTGTTGATGGACTCATCAAAGGCATTCTTCATTTGTGTTACATGTTTTGTTTTGTTTTCCAACACTTCACTGTGGCTCTGTCTTAGAGTTTCTATCTGATTATTTACATTACCCATCTGTTCTTGCACTTTTTGCATTAGTGCCCTTAGCATGTTAATCATAGTTATTTTAAATTCCATTCCCCTAATTGAAAATATCTGCCATATATGAATCTGAGTTTGATGAATACTTTGTCTATTCATTTGTGGTTTTTTTCCATGTTAGAATTTTCAAAAATTTTTTATGAAAGCTGGACATTATTTATCATGTAAAATTAGGGTCTTTTGTGTGGGGTTTTGAGTTGACTGCTGTAGATTTCAGATGCTTGATTTCTTCTAGTGTCCTTGTATTTACCTTATCTGTTGACATTGTGTTTCCCTAGAAACTATTTCTTAGAGAAAGTCTAAGCTTTTCAGTTCTTTCTGCTGTACTCCACTGTTATACAGGAGTTCTATTGATATGGTAAGATGTGGGAGGAAGGGAAATATTGTTTAATCATATGATTATGTCTCATTATTTTATTGGTCCTGAATTCCTGAGCTGTGACCTTTACAAGGATTTCTCAGCTCTGCCCCTACCCCCCTCCACACACACACATATAGGTGGCACAGGAAGACTAAAGAGGTCTGGAATTGGGCAATTTCCCTTTCCCCAAGTTGAATAAACCTATGACAATACCCTTTCCCTTGTTAGATCTTTGTTGTGGTGAATGCTCTGGGCTTATTTCAAAACTGTAACTTTCTTCTTGGGTGTCTTTTTAAATCATTACTTTTTCCCTAGGTGTATTTCCCATTCCCCCTGGCCAAACAAAATTATTTTTATCTCAATTCATCACCATGAGAACTTGGTGGGGCTCCTGGAGATAAAATCCACAAAAATGTGGAATTATAGATGTTCACCATAATTTCTTCTGCCCCCAGAAGTTTTCATGTTTCCTGATATCCCATACTCAGAAATTCATCAAAGTGACTATTTAATTGTTTCTATCAGACAACAGCAGCTACTTCTTCAGTTAACCTAACCTACATTCTATGCATTCACCTTTCTTACCAAATTTTGGGATGACAGATTATTCCATGATGTCAATTCTCTGGTAGATCTGTCATTGATTTTCAGTTTTTCCAGCTTTTTCCTTGTTGTGAGCATGGTGTGGGAGAGATCACTTCCAAACAAACTCTTCACATGCCGAAACAGAAACCAGAATTTATTTTTGTTATTTTTAAACATATTAACTGCACATTTACATAGTATATAGCTGAAAATTCCATTCTCTGAATTTTGTGTGGGTATGGTTTTTATGATGTCTGTTTTTGTTTTTTGGTTTGTTTGTTTGTTTTTTAGTTGTTATTGTCCCATGGGGTTTCATAGTGTCTTGCTTTCTTGGTTCAGCTGGTTTGTTAGAAACATAACCATTAGCAGTCATTTCCCATTGCCTCTTTTCCTTTATTTATATTTACCCATGTAATTACCTTGACTGGATATATTTATTTTTTTATGTGACTTTGAGCTTTTAGCACTTCTTATAAGACCAGTATAGAGGTGCTGAAAACACCCAGCTTTTGTTTTTATGGGAATGTCTTAATCTCTCCTTCTTTTTAAGGAACAACTCTGGTGGATATAGAATTCTTGATTAATAATTTTTCTTGCAGCACTTTAAATACATTGTCCCACTGCCTTCTCACCTTCATGGTTTCTCTTGAGAAAATGACACTTTAATCTTATTGATATTTCTTTGTACATGATGTGTTATTTCTCTCTTGCTGCTTTCTGGATTCTTTCTGTCTTTGGCATTTGGCAGTTTGATTATATGTCTTGGTGTGCATCTCTTTGAATTTATCCTATTTGGTTTACACTGAACTTGTTGTTTATATATATCCATGTCTTTTGTCAAAGTAGGAAAGTTTTTAGCCATTATTTTTTCAAATATTCTTTCTGTCCCTTACTTCCTCTCTTCTGCTTTTGGGACTCCCATAAATGCACATATTGGTATGTTTAATGGTGTTCCACAGGTCTCTCCAGCTCTGCTTACTTTTCTTCATGCTTGTTCCTTTCTACTCCTCAGACTGAAAAATTTCCATTGGCCTAACTTCAGATTCACTGACTCTTTCTTCTGTCAATTCCAGTCTTCTGTTTAAATCCTCTATGGAATTTTATAATTTTATTTATTTTGGTTTTCAGCTCCAGTATTTCTGTTTCATTCCTTTTTATGATTTCCTTGGGTGACTGCTGGGGCCATTTGTTGTTATACTTATTTTGTTCATATATCATTTACCTGTTTTCCTTTAATTGTTCTTCTGTGTTTTCCTTTAGTTCATTGAACATATTTAAGACACTATTTAAAAGTCTTTGATAAGTCCAAATTTTTTTCTCCCTCATTGATGTTTTCTGTTGCTTTATTATGATTGTTTGAATGGGCCCGTATGGTGGCTTGAAGCTGTATGTACTCCAGAATAACATTTTCTTACATATAATCCATTCTTGGAGGTGTGAACCTATTTTAAGTAGGGTCTTCTGATGAGGCTACTTCAGTTAAGAAACTGTATCCTAACCCAATCAGAATGGGTCTTAATCCTATTACTGGAGTCCTTCATAAAGGGAATGAAATTCAGACAGAGAGAAAGAAAGCCACAGGAAGAAGCTGAAATCAACAGAACCCAGGAGAGAAGAGAGAGACCAGGAAGCACCACCATATGCCTTGCCATGTCAAGTACAATCAAGGAATATCACAGCTTGTGAGGAGATATCATTGCCATGGTGAAGCCCTGATATGAACATTTCCCCAGCCTCAAAACTGTGAGTGAATAAATGCCCATTGTTAAGCCAAACCACTTCATAGTATTTGCTTGAGCAGCCTAGGAAACTAAAACAGCCATCATTTCCTGTTTCTTTATAAGCCTTGTGATTTTCTTTTTGTTCCTACACACTGGACATTAGAAAATTTTCTTATAGCATTAAGCTACTCAACATCCTAACCACTTCTACATCCAGAGGAAGTTCTGGGATTAGTGATACAGATATGAGCATCCTTCAGGCTACCCAGAGTGGTACAGACATACATGCACCTACTATGCACATAAGGATTATTCTGCTCCCTCTGGAACTGGGACCAGAGATGGATTCTGGAAGCATGGGCTGGCTCCACACCAAGCTGGGGAAGGGGTAATGAAAGGGCCAACAAAGTCAGCCCAAGGTTTTCCTACCATTTTAAGTTGATTTTTCTTCATTCATTGCTTGCTTAGTTACTGAAACCCTTTAACTGTTTTCCAGAGCTCTAAGAAAGATGATTCTATCAGTTTTCACATATTTTTTTAAATTTTCTATGGAGGGAGAGAATGCTGGAGCATCTCATTCTGCTTTCTTGCTCAGTCTGAGTCTTGTGTTATAAGGATGAGAGTGATGATCTCTCCAGCTCTCTAGATCAGAGAGTAGAAGCAAGAAGTACGTTACATAGTTTTTGACATGGGCTGAATATAATTATATTTTTAAAATAATTCATGAGCACCACACCAATAAAATGTTGATCTGTTTAGTTTCATTCTTTCTTCTTAAAGATAATAAAGTTTCTAGTTGTTTTTTTTTTTTTTGTTATTAGCTAGCACAGGATATGGCATCATTAAATATAAAATAATAATTGACTCTCAGGTGCTTTCCTGAGTCATGATTTATTATTTAAACAACAACATTTCATATTATAGTATCATTGCATTGAAATTTATCTTTGGTGGATTCTATTTGCACATACTATACTCATATTTACTGTTTTATTCTTCTAGATACTCAATTAAAAAAATTAGAAACCTAATTCTTGGATTCATGGATGCTCCTACTTTGCTGGATTGACAGTTCTATCTTTAAAAGAATCCTTTGCCTCATTCTTTGTTTTCTGAATGCAACATTTTCTTATCCATGGAAAAAAAAGTCCTTCCAAATCTTACCTGAATTATTTTTATCTAAATATCCAGTCATTTTGGATATTTATCCAATATATATAAATATCCAAGTCATATCTTGTGTCCATTTTGTTACAGATGCTTTACATGCATTTTTTCCTTTGGTCTCATTCAAGCATTAACTTTAATATTTTTGCCTCATGCAAATAGATATGCAAATAGATATGCAAATAGATGAGAGACTAAAATTCAAGGTTTTTCCAATGCCAAAATCCGTAATTCTTTCCAGTGTATCATGCTAGCATATAGTTTTTTTTTTCCTATAAAAAAAAAAGTTTCTGGTGTGTTCCATCGGTGTTTATAAGTAGGAATGTATTGCTCCATTAGATAAAAATTAGTGAGAATGGGAATGAGTGGGTAGATAAGTAGCCTAAAACAAAGGCTTTCCTTCTGATATGAATTTTTAATTGGTGTATTAAAAACTGGTTTTTGTCATCTGAATGGTGACTTCTACAATTACAACCCATTAAAAAAAAATTCTATATGATTTCATCCTTGTATTCAGGAATATAGTTTTGATTAAGAAAATTTTCCTCATCAGCCTGGAGATTTGATGTTACCTTGCTCAGTCAAAAAACTAATAGGTGGCATTTTAAGTACAAATGATACAGCTCAGAATGCTTACTTAATTTACATGTGCTTAGTAGATTAGTAATTACAAATTGATTCTTTACCACATGAAAGCATTATGATTTTTGTCAAATGGTTATTTTGAAACAGCATCAATATATGTTATGATCATTTGGTTTGAATAACAGAACTATATAAAATAGTGAGTAAATGACATTTTGTCATTTACATTTGTTTGTATTCCTATGAGAAGAAAATTGAAATATATTCACAATGAATATTTATCACAATTTATTGTCAGTTTTGGTACTCTGACATGAAAGACTGAGCATCTATATGGTTGTAAACTGTAAATTGAGTATTTTCCAGGTTATGACAGTAAGAAACCTTAAATTTTGGAAATGTTTTCAACTCCAATTTATTATTGCGCCTTACATAAGAAAACATCTACAATTGCCCAAGTGAGGTAATGAGAATAAGAAGCAAGTGCCCAGCCAGGCATGTTTTAACATAACTCTTGTGTTGGAAAAGAGATGCCCTAAAAACACATTTGAAATAAGATAAAATCTTAAGATGATCAGAGACTTAGGGGAGTTGAGCTAGAGAAAATAATTCAGAATAGTGTTGCCTTAGAAGCAATGATATCCAACTTGAGTTTTAATTTGGGATTTAGATTTAGATTTAGATGAGACTGCTATTGCAAAATCACCCACTAAGTGAATACTACTCTGCTCCACAATCACTACCATCCCACAAAGTGCGGAAAGGCACTATTTTTTTTTAGATTATTCAGCTTTCATTTTTTCACACCTCCTTCACATGCAGCTGGAGTGACTTAAAGTCTCAGTAATAGGCTTGATTCATTGCTAATGCTGCTCTGAAGACTTGGTTTTCATATTTTTAGATTTCCACTAACAGGGATAAAACATACTAAGAGTTCACACATTTCAGAAGCAATTTTTACCTTATTATTATTGATTCTTTAAAATATTTAATTTTTCTAATTAAAGTGTCCTTAACTGGAAGTAAGAATGATCAAGCAACATAAACACACACACACACACACATTTAATTTGATCACAATTTAAATGGTAACAGATTTCTGTGGTATCAATTCATACTATCCTAAAATTATGAATCAATATATTCTAGATCTCCTGTAACAAATACACAAAACAGAATACATTTATAAACAAAAGTAATCTTTATATATAGTTCATATTATTTAGCAGTATGTATATATAGATATGAGCACATATTTATATCTGTCTTATATGTATAGGTATATATACCTATACATACACACATTTGTATCTATCACATATATATGTATCCCTAACAATTTAAATTTTGATTGTTACATATATACATATATGTGATAGATGTATGTATTTAGTATTATGTTTTATTATATATTCATACAATAATTCTAATTCTAAATGCATCTATATCTATACATGTATATGCAGTATAAAATATTTAAACATATATGTATTAATGCCTTATATGTCTGTGGTGTGTGTGTATGTATGTGCATGCATGTGTGTGTGTGTGTAAGTAATTCAAACTCCCATGGTATGAAATTAACTTGAATTTAAAATATTCAAGTTAATGAAAAAAGAATCCATTATACTAATTCCCACTGCGTCAGCTAAAAGTCTCCATCTACATATGCAGATAGAAAAAATAGTGAACTAACTCAGGAAAGAACAAAGTTAATGCTTCTTTTTGTATCAAATCTACTTACCCTGTATTCTGTAAATATTTGACAGTGACAAAATTAAAATGAATAATTATGCTTTTTTCTTTCCAAAAATGCATTTATTCTTAATATGTATATCTTGTGTCTTCTGGAAGCATTCATAACTTATCTTCTAAAAATCATTGTGTTTGAAGACTTTCTTGGTTTTCACATTTATTTAAACATTAAATTTTTATTCTAGTTTTAACACCTGTACACAAATATTGAAAATAAAACCCTACTGGGGGAATGATGCACTTAACTATTTTATCTAGGGAGACATTAACTTAATTGTATATTAAGACTAAGCTAAAATGTTTTATTGGGGTAACATTTTGAGCCAAATTACAATATGGTATTTTATGCAGTCCACAACTTCTACAATACATATTCTTGTATTCAGTTATGTTCTGGTTGCCCTTTGTTAGGCTGGCCCCCACACCAAAATTTGGTTTGATTATTAAGACTGATGATAATACCACACAGATACAAAGACAGTATGAAGCGTTTTATCACTCATATACTAAAGCTTTGAGAGGCCAGGGGTGGAACCAAGCAGGTCTGAAAATGATTTGGAAAAGCAGGAAATGGCAACTGGTCTTGGTTTTTATTGTGGTTAGAGGAAAGGACTGGCCTAGTATTCCCATGTAGATAGGGGTTTGCATGGCTTGAACTTCTCATTGGACCAAAGGAGGGAGCACCCAGATGTGAAGCAGAAAGGGAATGGGTAGTAGTGTGTCCTGAAAGCTGTCAGCATCAAACATACATCAAAAATTGGAATTAGGCCTTATTGCAATGTCATATAAATAAAATCATCAGCATGTAAAGTGTTATTTATCAAAAGCAGAAAAATCATTTTTATTTATCTATAAAGAATATTCTTTAAAATAGCTGTTGATTCAAAATATGTGATTATAATCTTTATAATGAGAATATAGGATAATTTATGGAGTCCATGCATCATATTTTCAGCAAATTTAGTTGAACAACTGTGGCTATCACTCTAAGACTGCTCTTAATATAAACAATATGCCTTTTTTGTTTGCTGCCAGTCAGCTTGATATTTTCATCTCTGAGTTTTGTCTTTAAGAAATAAAATTTCATTATTATAGATTCTTACGGGGTATCACCACCAAATGGATTTTCACTCTTATCTATATGGCTTCCTTTCAAAGCAAATGGTAACACCATGTACATTTTCTCCTCAACCTAAAATTATTTTTTCCTGTCTCCTCATGTCCTACATAGACCTCCTAATAGGATGAAAAATTGCTTTACTTGATGGATAGTCACAGTGATGTTACTGCTTCTTTAAGATATGCCAGACATACCTTGTTGGCAGAGAAAACAAAAGAAAAAAGAAAAAAAAAAGAAAAAGGAAATGATAAACACAAAAATCATTAATGTTAAACAGCATGTTGTTATTCCTTTATTTATGTTTTTCTCAGTAGTATTCAAAATTTATTATATGTTACGTGTTTAAAATACTTTCCCTTAGACTGTAAATATAGGTTCTGGAATCAAATATTTTAGAAAACTACAAAAAATCCATGATAGCTATAATTTTAATGAGTCTGATAAAATAATTTATTCATATCATTATTTTCCTTAAAATGAATAAAACTGTCAAAAGACACTCTCTATGATAATTATACCGTGCTTTTGTTTTTATGAGGTATGGTGGTTTGAAGCTGTGTGTACCCCAGAAAAACATTCTTAAATGTCATCCATTTCTGTGGATGTGAACCCATTTTAAGTAGGACATTTTGATGAAGTTACTTCAGTTAAGAAGGTGTGGCCCACCTCAGTCAGGACGAGTCTTAATTCTATTACTGGCATCCTTTACAAGAGGAGTGAAATTCAAACAGAGAGAAAGCTATGGAAAGTAAGAAGCTGATATCAAATAAATCAATGAAACCTGAAAGATAAAGGAGTCCAGGAGAGGCCGCCATGTGCACTGCCATGTGACAAGCTAGCCCAAGAGTTGCCAGCAGCCAGCCTCAGAGCACCACAGTCTTTGGGGAGAAAGCATTGCCTTGATGATGCCTTGATTTGAACTTTCTTTTAGCCTCAAAACTATAAACAAATAAATTCTCACTGTTTAACCAGACCCATTTCATGGGATTTGCTTGAGTAGCCTAGAAAACTAAAACACGAGGTCACCGTTTCTAAGGCATTCTTCTTTTGGAACTTATATAACCATATTCATTTTAAATAAAAGTAAAGGAGATGTCCTTTTGGGGCTTTGTATTGATAATGATAAATCCAAATTTTTTTTCAGCTCTCCATCTGAACTGTCATTCCTTGGTATGAGAGAATGAGTAACAATTATACTAATACCAATAATCTTTGGAGTGGGAGCAGGTGTCCTTGAATGATCACTGACTCCTTTCTTTGGGGAGAATAATCTTGGATTAGGCATGGAAAAGTGAAAATAAGCCAACAAATGCTTCTGATTATCTAAGTGTGGGAGGCAGGGGATTTCAAGACATGATAATATTGTTTTAAAGCTTGGGGTAGTGTAGCATTAAGGAGGCAGTCCTGAATTTACATGGCAAGTATGGTAATTAAGAAGATTGCATGTCTATTTAGGGTTGTATAGAATAAGGGCACTGATCAAAATCATTAAGAAGATAGGCTCTGCCAACTAATGTATTAGATCAGCCTATTAGAGAATAATTATTCAGCAATCAGAACCACAACAGAGCAGTTATCATATATGGCAAATTGAAAGCACCAAGTCATCTCTCTCATTTCATGCTTATCTCCCTAAAGAGGTGCTCTGACTGGTTGATAGGTTGCAGTGGATCTGATATTGTACCAAGCCAAAGATTTCTATATTGTGGTAGATCTTATAACTGTCATCATCTTTCCTAGGCACTCACAACCAGAGAGGAGGTGGTTTTGAAGGTATAAAGATTCAGTGAAATGAGTAAAGATATTAGAACAAATCTTTTATATTTGTTGTTCTCTCTTTTCTTTTTCTTTTTTTTTTTTTATTAATGGAGTAAGCTTTAAATGAGAATATTTAGAAATTTTCAATTTTAAGGAGGAAATGTCTTCTACCTGGAAAGAGACCATTGGAGTAGACATTTAACAGTTTTTCTTCTGAGAACACTCTTTCTTCTTCTTCCATTTCTCCCCACCATCCATATATTTTTGAAGGAGCAAATGGGTTCATATATGACACCAATTCTGTGACTTAAGTTGATTTTTCCAGGAATCAGCCATTTATGTAAGCCATGACATAATTTCCTTTCTCTAGGACTTTTGGGGTATCTATTCTATAGTATCTCTTTCAGTGCCCCATAAGGCATAAAATTTGGGAGTGGTTGAAATTTATTTTTCTGCCATGTGCTCAAACTCAGAGATGAAAAAAATGGAAGCAAGGATGTATTCAAAGTGTATGAATAATATGATAAAATACAAAATAAAGATATATATTGAGAGCAGTAGAAAAAAGAAATACCATCTGAGTGGTTCAAGGGGAAACTTATTGAGGACACAGTGTTTTAGCCAAAGCTTAAGGATACAAACACTTTTGCCAAGGGGACAAGAAGGAGCAGATAGTATAAGGAAGAGAGATAACAATTTGCCATTATTGGAAAATTGGATAAAATAGTATATAGTCACAAGTAATTTATTATTGCTGTAGCAAGAAATGTGTGCAATGAAGTTACAGAAATTGAAGCCAAATAGATAAGGAGTTATGACATTAAATGTGGCTCTGTAGTTTAAGCAAAAGGAATTGGGAAATCTATCTTGAGAAGTGACATGCACATGTTGTGACAGTTTACATATATTATGTCCCCTAGAAAAGCCATATTTTTTAATGTAATTTTGTAGGGGCAGACTGATTAATGTGCTTATTAGGGTGGAACCTCTGATTAAATTATTTCCATGGAGGTGTGGACCCTGCCCACTCAGGGTAGGTCTTGATTGGTTCACTGGATTACTTAAGAGAACACAAGAGCCAACACAGATCCTTGCTGACACTTGGATATGCCTGGAGATGCTGACAGAAAGACATGTGGAAATGCTAAGCTAAGAGATGAAGCTCAGTGTTTGCCCCGGAGAAGTTAAGAATCCCAGACACTTAGAGAGAAATGCCCTGGGAGAAAGAAGCAAGGACGCACAGAAGCTGAGAGAAAGGAGTGAAGACAGGAAGTCCAGAGACACTTTGGAGAAAACCATTTTGAAACACAACCCGAGAGCAAAGGACCAACAGACACCAGCCACAGGCCTTCCCAGCTGACAGGTGTTCGGGATGCCATCAGCTGTTCTTCAGTGAAGAACATCACTTGATGCCTTAATTTGGACACTTAGAGCTGTTGACTTGTAACTTAATAAATCCCCTTTGCAAAAGCCAACCCATTTCTGGTATTTTGCATAATGGCAGCATTAGCAAAATGGAACACATGCTTTAAAAAATATCATCCAAGAGTCATGAATTGGAAATGGGAAAACCAGATACTGAGAGACTAGAAGTAAGGCTGTTGAAATAGTCTACAAAGAGGTAATATTATTTTTAATCAGAAAGTGACTTGGGGACAACAGGGAGGGTTGAATATTAGAAAAAATTAGAAAGTTTTTATAGGAATTAGGATATAAGAAACATCGATGGTGTTATATTCAATAATTTGATAATAAACTTTGAGAAAAACATGTGGCTTCAGTCCACTATCTCAGTGTTGAGGTTTAGGAGTCTCTAGGACCTTTGGGATGAAACATACTCATCTCATGCTCATAACATCTGGGTAAGATAATTGTAACAGATCAGGCTATAGGAGCCTTAGCACCTGGACATTCAGGGCTCAAATTGTAAGATGTTTGGTAGTATCCCTCTCTTTCCATTTGGGACAACAAAAAAATGCCTCCAGACATTGCCAAATGTCACCTGGGTGGGGCAAAATCACCCCTAGTAGAGAACCACAGGGCTAGAATAACAGAATAATTCAGAGGTCAAAGAGAAATTACTATGCAGTGAGTGTAGAATAAAAAGAGAATAAAACTAAGGGTGGAATAGAAAAAAAATAGCATTCAATAATGAACAGAGGAAAAGGAATCTGAAAGGAGACTGAAAAAAGAGCAAATAGACAAGTATGAGCAGGTCCAAAACAAAGTGAGGACACAGACACCAAAAATGATGAGAGGCTACCAGAGACTAAAAGAGAATTATCTAAGTGTTTAAGTTAGCCGTAAGACTCTTCTAGGGAACCATTTTAATAATGGTGTCATTTACAAATGATGATGATATTTCATGAAAAGAAGTAGTCAGTGCTACATAGAGTGAAGAAATTTCAAGAACCCCATTATTACTTTTACAGCATTGCAATGTTTAATTTATTATGTTTAACTGCTGTTAGTGACAATGTTAAATCCAAAATATGTCTGCCCAATAAGAAGAATAATGCCAGTTAATAATATGCTCAGAAACAAATGGGAGGAAATCATAAACAGCTGCAGTGAAAATTTAGGCAGCATATAAGAACGAATGGATATTTTATTTTTTGAAATGTCAAAGTAATTTTTAAAGGAGCAGAGAACTATAATTGAAAAATATAAGCTAGAAATATTTTAGGTATCCATATTATATTATAAAAAGGCACTGCTGTGAGTATTTATATTCCACTTAATAGAATTAGTAAAAGTAGGTCTCTTAGAAATTTGCAAATATTTCAGCATCCAAACACTACTAGTGACTCTTAAATGTGCTACTTTTTGTATTGTATTTTATGCAAATTAATTTAATCATTAGAATAGAATGGCAGGAAGAATTGTTTTGATGAACTTTGAAATAAAAACTATTTATACATCTTTAGCACCTCTATTCATAGGGGACAATAAACCAATGTGAACATCACATTTTGCCATGAAACAGTTTCCTCTAATTTCTACAAGGAGTGGCACCAATGAAAAGCATGAAATCTGTTTGGCATCAAGCAGGGAAAAGAATCAAAGATTGTTTGTTTTCTGCTTTAATCCTGCTCAGTACAGTTACTGTTAGATACTGTGGTATTTTTCTATGCCAGATTGTCTAGTTCTCCTCCACAGATTTGGCTTTATTGTTTGTATAAGAGATATTTGGGGGAAAATGTATTGTGCACAAATTGTATATCTTCTCTAATGGAAATATGTGATTATCTCATATGAAAAATGAATTTTAATGTTTAAATTTGTGGTAGATGAACTGCCATTTTAATTACTCTTTGCTAAGAAAGGAAAGATGCTATACCTTTAGTTTACTCAAAAGCATTATTTAACACTAAATATACTTCCAACACTATTTAAATCCCATTAAGTATAGTGAAAAAGTATACAGTTTAGTTTTTGTACTGAAATAGTTTTATATTTTGTTGGACAGCCAATGGCCATTAAAATAAAATGGGAATTTTATTATCTTATAGTCAGTTTTCCTATTCTAACTTAATACAGACAAGTTTTCCTTAACTGGGGAAATTTCTAGAATTTCATTGCTTTATTAAATCACATCAGGTTGAGGAAGTTCAAATCATGCAGAAGCCCTACAAAGCCAAGATTGTGATGTTAATTAGACTGGATGAGCACAATAAACTCAGGGAAGTAGAGATTATGACTATATGCAATTACTAGAAAGACACAATGGAGAAAATAAGTGTGGATGTATGAGAATGGCTGTTTCACCCCAACACACACATACTTTGTTGATGTAAATGATGTAGAAACAGATTTTATCATCTTTTTACATTTTCATTTTGATCATGTTGTTATATGGAACAGTTTTATATGTTAATCAATCATTCATTTTTTGTGTGTGGCTTTTCTGCTCCTGTTCTTTTCCTACATCTTTTTTCCTTTTGAAGTGTTGGTATTGCTGTCAATTTTTTGTTAAGTAGATAATTTAGATAGACACATCAGAAAAAAGAATGATTATTCAAGTAAGGAAACTATGCTTACAAAGGACCAGCTTAAGGAATGGGTATTATGCATTAATTGGACAGTTATGACATTGGTCTGACTGTAATGGAGACTGGATTGATAGAGGAGAAAATAAATTTGGATAGAGAGGACAGTGTTTGTAAAGTCTCAAAATTAGGTGCAGTTTTCCAGATATGATTCAGTGGATGTTAGAACTCTAATAAATTTTAGAAGAGAAGAGTGAACCCTGGAAGGTGTCTGGTAGTAAGCAAAGTGGTTTGGAGAAGGAGAAATTGCAGACAGGGAAGCCAATTAAAGAAACAACTATTGCAGCACTTCAGATTTGAGATGATTAAGGGCTAGAATAAGGTATTGGTCTGTTAACCTCCTTTCTAATCCCTGGAACCTATAAATGTTATTTTCTATTGCAACAAAAGACTTTGCAGATGTAATTAAAAATCTTGAGATAGGGAGATTATCTTGATTTATTAGATTCTTATATTAATTATTATATTATACTTAGCATTAGATTATTCAGTGCGTCCTAAATGCAATTATGAGAATCATTGTAAGGGGGGGATGTAGAAGGACATTTGGCAGAAGAGTAAAATACAATGTGTTGATGGAGGCAAGAGATTAGAGTGACATGGCTGTTAGCCAAGGAATGTTGGTGCCAGCAGAAGCTATAAAACATGAGAAATTGATTTCACCCCTAAAGCCTCCAAAGCGAGCACAGCGTTACTGACCCTTTGGCCCTGTAAAACTGATTTCAGGCTTTTGGCATCCAGAACTGTGAGAGAATAAATTTCTGTTGTTTTAGGCCACCAAGGTTTTGGCAGTTTGTTACCAAATTGTTACCAAATTACCAAATTAGCCTTAGGAAACTAAAACAAATAGGGTGATATTTAATTGCTTATTCAGAGTCAATGTTCATACTCTCTTATAGCAGCCATGGCATTAAAGTGATATTGAAGCATTTGTAAGCAGGCATTTTGAAATTAATCAGATATTTTTTAAATCATAACACAGAATCCACCTTTCAAATTTGGGACAGATTACTTACTTCTTTAAATATCAGTTTTCTCTCCTGTAAAATGGAAATACTCATTCTTAGCTCATAAAATTATGACAATTACATAAGAAAACATGTGTAAAATTCCCTATAAAATATAAATATGCCCCAAATGGTAATATTATTATTATATTACAATTATTTTTTATCACTGTCTTTACCTCTAGATTCTTAAAGTCATCTAAACAAATCTTTGCTATGTTTATCTCTTTATTGTATGAGCCTATCACACTGCTGATGTACAATAAATTTTATTTGAATAAGTAAATGGATAGATGCATGAATGTTAATTTTTTTCAGAATTTCATTACTAACCAATATCAGGTTTAGTTGAAATATTTAATTTCATTTTCCCCATTTATTTTTACTTTAAAGCATTATATTCTAATAGTGATTTTTTTTAAAGAGCTTTAATGTCTACTTATATTGTCCATAAGGAATTGTGAAATTGATCCTTGAGGTTCACTTTGTTAGTTTTGGGAATGATGAAAATCTGAGATGAGGAGGAATTACAACCAAGTAGAAGGCCTGATACCAAATTTAAATAGAATAATTTTGGTCATTTAGGAAATATAAGAAATCGTACTAAATATATACCAAAATCATGTTGCCTTTAATATCATTTCAAATGATATTTTACTGTATTTATAAGGATTAGATTTGTTTCTGGAAAATTACCAGATGCTCCAGACATTAAGGTCAGTTTGATGTTTACTCTATGTTGAGAAAGCCAAGCATCAACTCCAATTCCCTATATTCCTTCATTAGGCATGGCTTGCACTTGATAAAATTTCCATCTTCTCTTCAATTTCTAATTAGGAAATGTTTTGCCAACATTGTACAAAACATGCCATCACACAGTTAATTTCCTAATGACTATCTTAAGCATATCCCCTTCTTATAATACTGTATGCTATCACAGGCTCTATGCAGTTGTGTGCTCCCATATTTGCTTGTTCAGATTATATCATTTTAGATTTTCAGAAAGTGTTATGAAGCTGCCTTGTTTTATTCTATCACCTATATACAAAGTACTGTGCACCATGTGGTGTTGTTAAAAAGTTGTTAAGATAGAATGCATCTGTCTCAAAATGTGTTATTAGAAGCAACAACTAATATCTCAGCATCAGAAAGGAAGTAGATGAAGAAGATGGCGTAACAATTATCTTCAAACAATTCCAGATGGTTATTTGGTAACTGTTCCAGTTTGCTAATGCTGCCATTTTGCAAAACACCAGAAATGGATTGGCTTTTATAAAGGGGTTTATTTCATTACAAAGTTATAGTCTTAAGTCATAAAGTGTCCTAGGTAAGGCATACACAATAGGGTACCTTCACTGAGGGATGGCCATTGGCATCTAGAAAATCTCTGTTAGCTGGCAAGGCACATGGCTGGCATCCACTTACTCCCAGGTTGTGTTTCAAAATGGCATTCTCCAAAATGTTGCTTTTGGGGCATTTCTTTCTTAACTACAGCTCCTCTTCAAAATGTCACTCTCGGTTGCTCTCCAAAATTTCACTCACAGCTGCACTGAGTTCCTTCTGTTTGTCAGCTCATTTATATGGCTCCAGTGATTTAATTCAGACCCACCTTGAATGGATCGGGTAACATCTCCATGGAAATTATCCAATCAAAATCATCACCCACAGTTGGGTGGGCCATATCTCCATGGAAAAATCCAATCAAAAGGTCACACATCAATAAAAAGATTAATCAATCTGCCCCCACAAGATTGCATCAAAGATAATGGCATTTTGGGGGCCATAATACTTCCAAACCAGCACAATAACTAACTTCATCATTACCATATTTCTTTGTTTTAACCTCAGATCCAATTTTTCACATGTACTAGGATATATCTCCTAATTTGAAGAAACTAACATGAACAGAAATGAATATCTACACATGGAATGTTTTATTTTTTCATTAGTCACATTATACCCAGGTGTCACACACTAGAATTATTTCTAAATTAAATTAGCCTTCCTGAGAAAAGGATGATTATATTCAGTTTTGTAATATATCTAAGTCTATATAAAAGTTTACAGTCCATAAAAAATTTAATTGTAAATTATGGATTACATAAAATCTAAATTCACAAAGTTTCATAATAAAAACCCACTGCAGCTTTACTAAAAGTTATTGAAGTCTTCTCAAATGAAATTTACACTCTGTATTAATATTTGGTTATTATCAGAAGAAAAATAGTTAGCAATCTGATTGCCAATTACAAACTGTTTGATTCATAAATCCTATGTTGCATTTTGTTATTCAGAGTGTTTATGACATATTTCTAATAGGACAATTATATACTAAATCACTTCTCACTGTCAATCAAAATGGATACTTCCGTAACACCAAGATAAACTCCTTAATGTGGCTTCAAACTCACTTTTAAATCTGCTTGATTTTGGTTGGAAACAAAATAAAGAGAAGGCAGTGGCATGACATATTTAAAATTCTGAGAGAGGAAAATTTCCAACCAAGAATACTATATCCAACAAAACTCTCCTTCAAATTTGAGGGAGAGCTTAAATTTTTCACAGACAAACAAATGCTGAGAGAGTTTGCTAATAAAAGACCTGCCCTACTTCAGATACTAAAGTGAGCCCTACCAACAGAGAAGCAAAGAAATGAAAGAGAGATATAGAGACTTTTAACAGACATATATAGAATATTGCATCCCAGGTCACTGGGACACACGTTCTTCACTAGTGATCACGGATCTTTCTCCAGAATGAACTGTATGCGGGGACATAAAAACAAGCCTCAATAAAATAAAAAATATAAAAATGAATTTGATCAAAGAATATTCTCTGCCCACAATGGAATACAAATAGAAGTCAATAACCATCAGAGACTTGGAGAATTCACAAACACCTGAAAGATAAAAATGAGGGGGAGATGAAAACATTCCCAGACAATCAAAAGCTGAGGAACGTCATCACCAGTAGATCAGTCCTAAGCAGGCTGAAAGGAAGGGACACTAAACAATTGACTGAAACCACATGAAGAAATAAAGATTTCCAGTAAAGATCACATGATAGATATAAAGACCAATACTACTGTATGGTTGATTTATAAGTCCACTATTTACTTCCTACAGGATCTAAAATACATAAATTGTAATGATAAATCGGTGGTTTTGGACTCAATGTAAAATATGTAATTCTTGACAAGAACTACATAAAGGTGGGGGAATGGAGGAGTATAGGAACACAGTTTATGTGTCCTATTGAAGTTAAGTTGGTTTCAAAGAAAAACAAGATTGTTATAGATTTAAGAGGTTAAATTTAAGCCCCATGGTAAACACAAAGAAAGTATCAAAGAATATGACCAAAGAGGTGAAAAGTAGAGTAGGGGTTCCAAGAAGTGGGGGAAGGGGCAATGGGGAGTTAATAAATGAGAGTAGGGGTTTTGGTTTGGGGTGAAGGGAAACTTCTAGAAATGGATGGTCGGAAGGTGATAGCATTGCAACATTCTAAATGTGATTAATCCCACTAAGGGAATGCTAGGGAGGGGTGGAATAGGAAGATTTAGGCTATATATACCTTTCCAAAATTGAAAAAAAAAAATAAGACAGTCTAAATAGATGACAATTAAATGCCAAGGATGATCCTGGACGGGATCTGAGGCCGGAGGAGAGGAGGCTCAAAGGGACACAGCTGGGAGACAAGAAAAAAAAAAAAAAAAGGAAATATAGAATGTAAGCTTTATATCAATGTTGAATTTCTTGAACTTCTTAGCTGCGTTTAATGAGATTGCATAAAATAATGTTCTTGTCCATGGGAAAGGTATATGTGAATTATATTGCCTGTTCAAAGATATGTGCAGCTTGCTCCCATATGTTCAGAAGATAGAGCAATAGATGATGGGTGTTAGGGAGGGAGGGAGAGAGGGAGGGAAAGAAAGAGTGGTGTGACAGGATCTTAAAGGTGATGGATCAGGGTATTGGGGGAGGGGGGTCAGGGTATGATGGAATTCTATGTAGGGGGTTTGTACTGTTTTTACAACTGTTCCTGTAAGATTGAACTTATTTCAAAATAAAATTTATTATTAATAAAAAAAGTGTATTAGTCTTTCTTATTCTTTTAAAAATATTTTTGATAACAAACTTATAATTTAATTTTATAGGTGTGTATACATAGGGTTATTTATATAATCATATAAAGATGTCAAAAATAATTGATTTTTTGTTCTAATGTATAAATGACTAAATGTTTTCATATTTATATTTTTCATTAGAAAAATAAAGATATAATTGGACATAAAACTTAAATAGAAAATGTTCTAATGTACTTTCTCTAAGGAAGTAATAACTATAGGAAGCAAGAATCCTTAAATGAAAGAAGGATTATTTAGTAACAACAAGCATGACTTATCTGATAGCACAAAAATGACTTATATATCCTGGAATTATAAACTTTGTAAGAAGCCAGAAAACAGGTTAGGCATTTGCCACTCACTAAAATAATAGACTGAAGTTACACCTTCAATATCCCCTGGAAGAAAAACAGGGTAGGATTCCCACCTATCGCTCTAATTCCAAAAAGTACAGAAACTGTGATTTACAGTTACCAATATCCCCCCATTGAGGGGTGTTTAAAAAAGCCATGCCATGACTCACAGGACAAAAGTAGAGCTTACGTATCTGTCACTCTTGTGATGGACAGGTATTAAAAATATTTAAAGAAAGAGCTAGAAGTACAAATCAACTCTGTCTCCTCTCCTATTTTGAGGCAATTTGAAGCATTTTTTAAAAGTATTTTCTTTGCTGAGTTTAACCAGGGCAGCTGTTTTCCAGGTACTATAATAAAGGCCAAGCCATACAACATTCTTTCCCCAAATGTGCTTTTAAGACCTCCTGTACAGGAAAAGAAAGCTAATCTGGTCATTGTTCTTCTATGGTTGTGCAAGCCCATTTTCAAGCCTGAAGTGGGAGATGAAAACCAAGTCTTATTTGATAGGTTCACTTGTAGTTACAGAAAAGTAAAGGAATAAGTTAGGATTTGGTCTCTATCACCAAGACCAACAGTCTCCACAAAGCAGTTACAGAAAACCAAAAGACACGTTTTAATACAGAGATCAGGCACCTCTTTTCAGCAACTGCACTGCAAAGAATAATTGTAAGAATCAAAATGGCAGAGTGCTGAATATTAAAACTTCAATTATATCCACAATATAAATGATTTTTATCACTGTGAATTAAAAAATAAGTTGTTTAAATTTTTTCAGCTAGTCGTAAATAATTACTTTAGATAATAGCGCTGTATAGTAAGTGTTCTGGTTTGCTAATGCTGCTGCTATGCAAAATACCAAAAATGGATAGGCTTTTATAAAGGGGGTTTATTTGGTTACAAAGTCACAGTCCTGAGGCCATAAAAGTGTCCAAACTAAGGCATCAACAAGAGGATACTTTCACTGAGGAATAGCTGATGGTGTCCAGAACGCCTCTGTCAGCTTGGAAGGCATATGGCTGATGTTCTCTGGTCCTTTGCTCCCGGGTTGTGTTTCAGATGGCTTTCTCCCAAATGTCTGCCTCAGCTGCTCTGCATTCTTGCTTGTTCTCTCAGAACATTTCTCTCTCACTGTCTGGGGCCCTCTCTTGGCTTCTCTGGACCAAACTCTGGGCTAGCATCTCCAAATGTCTCCAAGCATCTCAAAGCATTAGCAAGCATCTGGGTCTGGGTCAGCTCTTTTTAAAGGACTGGAGAAAACTAACAAGACCCATCCTGAATGGGCAGGACCGTACCTCCATGGAAATAATCTAATCGAAAGTATCACCTACAGTTGGGTGAATCACATCTCCATGGAAACAACCTCATCCAAATATCCCACAAGATTAGATTAAAACATGGCTTTGGGGGAGGGACATAATATATCCAAACCTGCATAGTAAGGTTCTTCTAGTACACAATATGTAAAATGCTGAAAAAAAAGGAAATTATGGTATGAAAACTATATATCTGTAAAGGAAGAATTACTTAAGACTTAACATTTCCAGATGTCTGGAAGTTTCATGCTTTAAGACTAACTCATTTTCAGAGACTCATTTAGAGAAAGGAGGCAAAAATTGATGACTTTGCCCTTTATCCACATAATAGTTAATAACCAGGAACTTAGTTTCTTATTACATAAAATAATATGATATTCTCTATAGGTACATGGTAGGAGCCAGAATATTTTTACATTTTGTGTGTTTTCTCCATAAAAGGAAACAACACATTCCTGTAGATTGATAAATATGTTACTATTTTTTTTAAGACTTAGCCCTAACAGATTGCTTGTTTTGCTGCATTTCTATCTAGGTAATAAAGTTTCACCATCTTCAATTTCTCAATAAATTAATGTCAAAATCAAAAGAAAAAAAAGCACAGCATAATCATTTATTTCCAAACTTTCTAAAGAAATTAATTCTACCTAAAACATTTCTTACAAGAATGTAAGATTTCTGCCTATTTCATCCTAACCAGTTATTTTGAATTGCTGCAGAATGGCAAACCCACTGACAGACCAGGAATCATTAACACTGAACTTTGGGACATTTCATTCCTCTCTGCTTATTCTATTCTCTAAGTTATTTAATTATGAGAAGAAATTAAAAAAAAAAAAAAAAAGCAGAGGCCAAGCCAAAGCACTAAACCCAAGTATCTGGGGTTTGATTCTCAGTATTCCCATGACTTACCTCTGTAATGACTATGTGTAGTCATTCATTCTTTTCAAATAAATTTTTCTTACTTTTTCTTTGAATTATTTTTTCTTTTTTACTTTTTATTTAGAATCACTGAAATTGCAAAAATGGTAAAGGAGCATGTCATGTGTTCCATTTCCCTAGTTTCCTCCAAAGGTTACATCTTACATAACCAGAAAATAATATCAAAACCAAGAAATGGACATTGGTCAATTGTGTGTGTTCGGTTCTATGCATTTTATCACATGTAGATTTGTATAAGCCCCACCACAGTCAACATGCAGAACTATTGCATCACCACAAAAATCTCCTCCTTGTTGCCACTTTCTATACATCTGACTGACCATCTGTAAGCTCCAGCAACCATTAATTTATTTTCCATCTTTATAAATCTGCCATTTTGAGAATGTTATAGAAATGGAATCATAAATTATGTGACCTTTTAAGATTGTCTTTTTGCATTCAGCATAATGCCCTTGAGAGTCATTCAAATTGCAACATCTACCAATAGTTCATTCATATTTATTGCTGCGTAGTATTCTATGGAAAGTGTATACCACAGATTGTATAACGGTTTTAGTTTCCTAGGCTGCTCAAGCAAATACCATGACATGGGACAGGTTAAACATTGGGAATTTATTTGCTCACAGTTTGAGGCTGAGAAAAAGTTCAAATCAAGGCATCATCAAGGTGATGCTTTCTTCCTGAAGACTGTGTTCTAGTTTGCTAATGCTGCCATTTTGCAAAACACCAGAAATGGATTGGCTTTTATAAAGGGGGTTTATTTGGTTACAAAGTTTACAGTCTGAAGACCATGAAAATGTCCCCCAAAAAAGGCATCAGCAGGGGTACCTTCACTGAAGAACACTGATGGCTTCTGGAAGATCTCTGTTAGCTGGGAAGGCATGTGACTGACATCTGCTTGTTCCTAGGTTGCATTTCAAAATGGCCTTCTCCCAGGACATTTCTCTCTAGGCATCTGGGGTGTTCTCTTTGTTTCTCCCAGGCAAACTCTGGAGTAGCAAAAGTCTACTTTCAATGGCCAGTTTCAAAATGTCTCTCTTGGCCGCAGTAACATCAGGGGTCTGCAACTCCAAGCATGTCTAAGCATCAGCATCAGCAAGCATTTGGACCTGTGTGGCTCTCTTTTAAAGTGCTCCAGTGATTAAATCAAGATCCATGTTGAATGGATAGGGCCCCACCTCCATGGAAATAATCTAACCAAAAGTATTACCCACAGTTGGGTGGGTCAAATCTCTATGGAAACAACCCAATCCAAAGGTTCCAACCTAATCAAGACTACATACATCTGCCACTACAAGATTGCAACAAACAGCGTGGCATTTTGGGGGACATAATGCATCCAAACCTGCACACTGTCCTACTCCTTCCAAGTGCTTGGGCAGTGGCCATGCTCTCCTTGAACACTGGGAGGTTCCACATTTTCCAAGCATTGGGATGGTGGCAAGATTCTCCACAATCCCTAGGGCAAATGCCTCATCCTTTCTGAGAACTGGGGTGTCACCCAGGCTCTCTGTGATGGCCAGGGCACAGGCCCCACAATCTCTGATGACTGAGGTGACAGAACTCTTCCTGAACAACATGGTGGAAGGCCCACCCTCTCCAAGCACTGGAGAAGACTTGCCCTTTTCACCAACACAAGTGGCCATGGTGGTAGGGATAGAAATTATACACTGGCACAACAACATGGACTTCCACTCACCAAGGCCAACTTGGCTTCAGTCATTACTGAGCACCCAATCTGTTGGCAGCAGAGGTTAACACTCAGTCCCCAACACGGCACCATTCTCCAAGGTTATCAGTCTGCTACCTGTTGACAGGTTGGTTACTTTGGACCACTTCCATCATGGAAGGGTGAGCTTTTTGTTCTTACTGGAATAGACACATACTCCAGATATGGGTTTGCCTTCCCTGCCCACAATGCTTTAACCAAAACTACCATCAATTGATTTACAAAATGCCTTAGTCACCATAGCAGTATTTCACACAGTATTGCTTCTAATCAAGCAACCTGCTTCACAGCAAATGAAAGTGTGGGAATGAGTACATTTCCTAGAATCCATTGGCCATATTCCCTGTCATCCTGAAACAGCTGGACTGATAGAATGGTGGAATGGCCTTTTGAAGACTCAATTACAATGCTATCTGGGTGGCAATACCTTGTAGGGCTGGGGCATTGCTCACCAGGAGACTATACATACTCTAAATCAGCATCCATTCTATAATACTTTCTCCCATAACCGGGATTCATGTTTCTAGGAATCAAGGGGTTTAAATGGGAATGGCACCACTCACTATTACTCCTAGTGATCTACTCCCCTGAAACCTTAAGCTCTGCTTTTCTATACATCTTAGTTCCAAAAGGAGGAGTCCTTCCACCAGGAGACATAACAATGATTCCATTGAACTAGAAGTTAAGACTGCCACCAGGTTACTCATGCTGAGGATCCTCATGCCTCTGAATCAACAGGTAAAGAAGGGAATTCCTGTATTGACTGGAATGAATGATCCTGATTATCAAGGTGAAATAGGACTACTATTAAACAGTGGAGATAAAGAAGAGTTTTCCCGAAATACAGGAGAACTTGGAATGAATGATCCTGATTATCAAGGTGAAATAGGACTACTATTAAACAGTGGAGATAAAGAAGAGTTTTCCCGAAATACAGGAGAACTTCTAGGGCATCTCTTAGTACCGACATGCCTTGTGACTAAAGTCAATGAAAAACAGCAACAACCCAATCCAGACAGGACTACCAATGGACTAGAATCTACTGGAGTGAAGGTCTGTGTTCACCCACCAGACAAAGAACAATGGCCAACTGAGGTGCTTATTTATACTAAAGGGAATATTGAATGGGTAGTGGAAGAAGGTAGTTATAAATATGAGCCACATTCCTGTGACTAGTTATAGACATTAGGACTGTAATGGTCATGAATATTTCTTTTTTGTTTTGTTGTGATTATGCTTATGTATATAAAGCAAATATCTTTGTTTTCTTCCCTATCTAATCCCTTTATCATATGACATAAGTTGTATTAACTTCATGTTGCAGTAATTAAGTTATAGGATATAAAGTTTAAGAGTGAATATTTCCAAGGATTTGCACCCTATTCTGTGGAAAATTAGTGCATTTCTGGCTATATACAGGGCAGTTGAGTATTGTCAGACAAAAATATGACTGTTATTGTTTTCATTTAGAGTTTTACTATGGTTTAAGGAGATGTGCATGGGTGCCAAGTTGATAAGGTTTGGACTGTGATGCTTAAGTTTATTTGTCAACTTGAACAGGTAATGGTGTCCAGTTGTTTGGTCAAGCAGGCACTGTATTGTCTCACAGTGAAGGCAGCTAGAAGTCTGAAATCAAGATCTTGACAGGGTCAAATATCCTCTGAAGCCTGTGGGGGTGAATCCTTCCTTGCTTCTTCCTAGTCTCTAGTGGTTTTCTGGCATTGCCTGGTGTCCTTTGGCTTGCATTTGTGGCACTTCATTCTCTGCATTCATATTTCCTTCTTGTGGCCCTCTCATCTCTGTGTCTATGTCTCTTATTCCCTTATTATAAGAATACCAGGCACATTGGATGAAGGGATGACCCAACTCCAGTAGGACCTCCTTTTAACTTGCCTAATTCTTGTGTTCCAGCACTATTTCCAAATAAGTTTACATTCTGAGATACTGGAGATTTGTACATTACCATATCTTTTGGAGGGGGCTTAATTCAATCCACAAGCTGCTATATAAATTAGAGTACAGATTTTGTCTGGACAAGTGTTTACATTTCTCTGGGCTAAATATCCACAAGTTTGATTGTTGGGTTGTATATAAGGGTATGTTGGGTTTTCAAAGAAACTGCCAAACTGTTTTCCAGAGTATTATATTATTTTACTTTCCCACCATCAATGTATGCCAGATAGAGTTTCTCTACATTCTTGCTTGTTTTTGGTGTTGTCACTTTTTAAAAAAACTGTCTGGCCATTCTGATAGCTGTATAGTGATAGCTCACTGTGGTCTTAATTTGCATTTCCATAATGGCTAATGAAGTTGAACAATGAAAAATAAATGAAAAGATTCATGTGTGTAGTTAGCATTTTTATATCCCCTTCATTCTCTTCATGTCTTTTACCTATTTTCTAAATGGATTTTCTGTTTTCTACTGTTAAATTTCGAAAGTCTTTTTATTTTGAAGTATTAGTCCTTTGCCAGCTATGTGCTTTGCAAATATATTTTCCCTGCTTGTAGTTTGTACATTTGCCCTCTTAACATGGCACTTTTAGGATTTCAGATGTTCTATCCTCTAGCTCACTAATCATTTCTTCTGTCTCTTCAAGTCTGCTGTTGTATGTCTCCATTGTGTTTTCATCTCTTCTGTTGTAACTGTCATTCCCATAAGTTGTCATTTGTTTTGTCAAGCTTTAGAGTTCTTCTGTATGGACACCCTGGGTTTTTATATCCTTCATTTTCTTTCAACTTGTTTATTTCAGAAGATTTGGTTGAACATGTTTAATTAGTTGTTTCAATCTAATTTCAGTTGAGGTGTTGATTTGTTCCTTTGACTGGGCCATATCTTCATGTTTCCTGGTGTGACTCATCATTTTTTTTGCTGTGTAGGCATCTAATTTTCTTGATTAGTTTATTCTGGGGATTGTTTTCTCTCTTTTCCGTAGGATTTTCTTTTTGGTTGTCTTTGATCTCTATCTGTCCTTTGTCCTTTGTTTCTCTCTCTGGTCAGTTGTCAGATTGCCTCTGTCCCCTGCCCTTCCCCTCAAAATCAGGCACCCACAGTGGCCTGCCATAGGACTGGGATGTAGGCATTGGACACCCCAGCAAGTTCAAGTCCCCCAGGTCTTCAAACAGTGTGGGTATGTCTCACTGATGAAAGAAATTTTATTCTCTGTGTCCCTGGTGGGAGGGCCTTGTCTGCTGATTCTCTGCCTCTCCCACACTGATACCAAGTGAGGAAGAAGGGAGGGGACTGGCTGGTTCAGGATGGAAGATTCCTACCTGACATTTCTTCTCTTTCTTCAATTGGACATTTGCAGGGTACTTCTCCAGTCTATACTCTCCTCCAGAGTTTCAAACAACTCAGAATTGTCCTTTTTTTACTGAATCTCTGGAGAGAAGATTTCAGTAGCTTTTCACATTGCCATGTTGATGATGTCACCCTCCAACATGGTATTTTTAGAAGAGCAAAAACTATATTTTGATGGAGTCCAATTTATTAAGTTTTTTCTTTAGTGTTCACACTTTTGATGTCCTGTCTAAGAACCCTTCACCAAGTCCTGGTTCCAAGTGATTTTCTCCTATATTCTCTCCTAAAAGTTTTACAGGTTTAGGTCAGTATGTTAGGTCAGTTTCAATTTTTGCCTTTGGATATCTAATTTCTCTAACATCATTTGGGGAAAAGGCTTTCCATTCACCACTGAATTGCTGGTGAACCTTCATAAAATCAGTTGGGTGTATTGTACATTCCATTTATCAAAATATCTATCCCTCTGCCAATACTACACAATTTTGATTATGGTAGCTATATGTAAGACTTGATTTAGGAGAATTTTCCTAGTTTATTCTTTTTTACAAAATTTCTTTTGCTATTATATTTCATTTTTCTTTCCCTTTTACATTTTAAAATAATCTTATGTATATCTACAAAAAAAAATCTGGTGGACTTTGATAGGAATTTTGCTAAAACTTTATATAAAATTGAGGAGACTTGACATCTTCACTATGCTGAGACTTCCATTTCATAGACACAGTATATGTCACCATGTATTTAGATTTTCTTTAATTTCTTTCATCAGTGTTTTGTAGTTTATAGAATACAAATCTTGTACACTTTTTACATGTACACATAAACATTTCATTTTTGAGGGATTCTGTAGATAACTTTAGTTTTTCCATGTAGACCACATGTCATTTGCAGATAGGTACAGTTTTATTTCTTCCTATTCAATCCTTATGGTTTTTATCTTATTTTATTTTTAAATTTTTATTGTGGTAACATATACAAAGTAATATTTCTCATTTTAACCACTTTCAAGTATACAATTTAGTGGTGTTACTCGCATTCACAATTGTGTGTTGCCATCACCATCATCCATAGCAAAGCATGCCAATTCAACATTGACACATTATTTTATTGCTATATTTTGCTGGCTAGAAATTCCAGTACTATGTTGAATATTAGTGATGAGAATGGACCTTCTTGCCTTATTCCCTATTTTGTCTTATTCACTATCTTAATGATGAAATTCTTCAGTTATTTATCATAAGGTGTGATTTTTGCTTCAGGATTTTGTAGATGATCTTTATCAAGTTGAGTAAGTTTCCATCTATTCCTTGTTTCCTGAGAGTTTTAATATAAATTGGGGTTGCATTTCTTCAAATTCTTTCTTCTTCATGAATTGGTCATGTGAATTTTCTTCTTTGGCCTATTAATATGGTGGGTACACTGATTGACTTTCAAATATTGAGCCAATCTTGTGTCCCTGGAGTAAATTCCAATGATCATGGTACAATTATTATTGCATATTTCAGAAATCTATTTGCCAATATTTTAATAAGATTTTCTGTCTTTATTCATGAGGGATATTGATCTACAGTTTCCTTTCGGTGTGTTGTTTTGTCCGGGTTTAGTATCAGGTAATACTGGTCTCGTAAAATCTTTTCTACTTTCTGGAAGAGTTGCACCAAATTAGTTTTAGTTAAAAAATGTATGGTGGAATTCTAGATGTGGAGATTTATTTTTTGCTATAATTAAATTGCAAATTTAATTTTCTTAATAGGTATTGGGCAATTCAAATATCTATTTCTTATTGGTTGAGTTGTGGTTATGTGCATTTTTAAGGACTTGGTACATTAATCTAAGTTGTTAAAAGTTGCATGTATAAAGTTGTTCATAGTATTCCCTTATTGTCCCGGCCGGCGGGACGTTCAACGGAAGCTCCAAATCCTGTGAGGGAGGAAGGTATGGGACAAGAGACGCGAGGAATGACAGCAAGACAGGTTTCTGATCAAGCTGCAAAACTTTATTGAAGAGGCAGGGTATATATACCCTAAGGTAGAGGGAGTGGCTAGTACGAACGGGTGGCGGCCTAGGATTGGCTGCTGCTGTTGCTAGGGCGGATGGCAGATGTAAGGCTAGCACAGGATTGGTGGCTACTGTTGCTGGGATAGTAAAGCTAGCACTCTAGATGTGAATCTTAGGCACGAACGGCTATCACTTCCGTAGAAGGCTGAGGGCAACTTAAGCCGCTATTGCATCAGCCCCAGCTGTCATGTTGCATATCTCCGGCATCGCTGAGGGTGGATTTTATACATGCTACCTTAATCGTCCCCAACATCTCCTCCCTTTGTTTTTCAAAAGGATGGAGGAAGAATGCTGATCGAGCATTCTTTTGGCATTAACCTGCTGGGGGAAATAGAGGCCTCATTCCCCAAGTTGTTTGTGGCTCTGTTTTTCTGGGGAGGGGAGTTTTTGGCAGAGCAAAACCCCTATGCAAATGAGGCATATTTCTCAAGGAGCTCGAAAATGGCCTTTAGTTGCTTTGGCCCTCCTTTGCAGTGCTTTGCCTCGCACCCAGCAGTACCAATCATAGCATACACTAGAAGCATACTTTCGAGTTATATGCTGCTCCCGTAGGAGGGGGTTTCTTACCCGTAAGGGTGGGTAGCAGTCAGATGATCTGGATCCAAACCCTGGTCAGCGAGGTGAAGCCGGTGATAATGCACTTGAATAGGCTTGCTTAGGGCAGAGTCAGTTTGATTCTTAACTAGCTGTATTATTCTTTTTATGGCCCAAGGAGCAAAAGATATTATAAGGATTATGGTTACTAAGGGGCCTAATATAGGAAGGAGGTAAGGGAGGATTCCATTAAGCCCCCAGGAGATACCCCCTTGGGTTTCTCGCTCACGTTTGCGATTTTCAATTCCTTCCCTAAGTTTGGTCATGGAATCCTTAACTATGCCAGAATGGTCAGCGTAAAAGCAGCATTCCTCGCCCAGCGCAGCACAAAGCCCTCCTTGCTTAAGGAAAAGCCTTCCTTGCTTAAGGAAAAGCGGATCTAAGCCTCTCCTGTTTTGGAGAACAACCTCCGATAGGGACGTAAGGGATTTTTCAAGATGGGTAATGGAGGTTTCAATGCGGGCTAAATCTTCGTCTATAGCAGCTCTTAGGTGGGAGAAGCCTTGGTTTTGGAGAACGATAGAGGCGATTCCGGTGCCTAGGCCAGTAATACCTAAAAGAGAAGCAATAGTAACAACCGTAACAAGTTCTCTTTTCTTTCTTAGCATGGCTGGAGACTGCGTGACCAAGTGGTGATAAAGGTCTTCCTCTGTATGAAAGAGGACATGGGGTAACACAGCCACTAAGAGGCACATTTCCCCTGTTTCAGTTAGGGCTTTTGCTGATACGCAAGGAGTAAGCCCCGTGGAAGAGCACAGCCATTTTGCCCCTGTTGGGGGGATATAGAATTTACCAGGCGATGGAAAGGACGACTGTGCACAGACTGTTTTTAAGGAGGCAGAAATATTACCAATACAATGCCCAGAGTGAAGAACGGATTGCATAGTGAGACCGATTTTTCTTGCATTCCAAGGGCATTGGGAAGGATTGTCTTCATTAGAAGTATTAAATGTAACATGAAGAGCTATAGCATCATAATAAGGAGGCTTGGCAGAGAAACACAGCCAACAACTACGAGTAAAATTAGGCTGGGAGGAGTTTAGAGAGAAAAAGGTGGCTTGGAGTAGTGGCCAAAGCGGGCTGTCAAATGATATGGACGGGCTTGAGGACGACAATATTGGAATGCTAATAAAAGGGGGAGTAGTGGGGTGAATTTTGGACAGATTTTTGCTTGGCGTGCTCGGGATAGGAGGGGTAGCTGGAGGCGCGAGCACTACATTTGGTCCAATGGCAGAAGGTTTTTGCTGTACTGCTTCCTTCTTTATTAGAATAAGGCTTCCTGGGTCGGTTGATGAAAATAAGTAGATTCTAAAGCCCCATGTCCGACCATTTAACCAAGAGTTATCAGTGGGGAGTTGTACAGTGAGATTTAGTTTTTCACAGTTTAAGTCACCAGAGGTAGATAAGGTGGTGCGTTTACCGAGTGTGCAGCCAAGGGGGGACCATTTTAAAGTTAGGTAGTGATCAGGGGCGGAAGGTTTCCAATTGGTAGCTAATGTTTCACACCCCCAGTATGCACAATAGTACTGGTTGGGAGTATTGCAATATTGTTTTCTGGGGTTGGAGGCCGGGCACATGTAATATTGGGCTTTGTTAAGGCATGGTGTGCCGTCTGAACGTTTAATTAGATCACTGGCATAAACAAGGAAGGAGGGGCATCCTGCTGTAACTTGGGTTTGTATAACTGTGGAATCTTCCCATCGTGCTAAGGTCCATTTCCAAGGCTGATGGGGGTTGGAGTTGCCGAAGGTGGCATGCACACTTTGCAGGAGAAAATATAAGGCGGCAACTTTAAATGGCAGTAGGCATGAGAAAGCCATACTAATAGAGGCTATAGGTTCTTCCCTGTTAAGGGAGACAAGCTAGCAAAGTAATACACCCTACAATGCACAAATATGCTATAGCAAGCAGGGATCTTTCTAATAGATTCCAATCTTTTGGGGCAACAGTTGCTAATCCGGCTGCAAACAGCAAAGCCAGAAAACCAATTAATAAAAGCCAATAGTAATTCAAGTGGTAATTCATGTGATTAGTGATGGAATAAACCTGTAAGCAGGACGTCTTTCCACTCCCGGTTGTGCGCGGGCTGGTTGTCTCCGGATGGGTTATAGCAGGAGTTATTGATGCGCTGAAAGAGAAAAGAAAGACATTTTTCTCAGGGAGAGGCTTCTACCCTGGAAAGGTTATTATTAAGAGGAGGGGAAGGAAGTGTCTCAGGGGTTTGTTTCGGCAATGAAGAATTAATATGTTTTATCAGCCGTTCTGGAAGCCAGCGAGGACCTTCCCTCTTTTGATCGTATATGCAAGCAGAGCCTCGTCCCCAAATAATCACGGGGTCAGGCCCATTCCATTCTGACGTTAAGGGGTCACGCCACATAACAGTGGCTTGTTGCGTTTGCGTTTTGGGATGCCAAGGTCTGTCAGCTGCAGATTGTCCTTCATCATCCAGAGTTAGGAAGTTAAGAACAAAAAGAGCGTGATGTAAAAGGTCTCGAGGTCGTTGTTTGGTGAGATTGAGAGTACTTTCGGCTAAACGGCACAGGGCATTTTTTAAGGTGCAATGTGCTCGTTCTACCATTCCTTGCCCCTGGGGGTTATACGGTATTCCCGTGATATGCTTAATTTGTAATTGTTGACAGAAGGTTTGAAAATTTTTTCCAGTATATCCAGGCCCATTGTCTGTTTTAATGATTTTAGGTTGGCCTAAAGTAGCGAAGCAGTGTAGTAAATGAGAAATAACATGCTTCGAAGCTTCTCCTGTTTGCAAACTAGCTTGAGAAATGGCCAGGTTGCTTACAATTATAGCATGTTGGAGACCTTGCTTGTGCCGCGAAATTTTTGTGCTGCGCTGCAAAATTTTGAAGAGCGGCGCCAATAGCTATTCCAAGGGTTTGAGTGGGCCCGATGCCAGAACAGAGCTTTATATAATTATTAAGATTAGTATTACGAAAGGGACGGATTGCTGCTTGGCAGGCAGCGTTAGCATTCTCATAGGCCAGGTGTTTAATAAAATCACTTTCGTTTTCGCTAGCCCCAAATAAGCACTCAGCCATGTTTTGCAGGCGGCTAAGGAAATCAGTATACGGCTCATCAGGCCCCTGTCTTAATTTAGCAAGAGAGGCAGTGGCGGCACCCTTTTGCGGAAGTTTTTTCCATGCTCTAAGCGCGGCCGTTTGTATTTGCGCTAAGAGACCTGGGGGGAATTGAGCCTGCTTATCACTTTGATGGTAGGGACTTTGACCTAAAAATTTATTTAAGGTCCAAGTTTTAGAAGTGGCCTTACGGGCATTGCGGGTGGCATATTTTTTACAATGCTCCTCATAATCAGATTTCCATAACAGGAAATCACCGCCAGACAAGGCAGCTCTGGCTAGCTGGAACCAATCATTAGGAATAAGTTCCTTTTCACTAAGGCTCTCCAGTAGGACGAGCGTGAAGGGAGTGGTAGCGCCATAATCACTCACTGCCTTTTTTAATTTCTCTAGATATGTTAGACTAAGTTTTTTATATTTAGCAGTTGAGGTGGAACTAGCTTCCTCCTGCTCTCCTTCGCTAGAGTCGGGGGAATCTGATTTATTACTCTCCTCGCTATCGCTACCAGAATCGCCATTTTTGGAACCCGCGACACCATGTTGAGAACCGGCAGCGCCATTTTGGGAGCCGGCGACGCCATTTTGAGAATCTCGAGTCTGACTACGCGTAACCGGAAAAGCATAGGCGCGGCGAGTACAATGGAGGCGCGATGAGCGGGCATTTTCTGGAAGCGAAAGGGCTGCAATGCTTTGAGTTGCTGACCGGAGGTTGGCGAGCAGATCGGCGGTATGCTGCCGCTCCTGTTTAAAAGTTTCTCTAAAATTATCGGCGTGTAGCCGGAGATTTTCTGTGGCTTCTTCTAAAGCATGAAACTGAGATAAGGGCATGACTGGATAAAAATGAGAATATGGTTTGAAAAAATCGGGTGCATAAGGGGGTGGCCGAAACGGAGGAAGGGAGTTGTTTTCTAAAGAGGGAGAAATTTTAACCTCCGGTCCCTCCAAAGTGGGAGAAATTTTAGCCTTTGGTTTGATTTCATACTGATCGGGTGACAAACTGACTTGACTAGTTAGGGTATTTGGCCTATCCCTGTTAGAATTTTCGTTTAAGGGATATTCAGGCATGTTAATAATTACTGAGCCACATGCTGAAGCAGGGCGAGAGTGCTCTCTCAAAGCTTCCTCTCCTAATTTACAGAGGTTTTGAACGTCTGGAGCTGAAGAGTGGACTTTTAGAATTTCATTAATTAGGTTCCAATAAGAAAAGGCAGTAACCGGGACCTTTTCAGGACCAAAGGTTCGAAAATAATCTTTTAAACAATCTCCAACTCTTAGCCAGCACTGGTGATCTATAGTACCTTCTTGAGGGAACCAAGGGCAGGTTTGTAACAGGAAATTAAAAAAGCACGTGAGATCTTTTTTCTTAACTCGTGTTCCTCGTGCCTTGAGTGATTGCTTAACTTGACTAACATATAATTCGTGTTGGGAAATTCCTTGTCCCATGATGAGGGTGGGGGGGCTTACCTTTTGTTGCTTTCTTTTCTTCTTCTTCTTTCCTTTCGCCGGCACTGATCGACTGGTGAACGGATCTGTCTCGCGAGCGCGCTTCCCTGCGGTGATCCCTGGTGTGGTTTTCTTTCTTTCTTTGACTGCTGAACGGATCTGTCTCGCGACCGAGTTTATTCGCGGCGATCCCGGGTGCGGTGAGTGTGAGGTACCTCTCTCCTTGAGTGCGGCGTTCCGTCTCTCACAGAACTTCGAGCCCCACGTTGGGCGCCAGTTTGTCCCGGCCGGCGGGACGTTCAACGGAAGCTCCAAATCCTGTGAGGGAGGAATGGTATGGGACAAGAGACGCGAGGAATGACAGCAAGACAGGTTTCTGATCAAGCTGCAAAACTTTATTGAAGAGGCAGGGTATATATACCCTAAGGTAGAGGGAGTGGCTAGTACGAACGGGTGGCGGCCTAGGATTGGCTGCTGCTGTTGCTAGGGCGGATGGCAGATGTAAGGCTAGCACAGGATTGGTGGCTACTGTTGCTGGGATAGTAAAGCTAGCACTCTAGATGTGAATCTTAGGCGCAAACGGCTATCACTTCCATAGAAGGCTGAGGGCAACTTAAGCCGCTATTGCATCAGCCCCAGCTGTCATGTTGCATATCTCCGGCATCGCTGAGGGTGGATTTTATACATGCTACCTTAATCGTCCCCAACATCTTATTATTCTTTTGTTTTTTTGGGGATCTATAGTGATATCCCCTGTTCATTATTGATATTGGTAATTCTTTTTTTCTTTTCAACTTTCCTAGAGATTTGTCCATTTTACAGATCTTAAAAGTTCTTGTTTTTGCTTAATTGATTTTCTGCATTGTTTCTGTTTTCAACTTCATTTATTTATATTCTTATATTTACTGTTTCCTTTTTTTGTGATTACTTTGGGTTTGTTTTGCCCTTCTTTTACTAGGTAATTGATGTAGAACACTAGATGGTTGGCAAGATTTTTCTCATTTCTAATGTAAATGCTTAGTGCTGTTAATTTTCCTCTAAAGGCTGCTATAGTTGTGTCCCACAGATTTTTATAGCTTGTATGTTTTGATGATCTCACCCCTTTGCTGAGGGAGGAATTTGTACCCTAAGGTTTTGGGGGTGTGTGATCACACAGTACCTGACACTGGACATATTAGATCCACAGCGAGTTATTAGTCACATATCTTCACAGCCTGGAGGAGGATGACACTGTATGCCATGCAAGACCACATCGAATTTGCACTTGGGGATAGAGTTATCCATCAGTGGTGGTGGGAGGCAGATTTACTAGAATCAAATGTGTGGAGTAATGAGGAATGAAGCTTTGATAATGTGGCGACATGGATGAACCTTGAAGATATCATTTCGAATGAAATCAGCCAGATAAGAAAGAACAAATATTATATGATTTCAATGATATGAAATAAGTAGAATAAGAAAAGTCACAGAATCAGAAACTAGAATAGTTTACTGGGGTTAGGGAATGGATTGTTGATGCTTAATTGGTACAGAATTTCTGTTTGGGGTGATAGAAAAATTTTGATAATGGGTGATGGCAACATAACACTGTGAATGTACTGAATTATATATTTGAATGTAGTTAAAAAGGAAAATTTTAGATTGTATATATGTTACCACAATAAAAATGCTAAAACACAGAAGGCTGTACAACACAGTGAACTGTAATGTAGACAATGGGTTGTAGTTAATAGTACAATTATAATAATACTGTCTCATTATTTGTAACAAAGGTGCATCATATTAATGCAAAGTGTTAAAAATAGGGAAAATAATAGGGAAAAACTGTGTGGGTGTACATTGTATTTGTGAACTCTATTTTCTGCATGATTTTTCTATAAATCTACATATATATATATATATATATATATATATATATATATATATATATCCCTAGTTCCTGCAGGAAGATAGGATTAGCTTGGTTTAATAACTCTGTGGGCTGAAGCAGGGAACTAAAGTCCACTACACAGGGATAAATGGGACCTGCATATGCTTCCCAAGATTAGGAAACTTGTTTGACTATCAAACTTTATCTACAGGAAGAGAGTGGAGAGGAGAACTTGTGATTAGGCCATTTGAGGTCCTCCAAATTTTACCAGATGTAAAGGTGCTGTTGAATCTTAATTTTAGGTCTTACACCACATTGACCTATTTGGTTTCCAGGTGTTTGAGATATTCTTTTTATTGATTTTGCATTTGATTCCATTGTGGACAGAGAAACACTGTATGGTTTTATTTTCTTTAATATGTTAAGATATATTTTATGGCCCACTCTGCCAATTTCTCTCTTTGAATTAGTGTACTTGAACCATTTGCATTTGATGTAATGAATGGCATGTTAGGATTTCAGTTTGCTGTTTATTATTTTCCTTATATTTTATTAGAGCATTGTAGGTTTACAGAAAAAAAGTCATGCATAAAGTACAGAATTCTCATATACTCCCATGGTTTTCCTTATTTCCCTATTATTATTTTATGTCTGTTTTAACAAAGATACCATACTAATGCTATTTATTTCTGTTTGCTTGTTCTTTCTGGTTTTCATTTCTATGTTTTATTTTTCCTTCCTTCCTTCCTCTGGGTTACTTGAATGATTTTAGAACTCCGTTTTGATTTATCTGTAGTGTTTTTGCATGTATCTTTTTGCATACATTTGTTTCAGTTTGCTAAAGCTTCCACGATGCAAAATAAAAGAAATGGATTGCCTTTTATAAAGGGGATTTATTAGGTTACAAATTTATAGTACTAAGGCCATAAAAGTGTCAAAATAAGGTATCAAAAAGAGGACACCTTCACTGAGGAAAGACCAATGGCATCTGGGGTTCCTCTGTCACATGGGAACACACATGGTGACATCTGCTGGTCCTTCTCTCCTGGGCTCCAGTTTCAAAATGGCTTTCTCCAAAATGTCTCTAGATGTTTTCTCTCTAAGTGTCTCTGAATGCTCTTCGAAATGTCTCTGACTTTTATCCTCTCAGAGAGAATGCCAGTAAACAAATTAAGACCCACCTTGAATGGGCAAAGTCACATCTGCACAGAAACAATCTAATCAAAGGCCCCACCAACAATAGGTCTGCCCCCATATGATTGTAAAGAACATGGCTTTTGTGGGGCATGTAATAGTTCCAGACTGACCCATTCCACCCTCTGGACCCCAAAAAGACATGTTCTTTCCATATGCAAAATACATTCATCCCATCATAATATCACAAAAGCTTGTCTTTTCAGTAACAACAGAAAAGTACAAAGTCTGATCAAAATCAGTTACAGGCATGGATTATCCTAAGGCAAAATTCCCTATGGTTGTGGACCCATGAAACTTAGAACAAGTTATCTGTTTCCAGTATACAAAGGAGGGACAGTCATAGGGTAAACATTCCCATTGCCATAGGGAGAAATTGAAAGGAAAACAGGGGTCATGGGACCCAAACAATTCTGGAAACCCATAGGGCTAACTCCATTAGATTTCAAGCTCTGAGAGTCATCTGTAGAAAGACATTTTATCATTGGGGCTTGAAAGAGCAACAGTCCCACCCTTTCCAAGGGCTTGCACAGTGGTCCTGTTCTCTCCAAACACTGGGGTGATTGCTCCAACGTATCCAAGAATTGGGGAAACCACCTTGTTCTCAGCCTCAACCTCCTCAAGCATTGGGATGCCACCCATACTGTTTCACCTTTCTGGTGCAAAGGATCTCCTCTCTGTGAACACTGGGGTAGTGGACAAGCTATCCCAATCCCTGGGGAAGGTGCCCCACCCTCTCTAGAGCCTGGGACAGCAACTTTCTTTCTGAACAATGGAATGGCCAAGCTCCCCTCAATTCCCCAGGCATCTGAGAACCCTTCTGTGGCAGCACTCTTAAACTCTAGGGTGGTGGTGGGGGAGGGGGGCAGTGACAAATACACTTTCCACTTGCTTGGGTGGGTCTGATGTTCTGGCCAAGTTTTCTTGACTCCAGACCTCAGCTTCAATGGTCCTGTCATTGAATAAATTTTTCCTTCAATCTGTCCCTTTTAGTCCAGACTGGAAGTAGTTCCATTTATAGAGATCTTGCAAAAAAAAAAAAAATTATTTACTTGGCATGCAGTGTATGGGGGTCAAAATTGTCAGATAATCAGACTTTCCACAAATCCTTCCTGGATAACTCCATCTCCAATCCTGGCTTGTACTGAAAAGGCTGGCTGGTTCCAAGTTTCTTTAAATCTTCACATGGGGATATATTCTCTGGGGTCTCACTTTCTGGAGCATATGGGTTGATAATGATGGCAGTGGGGACACTAGAACCTAGGATTCTGCTGAGTATTTGCTAGATATACCTGTAGTCATCTGCCCTGAGGAAACACTTCCCCACACTTCCAGCCTGCCCAGAGGAAAGTGCCACCCTATCTCCAGCCAGTGCTGAGGAGGCACGACCCACCTCCACTCTGCCTTGAGGAAACAGCTTCCTGCCCTCCAGTCTGCCCTGAGAAGCCTGCCATTCAACCTCCACCTAAAGAGGTTAAGCCTTCAGTACCTGCTAAACCTGTAATCACCTCCCCTGGGGAAACAGTCCTCACTCCTCTGTCTGGAGAGATTAATCTTGTTTCATTAGATAAAAGTGCAATGGAATGCCCTTAGGTAATTGACTTAAAGGTTAATTCTAACTCTTTTCATGACCCACCCCCACCCCCACTCTTTCCTTCAAGATGTGTAATTAGACTGAAATCCCAACAGGTCACAAAAAGTGAGGTACAAAGTGTGACCCATGAGGAATTATGCTATACTCCAAAAGAACTGTATAAATTTTCCAGTTTATATAAACAGAAATCAGGGGAATATGTGTGGGAATGGATATTAAGGATATGGGATAATGATGGAAGGATTATAAATCTGGATAAGGCTGAATTTACTGATATGGGCCCACTAAGCAGAGAATCTGTTTGCCAGTTTGGATGTATTATGGTTCCCAAAATGGCGTTATCTTTGATGCAATCTTGTGGAGGCAGATATATTAATGTTGGTTATTTTGGAACCTTTGGATTAGGTTGTTTCCATGGAGATGTGACACACATAACTGTGAGTGACACCTTTGGTTATGGTGTGACCTCTGATTGAACGTTTCCATGGAGATTGGCCCTGCCTATTCAGCATGGGCCTTGATTAGTTCATTGGAGCAAAAAAAATGAGCTGACAAACAGAAGGAACTCAGAGCAACTGAGAGTGACATTTTTGAAGAACTATAGCTAAGAGAGGACAAAATGCCCCAAGAGCAACATTTTGAGAATGACATTGTGAAGCACAACCTGGGAGCAAGCAGACACCAGCCATGTGCCTTCCCAGCTAACAGAGGTTTTCCAGATGTCATTGGCCTTTTTCTACTGAAGGTACCCTATTTATGATGCCTTATCTTGGTGTTCTAGTTTGCTAATGCTGCTGGAATGCAAAATACCAGAAATGGATTGGCTTTTATAAAAGGGGGCTTATTTGGTTACACTCTTACAGTCTTAAGGCCATAAAATGTCCAAGGTAAAATGTGTCAACAATCAGGTACCTTCACTGAAGGATGGCAAATGGTGTCTGGAAAACCTCTGTTAGCTGGGAAGGCATGTGGCTGGCATCTGCTCCAAAGTTCTGATTTCAAAATGGCTTTCTCCCAGGACGTTCCTCTCTAGGCTGCAGTTCCTCAAAAATGTCACTGTCAGTTGCTCTTGGGTTGTTTGTCCTCTCTTGGCTTCTCTGGAGCAAAAGTCTGCTTTCAACGGCAGTCTTCAAACTCTTTGTCATCTGCAGCTACTCTCTCAGCTTTGGTGTGTTCTTCAAAGTGTCCCTCTTGGCTGTAGCAAGATTGCTCCTTCTGTTTCAGCTTTTATAGTGCTCCAGTAAAATAATCAAGGCTCATGCTGAATGGGCAGGTCCACACCTGCATGGAAATTATCCAGTCAGATTGGGCAGGGCCACACCTCCATGGAAATTATCCAATCAGACTTGTCACCCACAGTTGGGTGGGGTGCATTTCCATGGAAACAACCTAATCCAAATGCTCCAACTTAATCTCCACTGATATGTCTGCCCCACAAGATTGCATCAAAGAAAATGGTGTTTTAGAAGACACAACACATTCAAACCAGGACAATTGGACACTTTATGGCTTTAGGAATTTAACTTTGTAACCGCATAAACCCCCTTTATGAAAGCCATTCCATTTCTGGTGTTTTGCAAAATGGTACCATTAAGCAAACTGGAACAATCTGCATTCAATGTTTTAACTTAAGGAGTTAGAAAGGGCATTAACTGTTTGGGTGGTTGGCTGAAACATAGATCAAAGGGTGGCTGACATTAACTGAGGTCAAAATGCTAGAACTGCCTGGGTATAATGTAGAGGAGGGGATCCAAAGACTTAGAGACATTGGCATGTTAGAGTGGATTTATCATGGAAGACCTGCTCACATACCTTAGGAATGTCCACTGTACACACTTTTTACCAAGACTGTGAGGAATAAATTTGTGAGACTAGTTCCATCATCCCTGAAGAGCTCTGTAGCTGCTCTTCTCTGTAGGTAAGGTATTATCATGGGACCTGCTGTCACTGGACTGGAATCCTTAAATATATTGGGGATAATTGGATCCTGAGTTGGGAATAGCCATGTAGCAGCAGTTAATCACCAAAGACATGTGGGCATGGCTCCCATAGTGGACAGCAGATTCAAAGGAGCAATCTGGCTATCAGAGACTTATGGCATTGGCTAGTAGATCATGGGGTACCTAAAGTAAAAATAGATGGACAGTCTACTAAGTTCTTGTTTGATCTGTATAAGTAGAAGAATTCTAAGTCAAGTAAACACTAGTCTAACTTGAATTATAAAAACAGAGATTCATGGCCTCCTAATCAATTCCCAGACTTGAGACAGTTTACAGACCCAGAGCCCCTCCCTTTGGATGAGGGGAAGGCTGGGTACCCTTGAAGAAGGACCTTGCTACACTGCCAAAAATTTATATTGTTAATCTTCCTCCAAGCCTTCATCAAGGTGACCTATGGCCTTTTAACAGGGTAACTGTACATTGGGGGAAAGAAAATGATCAGGTATTTTGGGGATTATTAGTGGCTCAGAAGTGACATTAATTCCAGGAGTCCCAAACATCATCCTGGTCCACCAGTCAGAGTAGGGGCTTATGGAGATCAGGTGATTGGTGGAGTTTTAGCTCAGGTCTGTGTGAACCCATTCTGTGATTATTTCCTCAGTTCCAGAATGCATAATTGGAATAGACATACTCAGGACCTGGCAGAATCCCCACATTGGTTCCCTCACTCATGAAATGAGGGCTATTATGGTAGGAAAGGCCAAGTGGAAGCCACTGGAACTGCCCCTGCCTAGCAAAATAGTAAATCAGAAGCAATAACAGATTCCTGGAGGGATTGCAGAGGTTAATGCCACTGTTAAGGACTTGAAGGATGTGGGGGTGGTGATTCCCACCACATCCCCATTCAACCATCCTGTTTGGCCTGTGCAGAAAACAGATGGGGCTTGGAGGTTGACAGTGGATTATCATAAGCTTAACCAGATAGTGATTCCAATTGCAGCTGCTGTTCCAGATATGGTATCATTGCTTGAGCAAATCAACACATCCCCTGGTGCCTGATAGGCAGCTACTGATCTAGCAAATGCTTTTTTTTTTCAATAGCTGTTAGTAAGGAAGAAGCAGTTTACTTTCAGTGGCAAGACCAACAGTATACCTTCACTGTCCTACCTCAGGGGTATATCACCGCTCTAGCCCTATGTCATAATCTTGTCTGTAGGGAACTTGATTGTTCTTGCCTCCCACAAGACATCACACTGGTCCATTATATTGATGATATGTTGATTGGCCTAGTTAGCAAGAAGTAGCAACTACTATAGACTTATTAGTAAGTCATTTTTGTGTCTGAGGATAGGAGATAAATCCAACAAAAATACAGAGGCCTTCTACCTCAGTAACATTTCTAGGTGTCCAGTGGTGTGAGGCATGTTGAGATATCCCTTCTAAGTTGAAGGATAAGCTATTGTATCTGGCCCCTCCTACAACAAAAAAAGAGGCACAATGCCTAGCTTGTCTCCCTGTATTTGAAACAACATATTCCTTGTTTAGATGTGCTACTCTGGGCCATTTATCAAGTGACCAGAAAAGCTTCTATTTTTAGACTGCCACCTGACAACTTTGGGCTTCTCATGCCTCTGAATCAATGGGCAAGGAAGGGAATTACTGTACAGTTGAAGGTGATTGATCCTATAAAGAGGGAATAGGACTGCAATTACTCAATGGAGGTAAAGAAGAGTTTTCCTGGAATACAGGAGCTCCCCTAGGATGTCTCTTAGTACTACCATGTCCTGTGATTAAAGTTAATGGAAAATTGCAACAACCAAATCCAGACAGGACTTCCAATGGCTCAGAAACTTCAGGAATGAAGTGCTTGCTGAGGGTAAAGGGAATGTGGAATGGGTAGTGGAAGAAAGTAATGATAAATATGAACTATGACCACCTGACCAGTTACAGAAATGAGGACTGTGATGATATGAACATTTCCTCCTTGTTTTGTTTTAAGTGTGTTTGTATTTGTAGATAAAGGAAATAACTTATTTTTCTTTTTTATCTTATCCCGTTATTTTATGACATAACTTGTATTGTTAATTTGATAGTAATTAAGTTATAGGATATCAGTTTAAGAGTGAATATTACCCAAGGACTTGCACCCTATTCTGGAGAGATTTACTGCATTTCTGATTGTACACAGGACTGCTGAGTATTTTTAGGTGAAACATATGTCTGTTATTGAGTTCTGTTTAGAGACTTAGTATGGTTTAAGTGATGTGTATAGCTGCCAAGTTGACAAGGGGTGAACTGTGATGGTTAGGTACATGTGTCAACTTGGCCAGGTGATGGTGTCCAGTTGTCTGGTCAAGAAAGCACTGGCCTAACCATTACTGCAAGGACATTTCATGGTTGGTTAATAAACCAGAAGGCTGGTTTATTAAATCATCAGTCAACTGATTGCATCTGTGGCTGATTACATCTGTGATCAACTAAGTAATGTCTTCTGCATTGAGAGAATCCAATCAGTTGGATTTAATCCAATAAGTCTAAGATTTTTAAGGGAGAAAGGAGAACTTTCATTTCCTTTTCAGTCAGCCAGCCTCTTCTGAGAAGTTTATTGAAGACCTTCATCAGAGTTACCAGCTCACAGCCTGCCCTATGGAATTTGTACTCATGCATCCTGCCCTATAGAATTTGTACTTGTACATCTCCACAGTTGGGTGAGACACTTTTTTAAAATCTTATATTTACAGATATCTTCTATTGGTTCTGTTTCCCTAGAGAACCCTGACTAATACACCATTTTAAGTGGTTGCTCTAGTTTTTACAATATGCAAACATAAATTATTTCAGTCTAATGTGTTCAACATCTTACTTGTTGTAGAGAAATTTAGAGTTTATTTTCATTTATGTGGTTTTACCCTCCTCATTTATACTAGTCAAATATTTCCTTTCCATTATTGAAAAATACACAAGACAAGCTATAATTTAAAAAACTCAAGAGCAGAATTAAGGTCTATTATATCTACCCATATTTCTGCTCTATTGTTCTTTCTTCCTTCCAGAAGTTCCAAGATTCCTAGTTTTATCATTTCTTTTCTGTTTAGTGAACTTTTGTTAGCCCCTCTTTCAGGGTAGGTCTGCTGGCTAAAAGTTCTCTTAGTTTCCTTCATCTGAGAATGTTTGATTTCCCCTTTCCCTGAAGGATAAGTTAACTGAATATGCAATTCTGGCTTGAAAATTCTTTTCCTTCTTCACTTAACTAATATTTTATCATTTCTTTTTGACCTTCATGTTTCTTATTAGAAATATTGTCATTCAAGTTTGTTTTCTTATATAGAAAAGTATCTCTTTTCTCTGACTTCTTTCAAGATTTTTCTTTTTCTTTAAAAATAAGTTAAATTATGATATGCCTTGTCATGGATTGGTTTGGATTTATCCTGCTTGTGATTTTCTCAGTTTCTTGAATCTTTGGTCTGTATCTTTTACTAAATTTGGGAAAATTTCAGCCATTATTTCTTACTTTAAGAAACACTGAAAGCTGAATGTGAGGTAAAAGAACATCCACATCCACATGATTTGTCAGAACATTTTTTTCATGGAACCATATACAAAATGAGCCACAATTTTCAAAATTATCTCTTATTTCTGTGTATCTGTGTAAGTTAAATGCTTTTATAATGCAACTTTAATGTCACCAAAATCAGTCAAGAAAATAGTTAAAATGAAAGAAATTTGTAATATTCATAACAGAATACACACTTATTTTTAAATTACCTATGTTAATATACTTTATAATACAGCATAAAATCATTTAATTAAAAATCTGTTATATTTCACCAAGAATTTATAAATCTAAGGCAAATATTTACTTACACATTTATTAATGTATAGTTTGCAATTATTTACTGGGTAATTTAAGTTAAAATATACCAATTCTGTTGCTTTAAATTACTGTGTATGGAGTAAATTCCAATGCCATTTATAGATGAAGTGGATTTTTCCTGTGCTTATATCCAGAAAAAATTTGGTTACATTTAGTATATGCACACATGATATATAAAATAATAGCACCATATTTACTTAAATAAGAACTTTGCTTCTGAAATTATCTCCACTCACCTGTATATTCAAGTTTTTTTTTAATCTTGAATTATTTCTGTTAGTATAAATTTATGCCCTGAAGTCCTTGTAATGGTTTGAAGGTGTATGTACCCCAGAAAAGATCATGTTCTTTTAATCCATTCCTGTAGGTATAGCCTTATTGTAGGTAGGGTCTTTTGATTAGGTTATTTCAATTGAGATGTGACCCACCTCATTCAAAGTGGGTCTTATTCTTCTTACTGGAGTCCCTTATAAGAGAACAAAACACAGACAAAGCCCCAGAAAAGCTTAGAAACAAAGACACACAGAAGCTAAGAGAGCCAAAGAAGCTAAAAGAGAAACACACACAGTCGCTCAGAGAGGAAGTCACTGAAGCCAGAAGGTGAAAGCAATGAAACCTGGGAGAGAAGGACCAGCAGATGCCACCATGTGCTATCCTATGTGACAGAGGAGTTCAAGATTTCCAGCAGCCTTTCTCTGGGGAGAAGGTAACATCTATTGATGCCTTAATTTGTACATTTTCATGGCCTTAGAACTGTAAACTTGTAAGCTAATAAATCCCCATTGTTTAAATCCAGTCCATTTCTTGTATATTGCATTTTGTCACCTTTAGCAAACTAAAACTAAAATAAAATAAAATCCCCTGAAACAAACTTCTCTTAACTCCCACTCCCTATTTCTAAATTCCATCAGAGCAACAATTTTGGAAACAACCATCCATAGTTTCTCTCTTGACTCTTCCACCTTTATTGTTTCATCAAATAATATAATTATAGTTTGACTCCCACTAATCCACTGAATTGTATTTCTCAGGTTGATTAAAAGCATCCCTGTTACTTGATGCACTATTCATTTCCATTTTCTTACCATATTTAACTCTCATTTGCCAAACTGGGTTTACTAAAATTTCCCACATGCTCCTTCATGATTTTTTTTTTTTTTTTTGGCTTTCTTGATACCAAAGTTGCCTTGACTTCCCCTTATCTCATTACTATCTGCACTTTAATATTATTTGCTAGCTCTTTTGGTAATATTTTAATTGTTGGTGGTCCAAGGACTTCTTCTTGGTCTCTATCGGAATGGCTAGAAGAATCTTAGTGTTTCTTTGAGGAATGCAAAAAGATGACTCTAAAATTTAAATGGAAGTAAAAGAGACAAATATACTCAAGATCATCTTGAAGATACATCACTAAATTACATATAATTACTATGATAGTTATTTTTGTTTGTTTGCACTTTTGTGTTTTTTTTTATTTTTGTAAAGAAGAAGTAAAAAATTGTTGCAGACAGGCTTGTTTACTTTATAATTTTGGAAAGAGATATTTCAGACAAGAACATAGGGCTGTCCAACAAAAATACTGAGACTAATTTTGAGAGAGAATGCTGTGATATCAATTATTCCTATTAAGATCTCATTTGAAATCCAAGGCCATTTATGACTAATCCATAGAAAAACAGGTGTTAGAATCAGTCAAATAAAATTATTTCTATGACATGAAATAAGGCATGTCTCCTTAAGAAATTATTCCAGCTAATTAAAAAAAAGTCTGTAACACCATGTATTGTTTCAGTTATTTTAACATAATTACATTACAGTATTTTTTACATTCAGTTTTATTGAGATATAGTCACATACCATACAATCATCCATGGTGTATAATCAACTGTTCACAGTACCATCTTATAGGTGTGAATTCATCACCCCAATCTATTTTTGAACATTTTCCTTACACCAGAAAGAATCAGAATAAAAATAAAAAAATTAAAAAAAACACCCAAATCACCCCCTATCCCACCCCAATTTTTATTTAGTTTTTGTCCCCATTTTTCTACTCATCCATCCATACACTGGATAAGGAGTGTGATCCACAGGGTTTTCACAATCACACTGTCACCTCTTGTAAGGTACATTGTTATACAATCATCTTCAAGAGTCAAGGCTACTAGGTAGGAGTTTGGTAGTTTCAGGTATTTACTTCTAGCTATTCCAATATATTAAAACCTAAAAAATGTCATGTATATAGTGCATAAAAATATCCACCAGAATGACCTCTCGACTCCATTTGAAATCTCTCAGCCACTGAAGCTTTATTTCATTTCATTTCGCATCCCCATTTTGGTCAAGAAGACGTTCTCAATCCCATGATGCCAGGTCCAGATTCATCCCTGGGAGTCATATCCTGCATTGCCAGGGAGACTTACACCCCTGGGAGTCAGGTCCCACGTAGGGGGGAAGGCAGTGAGATCACCCGCCAAGGTGGCTTAGTTAGAGAGAGAGGGCCACATCTGAGCAACAAAGAGGCACTCAGGAGGAGACTCTTAGGAACAATTACAAGCAGGTTTAGCCTCTCCTTGCAGCAACAAGCTTCATAGGGGCAAGCCCCAAGACAGAGGGCTCAGCACATCAAGCCGTCAGTCCCCAATGTTTGTGAGAACATCAGCAACAGTCCAGGTGAGGAAGTCCAACACCTCTGCATTCTCTCCCAGCTCTTCAAGGGGGGCCCAAATATAAATTTTTATTCTCCACCCAAATTTCTTTAGGATGTGTTGCTATTTCATTCTAATCTATACAGACCTACCATAGCTCACTTCCTATTCAAAGTTCCATGTAACATTACAGTATTTTTAATATCCAGATTTATGGAAATCATCTGTGCCAATTTGGATGTATTATGTTCCCCAAAACACCATATCTTTGATACAGTTTTGTAGAGGCAGATGTATTAGCATTGATTAAGTTGGTCTATTTGAGTGTTTCCATGGAGACGTGACTCAATCAACTGTGAGCAAGATCTTTGATTGGACAATTTCCATGGAGGTGTTACCCCATGCATTCAGGGTGGGTCTGAATTGAATCACTGGAATCACAGACAAAAGGAGGTGCTGCAGCCATGAGGGACACTTTGAAGAATGCACGGGAGCTGAGAGAGCAGCTGTGAGTGACATTTTGGAGAGCAACTGAGAGTGACATTTTGAAGAGGAGCTGCAGCTAAGAGAGGACAAAAGTGCTCCAAGAGCAACATTTGGAGAATGCCATTTTGAAATGCAACCTGGGAGCAAGCGGATGCCAGCCATGTGCCTTCCCAGCTAATAGAGGTTTTCCAGACGCCAGTGGCCTTTCTCCAGTGAAGGTGCCTGTTGTTGATGCCTTACTTTGGACACTTTATGGCCTTAAGACTATAACTTTGTAACCAAATAAACCCCCTTTATAAAAGTCAATCCATTTCTGATATTTTGCATAATGGCAGTATTAGAAAACTGGAACATCATCAGACATAAATATTGAAGTCTTTGTCAAAGATATACCCTAGAATTAGTAGATACCAAATAATTTTGTAAAGGAACTTTCAAAATTGTATGCTTGGACAAACCGTACAAGGTGGGCATCACTTACAGAAGAGACTAAATTCCAGCTTATTTTACTGATAGGCTGTGTTCATGAGCATAACATTTTATGATCACTTTCCAACATCCCTTAGTATTAAAACTATAATACCCCCAAATTAAATAGTTTATATGTTCATTATTGTCAATAGAAAATAATGGATTTAAATGATTTTTCTGCCTCCCTATATTTATTTCAAGCTATGGAAAAACTGTAACTTTAAAAGTGTTTATACTAGAGATTTACAGTTTCAGCTCCAACATATAAGGAGATGAAGGTCACCATTCCAGCCTTTACAAAAGAAAACACTGAACAATCTGCAAATCAATGAATCAAATTAGTCTATCTGAAAAATAATTTTCTTGGACTCCTCAGAATTGAATTCTCAAAGCAAAAGTTCACTCCAAAATGTGGAAAACATTGAATCTGGAAAGCTACAGCCAAGAGCTGCTTATGTGCAAGAAAAGTCTCTAGAGCCATAAATGTACCAGAACATTTAAATTGTAATTATGTTGAATTTCTGGAAGTTGAGTGTGGACTATCTAGAAAGACAGAAATGTCTGGAGCAGAGGTCATAGTTTTAGGTGGCACTCATGCTTTTGTGGATTTTACCTAATGGAACCCCACCAAATTCTCACAGTGGATAGTAAATAAAGACCCCTCATAGCTGTGGTAGGGGGATGGAAAGAATAAACATTGTGAAATACACTCAGCATGTACCCTATAGCAAAAGCCTCTTCTCTAAGGAGAAGGACTTTGCCTGGGGCTTATTCAACCAGGGGAAGGGCATTTCTATGACCACAGCACCTGCAGTTCCCTTGTCTCACCTACACATGGGAGAGGGGAAGGAGCTAAGAAGCCGTGAAGGTCACAGCCCAGAGACACACGCCTACTAAAAGACAAACTTCATCGTAAGATTATAGGGCTACAATATAAAAAGAGTGGATTATAGATTAATGAGTACAAAACAAGGACTCTATTTGACCAGGAGTTCTTAGGGAAGGTCAAGAAAAAAGGAGAGACAAAGCAATGTCACAACAGAATTTCACAGCCTCGGGCAGCTACAGCTAGAGCAAACATTAAACATAGTCCACCTCCTAGCCAGAATATATGAAGTCTGACCCAAAAGACCTCTTTTCTGCAGAAGGGTGCAGAACTGAAGAGTCTTAGTAAGGGCACCTTAAAGGAAATAAAGGGAGAGAGAATAAAAATAGATCTGAATAATAAAAACCAAAGGATAAGATGGCTGATTCAAGAACAGCCTTTACAATAATAACAGTATAAAAATGTAAATGGATTAAACTCCCAAATTAAAAGATATAATTGGTAGAATGGATTAAAAAATATGAACCATCAATATATTGTACAAGAGACTCATCTTAGACCTAGTGACACAAAGAAATTGAAAGTGAAAGGATGGAAAAAAATGTTCCATGCAAGCTATAGCCAAAAGAAAGAAGGAGTAGCATTACTAATTTTAGATAAAATAGACTTTAAATCTAAGGATGTTATAACAGACAAAGAAGGACACTACATATTGATAAAAGGGACAATTCACCAAGAAAAAATAATTCATAAATGTTTATGCACCCAATCAGGGTGTTCCAAAGTATATGAGACAAATATTAGCAAAACTGAAGGAAGCAAAACATGTTTCCACAATAATTGTGGGAGACTTCAACATGACACACTCTCCTACAGATGATCATCTAGACAGAAGACCAATAAGGAAATCGAGAACTTAAATAATGCAATAAATGAATTAGATGTGACAGATACAAATAGAGAACATTACATCCCAAATTACCAGGATATACATTCTTCTCTAGTGCTCATGGAATTTTCTCCATGATAGATCATATGCTGGGACATAAAACAAGACTCAAAAAATTTTTAAAAATTCAAATTATTGAAAACACATTCTCTGACCACAATGGAATACAACTAGAAGTCAATAACTGTTGAAGAATCAGAACACTCAAAAATATCTGGAGGTTAAATGACACACTCACAAACAATCAGTGGGTCAAAGAAGAAACTGCAAGAGAAATTGCTAAATATCTAGAGATGAATGAAAATGAGAACACAACATATCAAAATTTATGGGATACAGTAAAGGTAGTATTAAGAGGAAAATTTATAGCTCTGAATGCATATATTAAAAAGAAGAAAGACCTAAAATCAAAGAACTAATGGAACAACTGAAAAAGCTAGAAAATGATCAGCAAATAATCCTAAAGCAAGCAGAAGAAAGGAAATAACAAGGATTAAGGCAGAAATAAATGATATGGAAAACAAAAAAACAAGAGAGAGAATAAATAACACCAAAAGTTGGTTCTTTGAGGAGATCAACAAGATCAACAAACCCTTAGCTAGACTGACGAAGTCAAAAAGAGAGAAGGCCCAAATAAACAAAATAATTAACAAGAGGGGGGTTATTACTATGGACCCTGAAGAAATAAAAAATATCATAAGAGGATACTATGAACAAATCTATGCCAACAAACTAGATAATTTAGAGGAAACGGATAATTTCCTGGAAACACATGAACAACCTATACTGAATAAAGAAGAAACAGAAGAACTCAATAAACCAATCACAAGTAAAGAGATCCAATCAGTTATCAAAAACCTTCCTACAAATAAAACCCCAGGCCCAGATGGCTTCACAGGGAAATTCTACCAAACTTTCCAAAAAGAACTGATGCCATTCCTATGTAAACACTTTCAAAAAATTGAAAAAAATGGAACATTACCTAACTCAGTTTATGAAGCCAACATTTCTCTAATACCAAAACCAGATAAGATGCTACAAGAAAGGAAAACTACAGGCCAATTTCTGTAATGAATATAGGTGCAAAAATTCTCAAAAAAAATACTTGCAAACCAAATTCAAAAACACATTTAAAAAATTATACAATCTGACCAAGTGGGGTTCATCCCAGGTATGCAAGGGTGGTTCACTATAAGGAAATTTAAGAAAACAAAACAGTGTAACTGAAAAGAGGAATACCTTGGGTGGGTGTGGTGATTTGAAGCTGTATGTACCCCAGAAAAACATATTCTTAAATCTAATTCATTCCTGTGGATGTAACCTCATTGTAAGTAGGATCTTTGGATGACACTACTTCAGTTAAGGTGTTACCCACCTTATTCAGGTTGGGTCTTAATCCTATTGCTGCTGTCCTTTAAATGGAATGAATACAGAGAAATACAGAGGAAGAGTGAGAGAGAGAGAAAGAGGAGAAAGAGAGAGAGAGAGAGAGAGAGAGAGAGAGAGAGAGAGAGAGAGAGAGAGAGAGAGAGAAAGAGAGAAAGGGAGAGAGAAAACCATGGGGGGAAAAAAGCTGAAATCAATGAAACAGAAGAGAAGGATGCTGCCTTGTGCCTTGCCATGTGGCAGAGGAGCCAAGGATTGCTGGCAGCCAGTCTTCAGGATTAAAGCATCATCTTGATCATGACGACTTGATTTGGACATTTTCTCAGCCTGAAATTGTAAGCCAATAAGTTCCAGGTGTTTAAGCTAAACCATGTACTAGTATTTGTTTTAAGCAGCCTAGGAGACTAAAATAGTAGGCTCATCAGTAAACTGGATATGGTCAAGGAAATAATTATTAAGCTTGGAGATAGGTCAATAGAAAATCCCAAAATGAAAGGCAGAGAGAAAAGAAAGCAAAACACAAAAGATCATCCAAAAACTGTGGAAAAAATTTAGAAGATATAACATACACATATATAGAATTGGAAGAGATGAAGGAAAGAATGCCTGGGAAGAAATATTTGAAGTGATAATGGCCAAGACTTTCCTAAAATTAACAATAAACAGCAAAACAGAACTCCAGTAAGCTCAGAAAATATTAAGTATGATAGAAACCAAAAAAATTCACACAAGCATATTATATTCAAACTACAGAAAACCAAAGCAAAAAGAATATTTTAAAGAAGTCAGAGGGGATAAACAGCAAAGCATTTTGCCTGCAGAGAAACAAGGATAGGAATTTTAGAAGACTTTTAATCAGAAACCATGTAAGCGGGAAGATAGTGGAATGAAATATTTAAAGTGTTGAATGAGAAAACAGTACAAAACAAAACAACAACCTAGATTTCTATGTCTCATCAGAAACCAATGAGGCCAGAAGGCATTGGGATGATATATTTAAAGCACTGAAGCAAAACAAAAATAAACCTGTCAACCAAGAATTCTACATCTGGCAAAGCTATCATCCAAAATGAAGGAAAAATTAAGACATTCCTAGTTATATAATTGCTGAGGGAGTTTGTTACTAGTAAACCTTTCTTACAAGGAATGCTAAATGAAGTCCTGCAGTCTGAAATGAAAGCATGAAAGAGAGTAACTCAAAGCCATATAAGGAAATAATTCCAATAAAGCTAAATACATAGGTAAATATAAAAGCTAGTATTATTGAATTTTGGGTTTGTAACTCTTACTTTTATTTCCTACATGACTTAAAAGACAAATGCATTAAAAATGGTATTAAATCTATGCTAATGGATAAAAAAGTATAAAGGTGTAATTTGAGACAACGTGAAGGGAGAGAGAGTATGGAATGGTATGAAGCAGAATTTTGGTATATTATGGAAGCTAAATTGTTATAAATTCACACTGAGTTGTCATTAATTTAGAATGTTAATTAACATAGTGACCACCAAGAAATACCTGAAAACCTACATAAAAAGAAATGAGAAGAGAATGAGGAAGATATACCATGCTTTCACTAAACGAAAGACATTGGGAGTAGCTACACTAATTTTCAGAACAAGGAAAATTATCAGAGATAAAGATCAGCATTTCATAAAGATTAAGGGGTCAATTCCCCAACAAGACATACATATCCTATGTGGATATGCATCTAACAATAGAACTTCTAAATATGTGAAAAAAAAGTGTGACAAAATTGCAAGGAGAAATAGTCAAAGCCACTATTATGAACTTCAACACATGTCTTTGAGTAACTGATAGACCACACAGGCAGAAAGTCACTAAGGATATAGTTGCCCTGATCAGTACAATCAATCAAATTAATCTAATTGACATTTATAGAATAATCCTTCCAACAGGAGTAGAATACATATTAATTTCAAACTCTCATGGAATTATTCACCACATTCTGCATCATAAGACACATCTTAACAAATTTAAAAGATTAAATATCATACAAAGGATATTCTCAGACTACAATGAAACCAAACCAGAAATCAACAACAGAAAGGTGAAAATTTTCACATTTAGAGATTAAGCAACATATTTCTAAATAACACATGGGTCAAAGAAAAAGTTCCAAGATAAATTAACAATTATTTTGAAATAAATTTAAATGAATATACACCTTATCAAAATGTGTGGCATGTGGCAGAAATTTTTATTTGAGGGAAATTTATAGCACATAATACATATATTAGAAAAACTGAAAGGTCTGAAGTCAATAAGCTAAAATCCCATTTTAGGAAAATAGACAAATGAGTGCAATTTAATATTAATGCACACAGAAGAAAAGAGATAATGAAAATTACAGCAGAAATCAATGAAATTGAAAAAAAGGAAACAATAGAAAAAGTCAATGAAACCAAAAGTTGATTCTTTAAAAAGATCTCTAAAAATGGAAAAAATCTCTCATCAATTTGACCTAAATAAAAAGAGAAAAGACACAAATTACCTATATCAGAATGAAAAGAGGGGTCATCATTAATATTCCATGGATATTAAAAGTATAATAAACAAATATTATGAACTCTAAGCCCACTAATTATGAAATGAACATATTCCTTAAAAGATACAAACTACCAAATTTGAAAAAGTACTAATAGATTATCTGAATGATGTACATATATATATTAAACATTGTATCAATAATTAATAATCTTTGAGACCAAAAAAAATAAATAAATAAAAGCACAACAAAAACAACCCAAGCCTACGTTATTTCACTGGTGAATTTTATCAAACATTTAAGGAGAAAATGATACAAATTCTTCACAATTTCTTCCAGAAAATAAGAGAGGAACAGTTGCATACTTGCTAACTCATTCTATGAGGCCAGCATTTCCCTAATACCAAGAATTTACTTAAAGGAATTACAGATTAATAGCTCTCATGAATATGAATGCAAGAAAACCTAACAAATTAAATGAAACAATGTGTAAAAAGTATACACAATGACCAAATGGAATTTCTTCCAGGTATACTAGGCTGATTCACCATTTGAAAATCAATCAATGTGATCTACTACCTAACAGAATAGAGAAGAAAAATCACATGAGCCTATCAATCAATACAGAAAAAGCTTTTGACAAAATCCAACACCAATTGATAACAATTCTCAGTAAATAATAATAATCTAAAAAAAATCTACCGGTGAATCATATTTGTTGGTGAAAAACTTGATGCATTCTCCCTAAGGTCAAGAATAAAGCAAGTCTGTCCCATCTTACCATTCCTAGTCACCATTTTTTCTGGAAGTCCTATCTAGTGCAAAAGGACAAGAAAATGCAATAGAAGATATAAATATTGGGAAAAAAGAAATAAAACTGCCTTTATTTGCAGATGACATGATTGTGTAGAAAATGAAACTGATATAAAAACAGTTGGAAATAAAAAGATTACAGTGTCCCAGTATCTGAGCTTAATTTACCTTATCAATTTCTTTCCCATATATAGAAATGAATAATTGGAATTTTAATTAAAAATACCATATATAATAGCACCAAAAAATTAAATACACATGTATGAATCTAGAAAAATATATACAGATCTAATGCAGAAAACTACCAAAGTCTGATGAAAGAAGTCAAAGTAAAGCTAAATAAATGGAGAGATAATACATATAAATGTATTAGAAGACTCATTACTGTTCAGATTTCAGTTCTTGCCAACCTAATCTATAGATTCAATGCAAACCAAATTAAAATTCTAGCAAGTTTCCCGCAGGGTGTGGGTTAAAAATCTTGATATTTCCATACACATGTACTGGAATTGAGCAATTCGAAAGGATGGCAGGTGGTGGGGGACAGGTTTCTCACTCGTAGAATTAAATACAAAGATCAGAAATGGACGCAGGCTAGATTGATCTATGTGGCAATGCATTATGGTTAGTGACATCAGTAAGAACTCATATTTAACAATATAAGTATTTATAGATACGTGTATATTGACACAGGTTAGTGGATAGACATTTATTTCTTTGCTCTGTCAGCTAAGAGAGCCTGAAAGAAGCAATATACCAGTAGCAATGAGCACGTCTGGTACCCAGATCTTCGTTTCTTTTACTACTGTCCAATGAAAGAAGCCAGGAATCCTTGAAGAAACAACTGATCCTTTACTGGGGCAGGAAAAAAACACTATGAACCTGGAACATCTTATAGTGCCAAAAAGTAATGACATGCTAAAAAAAAAAAAATCGTTTTTATGGGTTTTTCAGAGGGACACAGGAAACAAGTGAAAGAGCTCCCAATGGCCAAATATGGAATAATTTGAGCAACAAAATAAAGTAGTTTTGGATTATAACCCTAAGTATAAAAACATATGTCAGTGACTCAATACTAATATAAGTGAATGAATTCATAATTGGGGAGAAAAAACTGATCTCCCATTTAGAATTCCAAATAAACTATGTTCATATTAAACCCTAAAAGAAGTGGAGAATAACTCCCCATTTATTAAGTATGAGATGTGCATGGTGAATGACTTCCTTAAAGCATATAGTATGGAAAGGTGGAAAAGAAAATAACTTTACAGTGAAGAAATCTGAGGAACACTATCTCAGCTAGGTGATCAAGGTCAAAATCAAGTGTCATGAATCTTATTCATAGTATGTACCCTTGATATGCTGTGAAGAAAATGACACTTAACCATTGTGATCTTCCTCCTCAAAATTCACAATTCCAGTCTTATCATGAGAAAAACATCAGACAGATGAGGCATCATACAATACGTACTCCTCAAAAACATCAGTGTCATCGAAAGTCTTAGAAGCGTAGAACAGACAAAAGGAGTCTAAGGACACACGACAAATAAATGTAATGTGATATCCTGGATGGAATCCTGGAACATTAAAAGGACATTACATAAAAACTAAGGAACTTAGACTATGGACTCTATTTAATACTATATCAATATTGTTGCATTGGCTGCAACAAATATACCATATTAATGTAAGATATTAACAATAGGCAAAACTGTGGGGGAAGGGTGGTACATGGGAACCCTCTGTAGTATCAGTTCAATTTTTCCATAAATCTAACACTGTTTTAAAATAAAGTCTGTTCATATTATTTTTAAAATCCTACCTAGCAAGCTATCTTATAGATATTGGCAAAATGATTTGAAAATTTCCATGGAAAGATAAAAGAGCTAATATGATATTGAAACAAAAGTACAAAATTGGAGAACTCACACTACCCAAATACAAGACTTATAAATATATATTAATCAAGAAAATGAGTTATTGCAGTAATCTACACACATATCAGTGGAACAGATTAGAGATCCCAGAAAAAGACCCACACCGATGCAGTCAATAGATCTTTCACAAAGGAGCAAGGGAGAAAGTATAGTCTTTTCAACAAATGGAAGCCCCCATGCCAAAAAAAAAAAAAAAGAAAGCCTAGTTTCCAGACATTACCATTACACCTTTCACAAAAATTAAGACAAAAGGGATCATGGATTTAAATGTTTAAAGCAAAACTATAAAACTTCTAAAAGATAACATTGGAGAAAAATCTAGGAGGCCTTGGGTTTGGTGATATATTATTAGGTACAACACCAAAAGCATGATCCATGAAAGAAAAAATTGATAGGTTTTACTTTATTAAAATAAATTCCACTCTGTGAAAGTCATTCTTAAAAGAATCAAAGGACAAGCCACTGTCTGGGAGAAAATATTTGCAAAACACGTATTTGATAAAGGACTTGTATACAAAATATGCAAAGAACTCTTACAATTTAAAAATAAGAAAACACAAAACCCAATTTTAAAAAGGCAGATGATCAGAACAAATACCTCACCTAAGAAGATACAGAGATGGCAAATGAGCATATGAGCAGTCACTCAATATCATGCATCATTAGGGAACTGCAAATTAAAACAATGATGAGCTATCATTACTTACCTTCTGGAAAGGCTAAGATAATTTGTTTTTAATCACCTGACAATGCCAATTTCTGGTATTGAGCAGCAGCCATTCTTTTTCTAACAGTTGGGTAAACAAAATAGTATAGGTACTTGGAAGACAGTTTTGCAGGTTTTTTATAAAGCTATACTTATTTTTAGCATATGATCAAGCAACACTTTCCTAGGTTATTACCCAATTGATTGAAAATGTATATCCATACAAAAACTTGTACATGAATTTTTATAGGGGCTTTATTTATAATTGCTCAAAAATAGAAGGAACCAAGCTTCAATAGGTCAATGGATAAACTCTGATATATCCACAATGGGCTTCCACTATTTGATGATGAAATGAAATGGGGTATCAAACCTTGAAAAGACATGGATAAATCTTTAATGCATATAGATAAGCAAAAGAAGCCAGTCAAAACAGGCTACATACTCCATGATTCCATTTATATGGCATTTTGGAAAAAGTAAAATTGTAGAGACAGTAAAAATATCAATGGCTGATGGGAATTCCATGTGCAATGGAAAGGGTTGAATGGATGAAGCACATGGGATCTTTTTAGGGAGGTGAAACTATTCTGTTTGATACTGCAATTGTCAACACATGACACTATGCATTTGTCAAAACCCATCGACTTTTACAGCACAAAGAAAAAAGCTTAATATATGCAAATTAGATCACTTTAGTACTGTTTGCCAAAAAAAAATAACAGCTAGTTCAGTCAGATTGTTTTAAGAAAATTACTTAAATTCAATCTGATGACAAGTTCTTTTTGGAATTGGCTGGGTGTTTGGGGGGTGATGCTGGGCAACTTTGTGAATTAGGCCCATTCCACCTTCACTTGCTTTCCTCACAGTCTTAGTTTCCTAGGGCTGCTATTAAAAATTACCACAAACTTGGTGGCTTAACCAATGGAAATTTGCTCTCTTTTAAGTCAGGAGGCTAGAAGTCCAAAATCAAGGAGTCAACAGGGGCCATTCCCTGTGGGGGGTCTGAGGGAGAATCTCTTCTATGCATCACTCTTAACTTCTGGTGGTGCTGGCAGTCCTCAGTGTCCCTTGGCTTGTAGCTGCCTCACTCCAATCTCTGTCATCACATGGCTTTCTTTCCTGTGTGTGTCTGTGTCAACTCCTCTTCTTATAAGGGCAGCCGTCATTGGATGACAGCACACCCTCTTCAAGTATGACCTCAAAAAATAATTATGTCTGCAAAGACCCTATTCCCAAGTAACTTCATATTCTGAGGTTATGGGTGGGAATGAATTTGGGGGAAATACTATTTAAACCATTACACTCCCTATTTTCACTTCTGGATTCCATTCCAAGAGCAGTGTTCTTTTAAATAAAATAAACCTGATAACATTTATTCATTCCATTTATAAACATTTCTTGAGCTCCTATAATGTACCTGACACATTATTTTATATAGTGGTGAACAAAATAAGCTGTATTTTGAAGTGTTAATTATCAAATTAAACACCTTTAAGACTGCAAGAGAAGCATCTCTACTAGGGAATCTTCTGGTACTGAGAAAAGTTCTGCAAGGACTATTTTGGACCCAGGCTTTCTTTCTTTTCCACTCCAATAATGTAATGTAAGTTATTGGCAGACCCCTCTATTAGGAATGATTAATTAACACTCTAATTAAGCACTAGCCTAGCTAACTACTAGTGACATCATGGCATAAATATTGTTTTCAGAGATTGTTCACTTATTTTATTAACAAAACATCTATCTGTGTGAAGAAACAATGTCATTTTATCTGCATAGTCTCTGTCTATTGAAGAAAAATAAAATTAGTATAATTCATAAAAATTGTCAAAATAGTAAATTGAGGCAATAAAACTAGTTCTAATGGCAATAATTTATTTATCTCAATGAAAAAATGTACCTCTTTGCATCATAGTAAATGCAATGAACATTCAATTAAAATTTTAATTCTTATTTAATTGAAAACCTATAAAACATTAAAATAGCCCATGCTATACACTATTTGCTATTTATATGTTATCTATATCTCATGCACAAAGTCCCGTCTTGAATTCCAATTTGACATGTATGCCTCCTGCAATTTTTTGTCTCTAGGCAGTTAAAAATCTTGAATACCAGATTAAATATTTTAAAATAATGAAAACAAGAACTCTGAAAATAAATTTAGAAGCATTATTTTAAGATCATTGTTCCAGAATCCTAAAATATGTTATTAGGTTAACATTTAATGACTTAAGAAACAGTAGCAGATTTTCCTCACATTACAATTTAGTTTGTATAAACAAACTCCGATTTTTCCATATCCCTAACACAGGCAAACACAAGAAATGGAAAAAGACAGAAGCTATAAACTTCCATGCTATCTAGAAACTGATTCTCTGCTTTGCCTCCAAGGAGACCATTAAAACGCTGATGTAGGCTTAATATTAGGGGAGGATTTAAGTTGTTTTATTTGTGACCTTTTTTTGATTAGTTCTATAAACATGCTGTAGTGGTTATTACTATCTGATAAAGTAAAAAATTTATTGTTTTTTTAGGCACTGGCACCCCTTTGTATAGCACAAATTCACCCCCTCTTTAGCGAAGATTGTTTGTTATTACAATTCTTGCAAAACAAGTAATGTTGATTTTATATGAAAATATTGTCTCTTCTCTATTTGTTTGCACCTTTTATTATCTATTTCTTCCCCATGGCTTTAGCCTCCACCCTGTAAGTGAAAGATTTCTCACAGGTGTTCCCAGGTCAAATTTCTCCTGAAACTCAATGCCTCATTTCCACCTGGATATTTCCACTTGAATGTTGCGCTTATACTTCAAACTCAACAAGGCCAAAATGATCTTCTTAGAGGCAGATTGAGTTAAATTTAAGTGTGCAGGCTCAGAAGACAGGAAGCTGTTTTGAGTTTGCACACTGGGATTACTAAAATCAGGATACGGAGCACACTCTTCTCACAAGATTATTTGAAGATGAAATGACTTAAAGTGTATAAAACAGTTAGAATGGTGCTCCAATAGAAAAAGTACTCAGTTATTTGGGGCAAAGATAGTACAGTAAAGTGGCGAAGAATTCAGGATCTAGCCTGGCAGCCTGAGTTAATTTCTTGTTCTGACACAAGCTTTTTGACAATGGGCAAATTACTTGATCTAATTCTGCCTGTTTTGTCATCATTCAAATGAAAATAATAATAGTTAATATCTCACAGCTTGTGAAGATTAAAAGGCTTAGTTATATGAAGCACTTATTTATAAAATGCACTTACCTTCTCTGATTATTATTCCTATACAAACTCTGCCTTTTGCTTGATATCCTGCTTTCAATGGCCATCAATGTCTTAACAATCCTTTAACCTTTAACACTGACATTTGAAGTAAAGATTTATTTTTATTCTCTTTTACAATCATCAGTGACATCTGCTTGCCATTTCTAATATGTATTGCTCCTTCCTTTGTTTTTCTTCATCCTTTTATTTTATTTTTTATTTCTTTATTTTATTTTATTTTATTTTTTATTTTATTTATTTATTTTATTTTATTTCTACTCTATCCAATGCAACTATGTTCTAGTGAACATTGTTTCTTCATATCTTCAATACTACTCCTTTATGTCAGACCTATCTGTAACTGTCAGGATATTCTCCACAGAGCACAGCACGTAGTCTGGTTCTTATTTGCTTATCCATTGAGAAAAGTTCTCTAATGCCCCACTGACTCTCATATAAAGTCCAAATATTGTATCCTGAAATTTAAGATGATCTTTTATCCCTCCCCATCATCTACTCTTTATGAAAAGCATGGCCTTCCTAAAAAAGCACCTACCACTTTTAAGGATACTTTCTTTACCCATGCTTTTTCCTTAAACCTTAGAAAAAATCTTTCTATTGTTACCTACTCTTAATACTGTGTCTTAAATGTCACCTTCCTCAGGAAACTTTCCATCATGTGTATCCTTTCCCGTTTTTTTGTTTCAATTTCTTTATACCCCTTCCATATTTATCAATATATCTGTGTATATGTTCAATTTTCCTTAAGTACTGTATGTTCCAAAATTCTTCTCATACTGTGTATTCCCAACAAATCTTCATTAATTCAATGAATAGATGAATAGATTGATTCAGGTTTATTTCTTAAGAGTTTTCAGCTGAAGGGTAAGTAAATTATTAGGATTTTCAGCTCATATTTTCTTTAGGTTATCTGTACCTAGAGGCAATGACATTGCAAATACATTCAAATTAAATTAGTTAAAACTGTAAGAGAGTCAATAGTAGATACATATTTTTTTTTTTTAGCTTCCCTGATATAACCTACTATTTTCATGTCAGGTTTTATCAATTTATAATAATCAAAAGTTATGGAAATATGACTGCAAAATGTGACAACTCACTGTGGTTGAACACACTGTAACTGCATTTTCTCTTAGTAATGTGGTGGTATTATGATGTTACAGTACTATAAGCTTGTTATATAAAATTTGCAAGTTGAGTGGTTACTTATGCTGAAGGCACAAGGTATGTGTAGGCTGTAGCATTTTTAAGCTTGTTATACAAAAGATTTATAAGTAGCCAATCATTTGTCTAATTGGCTTCACCAGTATGCCAACTTGATTGAGGCTTTACACACCCTTATCCATGTTATCAGTTTTTATTTATTGTGGGTCCTTATTTAAATGAACCTGGCCATCTGTCATTAGTACCGTAATCTGAATAGGGACTTGTCATATACAACTTTATATACAGTGTTACCAAAACAGAAGTTGTAAATTAAGGAAAGAAATTGCATTTTCTTATTATGCTTTTCCTTAAATATGCATTTCCTTAAAATGCTTCCACAGGAATGTGAGGCTTCCTTCAAACTATTTCTGCATAACTAGCAGCAGCATTGAACAAGTAAGGAAATCTACTTTTTAATTCCATTTCTTTGATGTTTATATGAGTACAATTGTAGAGAAATATTTGTTTTATAAGTTTATTTCAAAAAAAAAACACATTTATTTATCATCCATGTCCTCAAGAAGTCCCTAATTGATGTCAAAATAGACATATAAATTCAAATCTTTAATACAGACAAAGAAACACCTTTGGAGAAGTTTGTACTGGAGTTGGGGTGACCACAAGAAGGAAGTCTCAGTTGGGTTGAGTATTCCTTAGATTTGGGATTTGAGATAAGAGAGGCATCACAAAGGAGAAAAAATCCAATGCTGACTGAATATGCAAAAATGTCAATTGTCTTATCAGAGTAAGCAAGGTAATATTTCTTGGAGGATGGAAGACTTAGAAATCTTCTTAACAATGTTGATTGCCTCAAAGATTTTCACTGTATTTCTGAATTGGTAAAGGAAACTCTTTGAATCACATTATTATGCTCATTTGTATAACAGCATTCCTCCTGCTACTGTTAACATTTTCTAAAGAACCTGAAGTAACAAGAAGACTTGTAGAACATCCTTAAATCTCCCACTTCCCAAATCATGATATACCATGAACTCAAAAACCAGATTGCCATGGTTTCTGGTATTTTTAGCATCCTCCCACATTTATTGCTACAACTCTACTCCCCAAACAGTATGATTATGGAACATTAAATTCTTTCAGCTCAGAAGTTCATTGTTGTTTCTGTTTAGTTTTTCTGCAGAGAACTGCATTTCCCCAAAACCTAATGTATGAAATGAGATAGTTATCATAGATATTACCCTCTCCCCCAACACACAGCTCTTTTGATTAAAAAATATTCAAGGACAAATAGAAAATTAAATACAATGTATGAAAAGAGATAGGAACTAGAAAATTGCACAACGTGGAAGGTACATTTCACTGGGATTGGGGAAAGCTGTGGCAATGATGCCTTAATTGTCCAACCTATAAAGAACTAATGCAGAAGCAGCCCGAGTAGGAGTTGGGGAAAACTGAGCTTTGAAGAACTGGAGGAAAGGATTTTCACCAAAGTGCTCAGATTGGTCAGGTTGCCAACAAAGAGAGCAGGTAGAGAATGAAGGCTATGACAATGGGAATTCTACCTGTCTCAAATCATTAAAAAACAGATAAAGAGATTAAGGAATAAGATCCACAAAATCAGGCAAATTGGTAGAATTAAGTTGAGAAAACTTTCAGGATAGGGAAAGGAAGCTAAAGAGAAAAGTGTGAGAAAGAATTACCTCCATTCATGATTTTGGTGTTACTTGAAGTTGATTAATTAGGAAAGGGTATATAATACAGAGGTTATGATATGAGTTTTAGAGTCAGGTTAGCTCTGGCTCTTCTACTTAATATTTTTGCAACTTCAGGCAAATTAGTTAACACACTGTAACCCCCAATTTCATCTTCAAGAAAGCTTGGGTAATAATAGTATTTCATTGGGCTATTATGAATATTAAAAGGAATCATGAATATAACTATTGATGAAAAATGCCTGGCCCATTACATAGTAAATATTCTGAAATGATTAAATTTAAACCTAGAAAACACACAGAGAGTGAGACCCACTAGAATAAAACAGAGGTGAAATATTGGTGTCTCTTACCTGGCCATTATATCTACTGTGCATGTATGTTGAAAACTAATTGCCCACCTCAAAGTAGAAATTGAGTAAGAGATACAGAAAAGAACATGGATTTAAAATTCCTTCTTTGATGTTAAGCATTCCTTTATAATTATTGTTGGAAGTTCTTTATAATGTTTATTGTAAACTCTACTATTTGCAATGATCTAATTGCCAGGGCCTGTTCCAGGTAATCTTGCATTTAAGTCAAACTTTAGTATTTGTTCCTTTAAGTCAATGTTTAATGCTAACATTGATATATAGATATTACATTACTATTAGAGATAGAATTCAGCTACCTCACCAATTAATGATTTTGTGTTTCTCCTGAGAACACACACTTCTAGCCATATCATAGATATGAGGAAAATGTGTGTTTTTGTTTTTTTCACCCAAGCAACTTTTTCTCCTAAATGTCATATAGAAGCAGTGTTTCTTCTGAGTGAGGCTGAGGACTGTTCTTACAAAATGCAAAAGAAAATATAAAAGCAAAATAATGGGTGTGTGTTTGTGAGTATATAATAAATATGGTACATACACAGAAAAATACACCTATATACCTCAGTGCATATGAGGATATATGTAATAAGTTATGCAGTATGTGGATTATTTTGTGTGTGTGAACATATACCCACACTCACATACACAGATACCATATTTTTGTAGTGATGCATATATTATACTTTTGATAATATAAAAAAATTCAAGTTTTAAAACTTTTTTTCTTGTTGTGTATTCAGCAACATGTTCTTCCATGCAGTAACCCAATTGCACCATCAATTTGCAAATTACAACTGTAATTAAATTACACATACTATGCTGAACACACAATGTAGTTAAGGAGTACAGATTCAAATTTAAAAGAGGAAGCTATTCTTGGACAATTTCTATTCACATCTTGAGGGCTATGAAGGCAATCAGAGGAAAAAGAATTATTTTGCCATATTAGAAAGGCAAACACAAATAAACATTTATAGTCAGCAAAGGAATGTACATTTTCAGCATTACTTTCTATTTGTTTTAAACCACAAAATACTGAAAATAGTGCTATAGCATCTAATATTCTTACTAAATATAGTATATTCATAAATAATTCCTATTTTTTTCACCTCTAAACTCCATTACCATAGGAAAAATTTCCAATTATCTAAAACAATTGAGAAAAATGACCTACTGTCTAAACTCAGTAAAGTTTGTCATTTAGAATCACGGCAATCCTATCTACCAAAGACTTTTTGTCACAGAAAAAAAAAAAAGCTGAAATTTTTAGATCCCTTGTGATCAAAGGTTGTTCTTCATGATAACCTAAACTGCTAGTACAAACAGTAAATGTGTCTATAAATTCGAGATGAGTAATCAACTTTAAAGGGGAAAAAAGATAGTGAACCCAATATTGACATACTAAGAACCCCATATCAAATACTAAGAACAAGTCTTCAACATTCAGAAAAAAGTCAATAAGGCCAGCATTTTCCCTCCATTATAACAGCTATTGATATCATTTCAATTTCCCCAATAAAAATTAAAAGCATGACATAGTAATACTCTATGCAAAAACAGATATATATATATATATATATATATATATATATATATAAACAGATATATACTCAGAATAGACCTAATAGTTCTTAATATCTTCAGGGAGGACTAAAGTCTCTGAAATGAGAGGGGGCACCCCCTTGCAACACTCAATTGACAGTGTCTCAAAGTAGGGACTTAGAAAAGGATTACTACTGTTATAAAATTGTTCTCTAGGGTAGCTTATGTCAAGAGACCAGAGCTCTTCATTGTTTAAAGGAACTTGCAAAAATCATGTAGTATTTTAGCCAGTAAAGGAACACTACACTACAAAAAGAAAGAATAAACACCCTATTAAAGGAGAAGCCATATATTCAGAATATTTGTAATTAAATTTAAATTGGTAAGGACAGATTGGCTAGGCAGAGATTTCATAAACTAAAAATTGCTATTTTTTCTAACATTTTCAAAATCCATGTAATAATGACAAATTTCTCCATTTCTCCATATACTCAAATATATATATATGTATATGCACATTTACATATATATGTGGATAAAATGATAGCAATTATGTATATTATGGCAATAATATATTAAATAAATACATATAATACATGTATATGCAATAGTTCAAACTTTAACAAAGCTTGTTTTTCCTTTCACATAAAGTAGTATAACATTTTCACTTTAGGTGTTAGTTTTAGTTCTTTACGGAAAATCTGAATGTGACAGAATAAACTGAAGTATAGTCTCTGGCTGGTCAGATTAATGACTGCCTTTTATTTATTCATTTTTTAATTTCTGTACTAGATACTTCAAATTATGAATAAAATAAAACCTGATTGTCCTCCTGAAAATTTCAATCATCTCTTTGAACAGGAAAAGAAAAAAAGATCTAACAAGCTTGAATAATTTATCAAATATAAGCATTATATAATCATGTGTCAAAATATAGGGCAAAAAATATACAGGAATTCAGACAGAAATTACTTTGCATTCAAGTAGTCAAGTATGCCAGTTTGGATGTATTATGTCCCCCAAAACACCATGTTCTTTAATGCAATCTTGAGGGAACTGATGAATTAGTGTTGATTAGGTTGGAATCTTTGGATTAGGCTGTTTTCATGGAGATGTGACCCACCCAACTATGGGTAATACTTTTGATTAGATTATTTCCATGGAGGTGTGGCCCCACCCATTCAGCTTGGGTCTTGATTAGTTTACTGGAGCCCTATAAAAGCTCACAAACAGAAGGACCTCAGAGCAGCTACAGCTTAGAGAGACATTTTGGAGAATGCCATTTTGAAATGCAACCTAGTAGCAAGCAGACACCAGCCACGTGCCTTCCCAGCTAACAGAGGTTTTCCAGAGGCCATCAGTGTTCTTCACTGAAGGTACCCTACCATTGATGCCTTTGTTTGGACATTTGCATGGCCATAAAACTATAACTTTGTAACCAAATAAACCCCCATTATAAAAGCCAATCCATTGCTGGTATTTTTCATAACGGCAGAATAAGCAAACTGGAACATCAAGGAAGTACCAATATAATGGTCCCTTAATTAATAACAGCTCTTATATTCTGCAATGAAAATTGTAAATAAAGAAAAGAAAGTGGAAGAGGAAGAGACAGGAAGGAAGACATGACAGTATATGAGGCATTTCAGCTGTATTTTAAGGAATAAATCAATTTACATAGGAAATTTAAAAGACCAAAGGGTATCTGGAAAAGTTGAACTAACATACCCATGACAGAGTCACTCTGGTATGTTTCTGAAATATGTGGGAACCAATTTCTCTGAAGATTCAGGTGGGATAGTGTCCAGAAGATCAAAATAGGGTCCTGTAATTGAGTGTTTTCATATACTCATGAATAGGATAAAGGCTTCTCTGAGAAACCTTTTCATCAAGCTTGACCTCTGCCCCTAACATCTAAGCAATCTTCTAATCCTGTCTATTCTAATAAGAAACATTTTGCAAACCATCGCAGGACAGGTTTCACCCTTTTGAGAAGGGCTTCTGTGAGTCTGTGAAAGGTTCACCATAATGTGTGTTTATTTTTGTATCTTTCTACTCACTTTAAAATGTAAGCTCTTTAGAAGAAAAGTTGGCCGCCGGTTGGAAGCAGTATAGCCTAGTTGTTTAGATGTTCAATCTCTACATTCAGATATATGTTTGTTAGAATTTTGGTCTGCCCCAATAATTGTGTGGCATTGCAGATTAATTAACTTCTTAGTGCTTTATTTTTATCTATAAAATCTGGATATTGCTGTTTAAAGGATTAAATGAGATAATGTGTATAAAGTAATAAGAATACTCTCTGGCATATAGAAAATGCTTCTCATGTGATAGCCCTTATGAGATGATGATGATGATGATGATGATGATCATGCTACGACTTGTTCAACTCTACATTCCCAGTGCCTAGCAGAGTGCTGAGAAATTTTCCAATATTTTTTCATAAAGTGAGGAACCACATTTTCCTTTCCATGTTATCTTCATTAATAAGAACATGGGCCCTTAAACTCTTAATGTCTAAGATGTGCTACTCAAGAGCACTTGATCTTCTCTAGTTATAAAACATCTGTATGCTTCAGGGCTCCATCTGCAAAATAGGATTCATAATGATACCTACATCCTATGAGGTTTTGAGGGTTGAATTACATAATTTGTGTAAAGCATTTGGAATTTAGAACATGACACATATCTGGCACAAAGAAAGTACTTAATAAATGTTAAGTAAAATTGTTTTCACCAACCTCAATACAGTTTTCTTAATTTTGACTGGATTTTTAATGAAAGCCCTGAACTCTTGTCCCATCAATTTTCTTCACTTCACAGGAGTCCCTCCTCCACACATCTGTGACTAATCTTCCAGGAAAACCAAACTTGCATTTATTGACAAAGTCTTGGTGGAAATTGGTACTTGTGAAAATTGCTATAAACTTTAGAAATAAAATTCAGCAGCAGAATGCATCATCTGCCAAAATAAAGTTCATGTATTTTTGTCTCATATCACTACATTTGGAATTTGAATAATAATTTGGAGAATTATATGCACAATGACATATAAATATTATTTATAACATAGGACAATTGGAAGCAATTGAAATGTCCATGTAGATGCATGGTTACTTCACTTATAAATTATGATACATCTTAATGAAAAATTATACACCTATTAGGAATGGTAATTTAAAAGGTAATGTAGCTCTATTGAGAAAAATAAGCAAGGTGTAAGTGAAAAACAATTATGAAAACATTATTACATATTATTATGGTAATTTTGCAAGGAATTCACATGCATAAGTAAAATACTGAAATGATATGGAAACAAAATAAAATGATAGCTATGTTAGATTGATGGAACTAATGATTTTTTTAACATTCTGTGTCAAAATAGTTTTCACATACAAATGACAACTATTTTTCCCTCTTGATTGCTTAAAGGCTGAGCACTAACTCCATATTATGTAAATGAAAATTATAAAATTCCCAATCATGTCTGGCAAGGTCATTTACCAATTTGTCATAATCTACTTTCTAGTTCATGTCCTATTATTCTAGTTCATATGAATGGTTTTTCTGTTACATGAATTTTCTCACTGTTTCCCAAAAATACTGTGCATAGAATGTTTTGCTGTTGCGGGCAGTGAGTTATAGATTAACATAATTCTGATAATAATGTGGGATTCAAAACATGGCATTTCTCAATGCCTCATTTTCCTCAGCTGTAAAGTAGGGGTGAGAAAAGTATGTCCTTCATAGGATTGTTAGGATCAAAGGGTTAATTTAAACCTTCAACTTAGAACTACGCCTGGCACTATATAAGTACCATATGAAGTCATTTAATTTCATCCCAGTAACAGCTAAACTCATGGAGTATTACTCTGCTACAAGTATTTTTTCTTTCTTTCTTTTTCAGCACCTTCATGCATGATTTTCTTTCACATTCACAAGAATCCTATGGTACAGGTACCATTATTATACTCATTTATATATAAGGAAGTCAAGGCACAGTTGAGTTGAAAAATGTGCCTATTATAATATAGAGCCAGTCAAGATGCAAGTGAGTTGATTGACTTAATACTAGACATATTTTGTCCTTATTTTTGTTGTTATTAAATTAGTGATCAAAGGCAGAGCATAGTCAAGTTTTCTTACTTCCATTGCAGTTTTTTTTTCTTATTATACCATGCTGTATTTGCAGCAGTCCTGGTCAGGAATGTCACTACAGACTATTTGGAAATGGTATTGATATTAAAGCAGATTTATAAAATGTTAGTTTTTATATAACTTTCCTTTAATAAAATTATAATTAATTGTTCTTTTCACAGAATATTGTTTTAGGTCTGCAGAAGTTTTCAGTGCCTTGGAGTACTCTGGATTTCTGTTCCACAAAAACAGATGAATTATGTCTCCCAAAGTAGTTAAAATGAGTATCCTGCCTTCCTGTTACATTTCTTACACACCAAATATAAACTTTCACAAATTTTTTTCTATTCCCTAATATTTTCTATTCTGTATATATCACAGGTAAAAATGCTTGTGTGCATAATGTTTGGTTTAGGACTCAGGTAGTTTTTCATAAACTGCAATTCACTGCTTCAGTTATCTGAGAATATCTAGGAAAGTCCATATGCTTAATAAGTATAATGTTTGGACTAGAATATTTTTAGGAATCTCCTTTGTTATGCTGAAAACAGACTCTGAAAACCAAAGTACAGAAGAAGTTTATTGAGCTAAAGTAGCATACCTGTGGAGCAGAACTAAAAGAAAGTTATTGCTCAAGGGGCTGGGTTCTGGAAGGCAGTTTAATAAAGGGAGGATGCGGGGGGATGAAGATGGGTGATGAGGATATGAGTGTGGTGACTTTGGTTCATAGTCGATTCATTAGCAACTTCAAGGTTTGTGGTTATCTGGTGAAGATTAGCAGATTTGCTGGCCTCAGTTTGACACTTTTTCAGCACTGCAAGGGATCTTGGGCATGTCAGCCAGCCTCACTTGCTTTTTGTTTCTTCTTTGTAGTTTCCCAAGTGAAAATGTTGGGATTGTTAAGCAAACTCAAGATGATTAATAAAGCTATTTACCATTCCAGCTTCAAACCTTCAATTCCAAAGTGTTCTACATTAATAAACTGACTGGGGAAATATTTACAAAAATGTTTGTTCTTAAAGTGGATAATTCCAATGTAGAGGTTCAAAGAAAGATAGTCTAGACAAAGATTACCACCAATCTAGGTCCCACAAGATGGTGAGGAGTTATTCAGGATTAGGATCATTGCTTCATACTAACAAAATTAATGCAAAAAAATGAATGAATAAATCTACAATGTCAGTTTATGCAATGATAGATACAACATTCCAAACAGACCCAGTAGAGGTTTCTGTCTGACCAACCCTTTCTATTGCTGTGGATAAGTTACGTGAGAAGCCAAATCCTCCTGAGTTGCTTTAGTGGAAAGAATTGGGGGGGGGGAGGGGGGCTGTTAGTTATGCAATTGAAAGATGTGATGTCATCAGGCCCTGAAAGCCTGGTATACACATCTCCACGATAGGATTAAACTTGGCAGGAAAACAATATGATAGCATCTGTCTGGCAAGACATTCTCTCCACAGTGCTTGGATGGATAAAGCCCTACTAATTTAATATTTCTACATAGACTCTGTCCTTGAACATTACTTTAACTTAAACATTTTGCACTATGTTCTTGATTTAGTTGACAGATTTGTGCTCTTAAAGGACAGTATCTTAATGCACCATATACCAAAGAAAATGAACTTAAATACTCCAGCATACTTGAGTATTTTTAGAGGCTGATGTGACGATTTGTGTCATTTTTCCTTTCTGTACTTTTATGATATATTTCTAAAACAATTTGTACCCTGGGATACTGTCATAAGTTGCACACATTGTTTCCCTCACTTGCATAAGACAGCAGTGGTATTGATCATTGTTCAATTGAAATAACTGTTGGAAATGTAAACTTTCCCATTGTGACAATATGCAGTGTGAGTTCGGTAAAATTGGATAGAAAGAACAATTGATCACCCTGTGGAAGAATAATCAGCAAAGCATAGGAGAGTCAAATGGAAGATCACAAGGACACCCACATCCTGGCTGCTAAATGTGCTTGGAGCCTTGAGAATGTCTCTGCTCTACACAGTGGAAGAGAATACATCAGTCAGGCCACTCAGTCACCTGACCAAATTGAGCACTTTCAATTTCAGAATTACTCACACTATCAGGACACTCTAGAAGATGGGATTACTGATGTTTGAAGCCAGGCAAAATTGCTCCCCATTTTAACACCAGACAGCTTTTCTAGCTGTTAAAGTCCTCCTCTTCAACTTGGTTTCCTTTAAGCAGTTTGTGTCGGTTTGAATGTATTGTGTCCCCCAAATGCCATTATCTTTGTGGTCTTGTGGGACAGACGTTTTGGTGCTGGTTAGATTTGCTTGGAATGTGCCCCACCCAGCTGTGGGTGGTGACTTTGGTGGGATAATCCCATGGAGGTGTGATCAAGGGTAGGCCTTGATCAGTGGAGCCATATAAATGTGCTGACTCAAAGAGACTGAACGGAGTGCAGCTATGAGTGATGTTTTTAAGAGGAGCAAGCTTGCTAGAGAGGAACATCCTGGGAGAAAGCCATTTTGAAACCAGAACTTTGGAGCAGACGTCAACCACGTGCCTTCCCAGCTAACAGAGGTTTTCCGGATGCCATTTGCCATCCTCCAGTGAAGGTACCTGATTACTGATGTGTTACCTTGGACACTTTATGGCCTTAAGACTATAACTGTGTAGCCAAATAAAACCCCTTTTTATAAAAGTCAATCCATCTCTGGTGTTTTGCATTCCGCAGCATTAGCAAACTAGGACACAGTTCAACATTAATAAACTGATTTTGAGCAAAGGGCATACTTGAGGTTGATGTCTGCTCAGAAGTCTTTTCAATATCACATGTTTGTGCCTACTTTAAACAATTTTTAATGGTTCAGAAAAGGAAGAACTACAAAATTGATGGTTAATCAAAAGTGATCGAAAAGTTAGAGATTAAGGCTAAGTCATTCCTAGCTAGCTAGCTAGCTAGAAGAGAGATATATAGAGCTAGCTAGCTAGATCAATCGGTCAATAGCCACTGAGTTGTTTCCTATATCTGACTGGCTAGACAGTGTCTTTTTTATGACCCTTTACTAAATAATATTTTTTCACACTGGTCCTTTATTCTTATAATAATTTGAGAATTGGTTCCTGTCAAATTTTTGGTATGGCAATTGAGGCCTACAAACTGGCTAGCAAGCTGGCTTTCTATAGAAAGAACATGATAATTAAATCAGTATAAAAATAATGAAAAATTATAGATACAAGGATACATGCAATTTTACTGATATATACTTTAAAGTTAATGAGGTTTTAATCTACCAAGAAAATGCTTCTTTTTATGGCATTTTATATAACATTTTATTTCACTATAGCATTTTTCCATTATGTTTCACAGTCATTCCTATGGTTTTGTTGTATTGGTGCATGTGCTGGTTTGTGTATTTATGTCCCCCAGAAAAAGCCACATTCTTTAATGTATTCTTGTGGGGGCAGACGTATTAGTGTGGATTGGGTTGGAATCTATTGGTTCAGTATTCATGGAGATGTGACCCACCCAACTATAAGTGATAACTCTGATTGGATAATTTCCATGGAGACATGGCCCCACCCATTCAGCATGGACCTTATTTAGTTTACTGGAGCACTATATAAGCTCAGACAGAAGGAGCTCATAGTGAGCTGGAGCTGAGACAGACCTTTTGAAGACAGCCGTTGGAAGCTGATGCAGACATTTTGGAGAATGCCATTTTGAAACGCAACCTGGGAGCCAGCAGACACCAGCCATGTGCTTTCCCAGCTAACAGAGGTTTTCTGGATGCCATTGGCCATTCTTCAGTGAAGGTACTCTGTTGTTGGACACTTTATGGACTTAAGCCTGTACTTATGTAACCAAATAAACCTGCTTTATAAAATTCAGTCCATTTCTGGTGTTTTGCATTCCGGCAGTATTAGCAAACTAGAATGGGGCATTTGTCTGCCGTGCTGTACTGCTGTACTTGCTTGCTTTTATGGAGTTTAAAAAATAGATAAATTATTGGAAAGAAGTACATGGGGATGTCTTACCTAAGCCCTCACATGACTAAATTCATTATTCATGTTTCCACTATTGAAGAATTTGAAAATTATTCCAGAACTATGAAACACTTCAAGCAAATATTATGAATTGCTTCCTCTGTGCCACACCTCAAGAACATTTTTTGCTTCCCCACAAATCTTGATAATAAACAGTTATTTTTTTTGAGTACTTATTATTTCCCACATACATTCAAGACATTGTATCTTATATTTCTCATATCAACTTTACAAACTTGAAATTATTATATTCATTTTACAGGTGTGAGAACTGAGATGCAAATCAATTTGCCTAAAATTACAGTTTGTATGAAACAGTACCAAGAATCAAATTCATGACTGTCTGATTCAAAAGCCAATATTCTCACTCCCTAGATTCTGCTGCTTTTTGGTTGGTTTTTCAGTCTCAGTTGAATTTAGACAATTTTGAATATTGGAAATGTCAACTGAAGACAAAGTCCAGCAAATAGAGAAACTTTTTTTTTTTCTGATGACACATAACAGATACTAGGCAAATTAAATGCGTGCTGATTCCTTGTTCCTTGTGGGTGGTGTGTATCCAACTCTCTCTTGCCCCCTCCCCCCTTTCTGCTGGGACTGTTTGTCTCTGGTAAATCTATTTCAAAAGACAATGTAGTGTACTCATTAAGAAACATTCCTTGGAGTAACATAGGAGTAGATCAGTGGTTCACAAATGAGGCAAGTTTTTGTGCCTCCCCCCCAGGGGACATTAGACAATGTCTGAAGATGCTTTGGTTGTCACTGCTGAGGAGGGTGTGTGTACTTGAATCTAGTGAATAGAGGCCAGGGATGCTGCCAAACATCCTATACTTCGCAGGACAGCCTCTCAGCAAAGAATTATCAGGTCCAAAATGTCAATAGTGCTGAGATGGAGAAACACTGGCCGTTTCCAATATGGCGTTTGCCTCTCTTAGCTAAGTCACTACCCTGTTTCAAGCTTATCTGAGTCTAGTTGCATAATCTTCAAAGGAGGATATGCTGATATCTTCCATGATCTTAAGATAGATGTGACGATTGAATGGAGTAATGTATATACACCATTAATACCTTGCCAGGCACAAAGTTGGCAATAAATAAATAATTGCTATTGATAGGGACCTCTAATTCTTGTTGGAGTTGATATATGGACTGGATTTAAAGTATTTTAATATCTCACTATGATTGAGGATAAATTAAATATTTTTGAAATTACTTTTATTTTGATTAGCTGCATCTATTATTTACCTATATAATGTAAATAATAATTGGATAAATAACAATATTTATTTTTAATATTAAAATAATATCTCCTAATTTTTGGAAATTTAGGGAATATATAGACATTCTATTTGATGCTCTGAACCAGTGATAACAATCCCAAAAATATGTTTATATTTCTACTTTTCTATTTAATAATACATACACAAGAATATACATACATACATAAAATAAATTACATGTCTATCAATTCATCTCTCCATTCAACACAGGAATAGTTCTTACATTTTTAATCTATATCTTATTTGACAAATTTAAACTCTTTACCCTAATTGATACTTTAAAGTGAATTAATAAATTAGTATCTCTAAAATTGCAAATTCCTCTTACACAGTCCCCAGGAGATTTGAATATTTTCCAGTAAAGGAGAAGTAAGTTGAAATCCTGAGTTGAAAATCCTTGCTGTTTCCATGTGTGTGTGTGTGTGTGTGTGTGTGTGTGTGTACACACACATACCTCAGATATATTGTGGGTTCAGTTCCATACAACCACGATAAAGCAAATATCACAATAAAGACAGTCACATGAATTTCTTGTTTTCCAGTGCATATAAAAGTTATGTTTACAGTACACTATAGTCTATTAAGTGTGCAATAGCAGTATATCTAAAAATAAAATGTTCATACCTTAATTTAAAAATACTTTATTGCTAAAAAATGCTAACCATCATCTGAGACTTTAACAAGCCATAACAGTTTTGCTGATGCAGGGTCTTATCTTGATGTTGATGGCTGTTGACTGATTAGGGTGGTGGTTGCTGAAGTTGGGATGTTTGAGGCAATTTCTTAATATAAGCCAACAATGAAAGTAGCTGCATCAATTGACTCTTCCTTTCACAAAAGATTTCTTTGTTATATGCAATGCTTTTTGATAGCATTATATCCACAGTAAACTTATTTCAAAATTGGAGTCAATCCTCTTAAACCCTGCTGCTACTTTATTAAGTAAGTTATAATGATCTAAATCCTTTGTTGTCATTTCAACAATGTTCATACCATCTTCACCAGGAATAGATTCCACCTCAAGAAACCACTTTCTTTCCATAACTATAAGAAGCAATTCCTCACCCATTAAAATTTTCTCATGAGATTGCAGCAATTTATTCACATCTTTAGGCTCCACTTCTAATTCTAGTTCTCTTGTGATTTCCACTACATCTTCATTTATTTCCTCCACTGGAGTCTTGAACTCCTCATAGTTATCCTGTTATGCTGTTGGAAAAATGGTGCCAAAACACTGGCTCAACACAGGGTTGCCACAAATCTTCAGTTTGTAAAAAATGCAATATCTTGTGAAGCACAATAAAGCAAAGCACAATAAAACAATTTATGACAATATAGGCTGAGAATCCTGACAATAGTAAAAATAAATCAGTAGATAAATTATGTTTATATTTTTGAAGTTTTAAGGATTTTTAAGGAACAGTTGTTAACTCGACTAACATTGCAATGGGACAGAAAACAGACTTTGAGTCTTCTTTACTTTTCCTCTTCTCTGCCTTCCTAACATCAGTCCACAATGTGTATTGATTGCCTCTAATTGGATTGGGTTTCTAATGGCACAATTATACAGAGCTTAATAATCTATAGTTCCTGCTCTGAAAAAGTGCACATTCTAGTACGTATTGTGATAGACAAGGCCAATCTATCACATAACCCGACAAAAATAACCAGTGTGAGGTGATAAATGGCATAATTTTGGTATGTAGAAATTCAACCAAAGCACCACGAAATAATTGATTCTGCATGTAAAGGTAGGGAAAGGCTTCCAGAGGGTTTGAAAGCCAATGAATGAATCTTAGAAATGTTAATTTCTTGCTTCTCACTCTGTAATGTTAGTAACTAATTTGCTAGGAATGAGTAATCTTATTGCTTTCTAAAATATAAATCTGACTTCCTTGGAAACACATCTTGGTTTCTTAATAAAAGATATACATATTATCAATAAGGTAGATGTCATGCAAAAGAAGTGAATGTGAAATGTATGGGCACTTTGAAATATTACAAAAACTAAAATCACTGGAACAAGTATCTTTACACAACTCATTCCTGTTTTAGGTCTGCTTTCCAATATTGAAAGTGGTGAGAATAAAAGGATAATGTTCAATATTTGCATGTTTAGGCAGACACAATGCCATTAGAAGAAAGTACAATCAACCTATGAAAACATTTCATAGCAGTGTCTAACTGTAGAAACCAGATAGAAGCTGAGAGTGTTAAGATCATTGCAAGGCTCCAAAGGCAGATCAGAACTGGTTGACTAGACTTCCAGATATATTGTTACAAAGAAAAGAAAATGAAAAAAAATTCAGAAAACACTCTATTGCTAAAACATTCTTTCTATATACCCACATATGTTTCCTAATATGTAGCAGATCCTAGCTATAACAGGCTCTAAACTATGCTTTTTATCTCTGTATCACTTTCCAATGAAATCATCTAATTTAATTTCTTCTCAGGGTATTTTGACAAGGCTGGGGTCTATTATGAAAGACATAAAGTACCAATATTTATGTGACTTGTTCTCTTTTCCTGTTAAACCTGATCAAATAGGCTAACTGAAATGAACGACTATCCAAGGATCCCCTGGGCAAAATTGCATCTTTTCTTTCTTCAAACCCACTATTTTCTTGTTAGTTTTATGCATTTCTTTGTCTGTCTTCTCCTTTCATTTTTTTGTAACTTATTTAGTTTTATGGAACATTTTTACCTTCTCTCTATATCTGTATTTTCTCTGTTCACTTCTGTTTTTCCATCTTTTCTGTTATTTCTTCCACTTTCTAAATATTAACTTTTCAATTTCTGTTTCACTTGTGTCTTCATTCATTCTTGCTTCTATATTTCCCTTTTATTCACTTTTTTCTTTTTCTGTATCTCCACTTTCTCCTATTCTTTCTTCCTGTCAGTCTGCAATGTATCATTTCTTTTGCCTTCCCTACTTTCCTTCACTTTATTGTCTTCACTATTATCTGTCTTTGATGCTTTCATTACTCTTTTATCTCTGTTCTTACATTGCATCACTTTTAGCATTCTTCTATCTTCTTGTTATCCTTGTCCATTGTTCATTGTTATCAACAGTGAAGAAGACAAAATGAACTGTAAATATTTTCTTGCCTCATAATTACACCATTTTTTTATTCCAGCAATTATTACCTTCTATTTTGAACAGAATGATCACAAGCTGCTAAGCTCTCCTGAAAGTAATAGTGGGGCTCAGATAAGGTGAGTCACAGTTTTATCCAGTGACCAGAAAGCATAAATACAAATAGATTGTCTTTATTACTAGAAAATAAACTTATGTCACAAGAATAGGTAAGTGATAAAATTACTCACATTAGCTCTCATTCACATATTGACCAGAGCACACTATTTGCAGCATAGATGCATTAGTTTCCTCATGCCGCTGTAACAAATTGCCACAAACTTGGTAGCTTAAAAGAGTAAAAATGTATCCTTTCACAGGTGTGGAGGCCAGAAGTCTGAAATCAAAGTGTCATCAGAGCTACATCCCTCTAGAGGTTCTACAAGATATCTACAAGATAATCCATTCCTTGCTTTTCCAGCTTCTGATGGCTGTCCACGTTCCTTGGTTTGTGGCAATATCAGTTAAAATCTGTCTTCTCCTTCTTTACATTGTCCTGTCCTCTGTGAGCCTCAAAAATCCTTCTCCCTCTCTGTGGTTGCATTTAGTCACCACCCAGACAGTCATGGATAAGCTCTTCTCTCATGTTCCTTTATCACATATTGTTCCATATAAGGTAAGATTTGTAGGTTCTGGGGACTAGGAAATGAATTATGTCTTTAAGGTGCCATATTTTCAACCTGCTATAAAAGATACAAAATAAATTTGGAATGACCTTATTAAAATCTATACTATTGCCTGTTGCAGTAAGATTCTCTATGGAAGTCCAAAATTCTTATGATTATTATTTTTATTTTTGATAATTGCCTAAATATATTAAAACTTCTTTTTTTCCCATGCCATTGTGATGTCAGATTTACAAAAACATATAAAAAGAGTATATAAAAGAAAAGATCAAATAACTTTATAAAGATTTTTGATGCAAGATCTCATTCAGTGACATATGAGTGAGAGATTTATGTAGGAAAGAACATGGGATATGGAAAATGAATATGTGTTTGATACAAAGAATTAAGTCATTTGTGAATCTGTATTATAATTGATACATTTTCAAAGTGAAAAATTTTAAAATATTACATAATATTTGAAAAGATTAAGTTGAAGCATATGAGTTTGCCTTGTAAAAAGCAGGAATTAAATTTTAATTATTAGTATTAGAAAAAAAAAGAAAAAGGTGAGAATGTTTGCTTACGATCCAATCAGATATTATAACCTCAAAATAAAAGGTATAACTTTTCTGCCTGTGTTTTTATAGGGGAATGATTAAGGGGATTACAGTAAGTCTTATATGCTTTGGAAATTTATATATTAACTTTATTTGCATCATATGAATAATATCCTTCTGAAAAACAGAATGTCATAGACAACAAATAGCTTAAAGGTATTTAGCTGATTGGTGAAATATTCCAGATTATTTTTGCTCATGAATATTTCAAACTATTATGCAAAATGGCACAATGTATAAAAGTAATTATTTTTCAAACTACTTAAGTTTTTCTTATTAGTTTTTTTTAAGTAGGAGTCAAACTATCATAATATATTGACAAAAAGTTTCATATATATATAAGAAATATGTGGCTTATATATATCTTCAAATTATGGTTATATTTTAGTAGGCATTTAAGCAGTACATGAACTGCTCAAAAGAATGCAAATGCATTTTATATGCTTTCATATTGTTTTATTGTAGAAAAAAATTAGATACTTTTCTAAGATACTAAATTTCATTGTCATTTATCCATAGGGAAAGTACTCCTCACGTCCTGAAAAATGCTTTGCGCTCCACAGAGCAAACAGATAATTACACTATGCAATATTCTCATTTTAATCATTGAATCTCAATCTTTACCTAAGGTGTACAGGAAATATCAACTGTTGTTATTTTTAAAAATTGGCTATGTTTTGATTCCTACTTGTTTGGGGAGAAATTTTATTTGAGTCATTCCTTACCCAAAGCAGTGCAAAGGCCTGTAGTGTACATACAGCTAAAGCACTAGACAGGGTCTTTGGTCATGTTCATCAGCTTACACTGGTTTGTTGCCAAAATAACTTTTATTCTAGTCCACAGAGTGTCTTGAATCCTCTGATTTTGCTGCCTCCACATCATTCTCAAGACAAGTGATCTTTAGTGAGGCTGGGAATCCCACAGACTGGAGAGCAGCCCTTTTAGTTACACCACATGAAACTAGTGGCCACTGATTCTCAGTGTCACCAGTGAGTGGTGCCACGTTGCACAGGGTGCAGGGACTAAGACATTTCATTTCCTCCACCCTCAATACCCAGTGTGGAGTGTAGTTGTTGATGTTGTCTGCTTGTTCTGTGTTGTTGCAATTAAGAGGAGTTAATCTTTTGCTTTTTTCCCTCTCAGAGATGTTCAACACAATGCCCAAGAGGTTTAGTTTTAAAGCTTTGCCTAGTCCTCTTCTGAGGGAAGGGAACATGGGGCTGCATCCCGTCACATGTCTTTTCATTTTGAAGACACTAAATATTAACAGAAGTATGGCAAAGAGAATTGCATTTCTACTCTAAATTCTTCCCCAAAATATCTTTGCAAGATGAAACTTCACCTATAACATTTGTGAGGACATCTGGGAGGACAAAGAGACATGAAATAGGGTGTGCTGGACCCCATTGATTTATCTTCTATTCTATTTGGTAATAATTTTTAAGGTACTAGTGTCAATGTAGAGAAATTTAAAGAAAATGAATTGATATTTTCTTCCATCTTTATGATAGCATAAATATTATCAAGGGAAAATGGTTTCTAAATATTGATGAAGACTCTATTTCCCAACATGGGGTTCTGAGAAATTTGTGAGCCTTGATTTCTGCACACAACTTGACTATGTTTAAGGATGATATTAATATATTATTATTTCCAAAAAGCAGTGTTCTCACATCAGATATTGTCAACCATTAATCAGCCTGCCTGATCAAAATACAGTAACCTGGAAAATCAATTAATAGCTTATGTTTGTCTATCTGAGCTAATGAAAATCTTATGCTTTTTAATGGCAGCATTTAGTTCTTTAGATAAATATTCATGAATTGTCCACGGTACATAAGTTTCTTAGCAAAGCACTGTGAGGGACATAAAAAGACAAATGTGCTGGCCCTTCTTAGACTTGCGATGTAGAAGGGCATATAAACATGCTTAAAATTTTAATGCAGGAAAGTTGGCAACATGCATAGTGTTGCAAAGAAGGCACTTGAAGAGTTCAGAGAAGATGATAACTTCTAAATGTCAGAATTCATTATGGTTGTTTATATCAAAATCGAACATTCAATTTGGCTTTGAAACAAGTAAATTTCAAAAGACAGTAATGGGAAAAAGGGATATTCCAGGTAGAGAGGCTGACATAATGAAAAGTGTGGCCATGAAAGAAGAAGCATGTCAATTTAGTTATGGTGTAGAGCACAAAGGATATCATAGGAGAAAGGAAACTTGGGGATATCAACAGGAACAATTTTATGATAGCCCCTCAAAAAATGTTTTGTTTTGAAATGTTAAATCTATGTCATTTTATTTGTTTTGCTTTGTTTTCATGCATATGCAGGTGAATGCATGTCTATGTTTGCTGGGACAGGGAAATAAATGGCAGGTGGGAAATATTAAGAGCTACCCTCTCCCCAAAGAATCTAGTTATGCGATTCAAATGGTACAAATAAGGAAAACATGTTCAGTCATCACCCAAAGAAATCTCCATTAGAGTCTGTTTTTATATATCTGACAAGCTTAAAGACCCAGATAAGTTAACACTGGTTTTGAGGGGAATATTTTATAGACCAACAGTTTACATAAAAATGAGTGATAAATTCAGAGGCCCTGCAATTGTCCAAGTAAAAGATAAAATAGGACTGAAATAGCATTGTCATCCAAAAAATGCTAAGAATAAAAGGGGTATTGGGCTTGACAGGTGTGTAGAAACATAATAGAACAAAAAGACAAAAACATGAACAGTAGGCTTTGGTGGCTAATTAATATGGAGGCAAGGCAGAAGGAATACAGTTGACTCAGTATTTAGGAGTTAGTAGCAAAAACATGGTGATCTATCTAAAGAGCAGTAATCACAAATGCTACCATGTTATAAACACCCACTGTATTTTGGTTTATCATGTAAATTAGCTAACTGTGATTAGAGGCATAAATAATAAACATCTTTAAATACTGACAAATTTCTCTCTTAAACCAACCTTTAGCTGTTCTTTGAGCCCATACGAATTTTGAACAATGCTCTCTGGTCTTTACTTTGGAGACCCTGTGGCCACTTTGAGTTGCATATATTTTGATAATTCTGACCTTATTTACTGTACAGCAGAAGTAGCTAATCCAGGAAGGTATCATGGAATGCGCTGTAAATTCTCCCTCTGCATTTTTGGAAATTCTCACATTTTCAAAACAGACCAGAGAGATGGCGCATTTGAGATTGGTACATGATGATGCACTTTTAAAAAAATGCTTGGTTTCTTACCATTCCCTTAGGAGACTCTTTCTCATGTTCTTAGAAACTGCTATATTTCCCAGCATTTAAGGCATGTAGCCATAAAGAGTTTATCAAAAATGTGTAAGAAAAGTTTTGGTAAAAATAAAATTTCAACACATTTTCCAGCAGGTTTTGAAAGTAATTTTAAAGTAATTTTGTTGTAAAAAACATATTTGGTTGATGTAAATATAGTACAGTATATAATGGAATCCTATAGTAGAGCATAAGTTCTATATGAGCATTAATATTATACTCACTCTAAAAAATAATTTAAGGTTACATAGGCAAAAATAATATATGTATTTGTATAGTGGTAAATACTAGGCTACAAAACCCTGTGTAAGCAAATACTGCAATATATTTGAGTAATGATGGTAACTAGAGAACAAGACATAATTTACTAATATACAATAAATTTGAATGAATTCCTATATAGTACTTGCAGACAAGGTAAATATGAATAAAAAATTCATACAGAGAAAGCAGCAAGATACAATAAATTTTAATGAATTCCTATATAGTTAGCCTCAGTACATGTAGACAAATATTTCAGTAAAAAGAGTTCCCATGCATAAAAATAGTATATTTGAAGGAATTCCAATGGCAAGTCCATGCATCCAGTAAAAGCAAATACTACTAAATACTGATTTACTACAAGCAATAGGAAAGTATTTAAACGATTGTTTAACATTAGCAGATATAAAGGAATATCATAGCTCAATCAATAAGATCCTTTAAAAGTATCCCAAAAATTTTAATCTTAATTTTTAACAAATCATTGCAGCAAAGTCAAGTCACCATATCATTAAGGCCTGAAACCAGGGCTGCATGTCTGTCGTTTTAGTCAAAGAATGTTATAGTGGGAGGGGATTACTGGCCCACTCTTGGAGGGGTCTCTTAATGTGATCTGCAGACCTCTTTTCAGAACAATTCCTTCTGCCACTCTCCAGCATCCCCATCTCCTCCACTCTCTCCCTGAAAACCCTCCTCCAGTTAGCATCCTGAGCTGGGCACTGGGAGATGGAGTGTGACTCAGCAGAGCAGTTTACATTTGTCATAAGGAACCATTTGATGTAGCATAATTTTTGCTTATTTTATCCTGAGTGGGAGGGGATTCCATCTTTTATGATTGTAAATTAAATGCTTGAACTGACATTCATGATTTCATTTTTCAACATATTTCTTCACTCAGAGTTTTGAATTCTTCAAATGTCTGGAACAAATATGTAACAGCCCCAATGCATGTAGATAGGATTATGCCTTTTTGTCTCCTGCTTGTGAAGCATCAAACTCAGTATCTCTTAAGCCTGCAACTCTGTGTTGCTTATATTTTAACAGAATTGACTAGAACTGCACCTATGACCATAGCTATTGTGTGATTCCTGTTGTGGAGACACAGAGAATGGCGCTAAGGAGCCAGTAACCTAGGAAATCTAGCTGGGATGAGCAAGATCCAGTTCATTGCATCAATTTGGATGAATCCTTTCTCAAAGCTTTCTTCCTTTATGGATAATTCTTGCTTAACATAAAACAAACTTGAGCAGCAGTCACTTCATTGCTAACGTTATCTTTCATTTTGCACAAGTATGTATTCATTCCTTTTGCTTTTGACGCTTCTCTGTTTGCTGTACAATACATACCTCTTAAGTACCTCTTACTGGTTTCTGCATCTTCATTGCTAAAATTCTCAAAGTTAGAAGGAATCCTAAAACTGCGCTATATCTATAGCCTCCATCAGATAAACTGAATGCCCTCATTATTTTCTGTGATTATTAGTAATGATACTCAGCAAATACTTTTTAACTAAATATAATAAACTCTTCCCATTTAAAAACTAGTCCCATGCTGTGCATTCTACCTGAGAGTCTGTCTTTTTGTAGCACAGTCCACCTGTGACTAGTAGTAACCTGTTACTTACAGGCTGTGGAGCAAGATGATACAAGCTGTGTCATGGGAACACTGGCTCAGGCACAACAAAGTCTGTCAGCAAAGGCTGCTTTATGACTTACACAGCACAAAGGGTCCAAAAGAGCAGGAGAAGAGATTCCATCATGGCCAGTCTTATAGGGAGGCCAACTGCTCAGGTCAGGGTCAGTGGATGACAGCTTGGGATGCCCAGCTTTGCATTGGAGAAGAGGGAAGCCTGCACTGTCCAAGGTCTGGGTATTTATAGTGCAGAGCAAAAAGTTTGTATCAGGCAGCCGTTGTGCAGAGTTCTTATCCTGGAATGCAGCTGGCTGCTTGTTCCTGGATTTCTGTTCAAGGTACAGTCAAGCCATTCCACAGACCTAACATCTCTCCTGAGCTGTGAAATGGAAACCTACTGAAAAACAAAAGGGGAAAGGGAGAGGGTTGGGGAGGGCTTGGAGATGGCCACTGAGTGTGTCAGTGACTTCCCCAGCACAGACTTACAGGATCAGCTCCATCAAGTTACTGGATCCGCCAGAATCCTAAACCAAAGATATATGCAGGCATATTAAAATATTATTTGCTACAAATTAAAAGAGAGCTAAATTTAGAAAAAAAAATCTTTAGTGTATATTTCAACAAAATATACCATAATAGAAAAATTTTTTTGTATAAATCTGTCTCCTACCACTATGTCCTGGAATGCCATTCTTTATGGCATTGCCCCAAATAAAATGTTATAATCCACATCTTTGACAATTCATTTCCATCCTTTCCAATAAAAATTAATTCTAAATTGCAGTCCATATGGTTGAGTAATACATTTACCCCTACTCTTCTCTGATGTAGCTGTCCCAAAATAAATTCTGAGTAGATACAAAGGAAAAACAGAATCATATTCCAAGTTATAGGTAAATATTATTGATAAAAATGGACCTTTATTTGATACCCAGTAATATTCAAATGCATATTCAAATTACTGACTGTATAAATCAGTTTGACTGCAAATAAATCATTATCAATTTCTTATGAAAATTTTATATTTTAATTAACTGGAGTATAGGATTTACAAAATTTATAGTCAAGCTGAAACTGAAAATAGTACAATGTTTTAGTTTGCTTGGGCCAGGTTTCTAGCTTCCATATAAGGTGTAATGAGTTAAAATTTCAGGAGATTAATTAGTTTAATCAAAATAATCAAAATATATTTTTAAATAAAATACTATATATATGAAATACTATATATGTGTGTGTATGTGTGTGTATATAAGATTCAAATCAATCTTAAATGGTTTTGTAATGCTAGAAAACATATTTCATAAAGAAACTCAAATATCAATGTATTTTTGATCTTCAGCTCTGATTTACATAGTCAGTAATTTGAATATACATTTGAATATCACTAGGCATCGAAGAAAGGCCCATTTTTCTCAATACTCTTTGCCTATAACTTGGAATATGATTCCATTTTTCCCTTGTATCTACTCAGAATTTATGTGGGGAGAGGTAGATCAGAGAAGAGTAGGGGTAAAATATCATCGAACCATATTTGCATCTCAGTGTTGTTTGGATGAGAAACAGGATATGAGTGAATTGATTAATTATAATTTTGATCAACTTACAGCAACATATTGACACTTCAATACAGAGTGCAAGCAAACTCTTTGGTGTTTTGGTTTGCTAAAGCTGATGAAATGCTATATGCCAGAAATGGGTTGACTTTTACAAAGGGGATTTATTAACTTACAAGTTTCCAATTCTGTGGCCCTGAAAATGTCCAAATCCAGGCATCATCAGTTAATATCTGGACTCCTCTGTCACATGGGCATGCACCTGGCAGGTGTCTGCTGATCCTTCTCTCCTGGGTTCCATTTCAGCTGCTGGCTGCTCTGCATGTGGCTTTCTATCTCAGCTTCTTTGTGAGCACTTCTCTCCCAGCTTCTGCAGCTTTTTTTCCTCTCAGACTTTTTTCTGAGTCTTCTTTGTCTTTTATCCTCTTATAAAGGGCTCCAATAAGAAGATTAATTCTGACAATGGAGCACACCTCAACAGAAATAACCTAATCAAAAGGACTCACTCACAATAGGTCTACATCCACAGGACTGGATTAAAAGAACATGATCTTTTCTGGGGAACATACAGCTTCAAACACCAAAACATGGTGTTTGTATTTTCCCAGAAAATTACATACATTCTTTTCATTAATTATACATATTTTTTCTCAGAAGTATTCATGCTTTCTATAATTAAAATGAACAGTTTTGTATTTTCTAGAAGTTGTTTTCTGCTATTGTGGACTTTAATAGCACATTTTGATCAATTCACAATATATCATTTTCTAAGAAAAAAATATGTTGCCTATAAATCAAGAGTTCTACATACTAGTTGCAGCTCAACCACAAACTAATTACAAAACCTGGCCCTACTGTCTTAACTTTTTCTGATTTTTAGTTTCCTCTCCTGATAAATAAGTGATTATAGCACATAATCTATTCAATTGGTATTAAAATGGGATAATGTTCAAAATTCCTTCAAATAACTGCTTATTTTTGATATGCCAAGGATTACTTACAGATGAACACAACTAGAGCTTTTCTTTTCCATCAACCAGAGTTAAGATTGTGTTTCCAAATATTGTATTTAAGCAGTTTCCATAGTACTAATGTGGGTCTTTTAAAATTTCAAAATGAATCATATGTTCTTTAGCAAATAATATATAAAGCTATTAAAATTAACACTAATTTCAAAAGACACTTTGAATGATTGAAGGAACAGTAGAATGATCCAGAACTTGATATTCCTCTCAGTTTGATCACTAATTCTTTGAGCAAATTTTGTAGGCAGAAAATCCCTCTCAGCTTCCATTTCCTTTTTTGGAAATTGATGGTGTTGCAGCAAAAATGTCTGCATTGGCTTCAAACTCTATGATTCCCAGTGTCAACTAGAAATGTAAGAGAAACAGCTTTGTTATTCCTTTCTCGTGTAAAAGATAAAACAATGAAAGGAAAATTCCCAGGCTATCAGTTTTCATTTGTGTATTAATGAACAAATTCATGAAATGTGTACAATGTACAATGAAGACTTAAAAATACAGGCAGCTGCACTTTAATGGAAATTTACCTGATTTATAAAATTCATTGCTTTAATTTAGGCATTAGCATTTCCTTTATTAGCACTTTGCTCTAGAATTTTAAAATGGCACCGTAAGCAAAAAGCAGTAAGCAAATGGTGTTAGGGTGTCTAGTAAAGACTTACTCCCTATTTCTTTCTGTTTCCAGAGGAGACTCACTAGTGAAATTAATGCTTCTGGCCTCTCCTCATCCACCTTACTCCACATTTCCTCTTTCCTGCTGTTATTCTGCTTTTATCTGTCAGGCTGTGGGTTTTATAAAACAGATTCGGCCCCTCTGAAGTAAAGCTTGCAGTTGTCCCAAAATGCCTATGATTGTGTTCAAACCTTAATACTTGGGTTCCGTTGATAGGACATCTGCATATCTAGCCATGTCCCCCAGCCTATACTTTACCAACAATAAAGATCATATTTTTATTTCTGTCATCCTTACCTCTGTCTGTTAATTGAGTCTGTATTTGATTTGAAAATGTGGTCAATATTTATTTGGTCCCTTTTGAACCCCAATAAAGTATTAACATATAAATTTTAGGGCTTAACATTTTAGAAATAGTTTATGCTAAACCTTTTGTGAAATTAGATTAATTTAATTAGAAGAGAAATAGATAAGACACATAATTCTAACACCTAATTTATAAATCACAGTAACCTAGAAAAAGACCTCTTTAAAATGACCTTTCTGTGACATTTCCAGCTTATTTATATATATGTGTGTAATTCTATTTGTAGTTAAGTTATGAGGGATAGAGTCTGCTTTTGAGGAATGCATAATTTTGCAGAAAAATACAAAAGATCTTAAAATTTTTTGAAGATTTCCCCCCACTATTCAGAGAGTAGCCTGCTAGGAAATAGATAAATATCAAAACTGAAGGATTAGGAATAATAGCTGACTGTGTTACTGGACAAAGGCAATGGATTCACTGCCCAATGTTCAAATGACCAATTCCTGAGACACAAGGGTTTCAAAGAGAGAAAGAGTTTATTGCTAAGCACAACGCAATAGATCAGATGGCTTCTCAGCCCCAAAATCTGTCTCCTCGAACTGTAGTATTCTGATAGTTGTATAGTATCAAAAGATGGGCAGGTTTTAGAATAATGAGGACAGTGGCTTCAGCTGATGTAATTAGAGGTGATCTAATTATTGAGCATGAGCAGATTGATTACATGCTTAGTCACAGAATGTATGTAAGAAAATGGCAACCTTAATATGATAATGGGCATGATTTTTAGTATTATAATGTGGTATAGGTAACTTACAGTTTCAAATCTAAGCTACTGTGCATGTCAGGCAGGCCCATTTTGGTTAGATCCAGTTTTGATTATCAAGATAACTTTGGAATTGGGGTGGGTTAATTCTGGACTGACCCAAGGCCCTTCATTAATAAATATTAGGGGCTGTCTTTAGTGATCACAAGACTCCAAAGACAAGAAACCAGATAAAATGGATACAAGTGAGGAACAGTCACGAGGTTTTTACAATCACAAGAGCACAAGATAAAGGCCAAACAATCATTATTGGAGATAAAGGCAGCTAGATTACTGTTTAGAGATTTCAGGTATTTCCCTCTGTCTACTCTGATATATCAGAAAGAAAAAAGGAATATCTGTATAATGATTCAGTAACAATAATCATCTTTTAAATCCTAACTTCTCAGTTACAACTAGAGATAAGATATCTAACACTAATTTGATTTTACATCATCAAATCATGTAATGAATTGAGGGATTATTTTTTTGTGAGATTAAAAACATTCTGGGAGTCCAAATCAATTGTTTTTCCAGGTATACCTGTTATAAATCCATATGGACATATTTCTATTAAAAATCTTAGATAAAGAAGAATGAGTTCAGTGGGAAAACCTGGGGAGAAATATAGTAATATTTTAATGGCACTTTTGATGGTATTCTGGTTTGTTAATGCTGCCAGGATGCAAAATACCAGAAAATGAATTGGCTTTTATAAAGGAAGTTTATAAAAACTGTGGATCTGGTTACACAGTTACAGTCTTAAGGCCATGAAGCATCCAAGGTAACACATCAGCAATTGGGTACCTTCGCTGGAGGATGGCCAATGGCATCTGGAAAGCCTCCGTTAGCTGGAAAGGCATGTGGCTGGCATCTGCTCCAAATTCTGGTTTCAAAATGGCTTTCTCTCAGGATGTTCCTCTCTAGGCCACAGCTCCTCCTCAAAATGTTGCTGTTAGTTGCTCTTGGGATGTTTGTCCTCTCTTAGCTTCTCTGTAGCAAAAATCTGCTTTCAACAGCCATCTTCAAACTGTCTCTCATCTGCAACTCCTCTCTCAGCTACTATGCATTCTTCAAAGTGTCCCTCTTGGCTATAGCAAGCTTGCTCCTTCTGTCTGAGCTTTTATGGTGCTCCAGTGAACTAATCAATACCGGTGCTGAATGGGCAGGGCCATGCCTCCATGGAAATTATCAGAGCTATCACCTACAGTTGGGTGGGTCACATCTCCATGGAAACACTAAATCAAAGAATTCCAGTCTAATCAACACTAAAATGTCTGCCCACACAAGATTGCATCAGAGATAATGGCATTTTGGGGGACATAATACATTCAAACTGGCATAGATGGTATTTTATTTGATGGCTGAATTCAACTGCTTACAACCATGTAGAATGGGCCATGTGTTTCTGCAGGCCAGTGTCTGTGAAAATCTTGATTCTTGGTAAGAGAACATTGGGATACCTCATTTAAATTCCCTGAAGTTTATCAAGAGAAAAACACCAAGAATGCAGGTTAAAGTATTATGTTCTCAAGGATTGCAAGAGTTGACAATAGATTTGAAATAAAAGATTCAAGGTGTTTTTTGGTTTTGTTTTGTTTTGTTTTGTTTTTTGACTCTGGCCTTAAGGTAATTAGCACTTTCTAAAGGCCTTAAGTTACCTTTGGTAAGGTAAGAAAAGCACTGGACACAATTGCCTTCTTGAAGCGTATGTGATTTTAAAAGCAAGAGTACTCTTCAATACAGTTCAGAAAATGAAAGGTTAAATTACAAAGAAGAGGTATTTATAACTTCTTTCATGAAAATGGAAAATAAAAACCAAAGTTACACTACCAAAATTGAGAAAAATGGATAAATGATTTGTTGCTTTAGTACAGTTTGTTGAATAGGAGTATTTAGAGGGGAAAAAAAAGATGTCTTACAATAATTTTGTTTCAGGTATTATCTTATGTTATAGTGCAGTGTTAGTTATGTGAGGGGTGTATTCTTGAAAATGTCACATATTTAATGTTTTTAAAAATTTGACTTAGGAACTGTATAAGAACTTACAACACTCTGAAACAAAAAATAAGGAGCATATTAGCAAATGAGAACTTCTCTTTACTAGTTAAACCCAGCTCAATATTATAGAAATTATGACAATTTTGAGTGGATTTTGCCAAAGAAAGAAATTGTACCAGGCGATGTTAAACAAATAAGGATGGCTTCATTGAAAGCTATGTGCAATAGGCAGGAGAAAGGACCAGAAGGCTATTGCAATAGGAGACAGACTAGAAGGTGATGGCCATAGGAGAAAGAAACCACAACAAAATCTGAACTCAGCTCCACTGAAGTAGAGGTTAGGAGGGTTTGTGATGACTGGGGTGAGCTAGTAGAAAAGTAGATCAAGCAGTGGAGTGGATCAATCACATGGAGTTATCTCCTGGGTTTAATTTATTTTCTTTTTTTTTTATTAAGATTTATTCACATACCATACAATCATCCAAAGTATATAATCCATTGATCACATTACCATCATATAGTTCTTCATTTATCACCCCAATCTATTTTTTTTTAATTTTCCTTGTACCAGAAAAAGTGAAAGTAAGAGTAAAAAAAATAAGAGTAAAAACAGAACACCCAAATTGTCCTCCCCACTGTTCTTTTATTTATTTATTTATTTTTTGCCCCCATTTTTCTACTCATCCATCCATATACTGGATAAAGGGGAGTGTGATGCACAAGGTTTTCACAATCACATTGTCACCCCTTGTAAGCTCCATTGTTATACAATCATCTTCAAGATTCAAGGCTACTGGGTTGTAGTTTGATACTTTCAGGTATTTACTACTAGCTATTCCAATTCATTAAAACCTAAAAAGAGTTATCTACATTGTGCATGAGAGTGCCCACCAGAGTGACCTCTCAGCTTCTTTTGGAATCTCTCAGCCACTGAAATTTATTTCATTTCATTTCACTTCACATCCCTTTTTTGGTCAAGAAGATGTTCTCCATCCCATCCCAAGAAGCTGGGTCTAGATTCTTCCCCAGGAGTCATATTCCATGTTGCCAGGGAGATTCACTCTCCTAGCTGTCAGATCCCATGTAGGGGGGAGGGCAGTGATTTCACCTGCCAAGTTGGCTTAGCTAGAGAGAACCTGGGTTTAATTTTAGGGCTAGATAGAACATGCTCTATCTGGATTCTGTAAGGCCTAGGTTGAAGAAGGTCAGGGGCATAGAGTTAATAAGAAGCTTGTCAGAAGTTTGGTCAAGCTCAAGAGAAGTTGAGGTCATGTTGGTCTAATACAAAGCATGGAACATTTCTTAATTTATGTTGTTTTCCAAGATCACATGGCTCAGATAAAAAGCAAAATTGTTAACTCACATCTAAAAGTTTACACACAAATATTATAGTATTAAAATGTTTATCACATGCTTTTTTCCCTTATAATTTTTTTTTTTATGTTGAGAAGATTGACTTCCAGCTGTAAGAAATAATACAGAAAAATCCATGCACCCATTATCCAGTTGCCCCCGATGGTGACGTCTTCAAAACCATAGCACAGGAGAAACTTAGATGGCAGCTAGGAGAGACAGGGCAAAAAAACACCTCCATGAAAAATACTACATAGAGGCCAGAAAGTGACCCAGAACACCAGTTCCAGTGATGCACCAGCAGGACAAGGTCTCCTAAATCCACAGGGACCATGCACTTGGTGAAACTGGGAGTCTGCATTCTGAAACAAATGAGTAAGTCAGCTGAATGTCTGGCAGCCATGCTTCAGTGTGGGGAAACCATGGGTTGCTGTGTGGAGGCAGACTGGTTCTTTTTAAAAAACAACCAAAAGCAGCTGCAGATATGGCAGCAAGAACCACACAGTGAAGCACAGCAGGAAAGGGCTGTGTGAACACCTCAGTATCTAGCATGGTAGATAGCCTTTCACGCACTCACTGCTAGCTGTCTCAGAGTGAGGAGGGCAGAGGAAAGCCAAAAGGGGAAAAAACCATGCCCCTTGTAGCCATCTTCCCAGCGGGCTGAGAATGCTCCTGTCTGGCACCAGAGCCACAGCCCAGAGCCACGCCAAGGGACCCAGTGTGACGGGAATTGTTTCTGGCAACACCGCGCACATGCCACAATATTGGGTGTGAACAATAGCCTTTTGTGTGCTCACAGCTAATTGTCCTGGAGCTGGGAAGGCAGAGCTGTGTGAAAAGGGGGAAATTAACACACCCCATTCAGCCATCTTTACAGCAGGTTAGGAATGCCCCTGCATGGCCCAGTGGCCCAGGGCTTCCCTTGAGGGATGGCATGCATTTATGATGTAGCACAGCATTCCCTCAGCACAGGCCCTAGAAGGGCATGGCTGGGAAGAGGAACCCACATGGAAAACCCAGGGACCCTACGCCAATACCAAGAACTTGTGGGTCGGTGGCAGAGACAATCTGTGGTGAGACTGGAATGAAGGTTTAGGGTCTTGCAATAGCCTTAAATCTCCTGGAACACCTGGGAGGTTTGATTACTAAAGCTGCCCTGCCTCCATAACAGCTCCTAAATGCCCCACATTCAGGGCAGACAGCACCAACAACACACCCAAACTTGGTGCACCAATTGGACCCCACAAGAACCAGATCCTCACACACCACAAAGACAAACTTGGGGAGAACTGACTTGAGGGGAATAGGTGACTCGCAGATGCCATCTGTTGGTTAGTTAAAGTGTACACCACCAAGCTGTAGATCTGAAAAATTAGAGATTGGTGTCTGAAAAAATCCTTCATATCCTAAAAGAACCCTATGAAGTAAATCAGATGCCAAGAGCCCAAAAACAACAGAAAATTTTAAAGCATATGCAAAAAACAGACAATATGGATAACCCAAACTGAAACACCTAAATCGAAAGATCAGAGGAGACACAGTACTTGGAGCAATTAATCAAAGAACTAAAGACAAACAATGAGAACATGGCACAGGATATAAAGGACACGAAGAAGACTCTAGTAGAGCATAAAGAAGAAATTGCAAGAATAAATTAAAAAAAAAAAAAAGATGATCTTATGGAAATAAAAGAAACTGTTGACCAAATTAAAAACATTCTGGATACTCATAGTACAAGACTAGAGGAAACTGAACAATGGCTCAGCAACCTCAAGAACCACAGAATGGAAAAATGAAAGATCAAAAGAAAGAATGGGGAAAAATTAAAAAAATGGAAATGGATCTCAGGGATATGATAGATAAAATAAAACATCCAAATTTAAGACTCATTGATGTCCCAGAAGGGGAAGATTAGGGTAAAGGTCTAGAAACAGTATTCAAAGAAATTGTTGGGGAAAACGTCCCAAACCTTCTACACAATATAAATACACAAAGCATAAATGCCCAGTGAACTCCAAATAGAATAAATCCAAATAAACCCACTCCAAGACATATTCTGATCAGACTGTCAAATACTGGAGAGAAGGAGCAAGTTCTGAAAGTAGCAAGAGAAAAGCAATTCACCACATTCAAAGGAAACAACATAAGACTAAGTAGTGACTACTCAGCGGCCACCATGGCAGCGAGAAGGCAGTGGCATGACATATTTAAAATTCTGAGAGAGAAAAATTTCCAACCAAGAATACTTTATCCAGCAGAACTCTCCTTCAATTTTGAGGGAGAGCTTAAATTTTTCACAGACAAACAAATGCTGAGAGATTTTGCTAATAAAAGACCTGCCCTATTTCAGATACTAAAGGGAGCCCTACTGACAGTGAAGCAAAGAAAGAAGAGAGAGATATAGAGAAATTTAACAGGCATATATAGAACATTACATCCCAAATCACCAGGATACACATTCTTCTCTAGCGATCATGGAACTTTCTCCAGAATAGACTGTAGGCTTGAACATAAAACAAGCCTCAATAAATTTGAAAAAATTGAAATTATTCAAAGGGCATTCTCTGACCACAATGGAAAACAAAAAGAAGTCAATAATCATCAGAGACTTAGAAAATTCACAAACACCTGGAGGGTAAAAATGAGGGGGAGATGAAAACATTCCCAGAAAATCAAAAGCTGAAGGACTTCATCACTGGTAGATCAGTTCTATAAGAAATGCTAAAGGAAATTGCACAGGCTGAAAGGAAGGGACACTAAAAAATTGACTGAAACCACATGAAGAAATAAAGATTTCCAGTAAAGATCATGTGGTAAATATAAATACCAATACTACTGTATTTTTGATTTGTAACTCCACTATTTACTTCCTACAGGATCTAAAATATATAAAGTATAATGATAAATCAGTGGTTTGGGACTCAATGTAAATATGTAATTTTTGACAAGAACTACATAAAGGTGGGGGAATGGAAGAGTATAGGAACATAATTTACTGCTGTATTGAAGTCAAGTTGGTATCAAAGAAAACAAGATTGTTATAGACTTAAGATGTTAAATTTAAGCCCCATGGTAAACACAAAGAAAGTATCAGAGAATATGATCATAGAGATGAAAAGTAGAGTATGCATTATGAGAAGTGGGGGAAGGGGCAATGGGGAGTTAATAAGAAATGGGTGTAGGGTTTCTGTTTGGGGTGAAGGGAAATTTCTAGTAATGGATGGTGGGAAGGTGATGGCATTGCAACATTGTGAATGTGATTAATCCCACTAAATGGAATGCTTGAGAGGGGTTGGAATGGGAAGATTTATGCTGTATATATGTTTCCACAATTGAAAAAAACGACAGTCTAAATAGATAATGACAATTAAATGCCATAGATGATCCTGCATGAGATCTAAGAATAAAGGAGAAAAGGCTCAAAAGGACACAATTGGGACATAAGAAAAAAATGAAACATAGAATGTAAGTTTTATATCAATGTTAAATTTCTTGAGCTTCTTAACTACACTTAATGTGATTACGTAAATGAATATTCTTGTTCATAGGAAATGTATATGTGAATTATATTATTTGTTCAAGGATGTATGCAACTTGCTCTCATATGTTCAGAAGAGTAAGAGATGATGGATGATAGGGAGGGAGGGAAAGAGGGAAAGAAAGAAATGGTAAAGTGACAAAATATTAAAGTTGGTAGACAGGGTATTGGTGGAGGGGGGTTGGGGTATGCTGGAGTTCTGTGTATGGGGTTTGTATTATTTTTCAAGTGTTACTGTAAGTTTGAATTTATTTCAAAATACAAATTAAAAAAAAAAAAAAACCATAGCACAGTATCACAACTAGGATATTGGCAATGATTCATTCAACATAAAGAACATTTCCATCACCATAAGCTATTGCCCTTTAATAACTACATCCACTTCATGACTTCCCCAGCCACTCACTCTTAACTACTGGCAACCACTAAATCTGTTCTTCATTTCTATAATCTCATCATTTCAAGAGTGTTCTAGAAATGGAATCATACTGTTATGCTGCAAATAGACTCTGAAAACCAAAGCTCAGAAGAAGTTTATTGAGTTAAAGTAGCACACAAGTGGCACAACTAAAAGAAAGTTACTGCTCAAGGGCTGGATTCCAGGAGGCAAATTATAAAGGGTGGATGTGAGGGGATGGATAGGGGCTAGGAAGATGTAGGCTGTGGGGGAAGCATGAGCTAAGTGAGTTGCTAGGGGGATGTGAGGAAGGTGCCTTTGGGTCATACATTAATTAAGGTTTCTGGTTATCTGGTGAAGATTAGCAGACTTGCTGACATTGTTTTGACTATTTTAATCACAAATAGGGGATCTTTATCAGCACTTCAAGGGATCTTTGGCATGTCAGTCTACCTCAGCTGCTTTTTGTTTCTTCTTTGTACCTTCCTGAGTAAAAATGTGAGTTTAAGCAAATCAAGATGATTAGTAAAGCTGTTTACCATTCTAACTTCACAATAAAATACATAAACTTTTGGGATTGGAATTTTTCAATCACCATAATTCTCTGGAGAATCATACAAATTGTTGTATGGGTAATATTCCATAATATGAATGTACCATTATTTAACCATTTACCTAATCCACATTGAGTTAGTATTTGCATAGGGTATAAGGTTTAGGAAGAGGCTGGTTTGTTTATTGCCTAAGGATGTCCAATTGCTCTCATATCATTTGTTAAAAAGACTATCTTTTATTCTTTGAATTGCTTTTGCAACATTGTCAAAAATTGGTATAATTTTGGGTCCTCTTTTCTGTTTGGGAGGCTATTTTGGGGGTCTCTATTAAGTTGCATCAATCTGTGGGCTTATCACTCTGACAATACCACACATTTTTTATTACTGTTGTTGTATGATGAGGCTTAGAATAAAGAAGACTTATTTTTTATTATTTATTTAACTTTATTTTTGCATACAATCTGTAAAGGTAAATAAAAAATGATGTTCTCCATTTCAAAGGGCAAAGTAACCATTTCCACCCTTCCCTTTCTCTTAGTGTTTCCTTGGAGACAACAAATCTGAATCCTTAACCTAACCTGTGGAAAATAGGTAAATCTCTCTAGGGATTAAACCTAATCATATATATTTTTATAATGTAGATAGATCTCCAAAGTCATGGGCCATAGAATCTCTGGATAATAAATACACAGCTCTAGAATTAACTCAGGGCTCTGTCACAAGAGATAGAGATGGTCACAACATGAAGATTTGATCTCTGCAGGAGATAAGAGGAGTTATTGTTCTGTCTTCTGCTTTTTCATATTCATTAGGTAAAATTTTTCTCTAACATCTTAATCACTTTTGTGCTACTTTACTGAAAGTAATTGGTTAATTTTTATCTAATAATAAATTGTGTTTTCTCCCTATTTTATATTGGAATGAAGGATTTTTTTGTTGGTAGGTTGGTTTGGCAACTTATGAAATGAGTATACCAGCAGGAGGCTTTTGTGGCCTATCAACAGTGAAGTGAGAGATCCTGAATTATACAAAAGTCTCCCTCTAACTCTCTGTTGTAAAAAAAAAAAAGCAGCACCTGAAAGAGAATAAATGCTCACTCGGTTGTGGAGGGGAAAAGAATTTATTCATGATCTTGCAAGAGTAGGCACACCAGAGGGATTCAGGAAGATGGTGGCATAGAGAGGAGTGGAAGCTAAGTAGACCCCCTGGAACAACTAAAAAAAAAACAGAAACAACTAGTAAATAATCTGGAATAACTGTGGGGGGACAAACAAGACCATCCACTCATCATACACCAACCTGAATTGGGAGGAATGCCCAAGAACACAGCATAAAATCTGTAAGTAAAACCTGTGGATCCAAGTCTTGAGACCCCTCCCCCATAGCCTGAGCTGCAAAGCCTGGTGGTGCCAGAGAGAAGCTCTCTCCCAGCAAGCGAATATAGCTCAGCTGAGCTCCAACTGGGGTTTTAAGTAGCGAGTGTGAACTGCTCACTACAGGTATGAATCCCCAAAAAGCAGACAGAGGCTTTGGGTGATGACTGACCTTGGAGAACTGGAGGGTCACCTTGGACTAGGTCTGAAGGGGACTATCTGTTTCTTTTTTGGCTCAGTGGAGAAAGCCTCAGCCATTTTCAGTTCCCAGTGCTGTGACTCAGAGAAGGGTGGAGATAGCAAAAGCAGAGAGAGACCATTGAAATGCTAATGACCTTCCTCTAGGGGCTCTATCTTCTCTAAGAGGAAACGGGTGGGGCCCTTTCCATTCAGAACCAGACCCCAGAGCCTGGGGGAACATGGCCATACCTCCTCACACCAGTCAAGAATTATAGGTTAACAGGCACCACCTGCTGGGCAGAAAATCACAGTGACCTGAGGCATCACAGGGTGGAGCAATTTTCTAAGACACACCCTCAGGGAAACCAGATACTGAATATTTCTTCCCTCTGGGACCTGAGCCTGTTCTGGTCTGGGAAAACCTGATTGGGGTAACCAAGGAAACCATGCCTGGACAACAGAAAATTACAACCTACACTAAGAAAAATGAAATTATGGCCCAGACAAAGGAACAAACTTACACTTCAACTGTCAGACAGGAATTGAAACAACTAATAATAAGTCAATTCAAAAAGTTTAGGGAAGATATGGTGAAAGAGCTGAACTGTATAATGAAAACACAGGACATACATAAGGTAGAAATTGAAAGTTCAAAAAACCAACTGGCAGAATCTATGGAAATGAAAGGCAAAACACAAGAGATGAAAAACACAATGGAAACATACAACAGCAGATCTCAAGAGGCAGAAGAAAACACTCAGGAACTGGAGAACAAGACCCCTGCCTATACACGAAAGAACAGATAGAGAAAAGAATGGAAAAATATGAGCAACGTCTCCGGGAACTTAAAGACAAAATGAAAAGCAAGAATTTATGTGTCATTGGTGTCCCAGAAAGAGAAGAGAAGGGAAAAGGGGCAGAAGCAATAATAGAGGAAATAATCAAAGAAAATTTCCCATCTCTTATGAAAGACATAAAATTACGAATCCAAGAAGCGCAGCGTACCCCAAATAGAATAGATCTGAATAGGCCTATGCCAAGACACTTAATAATCACATTATCTAAAGTCAAAGATAAAAAGGGAATCCTGAAAACAGCAAGAAGAAAGAGATCCATCACATACAATGGAAGCTTGAAAAGACTATGTGCAGATTTCTCAATAGAAACCATGGAGGCAAGAAGGAAATGGGGTGATATATTTAAGACACTGAAAGAGAGAAACCACCAACAAAGAATCCTATATCTGGCAAAACTATCTTTCAGATATGAGGGAGAGCTTAAAACATTCTCTGACAAGTAGACAATGACAAATTTTGTGAACAAGATACCTGCTCTACAAGAAACACTAAAGGAAGCACTGCAGACAGAAAGGAAAAGACAGGAGTGAGAGGTTTGGAAAACAATTTTGGGAGATACTAGCACAACAATGTAAGTACATTGAACAAAGATGACTGTGAATATGGTTGAAAGAGGAAGGCTGAGACCGTGTGGGAAACCAGAACAAAAGACGAACAATAAAAACTGGGACAGTTTAATTCAGGGAAACCTAGGGTGTTCAGCGATTGTAATGAAAGGTACAAATATGTTTTTACATGAGGTAGGACAAATGAATGTCAATATTGCAAGGTGTTGAAAAGAGAGTGGGATTGGGGGGAAAAGACAATCAATGCAAACTAGAGGCTATAATTAACAGAAACATTGTATTATGCTTCCTTTAATGTAACAAAGGCAATATACCAAAGCTAAATGCATATGGGTGGTGGGGAATAGGGGAAGGGTATGGGACTCCTGGCATTGGTGATGCTGTCTGACTCTTTATTCTACTTTAGGTTAGTGCTATTTTTCCTTTTGTTGCTTTCTAGCTATCAAGTTCTTTTTGTTTGTTTGTTTTTCTCTCTTTTTCTTTTCTTTTTCTTTTGCCTCTCTGCTTTCTTTGACTCTCTCTCCATCTTTGTGGAAGAAATGGAGATGTCCTTATATAGTGAGTGGCGATGGTGGTCAATACATAAATATGTGATTATACAGGGAACCAACAATTGTTTACTTAGGATGGAATGTATAGTGTGTGAAGAAAACCACCTTAAAAGAAATGGGTTGATGAAGAAATCTTGAGGGCACTATATTGAGAGAAATAAGACAGACACATAAAGGCAAATATTGCAGGGTCTCACTGATATACCTAATTATAATATGTAAACTCATAGAAATGAAATATAAGTTACCAAGATATAGAAATTAGGCTAAGAATGGGGAGTGGTTGCTTATTACGAGCAGAATATTCAATCAGCGTTAACTTAAATGTTTGGAAATGGACAGGGGTGATGGTAGAATGTTATGAGAATAACTAACAGGGCTGAAAGTTGTGAATGTGGTGGAAAGGGTAAGTTCAGAGTCACATATGTCAACAGAAGGAAAGTTGGAGGTTAAAAATGGGAAGGTAGAAAATAGTGAATCTTGTGGTGGACAATGTCCGTGATTAATTATACAAATATTAGAAATCTCTCTCACAGACTAGAACAAAGGTATGTCACTATAACTAGAAGTTAACAATAGACAGGCATATAGGGAAAAAAATATATATCTATTGCAAACTATATACTACAGTTAGTAGCATTTTAACATTCTTTCATCAACAGTAACAAATGTATTATACCAAAACTGTGAATCATTAATGGAAGGGGGCATGGTTAGGGGTATGGGAGGATCTGAGTTTCCTTTTTTTTGTCTTTATTTCTTTTCTGAAGTAGTGTAAATGTTCTAAACATTGAAAAAAATTAATTTTGCTGATGGATGCACAGCTGTATGGTGGTGCCATGGGCAATTGATTGTACACTTTGGATTTTTGGATAGTTGTATGGTATCTGAGAAATCTCAATTAAAAAAAAAAAGAGTAGGTGCACCACCAAAGAAATGTGACAGGTGTGCCAAACAAAAGAGCATAGCAATACTTATACCCTATACCTAATACGCATGTCCCTCCCCTGTTTCCCCATTGGCTGGGTACTCCAGAGGTCACAGCCTATCCAAGAGAGCTAACTAGTCTGCCTTTGAGATTTTGAATTGTACAGCCTATCAGAGAGAGTTAACTAGTTTAAATTTCCCACCAAGAGTTCCCACCTTTGGTTATACCCCATATCCCTTTACATCCCAGTAATCCTGGTTATTTTCCCATATAAGGAGCTGGCGCTGATTCTAGGCTTACGTCATGGCTTTTTCTCTTTCCTTCCCTTTACCATGGAAACTGTTTAAGCCAGTTCTGCCACCAAGTCTCCATTTTCCCTATTCCATGTTGCCTTTATGTGAAAGCTAAACTTAAGTCTTTCTTACACTCTCAACACTTTTCAGATTACTAACTGCATGGATTGTGTAAAAAGAAATAAAATAGAGTTATTATGGCTAAGGGATTTAAAATGAAGTTGCGTGTCATTCTGGAGGTTACTTTTATGCATGTCTCAACCAGATATCATAAACTGCCAAAGTATGCAACGTCTCAAGCAACAATGTTCCTCAACACCTTAAGGACATCTGGACACCATAAACAAACCATTTACCACAATAACAGGGACTTCTCATAAGAAGAAATTCTGCTGCTTTAGAAAAATACCATTCCCCTCATTTTATATATTAAAGAAAATAGGTAATATCCTAGAATGAAATACTTGCTTTAAAATAATGTCATCAGTGTTTCTAGTTGCTTTAGAAAGTCAAACGAGAAGGTGTTTGACTTATATGTGCCAGTCAAAAGATAATTACATAGGAATTCATCCTTAATTCAAGAGTTTACCATCAGAATGCTTTCTACTTTCCTTCTTTAGGTCCCAGGAAAAATACTTCTTGCAGGTTTCAAATAGTTATTATGAAATAGAATTCTCTCCAATCTCTTCCTGAATCAAAGTGACATTTTATTTTAAAAAAATGACAGTTTCTGGTGTTTGTGGTGGTAGATTTTTTGTTGTTGCTTGTTTTGTTTACAAGACAGAAGCTTAAACACAGGATGAGACAGTTCAATACTAGACACTAAACAACCTATTGTTGAATAAATAATTTGGTATTTAAAGACTTTATTTGTAATTAAAATTGATTTTAAAAATCCATACAAATTATTTTGACTTCTACACTGAATTGAACATCAATTCTAGCTAAGAAAGTAAAATATTGTGAACAATTCAATTTACTTAATTTTAATACCCAATAGATTCATGAGTAAATCTGTTTGCTTATTGATACATAATAGGAACTCTCAATATAATGTAGATGAACCCCCCCCCCCACACACACACACACATGCACATCTGGGTTGATCACTCAGTGTGGCTTAATACACAGACACACTGAACAGACTGTGGAGGAAAAGGAGGTTTATTTACACCAGCTGGAGGGCAGGGGAAACGTCCCTAATCTGCCTTTGCATAGTGATTTTACCCTTGGCTTTTATTCACCTTAGAGACAAGGAAAGATAATCATCCTGAATAATAGGTAATAGGGATCTGGAGAACTTCAGTAGTTTCTTATCTCAGTTGTTTACTACTTCTTATAGCGTTTACATCCTCTGAGATATCTGGGGCATGGTGCCTCCAAGTCTGAAGCCATATATGAAAGTCTGTTCATGTCTGAGTACAGATTTTACATATTCCTTTTCTTTGAGATTAAAGCTCAAATCCACATCTTGCTTACAGTTTTAAGGTTCCATTTAAAATGCCAACACTACAGGAACTACAGTAATAGCTTCATGTTCTTATAAAAGCAACATATCTTTGTTAGGTGAGATAAACATAAAAAAATGAGTAAAAAGTGCTTAAAAATTAAAAATAAATAATATATTTGGTATGTCATGGCAAAAAATGATCATCAGTAGATTCGAAGGTATCTTTTTATTTTCCTCCAAGTACCACAAATGAGAATATTTAGATAAAAAAGCTTAGATGCATTTTTATGAGCTGATATGAGCCAAGAATTTTATTTAAATTAGAAAGAAACCAAATTATTCACCAAACTGAATAAACCAAATTATTCGCCAGATTCAACACACACACACACACACACACACACAAACACACACATCACTCTTTGGGCCCTTCCAATTCATACGTAAAGGCCCCAGTGGATTCCTGGTTCATTTAAAATAAATGCCAAATTTCTTATTAAGGCTTACAGCTCTACATGAACTGAACCTTTCTGCCACTGAGACTTGTCTTTCTGTGTCCCTACTTACCTCATTAAGCTCCAGCATTACTGGCTTTCAGTTCCTAGAATACTCTAAACTTATTCCTGGAGTGTTAATTTCTCTGTTGGAATGTGTTTTACACTGACTTTCATACGAATGCATCCTTCTTGCATTCAGTATTAAATGGGCTAATTTCAGAGAAACTGTCTCTGGACACGGAGCTTAAGCACAAACATGGTCACTCTTCCTTCAACATAGCATTGTTTTCTTAGAATCACTGGATACTTTCTTGTTTAATCATTTTATCACTTTTATTTGTTGTTTATGTTATTGTTTTTAATTTTCAGTCTCTAATTTTACACATCTTGAACCAGTTAAAATGGAAATTAATTTCTATGAGAAGAGGACATTTGGATGTCATTTTATCTCTTTGTCTTCAGCAGTAAGAAAACTGCCTGGCACATAGGAGACACAAAAAATATTTGTTAAATAATGAATAAACGGCATGTTGAAGAAGACTACTGACTAAAACAAAAAGAAAGAAATCTTAGAATCCTTTGATCAAATACCACTCAGTATTTATTTAAGGGACAGAATTATAAATAACTGATTATTTGATGAAAAGACTATGTAAGCCCCTGTAAAGCTTAACAATTTTATGGCAGTATATACAAGTCTAATCTAATAAGCATTTTAATAGAATCTCTAGTTGAGTAATATATGGTTCTCAATCCATCAGTCTGTGATCTGGATTAGAAAATTAGCCTAATGCTGTTTAATTTACCATATTAGGTCTTTATGTGCATGAGGTGAAAAAATTTTCATACATATATGTCATATAATAGATAACAAAGAATTTTGGTGACTTTCTCAAAGTTGTGGGAGAGGTATTCATATATTTGGATTTTATTCCATAACATGACCTGAAATTCCTCCTCCCCCCAAACTTCTAAAAATAATGTTAACATGATCATTTATGCAAAAAAGGAACACACACACACACACACACACACACACACACACACAATCTTCTAGAACTCATAAATGAGTTCTTCAAGGTTACAGGATACAAGAATAAGGTATTTCTATAAATAAACAATGAAAATGCAAAATGAAATTAACAAAAATGTCATTCATGAAATCATCAAAAATACTAAAACATCAAGAATAAATTTGGCAAAATAAGTACAAGACTTTTACAGAGAAACACCAAAATTTGCTGAGAAAAATTTAAAAATATCAAATAAATGAGATTTTCATGTTCATTAATTGGAAAACAATATTATTTTTTCCTTTCCCTTACATGGTTTCCCCTTTTATTAACACCCTGTATTAACAAAGTACATTTGTTACAATTAATGAGCCAATATGATATAATAGTTTACTTTAGGATACATTCTTTGAGTTATACAGTTCTGTGAGCTTTGATGAATGCATAATATCATGTATTCACTATTATAGTATCATACTGAACATATTCACTGATCTAAAAATTCCCTGTGCTCACCTAATAATCCCTCCCTCCCTCCCTCCAAAACCCTGACAACTTCTGATCTTTTTTTATTTTTATTTTAGTAAAACATATACAACCTAAAATTTACCCGTTTTAACCACATTCATATATATAATTCAGTGCTGTTAATCACATTCACAATGTCGTGCAGCTATCACCCCCAATAGAAATTCTGTACCAATTAAGCTCAACTCCCTCTTTCCTAGCCCTCCTCAGTCCTTGGTAACCTGTGTTTTGGTTTCTGACTCTATGAATTTACTCTATTCTAATTGTTTCATATCAGTGAGATCATACAATATTTGTCCTTTTGCATATGGCATATTTCACTCAACATGAGGTCTTCATCTGAGGCATGCGTCAGAGCCTCATTCCTTTTATCAGCTGTATAATATTCCATTGTACCTATACACCACATTTAGATTGTTCTTTCATCTGTTGATGGGCTCTTGGGCTGCTTCCAACTTTTTGGCAATTGTGAATAATCCTGCTCTGAGCATCAGTGTGCAACTATCTGCTTGAGTCTCTGCTTTCAATTCTTTTGAGTATATATCCAGAAGAGGGACTGGCAATTGTGATGGTTAGGTTCATGTGTCAACTTGGCCAGGTGATGGTACCCAGGTATCTGGTCAAGCAAGCACTGGCCTAACCATTACTGCAAGGACTTTTGTGGCTGCTTAATAAACCAGAAGGCTGGTTTATTAAATCATCTGTCAATTGGCTGCAGCTGTGACTGATGATGTCAATGAAGGGCGTGTCTTCCACAATGAGAGAATGCAGTCAGCTGGATTTCATCCAATCAGTTGAAGACTTTTAAGTAAGATAGGCAGAGGACCTTCTCTTCTTCTTTGGCTGACCAATGAAGCATTTCCTGAGGAGTTCTTTGAAGTTGCCAGTTCATTTCCTGAGGAGTTCATTGAACACATTCATTGAAGTTGATAGTTTGTTGCCTGAGTAGTTAATCGAACATCTTCATTGGAGTTGCCAGTTTGCTGCCTGCCCTATGGAATTTGGACTCATGCATACCCACAGTTGCATGAGACACTTTTATAAATCTTATTATATATGGATATCTCTCATTGATTCTGTTTCCCTAGAGAACCCTAACTAATATACTGAGTGTTTCCATTTGCTAATGCTGCTGGAATGCAATATACCAGAATGGGGATTTATTAGGTTATGAATTTGCAGTTCTAAGGCCATGAAAATGTCCAAATTAAGGTATCGAAAGGAAGATACCTTGGGAAGTCTGCTGGCATCCATGGTTCCTCTGTCACATGGGAAGGCACATGGTGATGTCTGCTGGTCCTTCTCTCCTGGGCTCTGGTTTTAATGGCCTTCCCTCTTAGCTCCCCCATAGGCTTTTCCTCTCTTAGCTTCTCCTGGGAGAACTCTAGATTTTATCTTTTTGCTTCTCTGAGCTCTGTAAGTTTCATCTGTCTTTTATCCTCTCATAAGGGACTCCAGAAAAGGATTACGATCCACCCTGAATGGGCTGGGTCACATCTCAATTGAACCAAAAGGTCCCACCCACAATAGGCCTGTCCCCACAAGCATGGGTTAAAAGAATATGGCCTTTTGTGGGGTACATAGCACCTCTAAACCAGCACACCAGGTCATATGGTAATTCTAAACTGTTTTCCACAGTGGCTGCACCAGTGTACATTCCCACCAACAATGAATGAGTGTTCCTGTTACTCCACATGCTCTCCAATACTTGTTGTTATTATTATTACTTTTACCAATAGGCATTCTAGTGAGTATCAAGTGGTATCACATTGGGGTTTTGATTTGTGTTTCCCTGATGGTTGATGAGGTTTTGCATCTTTTCATTTTCATTAGCCATTTGTATATTTTCTTTAGAGAAATGCTTATTCAAGTATTTTGACCTCCTTTTTGTTATTTGTTTTCTTTCTTCCTTTTTTTATTTTTTTGATTGGGCTGTCTTTTTGTTAAGTTGTAGGATTTGTTTATAGATTCTGAGAATTAAACCCTTATCAGATACTTGATTTTCAAATATTTTCCCCCAATCTGAAAGTTGTCTTTTTACTTTCATGATGAAGTCATTTGATGAACAAAACTTTTCAATTCTGATGTAGTCCCTTTTATCTATTTTTTTTTTCTTCTACTCCTTGTGCTTTTGGTGTAAAATCTAAGAAACCATTGACTAACACAAGACCCTGAAGATGCTTCCCTATGTTTTCTTCTAGTTTTACAGTCCTGGTTCTTACATTAGGTCTTTGACACATTTTGAGTTAATTTTTGTATATGTTATGACATAGGAGTCTCTCTTCATTCCTTTGTATATGGATATCCAGTTCTTCCAGCACTGTTTGTTAAAGTAACTATTCTTTCTCAATTGAGTGGACATAGTACACTTGTCAAAAGTCACTTGGCCATAGATGCAATGGTCTATGTCTGAACTTTCAATTCAATTTTATTGGACTGTATATTTATCCTTGGGCCAGTGCCATGCTATTTTGATCATTGTAGTGCTGTCATAAGGAAGTGTCCCCAACTTCATTCTTATTTTTCAAGATGTTTTTGGCTATTCAGGGCCCTTTACTCTTCCAAATAAATTTGTCGATTGGGTGAAAACTTAATATAACAAGAAGACAATCCTCCTGAAGTTGATCTATACATTTCTATGCAATCCTATCAAAAACACACTAGGATTTTTTGCAGAAATTGACAAATGTCCTAAAATTTATATGGAAAGGCAAAATCTCAGAATAGTCAAAACAATCTTGAAAAAGAATAAATACCTTCCTGATTTAAAAACTTAATACACAGCTACAATAATCAGTGCAAAGGGACTGGAATAAGGGTGGAATGTATTTGAGAGTCCAGAAAGAAACCCTTATCTTTATGGTAAACTGATTTTCAACAAAGGTGCCGAGGCAATTAAATGGGGAAATGATCAGTTAATTAGATATTCACATACAAAAAGATGATTTTAGACCCTTACCATACACAGTATCACTCAAAATGAACCACAGACTTAAAGGTCCTGAAAAGGAACAGAAACGGAACAGTGTGTCTAACTGCTACTTCATGGACAAACATGCTTCTTCTTTTCTTAGGCCTGTTTCAGACACGTGGTGTATGCTTTTGATTCCTATTCAGTTGGGAATCCATGTTGAATTGGTTGTTTCCTGTTAACAGACACAATGTAATAATTTCTAATAATTCTCAGTCCTTAACCAGATATTACCCTTCACCACTATAAGGGCCAAGGTGATGAGAAACATTGAATGCCATCTGAACTCAAGTGACAGCCTTTTCTTTCTCTGGTCACTACTTGAAACTGCAGCCTTAACACAGATATTTAAATGAGTGAAATAACACATTCAAATGTCCTAACCCATGTTGGGTCCCTCTTTCTCTGTGTTAAGCTGTGTGAGAAACAGTAACTTGCATTTTACCTTATAGGTGATATTTTGACATACTCCAGATCATTGGATGTCCAGAAACTTCACTGAGGCATCTGAATTTTTGAGACGTGTATTTCTCTCCATCTGTTTCACATATGTCTTACTAAAGTATATGAAATATTTGCTAGTTCGTAATCATTAAGTTCAATCAACATAACGTCTTCAATGTGGTGGGAAAATGTGTTGTTGTAACTAATAAGATAATCAAGATCTCCATGGACTATATTTTGGCAGAGTGAAGAAGAGGTGATGCAAGATTTGTTAAGGTATATATGTAGTCCTTCAGAGTAAAGCAATTTGCTTCTCATGCCCTTGCAATTTTTATGGAAAAGTAAATTAAAATAAAACTTTCTCCAGGTTTATATCTATATACCAGGTGTCAGGTGCTATTTACTTTGCTCTAGCAAGGTATTACATCTGGATCAGCAACTGCAGATGGAGTCACCACCTGATTAAGTTTCTGATTAACCACTATAACTCTTTAATATCCATCTTCCTTTTGTGCAGACCAAGCAGGCAAGTTGAATGGGGATGTGATAGTATTTACCTGTTTGCATCTTTTACATCTTTGTTGGTGGTACAATTCTTTGAGAAATGCAAGTTACTATCCTAGGAGGGAGGAGATATGCCTGAGCCTTTATATGACTTTTTCTACAATAATGACACCTACTTTTTGGGTCAGAATGCCAGTGAAGGAATTCTGCCCATTACTGAGAATTTTTATTTCAATTCTACATGCAGGAACTCAAGAAAAAAATCAGAGTGGATTCATAGATCTATAGAGCCCACTGGAACTTATATTAGGCCAAAACTCCATTTATCTAACCACCAATACATCATGCATTTTAACTAGGGGACTACAGTGACATTTTAGTTCTCAAGAAATAAGCCTCAATTCAGAGTCCTTGTCTAATAATCCCCGAAGTATCCGGGTATTTTCTTTTTCCCAGTCCAGTCATTCTAGTTAGTGGTGGCTAGTCCCTTGGAGAAGGCTTGGAGGAAAATGTACACATATAAATCTGGCAGAACTGCAGAATCTTTCCTCCAGGTCATCTTGTCTTCACTTCTCTTAGGAGGCTCTTAGTCCAAGAACTGGCTCAGTTGAAAGGCTATTATGTTTCAAGACATATTTCCAGTGACCAGACCTGTTGCTTTTCTGCTATACAGATAACAATTCACTAGGCTGTCCATGTATTTCATTGCTGATGATTCTGTGGTCATTTAGCCATTATCTGAGATCACTATATGCCAAAAGTTCCAATAACCCTTTGTTTCTGCTTCCGAGTAAGTAAATGCACTTCTTCTATAAATGGCTATTAATTACCATTACTTGACCCCTATTACTCTGGGAATCCATCTTCCTCTACTGATATTAGGGAATTCATTTAAATCTTGGTCTCTCTGCCTGTCAGAGAACAGTGACCACAAAGCTTTCCAACCATGCAGGGGTTTCTACTCATTAATGTATGCATTGATGTATTATTGAAGTGAGGGTTCTCTGGGTCTCTCACAGGATATTGTTTGGAAGTGAAGTGGGTTGCAGGTCTCAAATGTCTGAACCACTTAAATTGTACTATCCCCTTGAGATTTTAGGTTCCTTCCTCTCTGCTATGCCAGGGAAAACGAGCATTTCACTATCGTTAAATATAGGTCACTACTGAATCCAAGATTTTGTCAATCAACTGAAGAAATGATTACAGCCACTTGCAGCTGCACAAACTAACTTATTAAATCCCGGGTCAATAAACTTACCCTGACCATTGTTATAGTCTGTATTCCTCGTTCAAACACAATTAGAATTTATTGATACACATTTTATTCTGGTGCCTACAGATGGAAATTAATTATCTCGTGCATTTTCTTGCATTTTTTTACTTGTCCCACTGACACATCTGAGTTCTGACCATATTTATAGATCTAGTGGTAACAAAGGTTAGTTGGAGTGGCTTTGTGGAGAAGAGCATCCGTCTCACAGTTAAACTTATGATATGCTCTTAAAGCAGGAAAGTTTGGTTTCCTCAGACATGGTAGAGGAGGATATTTTACTGGCAGATCAGAATGTCTCAGAGATTCAAAATCCTCAGCCTTATTTCAATTCCCTGTATGTCTCAATTTGAAGTCCAAGATCCCTCTCCCTCTCAATCCATCTCCTGAGATTTACACAAAAGACTTGAAAAGGGTGTCATTCAAATTAAGTTGTCATTCTGCAACCCAAGCAATTAAAAATTTCAGTCTGATTTTAAGAAATATTGGCCCTAACATTATCAGATAACAAGAAGGTTTATTTCAGGGATGCCATAGATACTCTCTTGTTTTCTGACAATGACTTGAATGAAACCTGAGCTTGTCAGGTTTTTTTGTTTGTTTGTTTGTTTGTTTGTTTGTTTTGTTTTGTTTTTTAAGCACTACAGTGCACTGAAAAGAAACCTACCCATAGGGTAATGTTTGAGTCTTCACATTCCCATAACATTAAAATATAATAGCCACACAATCAAATAGGTATTTTAACTGTTAAACCACTTGTATTATTTATCTACTGGTATATATTGAATAACTCTAAGCTTAGTGGCTTAAATACAACAATAAACATTTATTATCTTTCACAGTTTCTGTTGAACACTACTTGGGGAATGGCTTGATGGCTCAGGTTTCACTGATGTCTCACTCCTTTGCAATCATATGGTGGATGGAGATATAGTCATCTGACGGTTTGACTGGGGCTGGAAGGTTCACTTCCAAAGAGGCTTACACACATGGCTGGTAGGTTGATGTTGAGTTTTGGAAAGCAGTTGAGTTTCTCTCCACATGGGACACTTTGCAGGGCTGCTTGAGTATCCTCAAGGAATGACAGTTGTCTTCCCCCAGAAAGAGCAATTCAAGATTCGAGGCAGCATCTACAATGTCTTTTATGGCTTAGCCTCACAAGAAACACTGCTGCTTTCATCATATTCTATTGGCAAGAGGGCCAACCATGATTCAGTGTGAGAGTGACCACACAAAGGCATGGATATTGGGAGGTGTGGAGTACTGAGGATTCTCTTGAACTTCTTGAAGGATGGTATGCCATGAATTATTTATATCCAATTTTCCATTGTCAAGAAGATCAGCTTAATAACTTAACTGGCATCAGTACATCTGTGAATACTGAACATAGACTGTCAGACATAAATGAACAATGCCTTTAATGCAAGCATTTTTAAATGCCCCACTGATAATGTGATAAAAATATTACATAGTTTTTTTGATAACCCTTCAAAGTGGAAGCAACTCCCATAACAAGACATGAAGTTCCAAATGAGGAAATTAGCCATTTCAGCATATCACACACACACTCTCTCTCTCACACACACACACATACACACTGCTATATATAGCTGGAATACCTATCAGTCTCTAAACTCCTACATGCAAGAAATAGAGCTTTATTTTCCATGATTAATTTAAGATTCTTCACCTTGAGTCACTTGACATGGCAGAAAATTGAATCTTACTGAAGAGCTTTGAGTTTGTGTTCTGCCTTGTGCACCATTACCCATTTATGCCACCGTTGTGACTCTTCACATGGCACCTTCAGATCTGGACCTCACTGCAGCTTCCTTGGCCTTGCTAAGACGGGAGAATCCGTGGTCTGTTTGCCTCGAGGCAGTCTGCAGCCGTTCTTCACTTGGGTTTGGCCTTGTTCTCTGAGGTGTTGTCTGAATCCTTGATTTGGTCCCTTATTCTCTAGAACCCCTTTTCCACACTCAAAGTCCTGCTTTCTATCCTGTATCTTCAAGACACTCCATCTTTTCTTGAAATACCTTTTTTTTCCCTTTCAACTTCTCTAAAAACTGCATGTATATTTCAATATATTTATTTTGCAAAAGGAAGTCAGAAACTGAAAAAAAAAAACGGTGTCTTTTGCTTTCCCTTCTGCTACATCTCTCTTCTGAACAATGGAACATTGCTTTCATTCTTTCTAGTTGTATGCTCCTGGGCAGGTAGCTTAACCTTCTTGTGCGCATTTTTTTCCCATATTAAATAGGAATAATAATGTTTCGGCCTCACAGGATTTTTAAGTGGATTAAGTAAGTCCATATAAAATTTTACACTAGTACATAGCATAGAATAAGCACCATACAGTATTATTATTGTTCCTGCTATTGGGATGTGTCTTAGTTTCCTAGGGCTGGTGTAACAAAGTGCCTCAAACTGGATGACTTAAAATGACTGAGATGTATTGTCTCACGGTTCTGGAGGCCAGAAGCCTAATAATTTGTAGGCGAGAATGCTCCCTTACCTCTGACTGGCTTCTGGTATTGTCCTGACAATCCTCGGGCTTCAATTTCTGCCCTGGTTGCCACATGGCGTCTTCTGTCTGTGTCTGTGTCCAATTCTCTTTTTCTTATAAGGACACTGGTCATATCATATGAAGGCCCACCCTAATCCAGTTTGGTCTCCTCTTAACTAACAACATCTCCAAAGACTAATTCCAAATAAGATCACATTCACAGGACCAGGGGTTAGGATTTGAACATTTTTTGTAGGGACTCAATTCAGCCTATAACCGTATTATGATAATAAAATTATTACTATTACTTTAATGAATGAGGTGGGGTGAACATATTGAATGCAAATGACACAAATTCCAAATTTAATATATTTAATATATAGCCACATATTAATACAGTTAATATTTGTAGGGAAAAATAGAGTTGAACAATTATATAGTGAATTGACAAATATAGAAAAACAGTCAAGACAGTTTATACCAAATAAAGCTCTGCAACTGAATTATCCACAAAATTGTCTTGGTTCTCTAATTTATTTTCTCAATTTAGGTCTCACCCAAAATAATCATTGCACTGGTTCAATACTTTAAGAATAAAAAAAATTACCATGATTTAGCAAAGATAGTTGTTTTTACAGTGCTTTTGAATACTATTTATTCCCCAATGAACACTAAACACAATGCCATGTTATGTCTAAATCTATCTTTTAAAAAAATTCACATGGAAACCATTTTTGATTATTAGGTTTTGAATTAGGTAGAGTGCATCAGTTATGCCACCCATGCATGTAATCATTCATTGATTTAATATGCATTGTGGGAAAGCCATCAGGGGAAATAGACTTGATATTAGAGTGTGAAATTGCACAAAAGAAGATGAATGGTAAGGAATTAAACATAAATGTTTCTGTTTTCCCACACAGGAACTTGGCTCAAACAGGAAAAGCTCTATGAGCAGAGCTCAAATACTCTATATTATTAAAGTGTTTTATGACATATATTTTTAATTTAAAATGCTCAGTTGTGAGAGAGAAAGAAACCCTTTAAGAGTACTGAAGTGCTTAAGAGTGCTTTTTAAATATGAGGTTTCTCTATATTGTATAATTGGATTGTTGAGCAAAATACATTTAGACAATGACAATGGAATTTCTAAAAATTTCATAGACAGATATTTGTATTTGAATCCCCTTGCCTGACACACACACACACACACACACACACACACACACACACCTACAAACTAACAGAATCATTGGAGAAATGTAAGTAAAAGAAAGCTCTCTTCTTCCCATATCAAGTTTGCCAGTTAATAATACAAAGCTTGACACTTTGCATTTTGGATAATGGTCTCAGGAATTTTTATTATTTCTGTATTAGAGGGTTCAGAGTTGGAGTATTGGACTATCTAGTAAAAAGACCTTTTAACAAAACAAAGCTAGAAGGAAGATGGGCAGAAAAGGGTTTGTAATAGACTCAGAGAAGTGTTGATGAGGTCATTCCGAGAACAGAATAACAAGTTGCTTTGGAGAGCAGAATAACAAAATTCATACAATAGCTCCAAATACAATTCACACTCACAATCATTTATAATGTGCAAGAAATTAGAGATATGAAGATATAGAACCTCTTTTCTTATCATACAATTGAAGCCAGTAAGGTTGAGATTTATCTTAAAATCACCCAGCTTGTAAGTGGCAAAGAAAGAACTTGAGCCCAGATCTTCTTATTCTGTAACCAATATGTTCTTCACTGTTAAAGGCCAGAGACTATCTGGTTGAGGATTGAGAAGTATTATAAAATATTACATTGTATCTGCAATGAAAATTCTACTTCATTGTGGATGAGCATGGACCACAGAGGGAATCAAAGCAAGCAGCTGTGCCTTAGAAGGATTAAAAATAAGAAGCATATCTGTCTAAGATCCAGCAGATAGACACACTGATGTCACTTCTGCTCCTCTTCAGCAATCAGTAGTGCTACCAATATCTGAGAGTAAACTATTACTCATTAATACATAATACTGGACAAGAGATTAATCATTAATGCCTAATATATTTATGCATGGTATAGCTACTATGAAACACTTTGTATTTGATTAAAATAGCTAATAAAATGAACATTGTTAATTTAATCTCAAATAATCCTGTTGCTTCTCTTATAAATGTTTAAGTAAAAAGAATACCTTTTGTATTACTAAATGAGTGACACCAGGCTTTAATGACCTCGTTAACAAACATATGTCTTTGCACTTCACCCAATGGCCTGGGAATTTCTTTGGGACTGAGAAAGGCTCATCATGGGTAGAATATCATATTAAGAGAGTATCTGGATAATCATTATCAGCCCCATCACCTCCTAAAACAATTAATTAAATGTACTCACTCACACAGTAAGAATTTCCTGAGAACTTACTCTAAACAAAGTATTAAGTTATTCATGGTACTATGAGGAGAGACCCTATATAAGCTTAATAAAACACAATACAATCCCCAAACCCCGAAATCTACCACAAATCTACCAAAAATAGTATTTAGATGCAATTACCTGTGTATATGATTCTTTTGAGAGAATCAATCATATACAAATAAAATTAAGCCACAAATATATTAAGAACAGTTTCTGTAGTCAATATGCAATAATAGTATGCAAAGGTATATTAGAAGTTATTTAGTTTAACATTTTGTACTGTGCAGAGAATTCTGCACAGCTCCTTTTGCAGATGCTCATAGGTGATAAAAGTAGTGACAGAAATATCATTACTTTTCTTTGCAAACCAATTCATTATAGGACATTTCTAATTGCTCATTTTGCGTGTATGTGTATGTTTTGAAATTTCATTAAAAATGGCATCAGTGTAGGTCCCCAACCATAGACCTAGTTGTTTTTTTTGATGATACAATACAGTCTCTTTCACCTATTTTAAAGCAGTTTTTTTTCCCAACCCCCTTTCTCCTCAGTCCTAGTGCTACCTTATTAAAATGCTAAACTATTTTCTCAATGTCTTCAAGATAATACCAAATACTTTGTGGCATTTACATACAGTCTTTTATTTTCACTTTCTTCTGTTTTCCTATTTTCATCTCCTATATTACCACTTCTATTTAAGCTTCAGTTACTACTAAGCTCTCTGTTTTTAGTTATGATTAATTTCTACCCTATTGCATGTCATTTTCTCTGATGGGACACCTTCTGCCTTCCACACTCTAACTAGTTCTTCAAAATAAATTTCAAGAACCACCTTTCTTGTAAGACTTTCCTAAATGCTCCCTGTCTCCTCAGTCTCTCGCCTTTGTGCTACCATAGTATTCTAAGCATATCACTAGCTCTATTGTATGACTATGTACTATAAGACTGTGTTTACTGATTGTATTTTTGGCTTTCTCAGTAAAGTGTGAATTATTGTGCACAAATACTCTGTTTTGTCCACCTCCGGGCCAAGAACAGAAATTATTTAGATCTTAGAGGTACTGTTATATAAAGTAACATTAGCTGTTGTTACTCATAAACTCCAATATCAGTGTGGCTTTTTAAAAAGTTGGTTTATTTCTCATTCATGTAAAGTACAATAGTTGATGAGAGTGCTCTATTGTATGTAATCACTTAGTATCTAGCTGACAAAGATACTGCTATTCTCACCATTTGACCTAGAGTTGATATCCAGCCGGAAGAGAGGGGAAGAATTTTAAGAGGAGATTGTGTGGTAGTTTTTGCATGGACAAGTCTGAAGTAGTGTGCGTTACATTCACCAAGAATTCATTGGCTACAGCGTAGTCACATGGCCACAACTAACTAACTGTAGGGAAGTTTGGAAAATGTTCTTTGGTTGTGTCCCTATGGAGAAAGGACAAAAAGATTTTGTGAATATATGGGAAGGTGTTATCATGGAGGTGTTGTGTAAATATTGGTTGAAGCAATGAATAAATTAAAGGATAATTAAATGAATCATTATATAAGTGAATCAATCTTTAACCCACGTGGTTAATCTCCTCTGGAATCACTGTGGCATTCTGTTATCCTTCCCACCTTTAAGGTTTTTTGATATTTGGTGTGTGCTGTCCCCTACAGTAACAGTGGACACTAATAAGCTTGGGATGCATAGAAAGGAAAAGACATCTTCACTTTCTAGCCTTATACTATATTCTTTAAAAATATAATAGCTAAATGACATGTTGGACTCTTCCCATAAATTCTCTAATTCAATCCTACAAGAATGCTAAGGAGTGGATATTATTCTAATTTTTATAAAAAAATATAGAGAATCACAGGTTGTTTCTCAATACTACTGTATTTGACCTCAAAGCCTCTCCATTCATTCACATGTCCTCCTCTCCAGACTACAGTAGGATAAGATCTTCTACTATATCACAATCCCAAGAATACTCTAACAACATTAGATGGTCTATTCTAGACAATAATAAATAGAGAAGGAAAGCTACTCTATGATTTTTAAAAACTATTCTGGAAATCACAATGGATTATAAAATAATCTACCCTAAGGAGAGTTATGCAAGATTAGAAAATAAACAAGAGAATCATGTCTTCACAATATGTTAGAATGTATTTAGAAATTATAATAGTATTTGACATTAATATTTTACATTGTGTGCCAGTTTTAACAAGAACTGGAGAAGCAGATGTCCTGTGATATCTCTGTTTCTTTTGTAGTTTTATGCATTTTTAAGCTGTCTTTGGGAAAATAAAACATCAAGAGTTTGAAGTTTTACCTCCTTAATACGCTCTTTTGCATCTGTCTCTTCTAAAGAAGTAGACTGTAAACTAATGTCTTGCAAGCTGTGTTGTGTCAATTATCAGAGAAATTCTACCTATGCCTGCACACGTGGCTCTTCTATTAATACCAGCAAGGGATGAAGTAGCACATAACCAAAGGGATCATTAAGCCATTTATATCTCAATGTGATATCACAAGCTGATCATTATTAGAACAGAGGAATATGTCAGAAAAGTAAAGATTATGTTCCACGCAGTGTGAATTAAACAATGAAATATGCATGGAAGGTGTATTTGATTAAAGGTATGGCACCATCAAATGCAATTTCTGAATTACCAATGTATTATTATGCCAATAATTACAAATAATTATTAAGATATTTGTACACATCAGCTAATCTCTGATCTTAACTATTTTGCTTTCAAACATTCTTTATGAGTTCTGATCACTATGCATCAGAAAACCTAAATTTATCTGAAAAATAGCTGAAAACCATGTTATTATAAAATTTAGTTTTATTTAAAAATTTTAAATATAATTACCATATAGTAAAATTTTGCTATAGATAATGAAAAATAATTAAGATTGTTCCTTTCCTGCAGAGATGGATAGTCTATGTTTAATAACTACAAAAACTGAGGGAGACTTTTTGGGGCACAGGGAAGTAATTCATTTATTCTATAATGTTTAGTGAGTATCTATGAAATACCAAATGATGGCAGAAGAGATGACTGAAACAAGCTTGGTTCCTTAATAATGTTCTTAAATAGCCAAATGGTGGATATCCTCAAAACCCTCTATAAGATTTTTTTTTTTCCAAATTCATAGAAGTCTAGTTGTCTCATGGTGCCTACTTCTGTTTGCACTGTTGGTCACAGGGGAAAAGACTTATTTATATGAATCATGCAAACTCTTTGAGTAACTAGGAAGAATAAATTTTATACATTTTAAATGCATAATGGATTATTGATCTTGTAAATCCCTATGTTTTCTGACTATACTACAACTCAAATTATATTTAAGAATTGAGTTTACAGAACATGCATAATCTTATTGCATGACAGACACCATATTGGTTGAATACTCTATGTAATTTTCCTTTATTACTATTAGAATTCCAGATTTGTTTGGGTTCCAATGTGCATAAACTTTGGAATAAATCATTATTGATCTAAGCCAATTTTTATCAGTAATGGACACAGGGCCCTTTGCCATTTTTATCTCCTTCTATTTTGAGGCAGTTGTGTTGGCACATGATACCTGCAGCTAAAACCTGTATTCTAAAATGAGGCACAAGCCTCAGAATCAGAGCCAACCAACTAGAGAAGTTTGGAGCAAGTCTGCATGTTTGAGTAACTGAAGCAAATCCTGGTCTGCCTGCCTGCAGATGTCTTAATAAATATAGAATACATTTCTTATGGTTTAGCCCATGGATAGTCTCATTATGTTTGGTAACAAGGAATTACATTAAAGTTTGTGATTTTTTTGTAAAAAAAATTTTTCAAAAGACTCAAAACCTCTTTTTAAAGAGGTTTTACTTATCTTGGAAAACCAAAACATCCACTTAAATTAACTCATAGGAAGCATCTAAGATAAACTATTTATCCATATATATATATATATATATATATATATATCTTCAGTTGTTATAAGGAAGAAGGATGAGAGAAGACTTACTTAAGATAGTTCTCAAAATAGACATAGTACTCCAAATATTTTGTGAATTATGGCAAATTATTATCAACCATACTGAAATTATGAATATGCACTTATTAAATTGTTTTTCTTAGTATTACAAATTATTTCCTCTTCTCCCAAAATATAACTCTGTTCTCTTCAAAGTTATATAAATCATTGGTTCTCAAATTTTTGTTTCTAGGATTCTTTTACACCATTAAAAATTATTGAGGACCTCAAATAGTTTTGTCTATATGGCTTAAAATTGTTGGTATTTACCAAATTAGGCATGAAAAATAAGAAATATTAACTATGTATTAAGTCATTCAAAATAAAAAGAATAATAAACATATTAACCTAAATAACATATTTTATGATAAATATTTCCAAAAAAGAAGTTATTAAAGAAAGTGGAATTGTTTTACATTTTTTTGCAAATTTCTTTAATATCTGGTTTAATAAAGGAAAGCATGGGTCTTGTATCGGTTTCCGTGATCATTCTGTTGAGATACGTTGTACTGATATATAAAGAGAACCCACCCTTACATAAATATGTATTTGACAAAGGCAGGCCTTTTCAGATAATTATGGACATTGTCTTTGATACTATACCAAAATTCAACAAGTGGTAGCTTCTTTAAAGTCAATTCCAATATGGAATCTGAAACCGTATTTGAACTTGTACTTGTTACATTCAAATCCATTGATCTATCTTACCTTTTGATTAGATATTTTGCCCATGCCTAGATTTACAACATTATACATTGGTCATGTAGAAGCTATTGGCTCACTTACTTATAAATACCTTCCTGATTCCAACACATTCCATTATAAAATATAAAAGTAACATTAATTAATGTCATCACTTAACTCATCAAAATCATCAGATATCCAGAAACTGTCAAGCTCATTGTGGCAGACATAATTTTTCCAAATTTCTAAGTTTTACTTTAAAGTTTGAATTTTGCCATTAGTTGAAAGAAGTTCTGTCAGTTGTTTTTCTTGAAATGAAAATAGTATTATGCCCTGGACCTACTGAAATGGTGCCTGGGTCCTCCAGGGAATCCACAGACGTCCTTTAGAAAATTGCTGATGTAAATCAATTTATAAATGCAGTGATAGATAATGCATTTATTTTGTTGCTTAATAGATAGCCTTATTCACAGTAACCACTTTAAATACTAAATTAACTAATATCAATTACAGATTAACAATGTTGCTTGATAGCATTCATTAGTGGGTAAAGAAACTCTTTTAAGAATGAGAGAAAATAAAAGATGTGTTTCACAATATAATATCCTTTGTTTCTTGATCAGGAAAACTGGATTGTTTCTAGAACAGAAGTTGCTTCATGGTTAAACTTCCAATTTAACCAAGATTCAGCATAGCAAACAACAAATTCGAAGTTTTAGTTTCAATTTCACTTCTATTATATATGTGCAATTGTATGTCTGTGTCTTGAAACACAGCAAATTTTTTATTTGTTCCTTATCTTCCTTCCCTATGAAAACAGAACAATATAAAATGTAGAATGGAAGGTCAGTACAAATAAAATATACTTTAATTTTGTACAGAACCAAAATTATCTTACATAATTCCTATATTACTTTTCTGCAAAACAAGCCTCAACATATGTTACATATACTTACATGCTAAATATAGATATTTTTAAAGTCTTTTCTATTGCTTCCCTGGAGCTAAGGATTCTAACATGCACAGTGCATTCTTTAGTATAATTGAAAATAATGACTTACAATATGAATTTGATAATCCATTATGGAAACCAAGTCTGTAAGCCATTTTATTTATCAATTATCAAAGGAAAATACTTTGAAGGACATACTTTAAATGTTAGATTCTAATCTATGTAGTGTATTGGTTCTAAACTATGTGTAGGTATAAAATCTTTCATGTATTTGTTTTAAAATGAAGATGATTCTCTAAAATGATTTAAAAGAATATTTGCAAGTGAAATTTTTTTCTTTGTTTTATCTACAAGAGTACAAATTAAAGCAGAATTTTCTTCTAAATATTCATAAGTGGTGCATATCTAAGCAATATTAAGAAATAGAGCAGATGACAAGCTGATTTCATATAACCATGCAATTAAAATAATTTGTTCTGTTTTCACAGGATAGGAGCCCCATAACCTTATTTTTTTACAGTTTCAATGAGACATATAATTAATTGATGCCAAATTCATTTACTAACATGAAAATAATATGAAGATAATAAAAAGTATTTTACATGGATTATAAAATACAACAGTAGTCAATTAGGCATACACTAAATTCTAAGGACAATTAATAAGAGATGGAAAAAACCTAGTACCCCACTATTTTCTTCTTACTGCTTTCTCTTTCAATCTAAATGTTGCTGTACCCTGTAGAACAATTTCTTTTTGTTCCATTTCCCTAGAGGAGCAAATCCAGAAATCAGTGATGATGGATTACAATAAATTATTGCCAATATTTGGGTTAAATTATCATATTTTTATTTTTGCATCAAAACCTAAAATTAGGACTCGGGCAAGATGGCGGCATAGAGAGGAGTGGAAGCTAAGTAGTCCCCCTGGAACAACTACAAAAAACCAGAAACAACTAGTAAATAATCCAGAATATCTGCGGGGGGACAAATGAGACAATCCATTCATCATACACCAACCTGAATTGGGAGGAATGCCTGAGAACACAGCATAAAATCTGTAAGTAAAACCTGCGGAACCAGGTCGGGAGACCCCCTCCCCCATAGCCCGAGCTGCGGAGCTGCGTGGTGTCACAGAGAAGCTCTCTCCCAGCAAGCGAATACAGCTCACCTGAGCTCCAACTGGGGTTTTAAGTAGCAAGTGTGAACTGCTCACTACAGGTACGCAGCCCCCAAAAACAGACAGAGGCTTTGGGTGACGACTGACCTGGGAGAGCCGGAGGGTTGTCTTGGACTGGGTCTGAAAGGGACTATCTGTTTCTTTTTTGGCTCAGTGGAGAAAGCCCCAGTCATTTTCAGTTTCCAGGGCTGTGACTCTGGGAAGGGTGGAGACACCACAAGCAGAGAGCGAGAGCATTGAAATGCTAATGACCTCCACCTGGGGGGTCTGTCTTCTCTAGGAGGAAAGGGGTGGGGCCCTTTCCATTCAGAACCAGTCCCCAGAGCCTGGGAGAACACGGTCATACCTCCTCACACCAGTCAAGAATTACAGGCTAACAGGCATCACCTGCTGGGCAGAAAAGCACAGTAACCCCAGGCATCAAAGGGTGGAGCAATTTCCTAAGACACACCCTCAGGGAAACCAGATACTGAATATTTCTTCCCTCTGGGACCTGAGCCTGTTCTGGTCTGGGAAAACCTGATTTGGATAACCAAGGAAACCATGCCTAGACAACACAAAATTACAACCTACACTAAGAAAAACAAAGTTATGGCCCAGTCAAAGGAACAAACGTACACTTCAACTGAGATACAGGAATTTAAACAACTAATGCTAAATCAATTCAAAAAGTTTAGAGAAGATATTGCAAAAGAGATAGAGGCTGTAAAGGAAGCACTGGACATGTATACGGCAGAAATCAAAAGTTCAAAAAACCTACTAGTAGAAACTATGAAAATGAAAGGCACAATGCAAGAGATGAAAGACACAATGGAAACATGCAACAGCAGATCTCAAGAGGCAGAAGAAAACACTCAGGAACTGGAGAACAAAACACCTGAAAGCCTACACGCAAAGGAGCAGATGGACAAAAGAATGAAAAAATGTGAGCAACGTCTCCGGGAACTCAAGGATGAAAGAAAGTACAATAATGTACGTATCATTGGTGTCCCAGAAGGAGAAGAGAAGGGAAAGGGGGCAGAAGCAATAATAGAGGAAATAATCAACGAAAATTTCACATCTCTTATGAAAGACATAAAATTACAGATCCAAGAAGCGCAGCGTACTCCAAACAGAAGAGATCTGAATAGGCCTACGCCAAGACACTTAATAATCAGATTATCAAATGTCAAAGACAAAGAGAGAATCCTGAAAGCAGCAAGAGAAAAGCGATCCATTACATACAAAGGAAGCTTAATAAGACTATGTGTGGATCTCTCAGCAGAAACCATGGAGGCAAGAAGGAAGTGGTGTGATATATTTAAGATACTGAAAGAGAAAAACCACCAACTAAGAATCCTGTATCCAGCAAAGCTGTCCTTCAAATATGAGGGAGAGCTCAAAATATTTTCTGACAAACAGACAATGAGAGACTTTGTGAACAAGACACCTGTCCTACAGGAAATACTAAAGGGAGCACTACAGGATGATAGAAGACAGGAGTGTGTGGTTTGGAACACAATTTTGGGAGATGGTAGCACAACAATGTAAGTACACTGAACAAAGGTAACTATGAATACGGTTGAGAGAGGAAGATGGGGAGCATGTGAGACACCACAAGAAAGGAGGAAAGATAACGACTGGGACTGTGTAACTTGGTGAAATCTAGAGTATTCAACAATTGTGATAAAATGTACAAATATGTTCTTTTACGAGGGAGAACAAGCAAATGTCAACCTTGCAAGGTGTTAAAAATGGGGAGGCATTGGGGGAGGGATGCAATCAGCATAAACTAGAGACTGTAACTAATAGAATCATTGTATTATGCTTCCTTTAAAGTAACAAAGGTGATATACCAAGGTAAATGCGGATAAGGGGGGGGGATAGGGGAGGCATGTTAGACACTTGACATTGGTGGTATTGTCTGATTCTTTATTCTACTTTGATTTAAGGTTATTTTTCCTTTTGCTGCTTCCTAGCTGTCATTTTTTTGTTTCCTCTTTCTTTTGCCTCTCTACCTTCTTTGACTCTCCCTCCTGCCTTGTGGAAGAAATGTAGATGCTCTTGCTTCGTATGAGCAGAATGTTCAATTAGGATGAACTTAAATGTTTGGAAATGAACAGGGGTGTTGGTAGCAAGATGTGAGAATAACTAACAGTGCCAAATGGTGTGTGAATGAGGTGGAAAGGGGAAGCTCAGAGTCATATATGTCACCAGAAGGAAAGTTGGAGGTCAAAAGATGGAAATGTATAAAACTGAATCCTATGGTGGGCAATGTCCATGATCAACTGTACAAATACTAGAAATCACTTCATCAACCAGAACAAATGTATGACGATACAATTAGAAGTTAATAATAGAGGGGCATATAGGGAAGAACTATATACCTATTACAAACTATATACTACAGTTAGTAGTATTTCAACATTTTTTCATAAACAGTAACAGACGTACTATATCAATACTAGGAGTCAACAATTGAGGGGGGTTGGTTAGGGATAGGGGAGATTTAGAGTTTCCTTTTCTTTTTTTCTTTCTTCATCTTTCACTTTATTTCTTGTCTGGAGTAATGAAAAGTTTCTAAAAATTGAACAAAAATTAAGTGTGATGGATGCACAGCTGTATGAGGGTACCCAGGGGCAAGTGATTGTACACTTTGGATCTTTAGATAATTGTATGGTATCTGAACAATCTCAATAAAAATGAAAAAAAAAAAACCTAAAATTATTTCATACCATTCATATTTATATAATTTGACCTGTTTGCTATTATTGTTTCTTTCCACATTTTTCATACATTAATGATCCATAATTAGTAAAAAGGAAATCATTTTTCTAAACTCTTCCATTTGAAGGTCAAATTAAATGGGAAATTTCTCTCAAACATATAACTAACTCATCTAATTTTTATCATTTTTATGGGAGAATCAGGAGTGAGATGTATAAGGAAAAATAGATTCTTTATAGTCAGTAAGTTTGTATGAAAATGTTTATATTTATTTTTTATTCTTGTATTCATTAAATGTTTGTTGAACACCTATTTTATGATAGGTCCTTGGAATACATTTGATAGTGAAAAACAGACTAGAACCCTGATTTCAGAACAATTACAGCCTACTGTACAAGGCAAGCTTTTAGCAAATAATCATATAAATTCACACAAATGTAAACTACAACTATATTATGTACTTTATGAGTAATACATAATCATATTGGAACATGTAATAGAATTAGCATATTAGGAAGATTAATATTTCCTTTAGGACTATACAATTGAGTTGATAACTGAAATATGAGGACAAGTTTAATAACTAATAAATCTTTATGTAAAAGTGGTAGGAAAGCATATTGCATTCAAATGGAACAGCATAGGTAAAGCCATCTGGCATGAGAAACTAAGAGATAGCAATGTGATTGGAGTGGAGAGGTGAAAGATGACAGCTAGTGGAAGATGTGGTGGTAGAAAGAGACAAAGAAAATTTATACAACTTGGTGATGAATTAGTTATGGAAGTTTGAGGTAGAAAGAATGGTCCATTAAGACTCCTAAATTTCTGGCATTTTTAAACAATTAGGTCAATTTACTCAGAGGATGTTGGAAGAGAATTAGAGTTATTTTGGGGAGTGAGGAGGGAAATAGGAGGTATGGGAAAGGGAATGAAAAAAATTCAGCAATTTCAAGTTTGAGTTACTTAAGTATCTAAAAAGAAAATGAAACTGGATGATGAATGTAAGAATCTAGAATTCAGTGGAATGATCTTGGCTTATTAAATAAATTTGAGAGTCATCTTTATAGCAGTAAAAATAGAAAATTTGGGTTTCAAAGATTTTCCTAATAAAAGAATAAATTGTGAAAGAAGAGAGGGTCCTAGGACCTAGACTTGGGGAATTCTAAGAGTTTGGGCCTGGAAAGGAAACAGGAGGGCTAGTGGGGGGTGGGAAAAGCCCCAGGAGAGAATTGTGGTACAGAAGCCAAAGGAAGACAGTGTTTCAGAAAGGAAGACGAGGTCAAAGTGAGAATGTCACAGAGATCAATTAATGGGGAGTGGCAAATATCCATTGGCTTTGGACACAAGGCAGTCAACTAAAATATTAATGTGAGAGTTTTCTAAGGAGTGGTAGATTGAAAGCAATTTCAGAGTTATTGACGAGTGGGAAGGTGATGAAACAGAAAGCAACCGTAGAAAGCTGCATGAAAGAACAGCTTAAAATGAACAGTTTGAATCCAAGACAGCATAATAGATATCACATTTTTTCAACAATGCTAGCTTTATGTTCTTATATTAAACAAAAATATTAATAGTTTTCAGTGAATAAACATTTAACACATGTTGAATATGACATATGGGAAGTGCTGTGAGGGAGACTTTTGGGAGATGGAAAATCACATCACAATCTCTAACTTATAAAATTTTGTTCAATGTCATACTTATTTTTCTGCCAATATAATATAGATTTAACTACTAATTTAGCAACATGCATTAAGCAAAGCAATGTAGCACCATTAAAATCTCCATTATGCAGAATGGATAAATATCAGGATAACAAAATGACCCATTACCGTAACTCTGAATACCTAACTATAATTTACTTAAAATTTTGCTTTTCAGTCATAAATTTAATATTCATATAATATAGAATTTTAAATGCTGTTCCAAAAACAGATGTATACACATTTAGATGTGTTTACTTGCATGTGTATTATACACACACCCATATTTTAGAATATCTTTTAGATATATATTATCTTATATTACCTCTTTATTTTTGAGGTACATGATATGTATTGCTAGCTTTTTTATCATTTGTGGAAAAGTTTTATTTTTAGTAAATGCCTTAATTTCAAGTATGTGACAGTTTCCTATTGATTTTGAATATCTGTTAAGTGGTATTTAAAATTTTCACATTTTTTCCATTCAAATAACAATTAGGAATAAATTTTTATCAGGAAAAATTAACAGTGGATTCTGCATCATAAAATATACTAAAGGAAAATAACAAAGATTAGAAGGGAAATAAATACAATAGAAAAACAACAAAAAGCAATAAAGTAAATTAACAACACAAAAATTGGTTCTTTGAAAAGATCAATAAAATTGACAAACAATTAACTGGACTGACAAAGAAAAAAAGAGGATATAAATAGCAAAAATCAAAAATGAAAAGTAATGACCCCACTAAAATAAAAAGGATCATAAGAGGATACCAGGAATGACTTTACACCAATACATTAGATAGCCTAAATGAAATGAACAAATTCTTAGAAGTATACAAACTACTTACAATGAATCAAAAAGAAATAGAAGATCTTAACAATTACTAGTAAAGAGATTGACTCATTAACCACAAACTTCTCAACAAAGAAAAGTCCAGGACAAGATGGCTTCTCAAGGGAATTTAAGAAGAAAACTCCAGTTCTGCTCAAACTTTTCCAAAACAATTTGAAGAGGAGGGAACACTCCCTAATTCATTCTATGAAGCCAACAGCATCATCATACTAAAGCCAGATAAAGATACTACAAGAAAAGAAGACTACAGACCAATATCTCTTATGAATATAGATGCAAAAAATCCTCAAAAAAAATACTAGCAAACTGAATCCAACAGTATATTAAAATAATTATACACCATGATCAGGGATTTATCCCTGGTATCCAAGGTTGGCTTAATGCAAGAAAATCAATTAATGTTATACACCACATTAAGAATTAAGGAAGAAAAAACAATGTTTATCTAAACTGTTGCAGAAAAGGCATTTGACAAAATCCAGCACTCCTTCTTGACTAAAAACACCTATAACACTAGGAATAAAAGTAAATTTCCTCAACATGATAGAGGGCATATATGAAAAGCCCACAAATAACATCCTATTTAATGATGAAAGATGGAAAGCTTTCACTTTAAGATTAGGAATAAGATAAGGATGCCCACTTTCATCGCTGTTATTCAACATTGTACTGGAGGTTTCTTGCCAGAACAATTAGGCAAGAAAAAGAAATAATAGGCATCCAAATTGGAAATGAAGAAATAAAGCTTTCTCTATTTGCGGATGACATTATCCTCTTTACAGAAAATCCTGAAAAAGCGACCACAAAGCCCCTAGAGATAATAAATGTGTTCAGCAAAATGGTGGAGTAAAAGATTAACACCAAAACTCAATAGCATCTATACACAAGCAATGAACAATCAAAAGAAGAAATCAAGAAAAATATTCCATTCACAATAGCAACTACAAAAATAAAATATCTATGAATAAGTCTAATGAAGGAGGTAGAGGACTTGTACATGGAAAACTACAAAGCACTGCTAAAAAAAATCAAAGAAGACCTAAATAAATGGAAGGGCATTTTCTGTTCATGGATTGGAAGACTAAACCCATTAAGTTGTCCATCCTTCCCAAAGCAATTTGTATATTCAATGCAATCCCTACAAAAATTCTGAAAAACCTTTGCAGAAATGGAAAAGCCAATCATCAAATTTATATGGAAAGATAGGGGGCACCAAATAGATAAAACCATGTTGAAAAAGAAGAATGAAATTGGAGCACTCATACATCCCAAACTTGTAACATGTTACAAATCCACAGGAATTGAAACAGCATGGCACTGGCACAAGTACAGACATATAGACCAATTTAATCAAATTGGGAACTCAGAAATCAACCCTCACTTTTTGGCCAAATGATTTTTGACAAGGGGGCAAAGATCATTCAATTGAGAAAGATAATCTCTTCAACAAATGATGCTGGGGAAAACCCAATCTCAATTGAAAAAAAAGAAAGAGAGAGAGAAGGGGAACCCTTACCTCAGACATTATACAAAAGCCAACTCACAACACATCCAAGATCTAAACAGAAGAGCTAAAATTATCAAACTTCTAGAAGAAAATGTTGGGAAGCATTTTCAGGACCTTTTGTTAGGCACTGATTTCTTAGACTTTACACCAAAACACAAGCAACAAAAGAACAAAAACAAATAAATGGGACCTCATCAAAATTAAAAATTTTTATGCCTCAAAGAACTTTATCATGAAAGTAAAATGGCAGTCAATACAATTGGAGAAAATATTTGGAAACTTCATATCTGATAAAGGTTTAATATCCAGAATATATCAAGAAATTATTCAACTTAACAACAAAAAAGACAAACAATCCAATTAAAGAATGGACAAAAGACTTGGCTAGGCATCTCTCCAGAGTAGTTACAGAAATGGCCATAAAACAGGCAAAAAGATATGCAACATCATTAGCTATCAGGGAAATACCAATAAAAACCACAATAAGATACCATTTCACACCCATTAGAATGGTTGTTATTTAAAAAAAAAAAAAAAAAGGAAAACCACAAGTGATGGAGAGAATGAGAGGATGTGGAGAAATAGGAACACACATCCATTGCTTGTGGCAATGAAAAATTGTGCAGTTACTGTGGAAGACACTTTGGTGGCTCCTCAGAAAGAAAGTGTAAAAATATTGTAAAACCTGGCAATCCCACTACTAGGTATGTACCTTCAAAAAATGAAAGCAGGGACTCAAACAGATATTTATGGTATTATTCAGCCATAAAAAGGAATGAAGTCCTGATACATATGACAGTGTGGATGTACCTTAAAGACATCACATTGAAATAAGTCAGAACAAAAGGACAAATATTGTATAATATCACTGATATGAAATAATTAGTATAAGGAAACTCTTAGAATCAGACTCTAGAATAAAAATTACTAGGGGACAGAGTGGGAACAGGGAATGGAAAGTTGGGGAGTGAAATGTACAGAATGATGAAAGTGTTTTGGTGATGAATGGTGGTTATCATGGCACAGCATTGTGAATGTGATTAACAACAATGAAATACATGTCTGAATGTGATTATGGGGGGAATGTTAGATTGTATGTACAGCAACAGAGTAAAAAAATTAAAAATCCATGGAAACAGACTACACAAATAGTGAACCCTGAGTTAAACCATGGACTATGAAATGTGTTAATACGGTTGTTATAGGGTAATCCTGTATTTTATGCATGATTGTTTTGTAAACCCACAACTTTTCTGATGAAGGTAAAAATATATATTAAATGTATATATTGTATTTTATGGCACAATGAAGTATGGAAGGTGTTCTGGTTTGCTAATGCTGGCATTTGCAAAACACCAGAAACGGATTGGCTTTCTTTAAAATTCAGTTTTATTGAACTATATTCACATACCATACAATCATCCATGGTATACAATCAGCTGTTCACAGTACCATCATATAGTTATGCATTCATCACACCAATCTATTTTTTTAAATATATACATTTTTTATTGAGATTGTTCACACACCATACAACCATCCAAAGTTCCAAAGTGTACAACCAATTGCCCATGGTACCATCATACAGTTATGCAGCCATCAAAACAATTAATTTGTTTTTTAATTTTTAGAACATTTTCATTACTCCAGAAAAGAAATAAAGACAAAAAAAGGAAACTCAGATCCTCTCATACCCCTAACCATGCCCGCCTCCATTATTGATTCATAGTTTTGGTATAGTACATTTGTTACTGTTGATGGAAGAATGTTAAAATATTACTAACTGTTGTATATAGTTTGCAATAGGTATATATTTTTCCTTATATGCCTCTCTATTATTAACTTCTAGTTATACATTCATACATTTGTTCTAGTTTGTGAGAGAGATTTCTAATATTTGCACAGTTAATCATGGGCACTGTCCATCACAAGATTCAGTGTTTTACACATTCCCATCTTTTAATCTCCAACTTTCCTTCTGGTGACATGTGGGACTCTGAGCTTACCCTTTCCACCACCTTCACACACCTTTCAGCACTGTTAGTTATTCTCACAACATGCTACCATCACCCCTGTCCATTTCCAAAAATTTAAGTTCACCCTAGTTGAACATTCTGCTCATAATAAGCAACCACTTCCCATTCTTTAGCCTCATTCTATATCCTGGTATCTTATGTTTCATGTCTATGAGTTTACATATTATAATTAGTTCATATTAGTAAGACCCTGCAATATTTGCCTTTATGTGTCTGTCTTATTTCACTGAATATAGTACCCTCAAGTTTTCCTCATCAATCAATTTCTTTTAAGATGGTTTTGTTCACACAACATACATTCCATTCTAAGTAAATAATCCTTGGTTCCCTGTATAGTCATGTATTTATGTATTCAGCACCATTGCCACTATCTATACAAGGACATCTCCATTTCTTCCACAAAGTTGGAGGAAGAGTCAAAGAAGGCAGAGAGGCGAAAGAAAAAGAAAAGAGAAAGAGAAAAACAAACAAATAAAAAACAAAACAAACCTTGGTGGATAGAAAGTGACGAATGGAAAAATAGCATTAACCTGAAGTAGAATAAACAGTCAGACAACATCACCAATGCCAGGAGTCCCATACCCTTCCCCTATTCCCCACCACCCATATGCATTTAGCTTTGGTATATTGCCTTGGTTACATTAAATGAAGCATAATACAATGCTTCTGTTAATTATATTCTCTAGTTTGCGTTGATTGTATTTTCCCCCCAATCCCACCCTATTTTTAACACCTTGCAATGTTGACATTCATTTGTTCTACCTCATGTAAAAACATTTTTGCATCTTTTATTACAATCCTTGAGCACCCTAGGTTTCCCTGAGTTACACAGTCCCAGTCTTTATCGTTCGTCTTTTGTTCTGGTGTCCCACATGGTCTCAGCCTTCCTCTTTCAACCATATTCACAGTGATCTTTGTTCAGTTTAATTACACTGCTGTGCTACTATCTCCCAAAATTGTGTTCCAAACCTCTCACTCCTGTCTTTTCCTTTCTGTCTGCAGTGCTTCCTTTAGAGTTTCCCATAGAGCAGATATCTTGTTCACAAACTCTGTCATTGTCTGTTTGTCAGAGAATATTTTAAGTTCTCCCTTATATTTGAAGGACAGTTTTGCTGTATATAGGATTTTGGTTAGTGGCTTTTCTCTTTCAGTATCTTAAATATATCACCACACTGCCTTCTTGCCTCCATGGTTTCTATTGAGAAATCTGCACACAGTCTCATCAAGCTTCCTTTGTATGTGATGGATTGCTTTTTTCTTGCTGCTTTCAGGATTCTCTCTTTATATTTGATATTTGATAATCTGATTATTAAGTGTATTGACATAGGCCTATTCAAATCTATTCTGTTTGGGATACACTGCAGTTCTTGGATCCGTAATTTTATGTCTTTCACAAGAGATGGGAAATTTTCATTATTTCCTCTATTATTGCTTCTGCCCATTTTTCCTTCTCTTCACCTTCTGGGACACCAATGACAAGTACATTCTTGCTTTTTGTTTTGTCCTTAAGTTCCCAGAAACATTGCTCATATTTTTCCATTCTTTTCTCTATCTGTTCTTTTGTGTGTAGGCTTTCAGGTGCCTTGTTCTCCAGTTCCTAAGTGTTTTTTTTCTACCTTTTGAGGTCTGTTGTTGTATGTTTCCATTGTGTCTTTCATCTCTTGTGTTGAGCTTTTCATTTCCATAGTTTCTGCTGGTTGGTTTTTCGAACTTTCGATTTCTACCTTATGTACACCCAGTGCTTTCATTATGCAGTTCAGCTCTTTTGCCATATCTTCCCCAAACTTTTTGAACTAACTATTAGTTTTTTCAATTCCTGTATCACAGTTGAAGTGTAAGTTTGTTCCTTTGACTGGGCCTTAACTTCATTTTTCTTAGTGTAGGTTGTAGTTTTCTGTTGTCTAGTCATGGTTTCCTTGGTTACCCCAATCAGGTTTTCCCAGGCCAGAATGGACCCAAGTCCCAGAGGGAAGAAATATAGAGTATCTGGTTTCCCTGAGGGTCTGTCTTAAAAAATTGGTACACCCTGTGATGCCTCAGGTCACTGTGCTTTTCTGCCCAGCAAGTTGCACCTGTCAGCCTGTAATTCCAGGCTGGTGTAAGGAGGTGTGGCCAGTGGCTGTTTTTCCCCAGGCTCTGGGGTCTGGTTCTGAATGGAAGGCAGGTAGTAGAACTGGGCCGCACTCCCTTCATTTTAGAGAAGATAGACCCCCTAGGGAGAGGTCATTAGCATTTCAATATTCTCTCTCTGCCTGTGCTATCTCCACTCCTGTTTGGGTCAGAGCACTGGGAACTAAAAATGGCTGAGGCTTTCTCCACTGAGCCAAAACAGGGACCAAAAACCCCCTTCAGGGCTAGTCAGCAGTGATCCTCTGGCTCTCCAAGGTCAGCCATCACTCAAAGCCTCTGTCTGCTTGTTGGGAATTTGTAGCTTGTAGTGAGCTGTTCACATTTTCTAATTAAAACCCCATTTGGAGCTCAGCTGAGCTATATTCTCTTGCTGGGAGAGAGCTTCTCTTTGGCTCCAGAAGGCTTTGCAGCTTGGGCCATGGGGGGAGGGTCTCCCAGCTTGGATCGACAGTTTTTACTTACAGGTTTTATGCTATGATCTTGGGCATTCCTCCCAATTCAGGTTGGTGTATGATGAGTAGACAGTCATGTTTGTCCTCCCGTAATTATTCTGGATTATTTACAGGTTGTTCCTGGTTTGTTATTAATTGTTCCAGGGGAGCTAACTAGCTTCCACTCCTTCTATATTGCCATCTTAGTTCCTCCTCCTGGATTGGCTTTTATAAAGGGCATTTATTTGGTTACAAAGTTACAGTCTTAAGGTCATAAAGTGTCCAAGATAAGGTATCAACAATAGGGTACCTTCACTGGAGAATGGCCAATGACATCTGGAACACCTCAGAAGGCATGTGGCTGGCATCTTCTGCTTTGCTCCCAGGTTGTATTTCAAAATAGCTTTCTCCCAGGACATTTCTCTCTAAGTATCTGGGGGTAGTCTCTTAGTTTCTCCCAAGCTAACTCTGGAGTAACTAAAGTCTACTTTCAATGGCCATCTTCAAAATGTCTCTCTTGGCTGCTCTGAGTTCCTTCTGTTTGTCAGGTCTTTTATATGGCTCCAGTGATTTAATTAAGACCCACCCTGAATGGTTTGGGTAATACTTCCATGGAAATTATGCAAAGTCTTTCCCACAGTTGACTGAGTCACATCTCCATGGAAACACTCAATATAGGTTCCAACCTAGTCAACACTAATGTCTGCCTCCACAAGATTGCATTAAAGAACATAGCATTTTGGGGGACATAATACATCCAAACCAGCACAGAAGGGTTGATATAGTAAGTCAGAATATGCAACAAAGAGATGGGGTTGGAGTGCCTGCAGTTCACAAAGAGTGGGGCATGCTGCTGGCATAAACTAATTTGAACTGGCTGCCACACAGGCCACATACTAGCTTTTCATTTTAGTTGATTGAAGTGTAACTTTTTTAATTACAAAGAATTCTAACAGCATAGCAGAATACAATACCTGGAGATTACAAAATAGGCAAACCATAGTTTATCTAGGAAAGTATGTGGTATCAGGAAAATTCAATAGAATAATGGAAATGTGTTGGCACATGGTGGGAAAAGTGGCCACAATACGTACTAACAAAAAAGCTAGGAGAACAGTTGTTGCTTCTTAGCAGCTAGCAAATTCCCTGTCACCAAGCTGGGTGTCAAGGATAATTCAAGTTTCTGTATATGGGGGAAATTTTCTAGATATATGAGCAACTCAAATCATTATATAATATAAATTTTTAACAACAAACATTGGCTTAGGTCTGTCAGACAGGTATGTAGTGGTATAACTGAACAAAAATGAGCCAAATTTGGGGAAATTAACAGACACACATATGGTTTATCAAAATTAACCAAAAAATATTTATTATTTACAGAGAAAATAAAATTCAACTTCTCAGTAGTCTAACATGTCTTGTTTGATAGACTTACTGGCCCAGAAGGGCTTTACAAGGGTCTTTCCTAGGAGGATTTGAAGGCTTTAAAGAATTGTGATTGCACAGACTGAGGCACTGGATGTCCTTACTCGTGTTTCTGAGGTTAAAACTTGCTTGACATTTTAAACTTTTGGTTCCTGTGGAAACCTTAGTATAATGGATGATTCCTATTATACTGGATGGTGAAGATTAATGAAATTGGGTCTTGAAAACAGAAGGTCAGTGAATATCTTTTACAACTCTTCATGTTCTTCATCTCTTCCACCTATAGAAATACTTACTATTGAACTTTAGTTTATTGCATCACACTCAGAGAAGTTACAACCAGTGAAAATAGGTACAAATTATCTATGGAGGTACAAAACATTATTCTAGTCCATCCATTACTATGATGAAAGAAGACTGTTAAGTCCTGATTTAGTATTTGCAGGACATTTGCTGAGGAAGGCTAGTGGGGATAGGGTTATAACTATTCTCCTATGGTTAAAAGAAATCCTGGATATGTCCTAAAACAGAAAAATAAAGCAAACTCTTTGAAGTACATAATTTGGAAATGGGATGTCAGCTGACAAAATCACTTCTCCTCATCATCTAGAAAAATTTTCAATGAAGGTTAACTTTCATCAAAGGCTAGAGAGGACTGGAGTTGGGTATTTCCCTTCCTCTAGATTCATTAGTTACCCATAAAATAGTTTCCATCAAGTGCTGGCCACTTTAAAGGATAATGGAGCACTCTGAACTGCTTTTGAAATGGTTAAATTCCCCTCCTTTCAGAAAAATGAGGGTTTTTCTCTGATCTTCACTGAGAAAACTTGATTGGGCTCCTTGCAGTAAAACTCAGGAAAGTGTGGGAGCCTCCCTAAGGCTGGGACCCAAAAGTTTTCATCTGGTAAGCTAGTTCTCACTGAATCTTCAGCAATTAGTCAGTTATCTTTTAACTGTTCCTACCAGGCTCTAGCAGTGGCTTTTGCACCTGGTAAGCTATGATTATCTTGTATTTGCTTGTCTCTCCAATGGGGGCAGAGGTCTGCCTTGTCACAAGTTTCTGATGGATCTAAGAAGAGTTTTTGGTTTTCAGTTTTCTTTTTTCTATTGTTTTGTGGATGGGAGCCACAACTACCAAGCTCTGTATAGTTCAGAGTGGAGAAACAATGTGTTTCCATTTTTAAAGCAGCATTCCCCTTATTGGGCAGGTAAAATTTTGTTACTGCTCATAAATACCAAGTCATTTTTCATCGAGACAGAATATTTAGCTACTTGTGTGCATTGAAAATGGAATAATCTTCAAAATGGTTCTTCCTGATTATTGTCTTCAAATTCCCTTCAAATCTGGAGGATTAAATTTGAAAATTGGGGCTTAATGGTAACCATACAGTTTGACCTAATGCTATGACCTTTGATCCTCATTTGTTGCATGTAAACAAGGAAGTCTTTTTCATGTCTCCCATTCATTCATGCCTACCAGGTGTCCAGATCAGACCTAGGAGTTGGGTTTGGGCACATTTTTGCAAAATAATAATGCACTATATTTCTGTATTGCTGCTGTAACAAATTACCACAAATTTAGAGCCTTAAAACTAATCAAATTTATCACAGAGTTTGGAGGTCAGAAGTCTAAAATGGGTTACACTGGGCTAAAATCAAGGTAAGAGCATGGCTACATTTCTTCTGAAGGCTCTAGGGGAAAATCTGTTCCCTTGCCTTTTCCATTTTCTAGAGGCTGCCTGCATTTCTTGCCTTGTGACCCACTTCCTCTATCTTCAAACCCCCAGGGTAGCATCTTCAAATGCCTATCTGATTCTGTTTCCGTTCACATCTCTTTCTCTGACTCTTTTAAGAGTCTGTGCAATATATTGGATGCATTCACATAATCCAGGATAATCTTCCCACCTCAAGGTCCTTAACCTGAATTACAACTGCAAATTTGGTTTTGCGATGTAAGGAAACATATTAACATGTTCCAGTGATTAAGATATCTTTGGGGATGGTGGGGTGGATTATTCACAGTATATTCATTCTCCATTTAAAATATATACACATTTTTCACTCTTATTAAATAAAATGAAGGGTGAAAAAAAGCTTATGAGTTCCAATGCCTATTTAATGAAGCCTTATTAAAAAATTTCTCATTATCACTTTCTCCTTGAATACCTGAATTCTCTCTTTGTCTGAGTTTCCTGTTAGCAACCCATTGGTACCTCCTTAGCATATTCCTATTAGTACTTTATAGCTGTCTATATAAGCCAATGTTTTAGTCAATTTCAGATCAAAATGTGTATTAATTACTTAAGCTTTGAAAGAAAAGAATTTCAAAACTGAAAATATGCAACTCAGTAGACAATATAGTTCTCTCATCATATTCACGTTTTTATTTACATTCATTTTTCTTTCACACTGTGACAGGTAATGTATGCTGTTCATACATATTATAACAGCAGGTATTTGGGGTCATTAATTTTGGAATCAAACACCTGAAATAATTTTTCAAATGCCAGATTAATAGAGCTACTCCAGAATATTTGGGTATATCACAGAGTACCAAGTATCATAACTGCACCACCTGTTACAATTTAATGTTATTTATTAGCAAAAATTGTGTAGTATAAATTTGGGGTGGAAACCAACATTTAAGAAATGAACATAAATGGAACATAAGGTTTTAAGAAGAGAAAGTAAATTAATTTGTGGACACAAAGTGGATCTAGTCTCTTTAGTTATTTTAATTCATATTAATTTTGTGTCCTAAATGCAATCATTTATCACATTTTGTGTCTTAAAATCTCCTGATAAAAATTTGTTATCAGTAGTGTGGTAATTTCCATGGACTTAAAATACAAAAAAAAAAAAAAAAAAACTTTTGAAACATTGTTTATTATACTTTAATTACATAGATAGAGACAAATATGCTCTTCTCCTCAGTTGGCATGCAAAATAATGTGCTATGCATAAAGATTTTTTTCTTATATCATTATGTCTTAGTTTGTTTCCAAAAATGTAGGAAAACAAAGTTCGGCTTTTATCATATACCTAATTTAATAAACAAATTAACCTAAGTTCATTACCAAATAATCAAATGAATAGAGCCTACTGGAAAATAAACAAGAAAATGCAGGGAACTTTAATGAAGTATCCAGAAATACTTATTTTTTTAAATCTGTTTGCACCAAATAAAATTCATCTTTCACCCACTGGAGGGAATAAAAGGCAGGCTGTTAGAAATTCTGAGGAGGGGATATTTACAATGTTTGTATATGTTCAATACTCATAATTTCAACCATTTCTCTTTTCCACTATTCACTTCTCCACTATTTCACTTCTCCACTATTTCACTTCTCCACTATTTCACTTCTCCACTATTTCACTTCTCCACTATTCACTGCTTTGTGCTATCCTCAAGTTTCTTAGAGTTTCTGCTATACAACTCACATTCTCACACAGTTGCTTACTAAACCAAAGCACACATATTGTCTGCTTATTTTCTTCCTCCATTCATGTGGCTACCCCTCCTCCCTTATGGTTCAGTATTCAAAACAGGCTTTACTTTTTCATTTGGCAATGGTACTCTCCTATTTTTGTAACTGATGGTATTTTATATTTTTCATTTATTTATTAATTGTAGTGGGAAAATGAAAGGAGGAAAAGGTAAAACATGCTATTAATTGTAAATTTTTCTTGGATTATGAAAACTTGTAAGTTTCTGCATATTCAGGTCTTTCTTCAACTCAGGAAAATACTGTAATATTGCATACTTTAATATTACTTTGTTCCAATTCTTCTAGTCTATACATCAGAAAATGTGATTGTACCTGTAAATTGACTTTCATTTTATTTTCTATATCTATCATTTTCTCCCTCAAACATTCCATTCTTTTATCATTTTATTTGAACTCTGAGTGTACTTCATTTTATATCATGTAAAAAATTAACCTTGTTAGAACATAATCTAAAGAAGCTTAGAGAAATGTTGTTTGGCATTGTTTGGTGATTTCTGTCAAGTACTAAAAGGGTACATGGTCAATACTGAATGAATACATGAATGATAGAATGGTCTACAAATTGGAGTTCTCTTCTCTAATTCATTTCTTTATTTCTTTATTTTAAAAAATCATATTCATATTCCTTTTTTTCTGCACCATTTTAGTAAATGCCATTTTTCTTTATATGTATATAAAAATGAGTAATTTAATGAATATTATTCCTTTTTATTCCTTTTCTTGAGTTATTCCCTTTCCATTTCTTTACTGGATACATTTAGTTCTCAATTGTATAATTTTTAAACATAATGATCGATTATTCCTGTCTGCAAAGTGGAGATGATGTTTTTATTGAAGTTTTTTTTCTATTTCAAAATCAAAGGACCTTTTACGAAATATTTTCCCATTTATTTGGATGAAGACCATGAATTTATTTAAGTCTAAGCCTTCAAGTTTCAAATTCTGAAAATACTTCTAGTAGAGTTTAAATGTACAATAATCTATAAAATATTAATTGTAGCTGCAATTAATATTTGTATTAATTTGTATTCTCACAAATTAATTGTAGCTGCAATTAATTTGTGAGAATAACCACAAAATACAAATGTGTCAAAACCATTTTGTTTATGAAATTGTGAAATAAATTTGACATGTTTTGGTTTGTTTGCTTGAAAATTATTCAAGCCAGGAATGGATATTAGGTTTAAGGAGTACTGATTTAAAATTCTTACATATGGATTAAGAATAAAGTTTTTATTGATTCTAAATGATAGATTCAGCCATGAGTTTAGTGCAAAGCAGCATTCACTAGTCACTATTATACATAATTAATTCATTAGAAAAGGGTCAGAGGAATTCGGAGATCCACTTGGGGTCCTTTTCTATGTTCTAGTACTAAAGGCCTCACTCAGGTACAATAGAAACAATGCAAGCTGTTCCATTGGCCACAGGGAAATTATCTTTTTTTCATTCTTTATATTTAACCCCAGAAACTACAGGTAAAGAAATAATGGAATATCTCCAAAATAAGTGAATTAGATCTAAGATAATATATTTATGTAAAAGATGTAGAATGTGTAAAATGATTGAATATTCACATGCTGACAACCAAAGTTCTGTTTCATAAGAAAGTAATTGAGACAGCTGAGAATATGTGCATGCCAAATTTCCTGAATTCAAAATCAAATCCAAGACAAAAACTAGCAGCTCAACTTTTAAGATATGTACCTTAGTTAGATATATCAATAACTTTTTGAAATGATTTCTCCATAGAGGATATTCTGGCAGTTACATGCATTTGGCATGGATATGTAGTTATAACTAAATTCAAAGCTTTGAATTTTAGTTGAATATCAGAGAACACTTTAATCATCAATAACCTTGAACTAATTGCCTCTAAGAACCAAGATACCTAGTTAATGAGTCAATGAAGCTAAATGCTCAAAGCAGTTGAATTAATTATTTGAATCTGAATTGATGGTATTTCTGTAAATAAATGTAAGTTTACTTTTAAAATCAGAGGTGGTGATTTGTGAATAATGATACATCCTGGACTATTGTGAAGAAGAAATAAAAGAGAAAAATGAACAATTTTGAAAATCAAAGAAATATTTATATATTAAATTTATTTTGATAGAAGTTGAAAGATTGGTTGTCAACATTGCCGGTAATCTTTTGTTAAAAATCCTACTTTTTGGTATTTTGTATGATTTGCATACCAAAACCATCACTTTTTAATGGGCATTCCTATGACAATCAGCATATGCATAGATTGATGTAACATCCCCACAAACAGTAAACAGAACAATTGTGCAACCAGAAACAATTGTTTAATGCTTTCTCCTTCCTACAAATCATCATCCCCTCCCTCATATCAACAGAGAAATAACAAAATGAGCTGTTAAGCAACAAAAGCATTTTGTTTGGAGTCAGAATTGCAATTTGGGGGGCACAGGTTCAGGTAGCAATTCAAACTGTATCCAGTCTTAGGGTTTCTAAGCCAGGGTTTTCAAAGAAAAAGAAGATTACATAAATTGTTTGTAAGGAATTATGATTGGTGGATGTTTGAGGCTTTCCACATGTTCTTCATATTAGACAGTTTACTTATTTCTTTATCTTTCAGTAGTTTCATGGCATCCATATGTCTTCAGAAACACTGTTGCTTTTGGTTTTGCATTCCTTAGCAGTTTGTGATATCTGGCTGAGACATGGGTAAGAGTAACTTCCTCCCAACTCCATTTTAAATCTCTTAGCCATATTAACTACAATTTATTTTATCTCTTTTCTCACTTAACACTTGGCAGCCCCTGATCTGTTCTCCATCCAAAGGTTTTGCCTTTTCCTGAAGTGATAAAAAAGAAACAAAAATGATTTAACTTTTTGAGACTGACTTCTTTTAATTAGTATAAAACCTGTACCCTTTAGCTACCACACTCCAGGTCCCCATTCTATCAACTCTAGGATATTTTATGTAAATTGTAACATAGAATACATGGCATTTTGTGTGTGGCTTCTTTGACATAGCATAAAGTTTTCAAGGTTCTTCCATATTATAGCACATAGCACTGCTGCAATATTCATTTTATGGCCAAATAATTTTCCATTGCATATATGTACCACATTTTGTTTATCCGTCAGTCCACTTGGGCTGTTTCTGCTTTTTGGGTATTAGGAATAATACTGCCATAAACATAATTATACATGATTTTGTGTGGACATATTTTCAGTATTGTTGGATGCATACTCAGGAGTATGCATCCAACAATACTGGGCATTAAGGCCTCTCTAGGTTTAACTTTTGAAAAACTTCCAGTGTTTTGCAAAATGGCTGTTATCATTTCACATTCCCCTCAGCAATGTTTAAGGACTCCATTTCCTCCACATCCTCATAAATACTTGATGTTTTCCATATTACTGATCATAGTCATCCAAGTGGGTATGAAATTGCATCTCACTGTAGTTTTGCTTTGTATTTCCCAGGTGACTAATGATGTGTTGAGGATCTTTTCATGTGCTTATTGTCCATTTGTATATCTTCTTTAGCCAAATGTTTGTTTAAATCTCTGCCATCTTTTCAAATTGGCTTATTTGCCTCTTTACTCTTGAGGCACACCACTTCCTTATATATTCTGACTATTAGATTCCTGTCCAATACATTATTTGCAAATATTCTTTTCCATTCTGAGGTTGACATTTCATTTTTTTATTGTACTAATATATTTATAACACAAAATTTCCCATCAACCATATTTAAGTGTAAACTTTGGTGGTATTATTTACATTTACAGTGTTGAGTTACTATCAACACCATCCATTACCAAGATATTTTATCCAATAATTCCCATCTGTAACTATTAGCCAATAATTTTGTTACTATTACCCAATAATTCCCATTAATTATTGGGATAATAATTACTCTGTAACTATTATCCAATAATTTCCATTAATCCTTTCCCCTTGCCCCTGGTACAGTACCACTAATCTACTTTCTGTCTCCATGAATTTTCTTATTCTAGATATTTCAAGCAAGAGGAATTATACAATATTTGTTTTTTTGTGCCTGGTTATTTCGCTTATCATAATGTTTTCAAGGTTCTTCTGTGTTGTAGCATGTATCAGATCTTCTTTCTTTTTGACAGCTGAATAAAATTCCACGTTATGTATATAATCATTTTGGATACCCATTCATTCATTAACAGACATTTGAGTTGTTATTCCACCTTTTGGCTATTTTGAATAATGTTGCTGTGAACATACAAATATCTGCTCAAGTTCCTGTTCTCAATTCCTTTAGGTATATTCCTAGAGGTGAATTACTGGGTCATATGATATTTCTACTTTAACTTTCTGAAGAACCATAACTGTTTTCACATGGTTGCACCATTCCCATTTTACAATCCTACCAACAAAGTACAAAGATTGTAATTTGTCTGCACCCTCACCAACACTTATTCTCGTGTTTGTTTTTTTTTTTAAACAATTGCCACCCTATTGGGTGTGAAGTGCTGTCTCATTGTGGTTGACTAATGATGTTGAGCATCTTTTTGTATGCTTATTGGCCATTCATATATCTTCTTTGGAGAAATTTCTATTCAAGTCCTTTGCTCATTTTTTTATTGAGTTGTTTGTTTTTGTCAACTTGCAAGGGTGATTTATAAACACTGCATACTAGACCCTTGGGAGATATTTTATTTGAAAATATATTTTGCATTTCATGGGTTTGTTCACTTCCTTTATAATGTCCTTTGATGCACAAAAGTTTTTAATTATTATGGCGTGCATATTGTCTTCTTAAAAAATTTTATTGCTCACACTTTTTCCATCATATTTAGGAGTCCATCGAAAATCAAAGTGACGAATATTTACTGCTACATTTCCTTGTAAGGATTTTATGGTTTTAGCTCATATATTTAGTTCATTGATCCATTTTCCAGCAAATTTTTGCATATGCTATGAGGCATGGATCCTAATTGATAATTTCGCAATTGTCCCTTCACCATTGGTTGTAGAGATGATTATTTTCCAATTTAATATACTTGGCACCTTTGCCAAACATCTGTTGACCAAACAAGTATGGTTTCACTTCTGGACTCTCAACTATATTCCATTGGTGTATAAGTCTATCTTTATGTCAGTTCCACACTGTTTTGAGACTGTAAGTTTATGGTAAGTTTTGAAATTGAGAATAGTAACTCCTCCGACTTTGTTCTTCTCTTTAAGATTGTTTGCTTATTCAGAGCCACTTGTGGTTCCATGTGAATTTGAGGATTGCTTTTTTATTTATGCAAAAAAAATGCTGCTGGAATTTTGATAGGGTTTATGTTGAATCTGTAGATCTCTTTGGGTAGTCTTAACATCTTAAAAATATCATGTCTTCCAAACCATGAACATGAGAAGTCTTTCAATTTATTTAGGTTTTTAATTTCTTTTAGCAGTGTTTTGTAGCTTCAGTTTACAAGTCTTTCATATCCTTAGTTAAATTTAAACCTTGATATTTTATTCCTGTAGATGTTATTGAAAATGGAATGGTTTTCTTAATTTTCATTTTAGATTTTTCATTGAAGGTGTATGTAAATACAACTGATTTTTGTATATTAATCATTTATATGGTATTCTTGATGAATTAGTTTTTAGCTCTAATAGCCTTTTTGTGGATTCTTTGGAATTTTCTATATAAAACATCATGTCATTGGCAAACAGATATTTACTTCTTCCTTTCCTATTTGATTGCCTTTTATTTCTTTTTCTTGTTTAATTGCTTGGCTAGAACTTCCAATACAGTGTTATATACTAATGGCGAAAATAGGCATTCTGTGTTGTTCCTGATCTTAGGGAAAAAGTCCAGTCTTTCACCATTGAATATAATGTTAACTGTGGGTCTTCCATAAATGTCCTTTTTCTTGCTGAGGGATTTACCTTTTATTCCTAGTTTTCTGTGTGTTTTCATCAGGCAAGTTTGTTGAATTTTGTCAAGTGCCTTTTCGGTGTCAGTTGAGATGTCATGATGTTTTCTTTCCTTCAGTCTATTAACGTAGTTTATTACATAGATTGATTTTCTTATATTGAACCACCCATACATACCTGGAACAAATTCCATTTGATCACAGGGTATAATCCAATTATTATACTGCTGAATTCAATTTAATAGCATTTTGTTGAGTATTTTTTCATCTATATTTATATGGAAAATTTGTAATTTTATTTTCTTTGATGTCTTTATCAGGCATTGGTATTAGGGTAATAATGACCTAATATAATTAATTGGAAAGTGTTTCTTCCTCTTCAAATTTTTGGAGGATTTTCAAAAAAGGATTGTTAATTCTTCTTTGAATATTTGATATAATTCACTAGTGAAGCTTTCTGATTCAGGACTTTTCTTTGTTGGAAAGTTTTGGTTTAATGATTGAATTTCTTTACTTGTTTTAGGTCTATTGAGATTTTTCTATTTCTTCTTGAGTCAATTTAGGTAATTTGCATATTTCTAGGTATTTGTCCATTTCACTTATATTATCTCATTTGTTGGTGTGTAACTGTTCATAGTACTCTCCTATAACCTTTTTTTTTTAACTGTAAGTTTGATGGTTAGCTCCACACTTTCATTTATGATTTTACCTACTGGCGTCTTGTCTCATTTTCTTAGCAGTCTAGCTGGAGGCTTGTCAATTTTACTGACAATTTCACAGAACCAATTTTTAGTTTCTTTAAATCTCTTGATTGCTTTTCTAGTCTGTATTTCATTTTCTTTTCTCTACTCTTTATTCTCTCAGTCCTTTATGTTAACTTTGTGTTTAGTTTGCTCTTCTTTTCTAGTTCCTCAAGTATGAAGTAAAATTATTGATTTGAGATCTTTCTTCTTCATTTTTAATGTGGGAATGTTTTTCTTTATATTTTATTTTTAACAGTTTGAAAATTATGTACCTAGGCATGGTGCTCTTTAAACATATGCTGTTTGGAGTTCACCAGTATCCTTGGATCTGTAAAATGATGTCTGGCATAAAATTTGGTACAGTTTCAGATATTATTTCTTGAAATATTTTTGTCTCTGAGCTCCATTCTACTATTGAGCTCATCAAAGGAGTTTTTTTATGCCAGCTCATATTTTCAATGATAAAATTCCATTTTTATAGCTCCTTTATCTTTGCTGATAGCATCTATATTTCTGATTGTTTCAAGATTTGCTCTTCATAAAATATTGTTATGACAGCTTTGAAGTCTTTGTCTGCAATTCCAACATTGAGTCATCTCTTGGTGTCTATTGATAGATTTTTCTGTTCAGAATTATTAGGGTTTCCTGGTTTTTCATAAGTCATTTAATTTTTGGATGTATTTTTTTTTTCTTAAATTTAGTCAACTCAATGATAATTACACAGGAAGTCCTGACCTGCCTTCTGCAGACTGTGTTTCCAATATTGGTTTAATTTTCACAATCTTTAAGTTATTCTGACCTGACCTACATGTGAACCATACAGGGTTCATTCTGGCAACTGCTAGTTCAGTTCTCAAAGACTTATTTATGTAAATTCCAATGAGTTCCACAAAAAACCAGCTTGAGTGTGAGTTCCCTTTCTTTATTTCCCCCTTTTAATTAACTTTCTCACACTTTTTATGTTCCAGGACCCCACTTTTCCATGTAGAAAGTTGAAGCTCCCCATTTGTTTTACCCTTCCTCTATCAGTGTACCCCTTGGGAAAAGTAGCAAGAGACAGGAGCATGCAAGATAAAAATACAGCTTTTTCCATCTTAATTGGAACTAACATAAATATCTCCCTGCCTCTCTTTGGAAGATTGTACAGATTTTTAAAAAACAACATTTGGGTCCAACTATAATTCTAAATAAGAGGTTTGAAGTTGAGTTCACTTTTGCAAAGTAAGATGTATATTTATACATATTTACAGAAATGGGGAATGAAGTTTTTAATACTAAAACTGAGCTTTTATTTAGAACTCTCAACAATAGAATGCATTTAGAAAATGTAGACCAAAACGCTGGCTTTTAACTCAAAGAATTTCTCAGTGTTCCGAGGTTTATTAATCCCATGATGATAGCATTGAAATCATTTTATTGCTATTCAGTCTAGGGCTTTTGCAAATAGAAGTTTTAGTTTGGCATACAGTAAACAAATTGATAGTGTTATCATGTAGGATCTTTAGAATAAATGTGATGTCAATAGTAACATTAATTTTTTCATTAAACTTATTTTGTATTTTGTTCAGTTTTCTTCTTTTAATATAAATTCAGCTATTTTTATAACATATTTTAAGTGTATGTGATGACAATTTTATATATGGATAGATAAATTTTTATTTTTATTTCATTTTTGTCTTCAACTTAAACTACTTTGTATAGCTTGTTTCAGGAAATATATGTAGTTTCGCTAGCCTTAGACTTTCATTTATAATTTTACAGATTATATCATGTGGTATTTGAACAACATACAAATTATTCTCCCTGACACTATATTTTGAGGGCAAATAAAATCAGACACCTTTAACATATGTTTGTGTGTATGTGAGTGTGTGTGCGCATGTGGGTGTGCGTATATATATATATATACACACACATATATATATATTTGTACATACATACATATATATACATTTACTTAAATCCAGCTAATACCAATTTGATTTTATTCAATTAATTGCATTTTATTGAATAGTCTCAATGTCAAGATATATTAGAAATATGAACTCTGTTTCACTATAAAGAGTAAGGTATTCAGAGCCTAAGTGGTTTTCATTGTCATGCAGGAAAACAATAACTGGAAAAATGATAAGAATCCTCTGATTTTATCATTTAATCAATTCATTTCTCTGCCCTAGGCTCTACATGCTCCTTTAATATGTAGAAAACATGAGTTAATGTACCTCAAAATATAACAAAGAAGATTGCTATTCAATGCCTCCATTCCCCAGGAGAACTTAGTATGATCAAAATGAAAGACAAATGAACAAGAACTTATGCTTTAGAAAAGGCTCCTGTGGTCAGAAAATTATTTCACAACTTGAAGTGAATGAAAGCTTTCTAGAAAAAGCAACAATTCAGCATTGCCACTTTAGAATAAACAATGGAAACCACTGCTATGACAAATGAGAAACAACAGACTCCTTAACTCCTTAACAAGGCAGCACTACACACTTTCCTTGTTATGCACTGTTCTTTTACAGCTCTGGACTTTGATTACTATAACTCATTTTAAAAATATCTACCTTACATTCTTTACATCTATCCTAATCCTAACCATTATTCAAGACTGAACTTTATGTGCAATTCATACCCTCACTGGAAGTACTTTTAAAAACTACTTCAGTTCACAGTGATATTTCTATTAATTAATCTTACTGAGTAGATTTCTTGGTACCACTTGTCTGACCTTTAAAACAGCACTTTTGAATTATACACAATTTTAGAGCCTAGTGATACATTGTTTAATTTAGCCTGAAATTAATCCAGTAGAATGAACTCTATGAGATTATTGAGATGAAATGACTGAGGCCTAGAAAATTAGATGCTTTACACTGGATTCTCTAACCTCTTAGACTGGATTCCAACATGGCCTTTCTGGCTGTGAAGACTATACTGCCTTGTCCTATATTTGAAGCATCATCTTTTCCTTGTAGTTCATTGTGTAAGTAGTGGCAATTCAAATAATATTGGTTATTTTAACATGAAGAAATTTCCATAGAAAATGCAATTAATATTCACAATTTAGAAAAGTCCATATACATGATTATAGAAGAGCACAATATATTATTTCTTATTCAACAAAATTTGCATCTCCAATTTGGATGTATGTAAGTCAAAAATCAAATTAGAACCTGACTTCTTCAAATAATTGATAGCAATATATTGTTAGAATAGCGATTTTCTTTCTCACCATTCCTTCCTTTCCTCTTTCCTTCTTTCCACTTTCCTTTATGCTATCTTACCTTTCTTCCCTTCCTCTTTGTACCTCCTTACCTCCTTTCTTCCTTCCTTTCTTCATTCTTTCCCTCCCTCCCTCCTTCCTTCTTTCTTCTCCTTGGTATGTGTTTCTTATATTTTTAAATATTTTAGTCATGCAAATGCAAAACCATACATATAATATGTAACTATTATGCAGCAGCAATAGTATTTAACATTGTCCCAATTTGTTTTACCTACCCCTTCAAAATTTTTTTCGTTACTGTTTTTTTGTTTAAGAAATTGTTTAAGAAATTTTGTTATTGTTTTTTTGTTTAAGAAATTTTTTTGTTTAAGAAATTGTTTAAGAAAATCGTATACATCATATTTATTCACCTGTAAATATTTTAGCACTTAATATCTCTAATATATGGAAATGTTTTTTGCATGACTACTATACCATTATTGCATTTAAAACTAACAATAATTACTTAATAAAATCTAACACAATATCCCCAATTGTTTTGACACTATCCCATTACAGTTGATTTGTTGGCATTAGTACCCAAACAAAGTCCACATTTGCATTCGGTTTATGTCCCATAATTCCCCTTTAATCTAACACTCTTCTATTCCTTTAGTTTTCCCATGACATTTAGGGGTTGAAAAAAATCAGGTTATTTTACCTTGTAGAATGTCCCACATTCTGTATTTGATGGCTATGTCATTGTTGTGTTATTAATAATCTTCACCCTTCTGTGTTTCTTGTTAACATGTATTCAGAATTAGAGCTCTAGTCAGTATTTCTTAAATACCTGCTATAGTCTAGAGTATAATGGGCACTGGATCCTGGTGTCTCCAAACTACTTTGCTTTCAGGAGACACATGAAACAAGCAAGTAACGAGTTCTAGACTTATAATAGAGGTCTAAGCCAGACAGAGTGAAGTCACAAAGAACTGGCTTATAATTTCAACTTGGAGTTGATGTCAATGCAAACATCACAGAGAAAATACTGGAACTGACCCTAATATTAAGCAAGTATTTTCCAGAAGTGTGAAGCAATCTGAACAGAGATAGAAGCATGAGATAAAGCCGAGAACATAGAAAGCAAAAGATGTATCCAAAGAGTATGTATCATTTGACATAACTAGAAAAATATAAGAAATAATTTTAGAGATCTATTATCACCATATATGACATACCAACAAACAAGTCAGTAGTTCTCAAACCTTATTGTACATTATAGTTACCAGTAGGTAGGTTAAAAATACTCTGAGTCCTCAGTACAGAATTAATGAATAAGAAGCTATGACACTTGACACCCAATATACTAAAAGGTAGAGTTTACAATGTTCTATGTGATTGATTATAATACAAGGTATAATGGTGTAAGAAATCTTGGTTACTATATGTCTTAGTTTGCCTGAGCTGCTATAGCAAATTTCGTAAACTGGTTTGCTTAAACAAGAGGAATTTATTGGCTCATGGTTTGGAGGCTGAAAGTCCAATATCAAGGTATCAGTGGACCATGCTGTCTCTGAAAACTATAGTATTGTTTTTGTGGCTTCTTGGTAATCAGTCTCTGCTTCTGTCACATGGAAATTGTACCTGTCCTGTCTCCTCCTATGGCTTCTACTTCTATGTCCAAATTTCCTTTGCTTATTAAGTACTCCAGTCATGTAGGATGAAGGCCCTCTCTACTTCAGTTTGGCCTCATCTTAATAGGGTCTTCAAATATCCCATTTATAAATGACTTCACACCCACAGGAGGGGATGTTAGGAGCTGAATATGTCTTTGTATGGGACATGATTCAATCTGCCACACTGTACTAGGTCATAATGTTAATTGAGTCCATAAATAAATAGCAGTGCTTTCACTGATATATGCTATAAATAGGAAGAACATATTCTCCACAAAGATAGTGAGATCAATTTAAAATAAATATATTTTGAGGTGTCTGGGTTATATCCAAATAAAACTGGCTATCAGGCATTTGAATATTCAAGTATGGAGTACAGGAAAACAGTCTGGTTAGAAATACAGTTCTGGTTGTCAAAAGGTCCAAGTTGAAGCCATGGAAATGGGTTAGAACATCCAGGAGAATAATGCTATAATTTTCTTTGTCAAAGGCATTCATATCTCTTAATTTCATCTGTCATCATTCCTCCTTCTACTCTCCTTAATGTTGCCACAAACAATATAAGATCCTAAACAGACTGCGCTACGTCCTTTTCCCAAGTGTTCAAACATATTATTCCTTTCTAACAGATTCTCTCAATTCCTGCAATTAACTTAATTCTACTCACCTTTTCAGTTACAGTTGATATCTTAGTCCTTTAAAGTGGCATGTATTTATCTTTAGTGTTTTGTTTGTAGATTTCTTTTGATAGATTTTAAGCTTCTTTAGTACAATGGCAATGTTACTCGGTCAATATTCACTGCTATGTCTATCTCATCACATAGAACTGCAGGCATTCAATAAACATTTGTAGGAATATCAAGACTACAGAAATTTTGCCACACCTTTTATGCCATCTGTATTTAGCCAATCTCTCCAGCTTCTAAATCAGATATTATTTCCATAAACATCACTTTCTTCATGACCACATTGAAGCATAATTTTAATCATCACTTCCTCTTTGCCTGAAGTAGGCTCTAAACTTTTCTGTCAGGCATTTAACAGATTGCATTATTAGACCCGTGCACTACTTGAGCTATTATTTTTAATTGCTCACATCCCTTCCTATATACAGGATCGATTTATCTTTCAGCACTGAGCATTTTCTTTGGTTTGAGAATATTTATTTGGGAATTTCAATTTCCTTTGCATTGGGTTAAGTGTTTCCACTACTTTTTCCTCTAATATCCTGGGAGCCTTCTGCTTCACAGTTTTTATATACTGTTTTATAATTACTTATTTAGTTGCATCACTCACTATCTTATAACGTTGTCTTTTTTTCATGCACTGACGAATATCAGAGTCTATCTTATGGTATTTGCAAAGTGAATATTTGTGTGGCGATGTGTGTGTATGCATGTGTGTATTGCATGTGAAGAGGTGAATGCATATTTAGATGTGTATGTATATAGGCACAAGGGCTTGCAGATGCATGCAGTTTATCTCTTCTTTATTTTAATTATTACCATTTCAACACTCAAATGGAACTATGATTCAGCTGTCTCATAGTTGTTTTATCATATACAAATGTTTACCTGTCAAATTAAATTCATTATGCATTGACCTTCTACTTCTGTGTTCACTGTGACATGTAAGCAGCTTGAAGTCATCACTCCCATTCTTACGAAAGGAAAAAGCTGGGAAACTTAAAATCAACTATTTTTCTTGAACAAATCAGATAACTAAGGTCACAGGGCAAAGCACCACCATAAAATCTAATGTAAAGTGAAGGCATGGTTGATTTACATAATAGTTACATCACTGTATATACACATATTATATATACATATAAACATATGTGTGGTAAAGTGCATACACATGTATGTACATATATGACTATGTAAGTGTGTGTGTATATGTGTTGCAAAGTACTCATGTTTAAGTGAATTTTGCTTTTATCAGTAACCCTTGTGTATCATCTTCTCACATATTGTCTCAGACTCAGATATTCCATTCCTTCTCCAGGTTTCAGTGCAAGTTGTGTCTTATTGGAGTCTTACTTTTCCCTCTTCTTCACTTTCACACACAACTTGTCACTAAGTTTTATCTCTTCATTTTGCCCCTCCCTCTCTCCATCCCTATTTCCTGCATATCCAAGTTACCTACTATCTTTACTGAAATTTGCAAAACCCTATAATATTTTATACCCATGACCACTATTGCTCACCTACAAATTTTGATTTACACTGTTGTCCACGTAATACTGTTTTGTTACAAAACTGATAATGTGACTCCTTTCCTAAAGCTCTTAAAGTCCTTCCCTTTTATTTTTAAAAGTAATTGATATCTCCCACCTGCTTTTCTCCCCAAATTCTCTTGGCACTATTCTCCCCCTCACTCTTTCTGTTCTTTCCATGAACTTTTTCTGAACTTTTTCATGTTTATGAAAACATAAATTCAATTGTTCATTCACTTATTCAACCATTTGTTAGCACCAACTGTGGATAAAGCATTGTCGTAAGGATTTTGAAATGTGTTGAAGGTATGAAAATACTTGAAAAGTTAATTCTCCTCAACCCTGTACTGGAGATACTGGCTAATATAATAAAACTAGAAAAAAAAATATTTCTCTTGTTTTTGGCCAGCTTAGTCATACTTTAAAATGATCTTTGGAACTCAACATTTATAGTTACTCTGTACAAAGATGGCTTTCTTTGTACATCAATTTAGCTATATTTCTGAAAACTGAATTCCTTGGAGCAATTTTTTGAAAAGGAAGCTAACAAAATTGTTCTGAAATGGTTGTTTTAAACCTGCTTCATGTTGAGGTCAACAATGTTCAAATTAGGAAAATGAACTTTTGTTTTGTTTCTCAAGTTACAACTTCTGCTAGCATCATGCATTCTTTTTAATCTCCGATTTTAAAGTCTAGTTAGGACTTTGTATTTACTGTGTCAAACTTGCTATATATGGCATATATAGTCTTTGATTTGCCTTACTACTTTAGATTATCATTCTGGAATTCAGGAGGCTTTAATTATATTTCCAAGTAAGCAGTTGATAAAAGGTGGCCAGTTTTGCTGTTTTGAAAGGGCTATTTTATTTTCTTTTTAAATAAGTTATTGAGGTGAAATTCACATAATGTAAAATTAACCATTTTAAAGTGAAAAATTCAGTGGCATTTACTACATTCACAATGTCATGCAACCACCACCTCTATCCAGTTCCAAAAAATTCCCATTACTTTAAAGTTAAATTCGTTATGCACTGAGCAGTTGCTCCTTATTTTCCTCTTCCCCCAGTCCCTGTCAACTACCAATTTTTGTTCTGTCTCTGGGATTTATCTATTCTAGGTATTCCATATAAATAGAATCACACAATATAAGACCTTTTGGGTCTGGGTTCTTTCACTGAGCATAATATATTTGGAAATTCATTTGTTGTATCATGTATCAGTACTTCGTTTTTATGGTTAAATAATATTCCATTGTATGTATATATCACATTTCATTTATCTAATCATCCATTGGTGGACATTTGGGCAGTGTTCACCTTTTGTCTATGTAAATGTGCTGCTATGACTATGTGGGTACATGTATTTGAACCAGTACCTGTTTTCAATTCCTTAAGATATATAGGCAAGAGTAGAATTGCAGGGTCATATGGTAATTCTATGTTTAACTTTTTGAGGAACTGCTGAACTATTTTCCACAATGGTGCAACATTTTACATCTCCACTAGAGAGGTACAAGGGCTCCAGATTCTCTACATACTTGTCAACACAGTTTCTATTTCTTTTATTATTTTTATTATTATTACACCCATCTTTTGGGGTATGGAGTGGTAACTCATTGTGGTTTTGATTTGCATTTTCCTAAGGACTAATGACATTGAATGTCTTTTACTGGACTTGTTGGTCATTTGTATATATTCTTCTGAGAAATATCTATTCAAGTCCTTTGTTCATTTTCCATTTTTTTTTCTCTTTTTGTTGTTAACCTAAGATATATTTATGTACTTTGGATATTAGACCCTTATCAAATATATGGTTTGGAAGTATATTTTAGCATTTTGTAGGTTGTTTTTTAACTTTCTTGATAATTGCATTTGATACATAAAAGTTTTTAATTGTTATAATGTCCAAATTATCTACTTGTTCTTTTATTGCTCATGCTTTTGGTATCATAGCTAAGATTTCATTGGAATATCCCAGTTCATGAATGAATCTCTAAGTTACTTTCTATAAGTTTTATGGTTTTATCCAATGTATTAGTTTGCTGATCCATTTGCAGCTGATTTTTGAATATGTTTTCAGTAAGTGATGTATTGAAGTGTCCAACTATTACTATATGTCTATTTCTCCCTTCAAATCTGCGAATGTTTGTTTCACATAGTCTGGGGTACTATTGTTTGGTGAATATATGTTTACAATTATTTTATCTTATTCATGAACTGATCCTTTTATCAATAAATTATGTCATTTTTTGTATTGCAGTAGTTTTTAACATAAAATTGATTTTTTCTGATATTAGTATCAACACTCCAGCTCTCTTTTATTTAATGTTTACATTGCAAATCTTTCCTCACCTTTTTTCTCTTTTAACCTATTTGTGTCTTTGGGTCTAAAGTGAGTCTTTTGTGGACGCTATATACTTGGATCATGTTGGTTTTTTTAAAAAATCCATTCTGCCAATCTCTACAATTTGATTGGAAAGTTTAACCATTTGCATTTAAAGTAATTATTGTCAAGAATGGACTTATTTCTTTAATTTTCTAATTATTTTCTGTATGTCTCATGCATCTTTATCCCTCATTTTCTCCATAACACCATTCTTTTGTATTTAGTTGATTTTTTATAGTCTTTCATATTGATTCCCTTCTCATTTTATTTTGTGTACTATTTTAGATATTTTATTTTTTGTTATCATGGGGATTACAATTAACATCCTAAATTTATAACAATCTGATTTGAATTGAGACTTACTTAGTTTCAATAACATATAAGACCCCTGCTTCTATATTCCTCTGTCTCCCTTGTATTATGTTTGTCACAAATTACATCTTTATATATTATGTGCCCAGTAAAAGATTTATCATTATTTTTTATATATTTGTCTTTTAAACCATTTAGGAAATAAAAAGTAGAGTTAAAACCAACAATACAGCACTGGCTTTGTTATTTACCTTTGTGGTTACCTAGGTACCTCCTGTCCATTCAGCTTGAGCACCATAATATCATTAATGAAGTTTTTAGTGAAGGTGGTACACTTCACAGCAGGACATTTCTCATGGGCTTGGTAAATTGTAGTTCAGGGATTTTCATGGATACTTAACCTTTTGTAGGTATTCTAATTATGCACAGTTTTATACACATTTAAAAGCATCGATCTCTTGAAACATCTGTCATGGAAATTCTGGTATTTCGACTTTCAGTGTGGCTATCCTAGTGGAAATTATCACTGTCTCTTAGGAAATAGGGTCTATATTCTGTATATTGGGAGAGTATTCCCAAATAAAAACTCTTCCCTATCCAATTTTAAGTACCACTCCCTTGAGAAAGACCCTCAAAATTCAGCCCCCTGTATATTTCCCCAGCGACTGCTTTTACATGTTAACAAGGTTTTGCAGCTTCTTTGACAAGAGTCCCTTTTCTCCCTTTTATGGCCCAGAAAGCACTCAAGCACTCAGCTGAATAATATAGTAACTTAACCCTCATAAGGCCACCATTAGACTGGAAAGGAGGTGGGAATGGATCCTGAGTAGGGGTAGCTTTTGCATTGTGTGACAGAGATCTCGACATTGTCTTAATGCGGGAAGGGGAGAGATGCTAGCTTTTAATAGGAAGGGATGGGACACATCAACAGGTTCAGAAGGTTCTGAGAAAGCTAAGGAGTTAAAATTTTCGGAGTAACTACCCTGATATCACCATCTCAGATGTAGGGAAGTCAGGTTTGTCCAATTAGGACCCTCACTATGACTAAGAGAGCTGCTTTCTTCAGGCATTTAACCATATACGATGTTCAACCACTCACTTTTAAATCTGGGCTCAGTACCAAGTTTAGTCTTGGTCTTGTTCCTAGGCCTTGGCTTTCAATTGTCTATTTCTACTGATATCCTGTTATAGAGCATCTGTGACACTTAGCAAAAGCCATCCAATCCCACTTTTCTTATAATTACTATTTCTTTTATATATATAAACATCTGATACATGGAATACTCTATTGCATTTCCTTCTACTACTACATCCTACCAATTCACCACCAGTAACTATTTCACAAATTACATGTCCTGTACTGTTTTCACTTCCTCCAAGTGATGGCGGATCCTCATTTCCAACTGAGTGGTTTCACATGCAGCAACAAAATCTCTTCTTATAATTTATTTTCTTAGGCCACTCCAGACAACAACTCTTGCAGTTTTCCAGAAGCAGAAGCTAGAATGTAGTCTGAGATATAAGAAACTTATTACATGTCAACATCTGTTAAAGAAGGAGTAGTCAACCTATCATCCAGGGTTTGAAAGACTTGGCCAAACTGTCAAGGATTTCTGGAGCAACTATGTTTCTATTTTGAGCTGATATTCATAGCCCCAACTTGCTTAGTCAATTATAAAAGGGATGACATCAGTAAGTCTATTTTTGAAACTGAGTTAGACCCAGAAAGAGATGAAAATGGACTCTGAATGATGATCATATTTCCTACAACCAGGCAGCAACTATTTAATTTAAGAGGAAGAGGATCTCCATGTCTGCCACACTGGTAAAAGAAATTGCGGAGTACGAAGAGTTTAACCAAAGTGATGATACTTCTAGAAACTGGTTTTAGAATATTGCATAGTTTATGTTTTTGATGTTTACAACATGATACATTTAATATCATCTTTTAAAATGCATAAGGCAGAATAGTTTGGACTTCCAATAATATTCTGGTGTCTCAATGATGATTGGGTTTTATAGGAATGTAGGGAAAAGGCACATAAATCTATGAGAATAGAGAGAAGTTGAAGGGATGGGAAAAAGGTGATCAAAGAATAATTTGCTCTTTTTGAGAAAGATCAAAGAATAATTTTCTGGAGTGACTGATATCTGAATTTTGAAGGACATTTTTGAAAATTTTAAAATAGGTTTGAGAGAGAAATCACTCAAATAAGGGGAACAAGGTCGACAAAGGTAAAAACCTATAAAATGCAATTAGTGGAGCTCCAAAGGGAAGATTGAAGGGAATGACATCAGGAAAGTGCCTGGCAAGATCTCTCCTCTAGGGCTGCTGGTAATTACCAAGGAACTATATGAAACAGGGTTCTCAGGGTCTCCAGTGACCAGTCACACATCATACACAAGTTTGGAACTGGTAGAAAAGCCAAGATCACAGCAAAATTTATAAGTTCCCCCGACCAGAGGTCTGATGCCTCTTCCTGCCCAGACCCCATGGACTGTCTTGGAGCTGGCTCCCTGAAAGGAAAAAAAAAAAGCAACAATCTGCTGGGAGCTAAAAGAGGGGCTTAACCCAGCCTCAACTGCATAATTAATTAACAAATTAATTAATTAACTTTTGGAGCTGGGGTGCTAGAAAAGTGCAGGGCTCTGGGAAGGGGGGACACATAAAAGCGGGCACCCATTCCCCGCCTCCAAAATTGCTTTTTTTTCCCCCTACATTTGTCCCTTCTCTTTTGTCACTGACTCCTTATCTTTTTACAATTCAATAGTCCCCAGCAAGGATGGAATTAAAGCTGTTGGAGAGTAATTACCAAGATAATAGCCCAAAGCACAGCTTTAAATACTCTATGCTGGCACTACAAAACTTCCAGGCTGGGGAAACTCTTTAAAAAGGGAACTTCTTTTTTTCTTCCTCTTTTCTTTTCTTTTCTTTTCTTTTTTCTTTTTTTTTTTTTTTTCTTTTTTTTTTTTATTTACAGCAACATACAAGGCTGGAAAATTTAAAGTAATAATGTGGTTATTTTCTATTAGACAACTCAAGTTGAAGGCCTAGGCTAATCTTGTGGGGAGAAGGGGTACCCAGAACTTCTTTGAATTCCAGATTCACTTCTGAAAAAAGTCTCCACCCCAGTCTTTAATTGACAACTCAGGCTAACCAAGGAATTAAGCTGGAGTTGCCTCAAAGAGGAGAGGGGAGAACAGAATAGTGCCCCTGGGAGATAGCTGGAGTTCCTAGGATTGGGAGAGTGGTGGGAGGTCTGGCTCAATTGACAGCCCTCCTTTTGGGAACTCAGACACCAGGGGCTGGAATTCAGAAACCCGCTGCAGTCAGCCACCCCCTGACAGGCTCAGAGTCACCAGGAGAACTAAAGGCACCACACCTCCTTATGTGGGTGAGAGAACTGTGGACTGGCAAGTGCCACCTGCAGGACAGAAGAGGAAAACAATGAGTCTACAGACCTCAAGGAGGGTCTCATTCTCAGGGAAACTCCATATTTTCCTCCTGAGCCCTGGGCCTCTCTAGACTGGGAAAACCTGAGTGGGGTTGACCATTTCTGAGGAGACACTCTCATAAAAAGGCTACATAGAGGCAGGGCAAGAAACAGAGAAACAGTAGTGAAAAACTCTGATCAACTAAATAGAAACTAAGGTAGAGTCTAGAATAAACTGAACTGAACACCAAAGGTTAGAGAACAAAGCCAACCAGCAAGAAAACCCTAGGTAAGAGAATGAAAACAAGCTCCAGAATAAACTAGTCAAGAAAGTCAGATGCCTAGATAACTTAAGATAATGAGCCATATGAGGAAACATGAAAATATGGACCAGCCAAAGGAACACAATAATAGTTCAATTACGATACAGGAGTTGAGGCAACTAATGCTAAATCAATTCAACAAACTGAGGGAAGAACTAGTTAAAGATGTTCAAACAAATCTCCTGAATCAATTCAATGAGCTGAGGGAAGATATGGCAAAAAAGATGAAGGATATAAATAAGGCACTGGATGACCATAAAAAAGAATTTGTAAACTTAAAAAAACAAATGGCAGAAATTATGGGAATGAAGGGCACAATGGAGGACATGAAAACACAATGGAGGGATGCAACAGATTTGAACAAGCAGAAGAAAGGATAAGTGAACTGGAAGACAAGACATTTGAATTCATACACACAAAAGAACAGATGGTGAAAAGAATGGAAAAATATGAGCAGCGTCTTAGGGAGCTGAGTGACAACATGAAGCACACATATATACATGTTATGGGTTTCCCAGTAGGAGAAGAGAGGGAAAAAGGGGCAGAAAGAATAATAGAAGAAATATTCACTGAAAATTTCCCAACTCTCATGACAGACAGAAAATTACAGATTCAAGAACTACAGCATACACCAAACAGAATAGATCCCAATAGACCTACTCCAAGACACTTACTGATCAGATTGTCCAATGTCAAAGACAAAGAGAGAATTCTGAAAGCAGCAAGAGCAAAGCAATCTATCACATACAGGGAAACTCGATAAGGTTATGTATAGATTTCTCAGCAAAAAATGGAGGCAATAAGACAGTGGCATGAAATATTTAAGATACTGAAAGAGAAAAACTACAAACCAAGAATTCTATATCCAGAAAATCTGTCCTTCAAAAATGGAGAGATTAAAATATTTTCAGGCGAACAGACACAGAGTTTGTGAATAAGAGACCAGCTCTACAAGAAATGCTAAAGGGAGTGCTACAGACTGATAGGAAAACACAGGAAAGAGAGGTTTGGAGAAGAGTGCAGAAATGAAGGTTATCAGGAACAGTAAAAGGAGAGAGAGGAAAAAAATAAGATATGACATATAAAATCCAAAAGACAAAATGGAAGAAGAAAGTACTGCCCTTACAGTAATAACATTAAATGTTATACATGGATGAACTTTGAGGACATTATGTTGAGTGAAGTTAACTAGAAACAGAAGGACAAATAGTGTATGGTCCCACTAATATGAACTAACATTAATGAGCAAACTTTGAGAGTTAAAAGCTGATAACACAGGCTATCAGGAGATAGAAAGAAGGTAGAGATCAGGCATTTGATGCTGAAAGACTACAGAATGTTCAGCAGGATTGATGGTATACATCCAGAAATAGGTAGCACAATACTGCATGATGGTAGCAATATTGTAAGTACACTGAACAAAGATGTCTGTGAGTAAAGCTGGAAGAAGTGGGATAGGGGAATGTATGACACCAGAGGTAAAGATAGATGATAAACACTGGGACTGTATAACTTAGCAAAAACTGAACTGGCCTATGCCTGCTACTAAATGTACAAATGTAAAAATGTTTTTACATGTGGGAGAACAAATGAATGTCAACCATGAAGAGTGTTGAAAAAGAGATAGCATTTGGGAAAAAACATAATCAAAGGAAACTGGAGTCTGTGGTCAAGAGTAACATTGTAATATGCTTCCATTAAATGCAACAGAGGCAATATACCAAAGCTAAGTGTGTATGATAGGGGGATATAAGGGAGGGATATGGGATTCTTGGTAGTAGTGTTGTTGTCTGTCCTTACTACTATATTCTATTGCATGACATTTTAGTTTTCTTTTTATTATCATTTTTATTATTTAATAAAAAAACAACTTTTTTTGAAGTAATCAATATGTTCAAGTGCTGACTGTGTTGATAAATGTACAACTATATGATGATACTGTGAATAATTGATTGTACATTGTGGATAATTGTATGATATGTGAATATATCTATATAAAATTGTAGGAAAAATATAAATAGTGATAAAAATGCTGGAGAAAACATGGAGAGAGGGATGTACCTATTTGCTTTTGATGAGGAGGCAGAATGGAGCAGCCTTTCTGGAGGTCAGTGTAGTGGTTCCACAAGAAGCTATGTATGTGGGGGCCATAAGGTCCTGCAATCTTATTATGGGTATATACCTGGAAGATCTGAGAGCAGAGATATGAATTGACATTTGCACACTAGTGTTTATGGAGGCAGTAGTCATGATTTGCAATGGGTGGAGGTGGCCTAAGGGTACATCGACTGAGGAACAGAATGGTGGACTGTTGTGTATACATATAATGGATATTGAGCAACTATGATGAGTGAAGCTGTGAGACATGCGATGAGGTGAATGGGTCCTGTAGACAGCATTTTGAGTGTCGTACACCAGAAACAAAGCCAAACACTATAATGCCTCAACAATATGGATTAACTACAATGTGTAAACTCAGAATTGAATCTTACAGCACAGCCTATCAGGGGAATGATTATTGTAATGGTCCCTAGATTGTAAGCTCTTACAGCGGTCAAATCTATTCCTGAATTGTAATGGCTATCTCCAAAGTCCGAGATTTCGATCCCTTTGTTTATAACCTCATCGGTCTCTGGAACATTAGGTATCTGTGCAACACCTGAAACTCAGAGCTAGAGCTCAGCAGATATGAATGTCAGTATTAGTGCATATAGCAACTGTTAAAAAAAAAAAAGCTGAAAAAGAGCCTAGGCTTCAATTAGAGATATGAATGAAGCATATCTGGTTAATACTAGGGCAAATCAGGCCAAAGGGTAAAGGTAAAAACTGACTATGTTTTAAAACTTCAACTTCCATGTGCAACCAAGGGAAGAGATATTTATTTGGTGCAGGATCTATATTTTCTAAATACAACTTTTACAGTCAGTTTGTTCAAACACCATAATTACATGGAACTTTGAATAGGAAGTGCAATATGGTAGGTTTGTATAGGTTAGAGTGGTACAGCAACATATCCCAAAGTAATCTGGCAGAGAATAAAAATGTATATGCAGGGCCCCCCTGAGGAGCTGGGGGGAAATGTGGAAGTGTTGGACTTCCTCACCTGGATTGTTGCTGATGTTCTCACAAACATTAAGGACTGATGGCTTGGTATGCTGAGCCCTCTGTCTTGGGGCTTGCCTTTATGAAGTTCATTACTGCAAAGGAGAGGCTTAATCTGCTTATAATTGTGCCTAAGTGTCTCCCCCTGAGTACCTCTTTGTTGCTCAGATGTGGCCCTCTCTCTCCAGCTAAGCTAACTTGGCAGGTGAACTCATTGCCCTCCCCCCTACATGGGACCTGACTTCAGGGGTGTAAATCCCCCTGGCAATATGGGATATGACTCCTGGGGATGAATCTGGACCCAGCATCATGGGACTGAAAACATCTTCTTGATCAAAAGGGGGATGCAAAAGGAAAAAAATAAAGTTTCACTGGCTGAGAGATTTCAAATGGAGTTGAGAGGTCACTCTGGTGGACATTCTTATGCACTATTTAGATAACCCTTTTTAGGTTTTAATGTATTGGAATAGCTAGAAGTAAATACCTGCATCTCTCAAACTCCAACCCAGTAGCCTTGACTCTTGAAGATGATTGTATAACAATGTAGCTTACAAGAGGTGACAGTGTGATTGTGAAAACCTTGTGGATCACACTCCCTTTTTCCAATATATGGATGCATGAGTAGAAAAATGGGGAGAACAACTAAATGAAAAATAGGCTGGGATGGGGGTGATGATTTGGGTGTTCTTTTTTACTTTTATTTCTTATTCTGATTCTTTCTGGTGTAAAGAAAATGTCCAAAAATAGATTGAGTTAATGAATGCATAACTATATGATGGTAATATGAACAGTTGATTGTACACCATGGATGAATATATGGTATGTGAATATATCTCAATAAAACTGAATTTAATTTAAAAAATACACTCAAGCATGCAATTAGAAAGCATGCACACTGGTTGTGAAATATTGACTTTAGATATAAGTATAGGCTTGTAGCCATTTACTCCCTTGATGTAACACGAGATGATAATTTTCAATAAATGAACCAGGGAACACTGGAGAATTTATGTATGTTTAATTTAATCTTCAGGTAATTTGCTGTGGAGTTTTCCAAATACTATGATGAGTTCTATATCAGTTGAATAATGTATATCCCATCACTTTTGGTAATATTGAAAATTAACAATACATAGTAGTTCAAACCTACATAATCAAGCCTGATCCTGCTGGCTGTTTATGTTTTTAGTTTTCAGGAAAATCAACAAAAAAATGGTTATTCCTTCCAGGTATTATGTAATAAAATATGAATTGTAGAAATAAAGTTTTTCTTCATCTTGATTTAAATTTGACTTTCAGAATATGCACAAATGACACACTTAAGTATTACAAAGAATTCTCAAAACTATCTAGGGAAGTAAGCACCTTCAAAATTGCAAAAATTGATGATATAAAAAATGCATACTTTCACTAATGACAAGTACAAAATGGAGCTTTCTAACCTGGATCTTATTCATTTTGCTGCTTCTGTTTCTTAAAGGTGCATATTTGTTTGTATGAACTTTGAAAATTAATGCAGCCACACAATACAGAAAAAAATCAATGCTGCATATCAGCATGCACATATTTATATATTGAGCATACAGAAAAATAAAATATATCCTGTATTTTTGTGCTGCATTTGAAGTCTTTAGCTGTTGACATGGTGTATAATCTAGACTGCCTTTTCAATAAGAGAAATTTATTCTCTATTTAGCCATATTTTATGATCTAAGAATAACTGAATATAGCAATGCCTATTTTATTGTTTGCATGTTTTTATTAACTTAGTTTTTTAGAGAAGTTATATGTTTACACAAAAATCATGTAGAATATACAGGGTTCCCATATACCTGCCCTCACAATGCAGTTTTACCTATTATTAACACTTTGTATCAATGTGGTAACTTTGTTACAGTTGATGAAACAATATTATTATAATTATACTATTAACTGTAGTGTATAGTTTACATTAGGGTTCACTGTTGTGTTGTACAGTCCTATTGTTCTCTGTTTGTGTTGTATAATCCTAAAATTTTATTCTAGGAACATATATGCAACCTAAAATTTCTCCCGTTTAACCATCTTCTAGGATATAATTTCATGGTGTTAATTACATTCACAATGTTGTTGTACCATCATCACCATCCATTACCAAAACATTTCCATCACCTAGAAAAGAAACTCTGTACCAATTAAACATTATCTCTCCATTCCCTATCCCCACCCCAGCCCCAGGTAACCTGTATTCTAGTTTCTGACTCTGAATTTGCTTATTCCAATTATTTCATATCATTGAAATCATATAATATATGTCCTTTTATATCTTGATTACTTCATTTAACCTAACGTCTTCTAGGTATATCCACGTTGTCACTTGTGTCAGAACTTCATTCACTGTTCGTAACTGAATAATATTCCTTTCTATGTATATACCACATGTGATGGTTGGGTTCATGTGTCAACTTGGCTAGGTGGCCTAGCTGTCTGGTCAAGCGGGCACTGGCCTGACGATTCCTGTGAGGCTATTTGAGGCTGGTTGGTTTGTCGGATCATCAGTCAATTGACTGCAGCTGACTGATGACTCATCAAGGGGCGTGCTTCCACAGTGAGAGAATGCAATTGGCTGGATTTGGTCCGGATGATCAGTTGGAGGCTTATAAGCCGGACAGTTAGAGAACCTTCACTTCTTCTTCAGCTGCTCAGTGAAGCTTTTCCTGGGGAGCTCGTCGAAGTTGCCAGTTCGTTTCCTGAGGAGTTCGTCAAAGTTGTCGGTTCGTTTCCTGAGTTCTTCAAAGTTGCCGGTTCGTTTCCTGAGGAGTTCGTCAAAGTTGTCGGTTCGTTTCCCGAGGAGTTCGTCGGACGTCTTCCTTGGAGTTGACAGCTTGTTGACGGCTCTGCAGAATTTGGACTCGTGCGCTCCCGCAGTTGCGTGAGTCACTTTTACAATTTGATAATAAGAGACATCTCTCATTGATTCTATTTCCAAGGAGAACCCTAACTAATACACCACATTTTGTTTATCAATTTATTGGTTGATGTACACTTGGGATTCTTCCACCTTTTGACAATTGTGAATGATGCTGCTATAAACATCAGTGCATAAATATCTGTTCAAGTCCCTGCACTCAGTTCTCTTGGGTATATCCCTAGAAGTTAGTTTGCTGAGTCATATGTTAATTTTATACTTAACTTTCTGAGGAACTGCCAAACTGTTTCCACATAGCTCCTGTACTTGACATTTCTGCCAACAATGATTGAGTGTTCTTACTTCTCCCTATCCTCTCCAACACTTTTTAATTTGTTTTCTTTTGTTTTGTTTTGTTTTTTAAATAATAGCCATTCTTTTGGATGTGAAGTGGTATTACATTGTGCTTTTAATATGCATTTTCCTAATGGCTAACGATGATCATCTTTCACATGATTTTTAGCCTTTTGTAAATCTTCTTTCAAAAAATGTCTATCAAAATCCTTGGCTCATTTTTTAAATTGTGTTTTTTTGTCCTTTTGTTGTTAAGTAGTAGGATTTCTTTATATATTCTGGAAATTAAATCTTTTTCAGATTTATGGTTTTCAAATATTTTCTCCCATTTCTGTAAGTATTTTACTTTCAAGATGAAGTCCTTTGATGCTCAAAAAATTTAATTTTGATGAGTTCCCATTTTTCTGTTTGTTGCTCATGCTTTTCATGTAAAGAATAAGAAACTATTGTCTAGCATAAGAGCCTGTGATATTTCCCTATAGTCTCTTCTAGGAGTTTTATATTTTTAATTCTTGTACTTAGGTATTTGATAGATTCTGAGTTAATTTTTTTAACTTTTAATTTTGAAATAATTTCATTTTAATTTTTTTTATTACTGTATATGGTGTGAGTTAGGGGTTCACCTGTATTCTTTTGCTTATGTATATCCAGTTTTCCTAGCACCATTTGTTAGAAAGACTATTCTTTACCCATTGAGTGGACTTGGTATCCCCGTCAAAAATCAATTGACCGGCAGAATCGGCGTAGGCGGCTTTGGAGAATCAGCGGGCTACGCTGCGCCTGGGCTGGTCTCAGAGGGGGAGGGGATGTCGGTCAGTACGAGATCCGCTCCTGCTGAGGAGAGGAGCATCAACAGCAGTACCATGGCAACAGAATAACCTTGAAGGCTATGTGGGATTTGCAAATCTCCCAAATCAAGTATACAGAAAATCTGTGAAGAGAGGGTTTGAATTCACACTTACGGTAGTAGGTGAATCTGGATTGGGAAAGTCAACATTAACCAACTCATTATTTCTCACAGATTTGTATTCTCCAGAGTATCCAGGTCCTTCTCGTAGAATAAAAAAGACTGTACAGGTGGAATAATCCAAAGTTTTAATCAAAGAAGGTGGCGTTCAGTTGCTGCTCACAATAGTTGATACCCCGGGATTTGGAGATGCAGTGGATAATACTAATTGCTGGCAGCCTGTCATCGACTACATTGATAATAAATTTGAGGACTACCTAAATGCAGAATCTCGAGTGAACAGATGACAAATGCCTGACAACAGGGTGCAGTGCTGTTTATATTTCATTGCTCCTTCAGGACATGGACTTAAACCATTGGATATTGAGTTTATGAAGCGCTTACATGAAAAAGTGAATATCATCCCACTTATTGCCAAAGCAGACACACTCACACCAGAGGAGTGCCAACAGTTTAAAAAACAGATAATGAAAGAAATCCAAGAACATAAAATTAAAATATATGAATTTCCTGAAACAGATGATGAAGAAGAAAATAAGCTTGTTAAAAAGATAAAGGACCGTTTACCTCTTGCTGCGGTGAGTAGTAACACTATCATTGAAGTTAATGGCAAAAGGGTCAGAGGAAGGCAGTATCCTTGTGGTGCTGCTGAAGTTGAAAACGGTGAACATTGTGGTTTTACAATTCTAAGAAATATGTTGATAAGAACGCACATGCAGGACTTGAAAGATGTCACTAATAATGTACACTATGAGAACTACAGAAGCAGAAAACTGGCAGCTGTGACTTACAACGGAGTTGATAACAACAAGAATAAAGGACAACTTACTAAGAGCCCTCTGGCACAGATGGAGGAAGAAAGGAGGCGACATGTAGCCAAGATGAAGAAGATGGAGATGGAGATGGAGCAGGTGTTTGAGATGAAGGTCAAAGAAAAAGTTCAGAAACTGAAGGATTCTGAAGCTGAGCTTCAACGGCGCCATGAGCAAATGAAAAAGAATTTGGAAGCACAGCACAAAGAACTAGAGGAAAAACGTCGTCAGTTTGAAGATGAGAAAGCAAACTGGGAAGCTCAACAACGTATATTAGAACAACAGAACTCTTCGAGAACCTTGGAAAAGAACAAGAAGAAAGGGAAGATCTTTTAAAACCTCTATTGACCACCAGTTACATATTAGTTGCCAATATGCCAGCTTGGACATCAGTGTTTGTTGGATCCGTTTGACCAATTTGCACCAGTTTTATCCATAATGATGGATTTAACAGCATGACAAACTTATTATTTTGTTGTTGTTGTTCTTGATGGAGATTAAGATGCCTTGAATTGTCTAGGGTTGTTGTGTACTTAGAAAGTAACAGCTCTAAGTACCTTTCCTACTTTTGTAGGAAAGAACAGATGTCTTCAATTTAATGCAAGAGAACATTTTACTGTTGTACAATCATGTTCTGGTGGTTTGATTGTTTACAGGATATTCTGAAATAAAAGGACTCTGGAAGGTTTTCATGGAGGATCAATTGCCATAATATGATGCAAACTATGCTTCTCTGTGATAATTATAATACAGAAGTTCCATTCAATGCAGCCTATACAATAATGTAATTTAGTCTAACACAGTTGACCCTATTTTTTGACACTTCCATTGTTTAAAAATACACATGGAAAAAAACCTATATGCTTACACTGCACCTAGAGCTTTTTTATAACAACCTTTTTGTTTGTTTGTTTGTTTGTTTTGGATTCTTTTAAATATATACTATTCTCATTTAGTGCCCTCTTTAGCCAGAATCTCATTACTGCTTCATTTTTGTAATAACATTTAGTTTAGATATTTTCCATATATTGGCCTTGCTAAAATAGAGTATAGCATCTTTCATATGGTAGGAACCAACAAGGAAACTTTCCCTTAACTCCCTTTTTACACTTTATGGTAAGTAGCAGGGGGAAAATGCATTTATAGATCATTTCTAGGCAAAATTGTGAAGCTAATGACTAACCTGTTTCTACCTATGTGCAGTCTCCTTATTTTACTAGAAATGGGAATCATGGCCTCTTGCAAAGAAAAAAAGTCACCATCTGCTTTTAGCTGTATTCATATATTGCATTTCTGTATTTTTTTTGTTTGTATTATAAAAATTCACATAATAAACAAAAGTGATGTAAAAAAAAATCAATTGACCATACATATGAGGGTTTTTGAACTCTCAATTTCATTCCATTGGTCTATATGTCTATCCTTGTGCCACTACCATTCTGTCTTGCTTACTGTGGCTTTACAATAAGTTTTAAAATTGGGAAACGTGAGTCCTCTAACTTTGTTATTCTTTTACAAGATGGTTTTGGCTATTCAGGTCCCCTTTTCCTTCTATAAATACTTGTAGGGTGGGTCTAGTGGTGATGAGCTCCCTCAGCTTTAGTTTATCTGGAAATATTTTAATCTGTCCCTCATTTTTGAAAGACATTCTCACCAGATATGAAATTTTTGGTTGACAATAGTTTTCTTTCAGCATTTTAAATATCTCATCATGCTGCATTCTTGACTCCATGTTTTCTGATGAAAAATTAGTGCTTAATGTTATTGAAGATCCTACTACATAAAACATTGCTTTTCTCCTACAGCTGTCAATACTCTCTCTCCTTGTCCTTGTCATTCAACACTTTGACTACTATGTGACTGGGTGTGGTTCTTATCAGTTTTGTCCTATTTGGGGTTTGTTGCTCTTCTTGAATATGTATATTCTTGTGTTTTGTTAAGTTTATTTCATTTTCTTCCACTATTTCTTTGAATATTCCTTCTGCTCCTTTCTTTCTTCTCCTTGAGATTCTCATAATGCATACATTGGTTTGCTTGCTGGTGTTCTACAAGTCTCTTAGACGCTGTTTATTTGTCTTATTCTTTTTTTCTTCATGGCCCTCAACCTGCATCATTTCAACTTTCTTGTCTTCTAGTTCACTGATTCTTTCTTATGACTGTTCCAATCTGCTGTTGAAATCCTCTAGGAAATTTCCCAATTCAGTTATTGTATTCTTCAATCCCAGTATTTTTGTTTAGTTTCTTTTTAAAATTTCTGTTTCCTGTTGAGATTCTCATACTTTTTATTCATCATTCTTCTGATATCCTTTAGTTCTTTTTCTGTGTTTTCTTTTATTTCCTGGATCATACTGGCAATTTTGTTGTTGTTGTTGTTAAGTCTTTGTCTGGTATGCCCAAAGACTGGCTTTCTTCATTGATGCTTTCTGGATATTTCTGCTGATCCTTTTGGTGGGCCATCATTTCCTGCTTTTTATTTAGATTTAATCATTTTTGCATGCCATACATTTTAATATTTTAAAGTGTTAACTTGGGAGTTTAGATTCTGGGTTCTTTGTCCCTTAAGTTTTAAAATTTTGATATGATTTCTTAATGCATATAAGATTATTCTTATATTCAGTTTCTTCTTGTATAACTTTTTGCTTGTGTTTTTCAAGGAATTTCTCACTTCATCTAAATGTGCAATAAATTCATTGACTAATTATTTTGTAATATTCTCTATTGTCGTTTAAATTACTGTAGGACCTATTGCAGTATTCCCTTTTGAAATAGCATTGTGTTCTTGTGTCATGTTTTCCTTGGTAAATATTCCTAGAGTTTTAATTTTGTTAGTTTTGGTGGGCATTGTTAGGTACCACCTATATCATTCTCTTCAGCGAGTTAGGATATATTCCCTTGTGGTGGGATTACTGCCTGAATATGGTGCTAGGCTATCTGCTATTTCTGGAGTTGTCTACATAGCGGAACCATATTTCACACAAGGTCAGTGGTCTTTCCAGGAATGGCCCAATCCAATGACTTATCAATAGAAAGGTATAAAAGAAATAGTATGTGAGAATTATCACAATATACAGGACTTAACAGCCTGGCAAAGATCCTAAGGATAGTGTGAATATGCTGATAGGTTAGATCACAAAAACATGAAACAATAAATGTCCCAAACTAAGTGAGGTAAAAATAATAAACCAGCTATGGTGGATAGTAGAAGATGGGATTGATAAGCTCAGAGAAGGAATTATGCTTGAGTGGACTGTCTGAGGCTAGCAAACCCAGCAGAATTCTTTGTTTCGTAAAAAGATTCAGGTTGCATGCCTATTATTCACCAAAACAGTGAGAAATATATTATCGAATGAGGCACGAGCATCACTACGAATTTTCATGGCACCTCAGCTCTGTAGGCTAGAGTTGGTGACAGATGATGCCATTAGAGAATGGGCTCATTATCAGTAGGGAAAGATAGCACCTGCAAACTGTGAAGATCCAGTTACACCATTTAACTGATTGAAGTCAAGTGGCTTAATTTTTATAATATATGGCATAGTAGAGCTTTTCAGTCACATATTCCCTTTCTGCTATTTTAATTCATTTTTTTCTGTGTTTCAAATTGGATATTTTCTACTGGACATTATCCAGTTCACTTATAATCTCTTTCCCTGTTTCTAATATGCTTTCTAACCTATTGACTATTTTATGAGTATTAATTATTATACTTTTTCAGTTTTAGAATTTTCAGTTGGTTTTCTTTTATTGATTCTACTTCTTTGTTCAATTTTTCATCTTCTCATCAATATTCTTCAATATTTTAATATTAGTTGTTTTAAGGTCTGTATATAAAATATCCAATATACAGATGCCCCTAGACTGTTTCTGTGGGATTTTCTCTTATAGGTATTTATTCGTATGTACCTGTGTCCTGGATTTACTAAAATGATTCAAAGGTCAGTTAGATGTATGAAAAATTGTAGAGTTTGGGGGATATTTTTGCTCTTCTGTAAATTTCTCTGTCAGGTAATTAGAGAACAGGCAGATCACTTTGATCAATTTGGACTCTGAAATCCCATGCTACTTTTGGCTTCACCTCATTCTTAGACTTAGAAATTTAGAGATAGCATCCAAAAGGTTGTTGTTTTACAGAGCCCCAAATCTCAGCATGCTCTGTGCTCTAAGTTTTGTTTTCCCAGGCTGTGAGACTGTGAAAATTTTAGCTTTGTTTTTCAGCATCTTAGCAGTCGTCACTTTTTATATTGTGTCTGTGCTTCTCACTCTATAGCTGACAGGCTTAGGACTCAGTATATACTTTGAAAACAGGTTGCATCCATAATATTGGTTAATTTTTCTGAGGTCTCTTTGCCCAAAGATGTGGTCTCCAATCCTGGTTGTCTTTGTGTCCTTGAAGTGAGTTTTTTTCTTTGTCTAATGAGGTGGCTACAGCTTTAGGCTTCTGTTTTTTTATCAGAGCTCTGTGTCCCACACTGTGAATTGGCAAATGCCTCCAAGAAACAAAGCAGTGGTAGAAGTAAGTTCAGGTCAACAAGTTTATCTTATCACCACGATATTTGTCCCTAAAGTCATGACTGCCTTGATATACCTTCAGTGCCTTTCCTTATAATTATCACAGAAGAGACATCTCAATATCCAAATGCTTTCTAATCTGTGAATCTTTCTTCACAGTTCATCCATTTCCCAGAAGATTTACTCTTCATTGATACAGTGGTATAGAATTTCCCACATTTCTTCAGTAATATATATTTTCCCATTTTCCCCCTTCCCTCTCAATCCCTATTGGTTATAGATTTCCTGTAACAGGGTACATATCTTATTCATTCCATTGCTGAATATACCTCTTGCCTTATACTTGAATGAATGATTACTGGTATCATTGAAGAGGAGGTGTTTTGTTTTGTGAAGTTTGTGTACCACTTTGGAAAAAAATTCCTTTTTTTAAACTGTAATAGAGATGATAAAATTAAAGTATCATCAGCTGTTTAAGTAGTCCTGACTAGTTACTCCCTGTGTAGTATGTTGGTTTATTCTAATTGCTATTCTTAGACAAGGGTCCAAATAGCCCATTAAGGATAATGACAGAACAAAATAATTCTTCTCAAGTTTTCAAGTTTCTCTTTGTAGTTTCTTTGAAAATTTCATGTTTTAAGAAAGAAAAGTTTGTGTTATATATTGCATAAGGATTCCAATGTTTTCATTCTTGCATGTCATTGAATTAGAGAGTTTAACATCACAAATCATCTTAACAAGATCAAATTAGCATCTTAAAATAAATGATATACATTTATGTATGGATACTTGCATCTTTTCTGTTTAACCGATTGACAGAAAGGTACTTTTTTGAGAGTAAGTACATGTTTTTTTTTTCCTCTCATACATATGCCACACAATAAATGTGTTAAGAAAAGTGAGAATACATTTCCCTTAGTGTTCTGGTATTTTTTTCCCTAGTATATGACTGTAGATACATGACTAATTTTGATTTCCTTAGAAAAAAGATGGTAAACAACTGTAGTTCCTGTTTCTTGGTATAAATGGAAGTATGGAGACTTCCCCAGTATACATCCACTTGATTTCATGCTCCGTAGTTTTAAAATGTCAGCCCATCTGACTGTAGGCTAACATAATCTTGAAAGTTTCAGGCAAATTTCCTAATTGAGGTCAAATGTAAGCTTAATTCTGAAGAACAACCAAGAGTACCTGAAGAAGGTAGTTGTGTTCCAGGTACACTGATCAAGTCCTAGAGGCCTAAAGGGTACACAGAGGGTTATGGAAAGAGTGTTCACACTAAATTCACTGATAGAGACTTTTCCCCGCAGATGCTCCCACAACTTTCCCAGCCATTTGGATACACAGATAAGAATACCATTGTTCAAATTACATTTTATATATAATATGCAAGCTAAAATTTAAATGGTTGGTGAGAGTTCATGTGGTCTTTTCTTTTGCAATAAGTTTGAATTTATGACCATTCTTATTCTATTATTCCATTTAAGATTTAATATGAATTGAAATAAGCATGTTCATTATATTATTATAGGACCTAGTATTATGGCAAACCTCTCTAAGGAGAAATTCTTTCCTCTGCACTACAGATTCCCATGTATTATATTATGCAATTTTTCTCCCTTCTCATTCCAAAAATAACTGATTAAACATGGGGCACCTAAACCATGGACAGCATTCTAGATGCTGAATAATATCTTGAGCCCCCCAAATATGAGTGGACCAATTGCTCCTTGTTAAGATTTCAGGAAGGAACTACCAAGGCAAGGCGACTGTTAACATCAGAAGCAGAAATGAATAAGTTCCATCAAGAAGAGTCGTGAGAAGAACCTAGAAGCTGGCATGTATTTGAATTTATGAAGTCTCCTAAAAAGTTTATATGGTAAAATAGAGGAACTGTGAGTACAAAGAACATATGGTGGAGAAAATTCACATAATTCATAAACTTTAGAGGTGGAGCATTGGGCAGATGCCAAAAGCAAGGCAGAAATACCATGAAAGAGAAAGTTCCATAAGAGAATGAACAGTCAGTCCTTAAATTTCTTCAGCTCCCATAAACTTGCAGTTTCTTAAGATTGCATGAGACAATTCTTTATGTCCCTAATTAATCCATATATTACATTATGTTTTAAAACTTGACATTGAGTTAATGTCCCTGTTCACATAGATAAATATGAGGATTTCTTGCATTGGAATGCTATAAATGGTTTGAGTTTTGTGTCATTTCTCAACTCCCCACAACAAGAAGAAGGATGTCTGTACATCAATATCATAGTATATATAGAATGCATCTTTATTCCCCGAGTCCATGATGCAATTTCTGAAGTAGGAAACAGGATGTACCCACCAATACATAAAATGTACAATAAGAATGACTTCTTGTTGCCTAAAATAATTCCTGCAGAGAAGTATTCAGGCATTACCAACACTTATCCATAGAACATAATGCAGATTTCCTTTATAGTAGATTGTAAACTTAATAGGCTTGATAGCATCATCTTTGGGATTCAAAAAGGATTTTACATAATAAGAAGCTCCTAACATAGAAAAGCCCAGAAATATTTCCCACCTATTACCAATAAAATTCTGTAAGATTCAGTATTTATCAGTTACTGGTTATAATTATATTTAGCTACCACGTCAGAGTAGGAAACATCACACTTAGTCCTAACCAAAAAAAGAAAACCTTTCATAAAAGAAAAGAATCAGCAAATATTTCTTGTTATGTGACACTAAAAATAACCCAGTTTTAGTTAAAAGGGGCCAAACATTTTAAGAAATAATAGAAGAACCAACAGACATTTATATGGAACAAAACAAAACACATAAGGACATATATGCAAATAAACATATCATGAATTCAGAAGAGAATCAATCTTTATCTTTGTGCAAAAATATTTGTCAGTTTATTACTGACAGAAAACAGAAGTATCAGAAGTATTTTTAATGCTATCAGATCTAAGATATTAGAGATTTCATCTCAGAAAATCTTTAATTTTCAAAGTAGTTGCTCTAAAGTTAAACTTTTATGTGTTTTAAGTGACAAACTACCACACTTTTTTCTTATTTTGGCTATTAAGAATAATTAATTGATATTAATATCTATACATTAAAGATTTTGAATTATGTGTTTACCCCTCACAATTTTATGTATGAAATATCTATTAATCATCTTATCCTGGCAACCTACTTAGCTCTGTCTCCTCAGCAAATATATGGGCAATTAAAATAGTTGTATACAAATTTTCCTTCCAATCCATTGTACACATTAATCATCAGATTAATCATCCTAAAATAGCCATCTCCTATCTTCAATAAAATCCATGTTTCCTAACTTGGCTGAGCAACTCCTTCAAAGTATGGCTCCAAACAAACCTTTGAAAATTATTTTCCTAATTTATCTCAAATCAAAACTGACACATTTAATGTTTCCCTTTTATATTTGCTTTATTCACTTTCACTGAGGCTAATTCTTACCTGGAATTGTATTCTCGTAAAGCTGTTTATATTTGTGCCACTATCAAGATTTATTTCTTTATTTTTTCTAATATCTTTTTACAAATTGTAAAATTATAAAAGTTTTCTATCACTATAACTAGTCCAAAGTGGTATAAATATAAGTTATTAAAATTTAGCAAGTCAATCTTTCCCTTTATTAAAAATATACTGTGCTTTACAGTGTGCCATGGTTACATTTAACTTGTGTGTGTAAAATATAGGAAGACTTAGAGCAGTGAAACTATTCGTTTTACAATATTTAATAATGCCTATAAAAATTACAAAGTAAAGTTGTATAAATGAATGCAGGAATTAATTTTGCATTTTGCAGTTTTTGAATTTAAGAAGAAATGACAATCTATATTTACATCTGTAGAATAAAAGGAATTGCATTATCAATATTTAATTATAATCACTTTAAGCCATTAAACTAAAAAAAAGCTGAATAATATAATTCAAAATCCATGAATTATTACACAGTATTTTGTTTTTGTTGCAATTTTTTAAAACATTTCTAAAATGAAACTGTAAAGCAAACTGTTGACATTTTCTCATTCAAATACATTTGAGTACTACCTGAACTATTTTATTCTTGGAAAGACTTGTGGTTTGTTTGGCAAAACAGACAGAAGTGTAAATTTTAATCCATTGGCTGAAAAGCTGTTACATCATTTTTAAATAGGACTTAAGTTTGCAGCCTTTGGCACTTTCTACAAAGATCACCTCTTGACTCTGATAAGAAAATCACTAACTCCATTTACTGGTTGTATTTTATGGCCAATGTAAAAATTAGTAAACAGTGTACTTTGTGAATGTTAAGATTAAGTACCTTTTAATACCACCTTTTCTATAATTTAGCTACTAATGAATGGAGGAATTAAATAATCCAAATACCTCTTGGTATCTCAAAATTAGAATAAAATGAATTGCATTTCCTAATAAAGTAAATAATAACCTAGTACCTCTCATATCTGTAGACATGTACCAGGAAAAAGGTCAACAAAACCAAATTGTCTAAAAAGCATTACCTGAAGTGGAATGAACTTTTGAATATTTTGATAGGAAAACTTGAAGCGTCTAATTGCCTATTTCAAAGTGTATGAAAGTTCCTAGTTATTTATGAGTATTTGAAGTTATTTTCTTCATTCCTTGTTAATTGCTTGTGACAGCCAAGAGTTAAAATATGGGTATCCTATTATATAACTTAGGAGAACAGCTGCAACACAGTCTGCTCTGCTGATGATCTTGACAATGTGTCTCCTAATGCCCTAAAAACAGCTTCTCCAGCAGGGCTGCTACTTCACACTTGGAGACATGAACAATTGGCCCACTGAAATATTCAAGTGTCACTCTGAGGAAAATCCATTTCCACCCATCAAAGAGATAGCAATGTAAATGTGCAGTGAGGACAGTAAATAAAACAAATTATTGACAGCCCTGGTTGTCCTGGTTTCTTGAGAATACAACAAAAAACATTCTACTTATTGGAGAAAGTTGGCACGTAAAATTGTTCTACAACAATTTTTCAAGGTGTTCAAGGAAAGAAAAATCAAGAACTGTAACAAAGATGAAACCAAAGAAAAATAATTTCTTTTTGTCCTGCATAACTAGTAATATGCTTGTTGAATTGTGGACACTCAGGACAGAAAAGGCCTCTGAAGACATCTTGCTTGTTCTAGGGGAACCTGCAGATCAGCTTTTAAAATAGGTTACTAAGATTTTTCTGAACAGGTTTCAAATGGCTTGAGCCAAGAAGCTTCCCTCACTTTCTCTACACAAATACTTCCACAAATTGGTATCAGAACCAGTAGTGCAATATGCCTCTCATCAGTGACAACTAGTGGTCTGTGAAATAATTTCTCTGCTGAAATGCTAATAGCCACTAGCTTTAGTCATTTGAACCTGATCTATAAAGAAGAAGAAAAAAAAAACTAAAAACAAAACAGAAACAAAACAAAACAAAACAAAAAAACTAACTGGAAAATACACTGGCTGATGAGATATGAGATCTCTAAATCCAAAGCTCTTTTCTCCTAAATGAAATTCTGTATAAGGGAATTTGATTCCGGGATCAAAATTTGTTCTGGGATCTTAGATGGAAATATATTTAAAAAACCAAGGGAATAATGGATGGAAACATTAAAATATAACTTCTTTCTGCATATCTGCTATCTGTATGTATTTCTCTTTACATTGCAGCACTGACAAAAATTATTCAAAAGTTTTTAGGTTTATAGAATTATTCTACCAAAGTACTTTCACTCATAATCTGGAAATGAGTTATAATCTGCTGTCAACATAATTAATACATTAACATAAGTGGGTATCAGGACAGAGAGAAAATTTGCTCAATTACTTGGAAGGGATTTCTGGCTTCAAAAGAGAAAGTAGAAGGCACTCTACACCTAAAGAAAATTCAGAAAATATAAAGCCAAAGAAATTAAATGAGGTCAAAAATCTTTCAGCAAAAAGATAATTCTTGACAGAGATCCAAAGAAACACAACTATGAATAAGATAATATTCAAGTATGCTCAAGTATTTATTAACCTTTTAAATTTTTGTAGAAATCAACATCAAAATGTGTCATATGTAAGCAGTTTACGATTCAATAGAGAATCTTCAGTGCACACATAAAATGGTTAATGTCTTAAAAGGTTATCAGCAGAATATTTGAAGAGAGGAATGGTTGCTTACTCATGAGAAAATGCATTTATGAGAGAACCCTGATGAATATAAAAACTGGACTGATTTTGCCTAAAATCTAATCGTCTCTTAGACAGTACTTCCTTTAACAAGAACTTCACTGACTTCTTGATTATAGAATCTAGAAATCAAAACATACTCATTTATCAAACAATGTAAAGGACTCATTTACTTTTCTAAGTGATGAATACGGCAGTAAAGAGAATCATAATTACTTTGATGCTAGTAATAATCTGTATGGAGTAGCCAATGATAAAGTTTATTCTTTTTTAAAAATAATGGTTTATTTCCATTTTAAATATTGACTATTTCAGGGTTAAAAATTAAAAAATGAAAAGGTTGTTTCCATAAGCAACAAACCATGAAAGAGCATGTCTTAATTTCCTTGGTAATTATTGCTAATGTTTTGATGACAATTTTCCTAATCTTTTCTATGGAGAGATGGTTTGTGTGTACTATGTTTCTACTGTATATATTGCTCAATATATTCTTGTTTCTCATTAAGTCTTATGTCATGCAAATTTCCATATGCCATTCAATATTCTTGAAAAATTATTTTTAATGATGATATAATAACCTAGCCATCATTCACTATGTTCACCATGTTGCATTCACACACAAATACGTTTCCATGAATCTCAAAGGATGTACATTGTTTACATGTATCTTTGAATTTTTACTTAAATTAATATCCTAGATTAGGATTAGATCACAGGTGAATGCATATGAATAATTGGTTGGCTTTTGATAAATAATGTGAAGTTAAAGAATCTCTTTTATTCCACAATTGATGCAATTTACAAGTATTGAAAATACTCAAGCTTTTCACCTCAGATAGAAACTCTATATAATTTAAGCATTAACTCCCCATTCCCTATGCCTACATCAGCCCCTGGTAACCTGTCTTCTAATTTCTGACTCTATGAATTTGCTTATTCTAATTATTTCATATTGGTGAAATCATACAATATTAACCTTTGTATGTCTGTCTTATTTCACCCAAAATGATGTCTTAAAGGTTCATCCATGTTGATGCATGTATCAGGCCTTCATTCTTTTTATGGCCTAGGCATCCTGTTTTCCCTGCACCATTTGTTGAAGAGAATATTCCATTTTATGTATACACCACATTCTGTTTATCCATTCATTGGCTGGTAGACACTTGGGTTGCTTCCATCTTTTGGAAACTGTGAATAATGCCTCTACAAATATCAGTGTGAAAATATCTAATGGAATCCCTGCTTTCAATTCTTTTGGGTATGTCTAGAAGTCCTTTGCTCACTTTTGAAATTGGATTGTCCCTTTGTTGTTGAGCAGCAGGATTTCCTTTATATCGAGAATATTAAACCCTTATCCAAATATTTTCTCCAATTCTGTAGATTCTCTTTTTTACTTTCATGATAAAGTCCTTTAATACTCAGACATTTTAAATTTTGATGAGATCCCATTTATCAATTTTTTTCTTTTCTTCCTTGTACTTTTGATGTAAGGTCTAAGAAAGCATTGCCAAACACCAGGTCCTGAAGATTTTTCCCGTTGTTTACTTCTAGGAGTTTTATAGTTTTTATACTTTTATTTAGGAATTTGTTCCATTTTGAGTTGATTTTTGTATATTTTTTGTATCGGGGCAGGTAGGGATTCATTTTCTTTCTTTTGCATATAGACATCCAGTTTTCCCTGCACCATTTGTTGAAGAGAATATTCTTTCCCAATTGAGTGGACTTGACACCATTGGGAAAAAAAAAAAAAGAACAATTGCCCATAGACATCAGGGTTTATTTCTGAACTCTCAATTTGATTCCATTGATCTGTATTTCTGTCTTTGTGCCAGTACCATGCTGTTTTGATTACTGTGAGTTTGTAATAAGTTTGAAGATGGGGAAGCGTGAATTCCACAATTGTTCTTTTTCAAGATGGCTTTGGCTATTCAGTTCCCCTTATCCTTCCATAAAAATTTGATGGTTGGCTTTTCCATTTCTTCAAAAAATAGCTATTGGTATTTTGATTGCAATTGCTTTGAATCTCTAAATTGCTTCATGTAGAAGCAATTAATAACATTTAGCCTTCCAATTCATGAACATGGAATGTCCTTCCATCTTTTTTAGGTCTTCTTTTAGCAATGTTTTGCTGTTTTCTTCATACAAGCCCTTTATGTCCTTCGTTAAATTTATTCTTAGATATTTGCTTCTTTTAGTTTCTATTTCAAATGGATTTTTTTCTTGATCTCCTCTTCAGATTGTTCATTACTGGTGTTTTAGTTTGCTAATGCTGCAGAATGCAAAACACCAGAGATAGATAGGCTTTTATAAAATGGGGGTTTATTTCACTACACAGTTACAGTCTTAAGGCCACAAAACGTCCAAGGTAACACACCAGCAATCGGGTACCTTCACCAGAGGATGGCCAATGGCCTCCGAAAAACCTCTGCTAGCTAGGAAGGCAGCCAAAACCTCTGCTAGCTAGGAAGGCAGCCGGCATCTGCTCCAAAGCTCCAGCCTCAAAACAGCTTTCTCCCAGGACGTTCCTCTCCAGCAAGTTTGCCCCTCTTCAAAACATCACTCGCAGCTGTACTCAGTGAATTTCCTCTCTCTGAGTCAGCTCATTTAAATGGCTCCACTGATCAAGGCCCACCCTGAATGGGCAGGGCCACGCCTCCATGGGAACATCTCATCAAAATTATCACCCACAGCTGGGTGGGGCACACTCCAAGCAAATCTAACCAGCACCAAAATTTCTGCCCCACACAAGACCACAAAGATAATGGCATTTGGGGGACACAATACACTCAAACCAGCACATTCCACCCCCTGGACCCCAAAATGTCATTATCTTTCCAAACACAAAATGCATTCATTCCATCACAATATCACAAAAACTTAAATCATTTCACTAACAAAAGTTAAGTACAAGATCCCATCAAAATCAATTATAGGCATGGCCAGTCCTAAGGCATAATTTTCCTATAGCTGTGGATCTGTGAACCTAGAACAAGTTATGTGCTCCCAACATACAAAGGACAGACATTCATAGGATAAACATTTCCACTGCCATAAGGAGAAACAGTAAGGACAACAGGGTTAACAGGAGCAAAACAGTTCCTAAAACCCGCAGGACAAACTCCATTAGATTTCAAAGTCCGAGAGTCATTTACAGAACAATGTTGCATCCTTGGGGCTTGAGAGAGTGGGAGTCTAACCCTTCCTAAGGGCCTATGTGGCAGCCCTTTCCTCTCCAAACACTTGGGTGAGTGCTCCAACATACCCACACATTGGGGAGACCACCTTCTCGGCCCCACCCTCCTCAAACATCGGGGCAGCTCCCGGATGTTTGATGGATGTTTGATGGATGTTTGATGGATATACTTCCATCTCCAGGGCACACGCTCAACCCCTTCAGAACAGTGTGGTGGCAGCCAGGCTCTCCCCAATTCCCTGGGAATGTGCTCCACCCTCTTTGGGGCTTGGGGTGGCAGGACATTTCCTGAGCATCGAGGCGGAAGGTCCGCCCTCGACCTCCAGGGCAAACTCACCCTTTCCATGCGTGTGGGCCGCTCCGCTCTCCCAGCTCGAGACCTCTTGACTCCAGACCTCAACCTCCATGGCTCTGTCTTTGAAGAGATTTTTCCTTTAATTTTTTCCTTGTCTGTCTCCTCCAGTCCAGACCAACAATGGCTCTGTCTATAAAGATCTCACAAAAATTCTGTTGGCTTTGCATGAAGCACACAGGAGTCAAAGCCATCAGACAATAGGACTTTCCACAAATCCTTTCTGCTTAACTCCTTTTCCAATCTTGGCTTGTACTGAAATGGCAGCTGGGTTCCATGTTTGGTTACATCCTCATGTTGAGCTGTAGCTTTTGGGATTCCACCCCCTGGAAGCTTGTAACTTTCCAAGCCATCAGCTTCTGGTTTCTTTGAACCCAAGAGTTCAGTTCTAAGTTTATCTCTCTCTGCTCGCATTTTACTATAAGCTGCAAGGAGAAGCCAGGTTACATCCTCCACACATAGTGTGGAGATCTCCTCAGCTAAGTATTCCAGGTTGTTGCTTTCAAATTCTTCCTTCCATCTGACACCAGGACTCAATTTTGCCAAATTCTCTTCCACTTTAAAACAAGGATTGCCTTTCTTCCAGTTTGCAACAACACATTCATCATTTCTGCTCAAGTCCTCATCAGAAGTATGTTTAGACTCCATATTTCCATAAACAGTCTCTTTAAAGTAGTTTTGGCCTTTTCTATCAAGCTCCTCACAATTCTTCCAGAATCTTCCCCTTATCCATTTGAAAAGCCATTCCAACATGTTTGGTATTTGCAAACTCAGCAGCAAAAGCACCCCACTTCTGGTACCAAGTTGTATTCGTTAGGGTTCTCCTTGGAAACAGAATCAATGAGAGATGTCTCTGATTATCAAATTGTAAAAGTGACTCACACATCTGCAGGAGCGCACGAGTCCAAATTCTGCAGAGCCGTCAACAAACTGTCAACTCCAAGGAAGACGTCCGATGAACTCCTCGGGAAATGAACCGACAACTTTGACGAACTTCTCTGGAAACGAACTCGCAACTTCGACGAGCTCCCTAGGAAATGCTTCACTGAGCAGCTGAAGAAGAAGTGAAGGTTCTCTAACCGTCCGGCTTATAAGCCTCCAACTGATCACCTGGACCAAATCCAGCCAATTGCATTCTCTCACTGTGGAAGCACGCCCCTTGATGAGTCATCAGTCAGCTGCAGTCAATTGACTGATGATCCGACAAACCAGCCCGTTGGATTATTAACCAGCCTCAAATATCCTCACAGCAATCGTCAGGCCAGTGCCCGCTTGACCAGACAGCTGGGCCACCTAGCCAAGTTGACACATGAACCCAACCATCACAGTCATAATATTGTCCTCAGGGATCTTGATCATTTCTCCCTCCCACAAGACATCACACTGGTCCATTATATTGATGATATCATGTTGATTGGACCTAGTGAGCAAGAAGTAGCAACTACTCTAGATTTGTTGGTAAGGTATTTGCATGGCAGAGGATGGGAAATAAAACCAACAAAAATACAGGGGCCTTCCACCTCAGTAAAATTTCTAGGTGTCCAGTGGTGTGGGGCCTGTCGAGATATTCCTCTGAGGTGAAGGATAAGCTGCTGCATCTGGCCCCTCCTACAACCAAAAAAAAAAAAGAGGCACAACGCTTAGTTGGCCTCTTTGGGTTTTGGAGACAACATATTCCTCATTTAGGTGTGCTACTCTGGCCCATTTACCGAGTGACTAGAAAAGCTTCTAGTTTTGAGTGTGGACTGGAGCAAGATGAGGCTCTGCAACAGGTCCAGGCTGCTGTGCAAGCTGCTCTGCTACTTAGACCATATGATCCAGCTGATCCAATGGTGCTGGAATTGTCAGTGGCAAATAGAGATGCTGTTTGGAGCCTTTGGCAGGCTCCTATAGGAGTATCACAACGCAGGCCCTTAGAATTTTGGAGTAAAGCTTTACCATCCTCTGTAGATAACTACTCTCCATTTGAGAAACAACTGTTGGCCTGCTACTGGGCCTTAGTAGAGACAGAACGCTTAACCATGGGCCACCAAGTTACCATGAGACCTGAGTTACCTATCATGAGCTGGGTGTTATCTGACCCACCAAGCCATAAAGTTGGGCATGCACAGCAGCACTCCATCATAAAATGGAAATGGTATATACGAGATAGAGCTCGAGCAGGTCCTGAAGGTACAAGTAAGTTACATGAGGAAGTGGCCCAAATGCCCATGGCCCCCACTCCTTCCACCTTACCTTCTCTTTCCCAGCCCACAGCTATGGCATCTTGGGGAGTCCCTTACAGTCAGTTGACTGAGGAAGAGAAGACTTGGGCCTGGTTTACAGATGGTTCTGCACGATATGCAGGCACCACCCGAAAGTGGACAGCTGCAGCACTGCAGCCCCTTTCTGGGATATCCCTGAAGGGCAGTGGTGAGGGGAAATCCTCCCAGTGGGCAGAACTTCGAGCAGTGCACCTGGTTGTTCACTTTGCTTGGAAGGAGAACTGACCAGAGGTGCGTCTGTATACTGATTCCTGGGCTGTTGCTAATGGTTTGGCTGGATGGTCAGGGACTTGGAAGGAATGTGATTGGAAGATTGCTGACAAAGAAGTCTGGGGAAGGGGTATGTGGATAGACCTTTCTGAGTGGGCAAACAACATGAAGATATTTGTGTCCCATGTGAATGCTCACCAGAGGGTGACTTCAGCAGAAGAAGGTTTTAATAACCAAGTTGATAAAGTGACCCGTTTGGTGGATACTGATCAGCCTCTTTCCCCAGCAACTCCTGTCATTGCCCAATGGGCTCATGAACAAAGTGGTCATGGTAGTAGGGATGGAGGTTATGCATGGGCTCAGCAACATGGACTTCCACTCACCAAGGCTGACCTGGCCACAGCCACTGCTGAGTGTCCAATTTGCCAGCAGCAGAGACCCACACTCAGTCCTCGATATGGCACCATTCCTCAGGGTGATCAGCCTGCTACCTGGTGGCAGGTTGATTACATCGGACCACTTCGATCATGGAAAGGGCAGCGATTTGTTCTTACTGGAATAGACACATACTCCAGATATGGGTTTGCCTTCCCTGCATGACATGCTTCTGCCAAAACTACGATACGTGGACTTACAGAATGCCTCATCCACCATCATGGTATTCCACATAGCATTGCTTCGGACCAAGGAACCCACTTCACAGCAAATGAAGTGAGGGGATGGGCATATGCTCATGGAATTCTGTGGTCTTACCATGTTCCCCATCATCCAGAAGCAGCTGGGTTGATAGAACGGTGGAATGGCCTATTGAAGACTCAATTCGGTGCCAACTAGGTGGCAATACCTTGCAGGGTTGGGGCAGTGTTCTCCAGGAGGCTGTGTGTGCTCTGAATCAGTGTCCACTCTATGGTGCTGTTTCTCCCATAGCCAGGATTCATGGGTCCAGGAATCAAGGAGTGGAAACAGGAGTAGCACCACTCACTATCACTCCTAGTGATCCACTAGGGAAATTTTTGCTTCCTGTCCCTGCAAGTTTAAGCTCTGCTGGTCTAGAAGTCTTGGTTCCAAAAGGAGGAGTGCTTCCACCAGGAAACACAACAATAATCCCATTGAACTGGAAGTTAAGGCTGCCACCTGGCCACTTTGGGCTTCTTATGCCTCTGAATCAACAGGCAAGTAAGGGGATTACTGTACTGGCTGGGGTGATTGATCCTGACTATCAAGGGGAAATAGCACTGCAACTACACAATGGAAGTAAAGAAGAGTTTTCCTGGAATACAGGAGATCCCCTAGGGTGTCTCTTAGTACTACCATGCCCCGTGATTCAAGTCAATGGAAAACTGCAACCACCCAATCCAGGCAGGACTACCAATGGCCAAGAAACTTCAGGAATGAAGGTTTGGGTCACCCCACCAGGCAAAGAACCACGGCCAGCTGAAGTGCTTGCTGAGGGTAAAGGGAACATGGAATGGGTAGTGGAAGAAGGTTGTGATAAATATGAACTACGGCCACGTGACCAGTTACAGAAACGAGGACTATGATGCCTCCTAGTTTTGTTATGATTATGTTTGTATTTGTCTGTAAAGCAAATATTTTTGCTTTCTTCTCTGTCTTATCCCCTTATCATATGGCATAAGCTGTAACATTCATTTTGAAGGTATGGTTTTAGGTGATGTGTACAACTGCCAAGTTGACAAGGGGTGGACTGTGATGGTTGGGTTCATGTGTCAACTTGGCTAGTTGGCCTAGCTGTCTGGTCAAGTGGGCACTGGCCTGACAATTGCTGTGAGGATATTTGAGGCTGGTTAATAAACCAATGGGCTGGTTTGTCGGATCATCAGTCAATTGACTGCAGCTGACTGATGACTCATCAAGGGGTGTGCTTCCACAGTGAGAGAATGCAGTTGGCTGGATTTGGTCCGGGTGATCAGCCGGGTGATGTACTTGGGCTTTTCCTTGATGGAAGGCTTTGGATTACTGATTCAATCTCTTTCCTAGTTATTGGTCTGTTGAAATATTCTACTTCTTACTTCAGTGCAGATAGTTTGTATTTTCTTAGGAATTGGTCCATTTCATCAACCTTGTCTAATTTGTTGGTGTACTGTTCAGAGTATCAACTTATAGCCCTTTTTATTCTGTGGAATTGGTAGTAATATTCCCTTTCATTGCAAATTTTAGTTATTTGTGTCCTCTCATTATCAGTCTAGCAATTTTTGGTTTTGTCAATTCTCTCTGTTTTTGTATTCTCTATGTCATTTATTCCTACTCTAATCTTTTTTTTACCTTGTTCCTTCTACTAACTTTATGTTTACTTTGCTCTTTATTTCTGGATCCTCTAGTTTTAAGGTTAGGTTTGTGGTTTGAGATCTTTCTTATTTTTAGTGTAAGCATTTAGAGCTATAAATTTTCTTTTCAGCAATGCCTTTGTGTCCCGTAAGTTTTGGTATGTTGCAATTCCTAAGTTCCTTTATGATTTCTTCTTGACCCATGGGTTATCTAAGAGTACATTATTTAATTTCCAAATATTTGTGAATTTTCCAGTTTTCCCATTATTAATTTCTAACTTCATTCCATTGTGGTCAGAGAAGATACATTGAATAATTTATAATAATATGCTTAATTTATTGAGCCTTGTTTTGTGAACTAACATATGGTATATTCTGGGAAATGATTTGTGTTCTCTAGAGAAGAATGTGTATTCTGCTGCTGTTTGGTGGAAGTATTCTACATATGTCTGTCAGGTCTAGTATTTTAGAGTGTCACTCAAGTCTTCTAGTTCCTTACTGGTCTTTTGTCTAGATGTGCTATTCCTTATTGAAAGTGCTCTGTTGAAGTCACCTACTTGTAACATAGAACTGTCTATTTATCCCATCAAATCTGTCAATATTTGCTTCATATATTTTGTCACTCTGCAATTAGGTGCATATATATATATATTTATAATTATTATGCCTTTTGTTGAATTGACACCTTTATCAGTATATAGTGACCTTCTTTGTTCCTCAGAATAGTTTTTGTCTCAAAGTCTGTTTTATCTGATATTAGTATAGCTACTCCAACTTGTTTTGGTTGCCATTTGCATGGTATTTTTCTTCTACCCTTTCACTTTCAACCTACTTGTAAGTGGTATTTAACGTGAGTCTCTTATAGATGGCATATGGTTGAGTTATGCTTTTTTTTTTAACCCATTCTGCTGGTCTGTGCTTTTTGACTGGAGAGTTCAACACATTTTCACTAAACAAACTACTGATAGTGCAGGACTTTCTTCTGACATTTTGTTATTTTGTCTACAAATGTCTTATACCTTGGTTTGACCCTAAATTCTTCTGTAAATGTCTACTTTCATATTTAGATGATTTTTTGTAATGTACCATACTGAGTTCCTCCTAATTTCTTTCTTAATATTATTTTTCATGTATTTTCTTTGTGGTTACCATAGGGCTAAAATTTAACATCCTAATCAATAACAATTACATTTGATTTTATACAAACTTAACATCAAAATCATATACATGACACTGTTTCAATACCATGTTCCCTCAAGTTTTTGTTTTATTTATTGCCAATTATCTCTTTATGTATTGTGTAACCAAAACAATACATTCATTATTACTTTTTTATGCCTTTGCATTTTAGAACATGCAAGAAATAAAAAATGGAGTTTCATTCCAAAAAATACAATAGAGTAGTACTGGCATTTACAATTACACATGCAGTTGCCTTTCCTAGAGGTCCTTATTTCTTATGCTACTTTGATCCACTGTCTATTGTCCTTTCCTTCCAGTCTGAAGAGCTCCTTTTAGCATTGCTTGTAGAGAAGATTAGCTTAAAATATTTAAACATTTATATGAAAAAAATTGTGAGTATATTCTGTATTTAGCAAATTTTTCTTTGAGATCATTAAGCACTTCAACATATGTGTAGACAGATCTTCTTCAATTAAAATATTTTGGTTTTAAAAAGTATAACCATGTGTCAAAAACTTTAAAATATAAAGAAAACTTTGAAGAAAGCATTAGGCTAATTTGCAGAAAAATAATATCATAGTTGAATGAATACATTCTTTGAAAAGCTATCAATGACAGGGAATTAGAGACAGATAGTGCTAAGAACTGAATAGACTGTGTAAAGCTTCTGAGAATAGTTAATTTGTCTATGGTTTCCTTTTGGTTTCATTTACTCAGATTTAGTCTGCATATGGTAAAATGTCAGCTATTAATTACACAGATGATTTACACTCTTTATATGGATTATTTATACTCTTTATGGTTAAGTATGCATATAACCCACCATCTAGATTAAGGTGGGGAATAATTCCATCATCACATATAATTTCCTTATCCTTTCATTCAATAGCATCAACACCTCCTCAGTGAAACCTATTTCTCTGACATCCATATTAATGATACCAATATATACTCATTTAGAAAGGCAAACATTTAAAAACTGATTATATTAGTATTTTTTTTTTACAAAGGGTCTTATTCTCACTTATTAAATTTAAAAATTGGGTTAAAGACGGCAAGTTTGGTTTGACTGATGTTTGTAAAGAAGTTTAATCACACACTGTATAATCCATCCAATGCATACAATCAGTGGCTCTCAGTGTAATCACAAAGTTGTGATTTCATCACCACAATCAACCCCACGCTTCTCAAATATTTGCTTCTCCAAAAAATATAAGGTAATGCTGAATTATCCAAAATAGTTGTTAATAAGCATATAAAAATGAGTCATAAAAACCTCATTTTAACCATTTTTTATACCTGGCCTGACAAAGTTTAATAAGTATATATATATATGTCCTTTAATAAGGATATATATGCATTGAGCTGCATTAATAAAGTAGAATCCTGCTCTCTAAAAATTTTAAAGGTGGTGTTAATGGGGAGATACAACAAACACAAAATTTCCCATTTTTGAAAAGGAGAAAATTAAAACTACTTAGAGATATTATTTCTTTCCAAGGATTCTGAAGAAAACAGAATTTATCATTTCTCGGACTGCAGGTTGCTGCTCTGCCTTAGTGTGGCCTGAATCTGATGTGAGTGAATCATTGCTATGTAACTTCTAAAACCATAAGATGAAAACTTTGATTAATATAATAAAATAACACTAATGTACTTTCAGTTTCTAGACCAGAAGGAAGCCAGAAGAAGATTTGGCAATGCATTCCCCATGGGAAAGTTACTGCCCTGGTTTCAGAATCTCTGATTCTGTGGTGTTATTGTTATCGTATATGTGTGGGAGAGTACGTGAATAACTTTTAGTTGTTTAAGAGACTAGAATAGTTTCAAAAAAACATGCAAATGAAGAGTTAGGTGCAATTGATTTTATCTGCCCTAATAATTATTGGTTGCATATGCTGACAGATTATTTTTATTTCTTACTGAATTGGCAATGTGGACACCAAATAGAAAAATTGAAAACAAATTCTTATACACATTTTATATCAGTAATATGCTCAAAATAAAAAACTTGATTTTTAATATTTAAATGGCCTGTTTAAGTATTAAATTAGGATATTTCTCACTGATTAATTAAATGAGAACAAAAGCTAAAAAATGAATTTCTCATTCCTTCAATTGTCTCATGAGACCATATCACAAATGAGTCTCTTCAGTAAAATGATGGTCACCAGGATTTTTTTTCAAATACTAGTTTTATTTTTTATTTCTCTTAAAATATATTCAGATCATATGTTTAAAAAAGTGTTTATTATTCAGGAAACTCTGCACTGTAAGACACAAAATGGAAGGAAGGAAATCAACATTTAACAAAGCTGTTGGTACCATGCTCTGGTCTTTATTTGTCCTTGGTCAAGGCTAGAATACTAAAGACCTGAAAGATGGACTTTTTGTACTCTAATGATTCTGACGGTTTCTTTAAGGGATTCTTTTATTCATCACTATATAAGCAATGTGGTATTTCCTTTCCTCTTGTATTGCTTGTATCTGGTGCATTTTCCAGGCATTTTCATTCTTGAAGGATTTTGGCATCAGCGTTTTATTTTTTCTCCTTTAAATTGGTGAGTAACATTCTCACAATTTGGGTGAAGAACCTGAAATAGAGGAACTATAAAGTAGGCAAAAATCATATTTGTCATTTAAATTATATATTTCTCCAATATTCTGCATGACCTTGATATTCTCTTTGAAACACTATATTTCTTAGACCATAAATCTCTGAGTTGGATATATATAATTTAAGATGACTACAGTTTTTTCTCTTATTATATAGTCAATAATTATTATTGAATACCTGTTGTGCTTCTGGACTGAGAGATATTTAGAAAAGGATTTGACATATGCAATTTAATAATTGCTGCTAGTTGCAAGGCAACGCTGTAGGTAGTATGTATATGCTATTTCCTAGGAATACCGCTTGGGAGAGCATTGCCCACTGACCCAGGGGAATTATTCTCCATTTTCTAGTTGCTGAGAGGAAACAAGCATAAAATGTAGCCCAAGGGAATTATGCATTAAAACTGGCCAGCATGGATATGTTTTTCTCATCCAATCTTTCTTAAGGCAGATTGCTCCATTCTGAAAGTTATATAAAAGTGTATATGCTGTGTGTATGCATGGGGAGAAAACTCTATTTCTGCAAGACTTAAAATCATACTGAGAATTTTATCTAAGAATTTATTAAATCTGTCTTCAATTTTTTTCCACATAGACTCTTTTCCTCCCTAGATGATTTCTGTTAACATTTTTGTTTCATTAAAATTAAGAAGATTCAGTATAAATATTGACATTTTCAATAGCAGTGAAATTAATTCCCTGGCTGACTCATAAAGTTTCCATCATTTAATATCACTAATAGTCTTTCTGATACCAATATAATAATATTAATAATATTAATTATTAACTAGTAAAATTGTAGGCACAGTTGAGTATTCTATGATTTAGGCTTAGAGCAGTAGGTTTTGACAATATGATAGAAAAACTCTTTTTGCAAATATGTGCTCATAAACTTCCAAATTAATATTTATTTCTTTAAAGATGAAATATAACTTTAAAAACGAAATTAGAACACTAAACCAATACTGTGGTGTAGCAAAAGAAGATATACTTTAGAGTCCCATAATCATATTAATATTTACCAAATACTTATATTAGTTTTGCAATGTTATGGGATTTTGGGGGCCTAAATATAAATCCCCCCAATAAAAAATACTAGAGCACAAACATTCCGAATAAAGTAATTTATTGTGACAATTTTCACATCTCAAATAAAATCCCATATATTGATCAGCAATGGTTAGAATAGACTATTTATGCTAATTTTTCCATCCATAGCAATTTCAGTCTGTAATTTACTGTACTTTTTTAATGAGAATCCATGGTGGAAAATACAAGACTGTGCAAAGAATAACAATGCCAATTATATAAGTGACTTGAAACTGCTACTAACAATCTAAGAGCTTTTATGTCTTCTTTCAATTTCTCTCAGCTTTAATATTTTCTCTCAGATAAATTCAGAATAAAAAATTGTTTTAGTTTATATGTTTTATATGAGAGAAGAGTAAGAAGGCAAATATCTGTGAATGTCATAAATTTGACTTCGTTTTCATCTATAAGCGTTTTTCTTAGGAAAATAAAAGATAGAAAAAGAACCATAGAATATTTGGATAACTCAGGGGTCTTCAGGAATTTCTAAAGCAATGGTACTCAAAATTCTCTGTGTAATTTGCAGTGGAAGATTTTAATGTACACCAGTAATGGGTACTAAGTTTTAAATACCAAATAACAGTAGCACCATCGGAGAGGTACTACAGGAAACAATGAATTCAAAAAGCATTTGCGTTTTTCCATAATTCCAAATGGGAAATCTGTTTCTTTTAAGCATTAGTTCATTGTTTTCTGGCTTCCAGAGTTGCTGTGGAGAAGCAAAATGCCTTGAGAAGTCTTTTTCTTAAATAGATGAAATGCTTGCTTTTGCTCTATATTCCCAATCTCAAGATGTTTTTAAATTTTATTTTCATCCCTAGTGTTCTGAAAGTTTATGGATGTGCCTCTATATTGTCATTTTTCGTTTATTATGGTGTACACCCAGAGGGCCCTTTGAAAATGGAGACATATGTTCTTTATTTCTGGGAAATATTTTTGTACTGTTTATTGTGTCATTTCCTCCCCTTTCTTATGTTGATTCTACTTTTCCATAACAACCTATAATTGCTTTATTCAAGCAAATGCTATTTAGGGTTCATTTTCCACTTAGTGATGTTATGAGTAATAGGGATTCAGTAGTAAACCAGAAGTTTTTACCCTTAAGGAACTAAAATTTTAGCAAGATAGGCAGATGATAAATAGAGACAAATAAATATATGATATAATGTGAAGCAGGAATGATCTCTATGAATAAAATGAAGATATGTAAGGGGAGAGAGTCACTGGGGTGCTGTTTTAGATTAAGGAGTCAGGAAAGCTAACTAGGATTTCAAATGAATTGGCAAAGCGAGAATGAGAATAAAAGAGGGGAGAAGTTGAAGGAAAGAACAAATATGAAAGGCCTTAGGCAGAAAGTCTTGAGCCTGTTAAACAACACCCAGGAGGTCAAAAACCATGGAACAATTAACTAAGGGTAGGAGTGGCAGGAAATGAGATCATCAAAGTCAGATAAGTATTTAGAATATCCGTAATGTAGAGCACTATAGGCAATGGTAAAGAAGATTGGATACATATACATGTCCATAGGATCAGTGAAGAGAAGCCATTAGAACATGGCTTTATTTGACTAATGATGTAGCATCATTTGATTAATATTTTGAAGGATACCTCGAACAGTGGTGCAGATGATGTACTTGAGGGCAGGAGTCTTAGCAGAGAGACCAATTGGAAAATCAGAAGTGATCACATTCCGAATTTTGAAAGCATTCATTGGGATTAAAGGATTGGATATGGAATCACCCTTTGACTAGAACAACTGGGTGAATAGTTGAAACTCTCAAAGTTATTCTTGTTTGAGCCCCCTAATCTTATCTTTTGTCAAATATTCTGTAGTTCATTTTCTCTTTGTTCTACTTTCTGGAAGATTCCCTTGACTTTCTGAATGATAACTCTTTATTTATTTATTTATTATTTATTTGGTTTAATTTTTGCCATAATATATTCCTTTTACTCTTTTATGAATGTGATATGTTCTCAGTGTTTTGAGGATACCTGTACACACACACACACACACACAAACACACACACACACATATGCTTTTTTTGCATCCTTTATGATTTTCTTAAAGTGGTTTATGTTGGCCTTTCTCTTTGATTCCACAGGCTTTTCTAAAGTGTCTGATAATGTTTGGTGATTCAGTCAAATATAAGAATGACCCCCAAATCCTGATTAATATAGAAGGTACAGATAAACATTGTGAGAATTGACATGTTTATGTTATGTGATCCTACCATCCAGAATATACTACATTCTCCAACTATTTAAGTAAACTTTAATTGATTTCAACAAAACTTTATCAGTGTATCTGTGAATAATGGCAATTTCATTTCTTTCTTTATGTTTCTTATGTCTTTTATCACTTTTTTTTTTTTTAATTCAGTTTTATTGAAATATATTCACAAACCATACAGTCATCCATGGTATACAATCAACTGTTCACAGTATGATCATATAGTTATGCGTTCATCACCACAATCTATTTCTGAACATTTTCCTTACATCAGAAAGAATCAGAATAAGAATAAAAAATAAAAGTGAAAAGAGAATACCCAAACCATCCCCCCATCCCACCCTATTTGTCATTTAGTTTTTACTCCCATTTTTCTACTGATTTTTTTTCAATTTTTTAACTTTGTTTATAAAAAAATTAAAAACAAACAGGCAAACAACAACCAAAAAAACCCCACAACATTTCAAACAAAGCAATGGATTAAGGAAAACAAATAACCTAAAATAATTACTTTGCTTCCAATATGTTCCTACCATACCCCAAGAAAATTAATAAACCATGTCCAAACAGAGGAGTAAGAAAAACAAATAATCTAAAATAACTACATTGCTTCCAACATGTTCCTACCATACCCCAAGAAAATTAACAACCCCTAAGAAAACAAAGGAATAAGAGAAAAAAAAACCTAAAATAACTCTATTGCTTCCATCATGATCTTACTATATCCAAGAAAGTTTACAAACCATAATCATTCCTGAGCATTCCCATAACATTGAGATTACCCTCCATAGTTTATCTGTTCTTATTAGATTATCATTCCCCCTCCACTAATTGGTATCTCTAGGTCCCCTACATTCTACAGTATAAAACATTGTACATTTTTCACAGAATTCACATTAGTGGTAACATACAATATCTCTCTTTTTGTGCCTGGCTTATTTTGCTCAGCATTATGTCTTTTTTTTTTTTTTTTTTTTTTTTTATCTTCATTTTATTGAGATATATTCATATACCACGCAGTCATACAAAACAAATCGTACTTTCGATTGTTCACAGTACCATTACATAGTTGTACATTCATCACCCAAATCAATCCCTGACACCTTCATTAGCACACACACAAGAATAACAAGAATAATAATTAGAGTGAAAAAGAGCAATTGAAGTAAAAAAGAACACTGGGTACCTTTGTCTGTTTGTTTCCTTCCCCTATTTTTCTACTCATCCATCCATAAACTAGACAAAGTGGAGTGTGGTCCTTATGGCTTTCCCAATCCCCTTGTCACCCCTCATAAGCTACATTTTTATACAACTGTCTTCGAGATTCATGGGTTCTGGGTTGTAGTTTGATAGTTTCAGGTATCCACCACCAGCTACCCCAATTCTTTAGAACCTAAAAAGGGTTGTCTAAAGTGTGCGTAAGAGTGCCCACCAGAGTGACCTCTCGGCTCCTTTTGGATTCTCCCTGCCACTGAAGCTTATTTCATTTCCTTTCACATCCCCATTTTGGTCAAGAAGATGTTCTCCGTCCCACGATGCCAGGTCTACATTCCTCCCCGGGAGTCATATTCCACGTTGCCAGGGAGATTCACTCCCCTGGGTGTCTGATCCCACGTAGTGGGGAGGGCAGTGATTTCACCTTTCAAGTTGGCTTAGCTAGAGAGACAGGGCCACATCTGAGCAACAAAGAGGCATTCGGGAGGAGGCTCTTAGGCACAACCATAGGGAGGCCTAGCCTTTCCTTTGCAGCAACCATCTTCCTAAGGGTAAAACCTGTGGTAGAGGGCTCAACCCATCAAACCACCAGTCCCCTATGTCTGTGGTCATGTTAGCAACCATGGAGGTGGGGTAGGCGAATACCCCTGCATTCTCCACAGGCTCCTCAAGGGGGCACTGCATCTTTTTTCTTTTCCTTTTTTTTTTTTTTTAACTTTCCCTTCTTTTTTAAATCAACTGTATGAAAAAAAAGTTAAAAAGAAAACAAACATACAATAAAAGAACATTTTAAAGAGACCATAACAAGGGAGTAAGAAAAAGACAACTAACCTAAGATAACTGCTTAACTTCCAACATGTTCGCACTTTACCCCAAGAAAGTTACCTAATAGAGCAACATTTCTGTGAACTTGCTCCTACTATATCCATCAGAAATTAACAGACCATAGTCATTCCTGGGCATCCCCAGAACGTTAAATAGCTTATCTGTTCTTCTTGGATTATTGTTCCCCCTTCCTTAATTGCTCTCTATTGCTAGTTCCCCTACATTCTACATTATAAGCCATTTGTTTTATATTTTTCAAAGTTCACATTAGTGGTAGCATATAATATTTCTCTTTCTGTGCCTGGCTTATTTCGCTTAGCATTATGTCTTCAAGGTTCATCCATGTTGTGATATGTTTAACGAGATCGTTCCTTCTTACTGCAGCGTAGTATTCCATCGTGTGTATATACCACATTTTATTTATCCACTCATCTGTTGAAGGACATTTGGGTTGTTTCCATCTCTTGGCAATTGTGAATAATGCTGCTATGAACATTGGCGTGCAGATATCTGTTCGTGTCACTGCTTTCCGATCTTCCGGGTATATACCAAGAAGTGCAATCGCTGGGTCGAATGGTAACTCTATATCTAGTTTTCTAAGGAACTGCCAGACTGACTTCCAGAGTGGCTGAACCATTATACAGTTCCACCAACAGTGAATAAGAGTTCCAATTTCTCCACATCCCCTCCAGCATTTGTAGTTTCCTGTTTGTTTAATGGCAGCCATTCTAACCGGTGTTAGATGGTATCTCATTGTGGTCTTAATTTGCATCTCTCTAATAGCTAGTGAAGCTGAACATTTTTTCATGTGTTTCTTGGCCATTTGTATTTCCTCTTCAGAGAACTGTCTTTTCATATCTTTCGCCCATTTTATAATTGGGCCGACTGTACTATTGTCATTGAGTTGTAGGATTTCTTTATATATGCAAGATATCAGTCTTTTGTCAGATACATGGTTTCCAAAAATTTTTTCCCATTGAGTTGGCTGCCTCTTTACCTTTTTGAGAAATTCCTTTGAGGTGCAGAAACTTCTAAGCTTGAGGAGTTCCCATTTATCTATTTTCTCTTTTGTTGCTTGTGCTTTGGGTGTAAAGTCTAGGAAGTGGCCACCTAATACAAGGTCTTGAAGATGTTTTCCTACATTATCTTCTAGGAGTTTTATGGTACTTTCTTTTATATTGAGATCTTTGGTCCATTTTGAGTTAATTTTTCTGTAGGGGGTGAGGTAGGGGTCCTCTTTCATTCTTTTGGATATGGATATCCAACTCTCCCAGCCCCATTTGTTGAAAAGACCATTATGACTCAGTTCAGTGACTTTGGGGGCCTTATCAAAGATCAGTTGGCCATAGATCTGAGGGTCTATCTCCGAATTCTCAATTCGATTCCATTGATCTATATGTCTATTTTGTGCCAGTACCATGCTGTTTTGGCAACTGTGGCTTTATAATAAGCTTCAAAGTCAGGGAGTGTAAGTCCTCCCACTTCGTTTTTCTTTTTTAGAGTGTCTTTAGCAATTCGAGGCATCTTCCCTTTCCAAATAAATTTGATAACTAGCTTTTCCAAGTCTGCAAAGTAGGTTGTTGGAATTTTGATTGGGATTGCATTGAATCTGTAGATGAGTTTGGGTAGAATTGACATCTTAATGACATTTAGCCTTCCTAACCATGAACATGAAGTATTTTTCCATCTTTTAAGGTCCCCTTCTATTTCTTTTAGTAGAGTTATGTAGTTTTCTTTGTATAGGTCTTTTACATCTTTGGTTAAGTTTATTCCTAGGTACTTGATTTTTTTAGTTGCTATTGAAAATGGTATCTTTTTCTTGAGTGTCTCTTCAGTTTGTTCATTTCTAGCATATAGAAACATTACTAACTTATGTGCATTAACCTTGTATCCCGCTACTTTGCTAAATTTGTTTATTAGCTCTAGTAGCTGTATCGTCGATTTCTCAGGGTTTTCTAGATATAAGATCATATCATCTGCAAACAATGACAGTTTTACTTCTTCTTTTCCAATTTGGATGCCTTTTATTTCTTTGTCTTGCCGGATTGCCCTGGCTAGCACTTCCAGCACAATGTTGAATAACAGTGGTGATAGTGGGCATCCTTGTCTTGTTCCTGATCTTAGAGGGAAGGCTTTCAGTCTCTCTCCATTGAGTACTATGCTGGCTGTGGGTTTTTCATATATGCTCTTTATCATGTTGAGGAAGTTTCCTTCAATTCCTACCTTTTGAAGTGTTTTTATCAAAAAGGGATGTTGGATTTTGTCAAATGCTTTTTCAGCATCTATTGAGATGATCAATTGATTTTTCCCTTTTGACTTGTTAATGTGTTGTAATACATTGATTGATTTTCTTATGTTGAACCATCCTTGCATGCCTGGAATGAACCCCACTTGGTCATGGTGTATGATTTTTTTAATGTGTCTTTGGATTCGATTTGCAAGTATTTTGTTGAGGATTTTTGCATCTATATTCATTCAGGAGATTGGCCGGTAGTTTTCCTTTTTTGTAACATCTTTGCCTGGTTTTGGTATTAGATTGATGTTAGCTTCATAAAATGAGTTAGGTAGTGTTCCATTTTCTTCAATGTTTTGAAAGAGTTTGAGTAACATTGGTGTCAATTCTTTCTGGAAAGTTTGGTAGAATTCCCCTGTGAAGCCATCTGGCCCTGGGCATTTATTTGTGGGAAGATTTTTGATGACTGATTGGATCTCTTTGCTTGTGATGGGTTGGTTGAGGTCTTCTATTTCTTCTCTGGTCAGTCTAGGTTGTTCATATGTTTCCAGGAAATTGTCCATTTCCTCTACATTATCCAGTTTGTTGCCATACAGTTGTTCATAGTATCCTCTTATAATTTTTTTAATTTCTTCAGGATCTGCAGTTATGTCACCTTTTTCATTCATTATTTTGTTTATATGGGTCTTCTCTCTTTTTGATTTTGTCAGTCTAGCTAGGGGCTTGTCAATCTTGTTGATCTTCTCAAAGAACCAACTTTTGGTGATATTAATCCTCTCTATTGGTTTTTTGTTCTCTATGTCATTTATTTCTGCTTTAGTCCTTGTTATTTCTTTTCTTGTACTTGGTTTAGGATTGGTTTGCTGTTCATTTTCTAGCTTCTTCAGTTGATCCATTAGTTCTTTGATTTTGGCTCTTTCTTCCTTTTTAATATATGCGTTTAGTGCTATAAATTTCCCCCTTAGCACTGCTTTTGCTGCATCCCATAGGTTTTGGTATGTTGTGTTCTCATTTTCATTCGTCTCTATATATTTAGCAATTTCTCTTGCTATTTCTTCTTTAACCCATTGATTGTTTAGGAGTGTGTTGTTTAACCTCCAGGTATTTGTGAATTTTCTAAGTCTCTGATGGTTATTGACTTCTAATTGTATTCCATTGTGGTCAGAGAATGTGCTTTGAATAATTTCAATCTTTTTAAATTTATTGAGGCTTGTTTTATGTCCCAGCATATGATCTATTCTGGAGAAAGTTCCATGAGCACTAGAAAAGTATGTGTATCCTGGTGATTTGGGATATAATGTCCTGTATATGTCTGTTAAATCTAATTCATTTATCAGATTGTTTAGGTTTTCAGTTTCCTTATTGGTCTTCTGTCTGGTTGATCTATCTATAGGAGAGAGTGATGTGTTGAAGTCTCCCACAATTATTGTGGAAACATCAATTGCTTCCTTTAGTTTTGCCAGTGTTTCTCTCATGTATTTTGTGGCACCTTGGTTGGGTGCATAGACATTTACGATTGTTATTTCTTCTTGCTGAATTGCCCCTTTTATTAGTACGTAGTGGCCTTCTTTGTCTCTCAAAACATCCCTGCATTTGAAGTCTATTTTATCTGAGATTAATATTGCTACACCTGCTTTCTTTTGGCTGTAGCTTGCATGAAATATTTTCTTCCATCCTTTCACTTTCAGTTTCTTTGTGTCCCTGTGTCTAAGATGAGTCTCTTGTATGCAACATATTGATGGTTCATTTTTTTTGATCCATTCTGCGAATCTATATCTTTTAATTGGGGAGTTTAATCCATTTACATTCAACGTTATAACCGTGAAGGCATTTCTTGAATCAGCCATCTTTTCCTTTGGTTTATGTTTGTCATATTTTTCCCCTCTGTCTATTAATATCCTTTATTGTACCCATACCGAATCTCTTTAGTACTGAACCTTTCTCCAAGTCTCTCTGTCCTTTCTTTGTTTCTCTGTCTGTAGGGCTCCCTTGAGTATCTCCAGTAGGGCAGGTCTCTTGTTAGCAAATTCTCTCAGCATTTGTTTGTCTGTGAAAAATTTAAGCTCTCCCTCAAATTTGAAGGAGAGCTTTGCTGGATAAAGTATTCTTGGCTGGAAATTTTTCTCACTCAGAATTTTAAATATATCGTGCCACTGCCTTCTTGCCTCCATGGTGGCTGCTGAGTAGTCACTACTTAGTCTTATGCTGTTTCCTTTGTATGTGGTGAATTGCTTTTCTCTTGCTGCTTTCAGAACTTGCTCCTTCTCTTCTGTGTTTGATAGTGTGATCAGTATATGTCTCGGAGTGGGTTTATTTGGATTTATTCTATTTGGAGTTCGCTGAGCATTTATGATTTGTGTATTTATGTTGTTTAGAAGATTTGGGAAGTTTTCCCCAACAATTTCTTTGAATACTCTTCCTAGACCTTTACCCTTTTCTTCCCCTTCTGGGACACCAATGAGTCTTATATTTGGATGTTTCATATTATCTATCATATCCCTGAGGTCCATTTCAATTTTTTCAATTTTTTTCCCCATTCTTTCTTTTATGCTTTCATTTTCCATTCTGTCATCTTCGAGGTCACTGATTCGTTGTTCAACTTCCTCTAGTCTTGTACTATGAGTGTCCAGAATCTTTTTAATTTGGTCAACAGTTTCTTTAATTTCCATAAGATCATCCATTTTTTTATTTAGTCTTGCAATGTCTTCTTTATGCTCTTCTAGGGTCTTCTTGATTTCCTTTATCTCCCGTACTATGGTCTCATTGTTCATCTTTAGTTCTTTCAGTAGCTGCTCTAGGTGCTGTGTCTCTTCTGATCTTTTGATTTGGGTGCTTGGGCTTGGGTTATCCATATCGTCTGGTTTTTTCATATGCTTTATAATTTTCTGTTGTTTTTGGCCTCGTGGCATTTGCTGAGCTTTATAGGGTTCTTTTAGGATTTGTAGACCAATTGAAGTCCTTATCTCTAATTTATCAGATCTACAGCTTCGTGGAGTACACTTTCTCTAACTAACCAGCAGGTGGCGTCCACGAACCACCTGTTCTCCACAAGCCAGTTCTCCCCTGCTTAGCCTTTTTGGTGAGTGGGGGAGTGAGTCTTGTGGGGTCCAATTGGTGTACCAAGCTTGCGTGTGTAGTTGGTGTTGCCTGCCCTGTATATGGGGCGTGTTTCTGGGCAGTCAGGGAGGGGGGGAGTGGCTCTAACAATCAAATCTCCCTGGTGATCCTAGAGTTTTAAAGCTGCTGCAATAGTCTAATCCTTCAGTTCAGTCCTGCCACAGTTTGTCTCTGCCACTGACCCACAAGTCCTTGGTATTGGCATATGGCTCCTGAGACTTGCAAGTTGGCCCCTCTTCCAGGCTGTGCACCCCGGGTCCTCTGTTGAGGGATGGCTGTGCTATGTCACAGGTGAGTGCCGTCCCCCCAGGGCAGTTCTGGGCTGCTGGGCTGTGTAGGGAGGCTCCCAGTCTGCTGAAATGATGGCTGAATGGGGCTTTGTTAATTCACACTGCTCTACCTTCCCAACTCTGGGACAATCAGCTGAGGTTGCAGGGAAGGCTAATGTTCACGCCCAGTTTTGTGGTGTGTGCCTGTTATTTGAAGCACTTCCGTCACACTGGGTTGTCTGGGGCAGTTCTGGGCTATGGGGCTGGCGATGGGCAGGAGTGTTTCCTGTCCACCAGGATGATGGCTGTGAGTGGACACCCCCCTTTTCTTGGGAAGTTGTGGTGTTTAGTGAATTTTCTCAGCCACTGGATTATTGAGTTTTGTCTCAGAGCTCTCCTAGTTCTGCTCTTGACTTGACCTGACCAAATAGCAAGTCTTTGAAGCTTTCTGTATTGGGCTTCTTAGAGTAATTGTTTTAGAAAAAGAAAAAAGGATTAAAAAAAACAAAAAAAAACAAAAAAAAAAAAACGGGCCCTCCTCAGAGATCTAGTGGGTTATTGAAATGCTAAGAGACAAAGCAACCAGGGCCATTAAGGAAAGGTCCACAGGGCAGAGAGATCAGCTTTTCTTCGGGATTTGCATATGCACCTCAGGGCCCTTCCCCTTTCTGTGTTCACCAGAACTCCAAAAATCCTCCACTTTTATTTTGGAGTTTTTCATGTTGTTTTTTTTCTATGCCTGTCTCCTCTCTGCTGGGCTGGCTGCTCTCAGATTCTCTGGTGTCTGGTCTCAGTCTATCTATGGTTGGAGTTTGAATCAGTAGAATGAGTTTCCGATAAGGGCAGCCACTGCAGTTCTCCCTTCTCCTTCCCGGAGCTGACAGCCCCTCCTCCCCCGGGACTGAGCCTGGCAGGGAGGGGCGCGGGTCCCCTGGCGGCAAAAACTTACAGATTTCGCTGATCTCAGCAGTTCCACGTTTTCATGAGTGTTGTATGAAGTATGCCCAAAGTCAGATTGCTCTGTGGTGTCCAGTCCACGCAGTTCCTGGCTTTCTACCTACTTTCCTGGAGGAGTAACTAAAACATACAGCTCACCAGTCTGCCATCTTGCCCCGCCTCCTTTTATCATTCTTTGTTGCCTTAATATACTAGCTAGAACCTCCAGTATAGCGTTGAATAAAGTTGTGATATTAAGCATCTTTCATTTACAACTCGAGGAGACATACCTCAAATTTTTACCATTAAGTTTTAGATTTATTGGAGATTTTGATTTGTACATTCTCAGAATAGGAAGGATCTTTTCCATTTCTAGTTTGCTGAGATTTTTTTTTAGTACTTCATGACTGTTGACATATCAAATGTGTTCTCCACATCTATTGAGGTGACCATGTAATATTTTGTCCTTTGTTAGCAGGATAAAATACATTGACTGACTCACAATTTGCGCGATTTCATTATCATTCCATTTGTAATACTTTCTTATTTATATATTTTTCTTTGACCTATGTATGATTTAGAAATATGTTTCAAGTTTATGCACATCTGTTTCTTTGTCTGGATTTCTCTCTACCATTTTAGTTTTCTTTGTTTTGTTTTTTTTTTTTCCTTTGGTTTATGTCTTTCATGATTATTTTCTGTCTCTTGTTGCTCTTTATTGGGTGGTTTTGCTTTCCTTTTTTCCCCTCTACTAATTTCAATATTAAATGCTCCCATTATATATTTAAAAAATATTTACTCTGGAAATTTTTCAATGCCTATATTGGTGATTTAGTTTTAGGTCTCTTGAAACTCACAAAAGATTATGATTTTTTTTAGCATTTAGTGTTTATATTTGTCTTTATTTTACCATTTTATTTGCTCATTATTCCTTCTTGCAATCCAGTTTTTCCACTGTTAAAAATTGTCTTCTGCCTTCATTCATCTTTAGAATTTCCATTAGTGAGAATCGGTGGAGTAAACACTTTCAGTTTTTGTTTGCTTGGTTTTGTTTTGTTTTTGTTTTTTCCTTCTTCAAAAAGTCTACGTAGACAATGTTTCATGTCCATTGTTATATTATTCAGGGTTCAGAAGAGAAACAGAACTGCCAGGATATATATGTGTATTGTGTGTGTATATATAAATATATATATGCTTATATAGACATATATCTTATACAAATAGTAAAAGATTTATTATATGAATTGGTTCACATGATCATGGAGGTTATCAAGTTGAAATTTCATAGAGCAGGCCACAAATTGGGAACTTCAATGAAGGTTTAGATGAATTCACCAGGAAAAGCTGACTGGCTGGAGTAGAGATGGAAATACTTTCTAACTGCTAAAATACTCAGTTTTCCTTTTAAGGCCTTCAGCTGATTGAATAACACTTCTGTCATTGCTGAAGGCAGTCTACTTTTAAATTAAGTATAGATGCAATCAACTGACTAATGTTTTAAATCTATGAAATGTCTTCATAGTGATAATCAGGCTGGTGCTTGCTTGACCTAACAACTGGACATCATCACTTAACCAAGTTGACACATGGACTTAACCATCACAATTTGTGTCTAACTTGCATTATTCTTTCTTAGAAGCTGTGATGGGTAGACTTTAAGTTGGACACAATTATCCCCACCTCCTGGTATTCATGCCCTTATGTAATCTCCTCCTCTTGAGTGTGGGCAAGACCTGTGACTAGTTTCAAACCAATAGAATATGGTAAGGGCTGCCTTATCCACAATTATATTACATAAGTTGGGAAAGCCAGTCTTGATATCTGACTTCCTCTCTTTCTGGCTTAGAAGAAAGCTGCCATTATATAGGCTGCTCTATGGCAAATAGCTGAAGGCATTCTTTGGCCAACAGCCAGCAAGAAACCAAGATTCTCAGTCCAGCAGACTGCAAGCAACTGAATGCTGCCAACAATCCACATGAGCTTGGAAGGGGATTCTTCCCCAGTTGGGCTTTTGGATAAGAACCCAGTCCTGGTGGACACATTTATTGCAGGCTTGCAGACTTCTGACCAACAAAAACTGTATGATTACAAATGTGCATTGTTTTAAGATGATTTGTTTGCAGTAGTATATTATACAGCAATAGATATAAAACCTATTTTTGATGCCTACATGTGGAGTTCTGTGTAGACTAATACTTAAAAATGTGTGAGCAACTTGGAACTGAACAGAGGAAAGAGGGTCAAAGAATTTTGAGGAAATGATAAAGAAAAGTCTAAATTACCTTGAAAAGACTATTAAAAATCTGGACTTTGAGTATGCTGTCAGTAAGGGTGCAAAAGGAAATGAAAGACATATTATAAACTAGAGAAAAGGGAACATTTGTTATGTAATGGTAGGAAGCACAGCAAAATTGTCACCTATCATTGGGTGGAATGCAGAATATGTACGTTCTTCATGTTGATTGGTTTCTTCATGTTGATTATAGCAAAATATGTTAGAAGAGAGATAAGAATTGTTAAAATAGAAAGGGAGCAGGATTTGATGATTTTTTAAATTCTCAGCCTCTTCAAATTCCCAGGAAGTCCAAAAATTTTTTGAGCACAAATTTTGCCAACGTGGTTGAAAGGGACAGATTATAAAATAAGAGGAGATTTTGGCTCCCCAAAATTCTAGTTTCAGGCAGCAGGGGGGTAAAACTACTCACCTAAGATCATGTGATAAATTTCATTAAATAGGAAAGATTACTCAGTAAGCAGAAACCAGAGTCCAGAGGGTGGAGCTGTAAGCCACTAAGAATTATTCCCAGGCTTTGAAATCTGATCAAGGAGCTCCTAGTGTTTGTCAAGCTGAATTTCAGGACTGCTATGGACCAATGGCTACTTTGTACTTCGCAATGTCCCCATTTTTACATGAGATTTTCCATAGGTGTTCATCTATGCACTTCCCATCATTGGATGTTGGATGTGTGTGGGCAGTAAACATGTCTCTAGTTTTAAAGATTGACAGATCAAATGGAACTATATCCAAGGAGTCTCATGTATACTTGGAACTGATTTGGATGATGCAGTTCTGGACTTTGAATGGATACTGTAATGGGATGAGGCTTTTGGGAAAATTGTGAAGGGATGAGTGATTTTGCTCATATAACTTGGGATATAAATTTTGGGAGACTAGAGGGTGGACTGCAGCACATATACTTTACTATGACACTCAATTATTCCCCCATTCTTGTGCAATCCCCTACTCTTGAGTATAGGCAAGACCTATGAATTTATTACAACCATTTGAATTCTACTTTCTTAAGTTTTCTCTTCCAAATCACAAATTCCCATGTAAGTTGAGTCCCAGTTGCTGATAAACCCAGCTAATTGTTTTTATTTTAATTTTTTTCATTGAAGAATTATTGGTTCACTTTAAAATTTACTTGATTATTTTTTAAAGTTTTCTGATTGTTACTTACAAATTCAGTCCAAAATTTTATTTCTTCAATCACATTAAATATAATTATTTTATATTCTGTGACTTCCTACATCTGAAGTTCTTGCAGGAATGATTAACTGTTTATTGTTTATCCTAGTCCTTATTAACGTGTCCTCTTTTCTTTATATTTTTTGAGCTTCTACTTCTTGAATATTTACGTGTGGATTTCTTTGAGGCTTAAATTGCAAATGGGTTTTCACAGAGAAGATATGCAATTATTTCTGCCAGATCCTTGGGAAGAATAGAATTCCTATAACTGCTTTAAAATATGTTCATAAACAAAAGGGCTTATATTAAGGCCACATAATTGGCTGGGGCTTTTCTGCTCAACAACTCTTGGGGGAGATTTTCTCTCAATTTGGCAATACTGTCCAGGCAGCGTGTTTTCCTTGAAACTTGTCTATGAACAACTTTATTTATAAATTATACTAAAATTAATATCCTGCCCTATAGGAGAGCATTTTGTGCAGGATAGAAAGGGAGGGGGCGTTTTCTTCTCACATGGGAAGGCCCTGATGCCATGAAAATGACAGCTTGGATTTATCCATTTTATCAAGTATCTTTAAGGTAAAAAGCAACTTCCATCTATGCTTCCTTCTTTGGGTTCCTGTTTTAACTTAATGATTGGCTTCAGATTATTACCTATTAACATTTCAGCTCATTAATTCACATTAAATGAGTATTTAAAAAAACATTTTAGCAACATTTTTACGTGTCTTCAGAGGAAGGATTTCCCAGTGTAACTAATCAGCCCTCCTTTTCTAAACAGAATCTCCTCCTAATACTTCATGTCTAAAAACACATTCTACTCCCTTCTGCCTCAGGTCCCAGATTCTCCTGATCATCTTTAAATTCTTAAAGAACTTACAGTCTAAAATTCCAAACTCCTTAACAGACAAGGATTTATTAAACACCCTGTTCTCTTAGTTAAAATTTTATTGTTTTATTCTTCTTAATTGGACCTACTTTTCTGTCATCCAAAGCAGCAAGCATATTCCTTTCCATCAAATTTAATATTAAATAAATGATTTATAATTGATTTTTATTAGAAGAAACCATTCCAGAGCAATATGATTTTCTGCCTTGTTCTTACCTTTAGTCAGTATCAGCAAGTTTTAATTTTGTTGGCCATACCTGGATTTGACCACCAGGTGAGTCTATCCTGCTTCCCATTATAGCAAACTTAGAGGAATTTATGTGTGGAATTCTGCTGATGACCAAATGCTCCTATTCTCCTAAGGAGACAATAGACTGAGATGAAATAGGCATAGTTTCTATTCACATAATAGCAATGATTCTTAATCTAAATACATTGTTGGTCCATAATTATCTCCAAATTTCAACTGAAATTATGGAAACTTTTTTGTCAGATATCTCTTAAATTTCATTGCTAATATACTCTCAAATTCAATTTTAAGGAGATTAATAAGCAATAGGCGTTAAATGCAAAGTTGTTGATTTTACACATTGGTTTCTCTGGCAAATCACAGAAAATAACCCTACTATAGTTAGCCCTTAGCATATAGATTTTTCAGTAGTATACTATCCCTTTCTGTTTCTCTCTCTTTTTTATTTTTTGTTTTTTGTTTGTTTGGACCTTTTTTTAAAGAAAGATTTCTGAATCAAGGGCACAAGTTCTGATTTTGACCCTACCAATTAATTCAAAGATTTTCATTGGGCAAGTCTTTTCCATCCTCTATGCCTGCCTTTCCTTTTATATGAAATGAGAGTTCTATCAAATAGACTACTAAACCTTTTCTTCCCCTAGTCCCTTAGGTTCTCTGTCATATATCTCATGGTTGTCATATAGAACTGTATTGAGTTGCATCGTGTCCTTCAGAAAGATATGTGAAAGTCCTACCTCCCAGTGCCTGTTCATGGGATCTTATTTGGAAATAGAAGTTTACAGAAATAGTCAAGTTAAGATGATATCATGGATTAGGGTGGGCTGCAAATTCAAATACTGGTGTCCTTATTAGGAGAAAGAGATTTGGAGACGTAGAAACAGACATTGGAAGAACACCATGTGAGGATAGAGGCAGAGACAGAGTGATGCTTTTAAAACCAAAGAATGCCAAGGATTACCACCAAACACCAGAAGCTGAAAGAAGCAAGGATGGATGCTCTCCTAGAAACTTAAGATAGAGTGCAGCCCTGCTGACACCTTGATTTCAGATGTATGGCCTCTAAAACTGTGAAAGAATGAATTTCTGTTATTTTAAACCACTCAATTTTTGCTTATTTGTTATGGTAGCCCTAGGAATAAAGCACCAACCTTGTTTCTTCTATAAATCCAGTCATTCATTTCACTAGTCACCAGGACATTTCTTTTGAATATCCTCCTATTGTTATTAAGAGCCCCATGGGAAAAAAAGTTCAAAATTTGAAAATAATTTTCATCCTAGTACAAGATACAGTCATCAGAACAGCAGAGCTTGTAGTTTTAGGGATGAGAAGAAAGAATATTGAAAGTAGTTCAAGGGAGGCAATCATGGTATGTAAAACTAACTCATCTATATCTTGGTTCCCTGACTCATACCTTCTGGAAAGAGGGAAAACAGTGCCATATGGATAAAACATCAACTTAGAACTCTGCTGTAGTTGTTAAGGGATATTGAAATATGTTGCTGGTGCTTATAATTGCAGGGGGGATTTTCATTCTTGCATTCCCTTGTCTATTTCAGTCTGGTTCTGGCATACCACACAATGGAAAACTGAGTCTTTTTGTTCTTTGTCAACGTCTCACAAAACTTCAGATAAAAAAAGTGGGAAAGATGACGACACCCTGCAATATGCTTTTCTCTTGTCTTTGTGCACTAAATGAAAAGGAGAGTTCCAAGCTGCAGAGATATTTTGGGGAAAAGATAGTTATAAATGCAGTAGAGACCATTCTCTTTGCACAACACTCCAAACTCTAGAAATACAAGGAGGGTGGACAATATAATAGAGTAACTTAATAAGTAAACTTCCTTTAGCACCCAAGAAGCAGGGAGGTGATACAACAAAGGTTTTCCTGGAGCCATTAATATGGAAAACAAAACAGGGCAAAAGAGCATGAATGACAGGAAGGACAGGTGCAAAAACATGCATATTTCTAGGATGATGCAGTCAACCACAACTGAGTCAACAAGTGGCTAAAACTTATGGGATCATTAGAGTTACAGAGAGCTGACTTAAAGAATTTTATATGCTATTTGACCTGCCTCAGTTTCAGTGAAAGCAATATATATATATATTTGAAAAGGGGTTGACTGCAAAATCAAGACTCATAGACACAGAAATAGCTATTCCCACCTTATCATTGCTGGGGGGTGGTAAGAGGAATCTTGGTGAATATTTTAAGTATATATTGAAATTACTGAGCCAAATATGCTGAAAAAAAATAATAGATTTGAATTAGAAACTACTTTGACTAAAGTAAGCTGCCTTCCATCAGTAAGGGTACAGGTTTAGAGTAAGAAATTAAATTAAGTTTTAGAAAAAATGCACTTCTGAACAGTTGAATTTTATTAATTGTTATAACTGTTATAACATGTCAAATTATTACACCTACAACTTTTCTGTGTTCATTTGATTGCCGCATGTGCCGGTTTGAATGTATTATGTCCCCCAGAAAAAGCCATATTCTTTGGTGCAATCTTGTGGGGCAGACAGAATAGTGGGGATTAAGTTGGAATGTTTGGATTAGGTTGTTTGCATGGAGATGTGCCCCACCCAGCTGTGGGAGGTGACTCTGGTGGGATACTCCCATGGAGGTGTGGCCCCACCCATTCGGGGTGGGCCTTGATCAGTGGAGCCATATAAAACATGCTGACTCAAAGAGACGGAACGGAGTACAGCTGTGAGTGACGTTTTGAAGAAAAGCAAGCTTGCTAGAGAGGAATGTCCTGGGAGAAAGCCATTTTGAAACCAGAACTTTGGAGCAGATGCCAGCCACATGCCTTCCCAGCTAACAGAGGTTTTCCGGATGCCATTTACCATCCTCCAGTGAAGGTACCTCATTACTGATATGTTACCTTGGACACTTTATGGCCTTAAGACTGTAACTGTATAGCCAAATAAACCCCCTTTTTATAAAAGCCAATCCATCTCTGGTGTTTTGCATTCTGCAGCATTAGCAAACTAGAACACTGCATCTGTTAAGTTTTTTGCATTGATAGCTCCACATAAAACCAAAAATTAACTTGAATTTGGAGGTTTAAGTCTCACCTAACTGAAAAAATTTCCACTTTCATCTAGCCCTGCAATGAGAAGTTTGTATTCTCAGGAGCACAGTAGAGCTATTGGCCTTAATTTTGCTTTTTGCAAAGTAAATACATGCTAGAGAAAAGAACAACTTCCACAGGTGTTTTTGTTTTCTTAGCAACAATCATATTGTAAAGAAAGGAAGATAAACAAACAAAAAGGAGCAAAATACTGTGCTTTGTTTTGCCAAAAACCTAGAAATAGTTTATTCATCCATGTGCCATGAAATGAATTTAAAGGTAGTGAAAACTGAAAACTATCCCCAAACATTTTCAAAGGTCATAGAGTTAGGTGTGACTGAAATGAGTGAGTCCTGTAATGTGAAAGATATCTTACAAACATCTGTTAAATTTTTCCAGCTGAGTTTTAAGAGAAGCTAAATTCCAGAAATATGTAATCTCTTTAGGAAAAAAATAAAGAGATATGGCTTTAATCAACTGAGAAGAGGCTGAAACCCCACTACCTTTCATAATTATTTTGTAGGTTCCCAGGACAATAAATAATGAAAAAATGTAGGTCACTAAGCATTGATGGTTATATCTGACTCAGAAGGATTTTGAATCAAGCTTTGAATGTGGTATACAAGTATAGAGGTAAATGCTAATTTTGGTTAATAATTTGTTGTTTCTGCATTTAATATAGTATTGCTTGGTTTTTAAGCAGATATTAAATTAGTTTATAATCTTAGAATTGATGATTGTAGCAAATACCTAGGATCTGGGAAGATATCTGCAGGGTGAATCTAAATTCTGTTGGGGGCACTATGAAGCAAAATTGGATCAAAGTCTTTTATATTAGCTGGCCTGTATGAGATTCTTCCATAATATTATAGTTCAATCAGAGATGTCTTATAATACAAACTGTTCATACACTGGAATCAAACTCTCTGGGCTCATATCCATGCTATGTCCCTGACTACATTTGTGTAAACTTGAGAAGGTTAAACTCTCTATTCCATAGTGTTCTTATTTGTAAAATGATAAAAACAGCATCTACGCTTCATAAAGTTATAGTGAAGATTAGATAAGGTTATAAAGAAAAGCACTTATAATAGTTTCTAACTCTGTTAATACATATTAGTACTTGCCTGATGGGGCCTAGTGTTCTATTGTGGTAAGTTCCTATTGTGTTCCTACATATTATTATATATTTGTGTTTTCCAACCTACTAGTGAAAATGTTTTTTACAGTCTCCATATTTTCTTTCTTCACTCAAAACATCCATTCTCCAAATAGCAGGCAAAATCCATTTAAAAGTACATATCATTATAATTGTACTATTAACTATAGTCCATGGTGTACATTAGGGTTCACTGTCTGTGTTGTAGTCCTATGTTTTTTTTTCTGATTTTTATTCTAGTAACATATATACAACCTAAAATTTTCCCTTTTAGCTACATTCAAACATATAATCAGTGCTGGTAATTACATTCATAATATTGTGCTACCACAAAAAATAAATAAAAATAAAATGAAAACTGAAAATAAAAATGCATACTAACTTAGACTACACCCTTGCTTTAAAAATCTCGAGGTCTTGGATTGCTTTTAGAATAAAATCTCAAAATTTTCTACAACCTATATTATTTGTCCAAGCTAACCATTACCTTTTTATAGAGCCTTTTCTTAACCACCATTAAGAACTAGCTCCAACACCAACATTTATCACCACAGTCGATTCATGTGCACCCATGTGAACACAAATACATACACGCACACTGCACACACATTTTGCCTATCATTGCAACTTGTTATATAGTGTTTTTGCATTTCTTATATTGTGTTTTATTTATTTCTTTACTGGATTATTATCTGTAACCTTATTAAGAAAATAAGCACCATGAAGTTTGGGACCTGACTTTCTTGTTCATCAATGTATTAAATCTAATGCAAAGCATCATACTTAATACATTATATATATACACACATTATATATATAAATATTTATGTTCATTAAATAAATGAGCATAAATAATAAGTTTCTTTATGAGCTGCCTAATAATTTTGTTCCAGGAGACTCCACATAACAGTCCAAATGGTTTTTTCAGCTAAGTAGTCACAGACCAGGTTTGCCATTTGACTCCACCCATCCAAAAGAGGATCAGTTGTAACTGTTCAGATCTTTCTGTGGAGGAGAACATGATAAAGATGGAGACAATCATATGGATATCATCTAGACAGTATAAGACAATTTTCCCCAAGTTTATATCCTTTCCTTTACTTCTTTAATTCCTAAGAAGTTTTAGGTTTCTTTGAAAAGAGATGTGTTTATCCAAATCTATGGAAGCAGAACTTTCATTAGTACAGCCAATTCACCTATGTTTTCACAAAGCTCTACAGATTATTCTATTCTACATCCCTAATCAAGAAATCCTGCTTTGCATTATGCCTGGGTTCAAATAATAGTTGGCATTTAGAGCAAGATATAAAACCGCAGCCTGCTACTTAGGTTAATCCATTGAATATGAAATATCTGGTGAGACTCCCCAAAGCAATCAATTCAGCATGATCTGTACTTCCCAATGGAGGTATCAAATCAGACTGAATTAGATAAGTAAGAAGTTCCATGCAGAAGCCATTATTTATCTCCAAGGGAGGGAAGCAGGACTCCAATAAGTACGTGCTTTAAACTCATCCATTATCCAAACTATATTTGAAGAGGTTGTAAGAAACGTATAGATTTCTCTCTCAGAGTTTTTATCTGTTCAGATTACAAATATCAATAAAGTTGTGTTATGTTTGAAAACTGAAAACAGATGGGCATAAAAGAATATATGCTTCTTATAGTTACATGATCACTGTTATGAACTACATATCCATTTGAAGAATATATAAAAAAAAATTCTAAATGCACTTTTAGAAGTTATAGTAAAAACAATACTATTGTGAAAGATGTCCTGATAGCCTGCTGTCCCAAATTGATGATGGACATAGACACTGATTATCCTATAGAGGAACCCAAATGTGATAGTTAGTTCATGTGTCAACTTGGCCAGGTGATGGTGTCCAGGTGATTGGTCAAGCAAGCACTGGCCTAACCATTACTGCAAGTACATTTGTGGCTGGTTAATAAACCAGAAGGCTGGTTTAATAAATCATCAGTCAATTGGCTGCAGCTGTGACTGATTACATCAACAAAGGGCGTGTCTTCTGCAATGAGAGAATTCAATCAGCTGGATTTAATCCAATCAGTTGAAGACTTTTAAGTGAGAAAGTTAGAGGACTTTCACTTCTTGTTTGGCTAGCCAGAGAAGCATTTCCTGAGGAGTTTATGGAACACCTTCATCAGAGTTGCCAGTTCACTGCTGAGGAGTTCATCCGAACACCTTCATTGGAGTTGCCAGTTTGCTGCCTGCCCTTCAGAATTTGGACTAGTACATACCCACAGTTTGTGTGAGACACTTTTATAAAATCTTATATTTATAGATATCTCTTGTTGATTCTGTTTCCCTAGAGAACCCTAACTAATATACCAAGTCTCTTGTTGATCTTATGGATCGTGCATGTGATGAAGCTAGCTAAGTGGGATCTTAAGAGCATCTGATAACTCAGTCTAGTTGTATGTGGAGACATGGTGAATGGAGTGTTTAAGCCCTAATGTATCAAGGTTTATTTGTAGATTCATCCATTCATTCAATCCATATTTATTGAGTGTCTACTATGTTCCAAAGATCATCAAGGGATATATCAGAGAAAAACAGCAACAATAACAACAAAAACAAAACCAAATTTTTTTTTCCTGGAGTAGAGGAAAATAGATCAAACTAAATAAATAAGTAAATAACATAATAAGTTAGAAAGAGGCTAAGTGCTGTGAGTAAAACATCAATCATGGAAGAGGGGTTATGCTGGGGAGAGAGTTACCATTGTAAGTAATTGTGGTCAGGTGGGGTCTCAGTGAGAGGGTGATATTTTAGTAAAGGTTTGAAGGACTGGAAGATTTAAGTCAAGCTAATTATAAGATCAGAATGCTCCAGGAAAAGGAAATAGAGCAAAAGTCTTCAAGTGGGATATGTCTGGAGTGTTAAAGGGATAGAAGGGATTCTGAGTAGAAAATGCAAGAGCAGAATAATAGGAGATGAAGTTGGAGAATTAGCAAGAGAACACCTTTTATAGAGCCTTATTTGACTTTTACTTTGAGTAAAATGTAACATGGGGGGGGCAGAAGGTTCAAAATAGGAGTGACATGATTTGATTAAACATTTTGCAGGATCCATGTGGCCTTGCTGTTGGGAATAGAGAATAAGGGTGCAAGCATAGAAGCAGGATGGTAGACCCTTACACAGTCTATCTGGTGGAAGAAAATGTGGCTTGAACCAGAGGGACAGGCTTGGACCAGATGATGGTGAGAGAGTTGGGATTTATTTGGAAGGATTTCCTGAAAGATTGGATATAAGTTTTGAGAAAACTAAAGATCAAAAGGCTCTTACTCTCAAGGATAATACCTGAGATTAGGAGACTATGAATTGAAACAGATTGGAATGAGAATCATGATTATGATTTGAATATGTTATTTTGAGATACATTTTAGGCATTTGGTTTGATTTGTAAGGACAAGAGGGAACATAGGAAGAATTTTATGGGCAAGACCTCTACTGAGCTTCATAAATATATTGGAATTCTTTTAAATAATTATTTTATTTTCAATTATATTTAAACAAAGTGTTTTCAAGGTCATTTATTAATGCAAATATTTAAATTTGTCCCTCCAGTATTAAATTTATTTTATCTTAATCAATTTAGGAATGGTGAGAAGATGTGTCTGTTCTAAAAATTGAATAATCTGTAGGTTTAGTTATGATCTTTTTTAAACACAATTGATTCTTTCTGCATACTCCTTAAGTATTAAGCAAATGTTAATTTTTCCCCCATTTATCTACACAATATAAGAATCCTCTCAAATTAATAAATTGCATGTTGCTATCTACCTCTGAATGTTCATTAGCAACTTAGTAGCAGTTCCGATTAAGGGAGATCTATTATTGTTTTTTTAAAAGAAAATATGTAAATCCTAGAAAGCATCTGATAATAACATTTCATATGGAAATATGTTAAGGAAAAAGTTTCTATTTTGCTTATCAACTCATCTTGGTAAAAAGGATAATAAAACTTTCTTAAAAATTTATTTTGTGTTAAATAAAACAATTAAAAAATAAAATTAAGCACTGAAAAAACATTGCAACATTTCTATCAAATCCTGCTAAAATATATATAAGGTACTCAGTATTCAAAATAAATTGTGATGTTTAAGTAAGACATACTTTACTTTATTGATTCTAACATACATATCAGGATATGTCTTACAACTTGAATTGGCAGTACTTGTCTTTTTTTAGTTGTGCATAAACTAAAGGTGTTATAATCAATAAAATGTTAAATTAAATATATTTTGGTATACTAACAGTTGTTTTTGAAATGTTAGCATTAGTCTAATACTCAACTAGATTTCTTGATTGCTGGGCATTTCTCTCTCTCTTTTTAGATGAAGATACTAGGAGCTACAGAAGTCAAGTCATTTGCCAAAATCATCCAGGTAGTAAATGACAGAAACAGATTCACACCTAGGTCCTACTCCATCAAAAGTCCTGATTTTATTCATTATTCTGTATTTATTTAAATAGATTTATTTATTTATTTATTTATTTATTTATTATTCTGTATTTATTTAAATAGCTTTTCCATAGTAACAATGGATTGACGTTTGATGAAGCTAGCTCCTAGCTTTTGAAAGCCAATACCTAGGGTGGAGCTGAGAGGAAGCAAATAGAAAAATGAATAGTCTGGCAATTCATTTTTCCAGTTGACTTAAAGGTTAGCCTACCACACTTAGTGTCTGATTCCTGACATTTGATAGTGACCTCATGATCTCCACACAGTTAGGTAGTCATAATATCTAGTCCAAATTCTTCCAAGCCACCTCTGGCATAACTACCTGAGAAATTCTCTGCAAGTGATGAATCTTGATAACATTAACAAAGGAATCCTTATTCCTTGAGTTATAACCCTCAGTTTTTCAGCTACCAATGTTGGATTTCTCAGCTATTAACATTATTCATTTAATACACTGCATAGGTTTGGGGTACATCAGGTTTCCAACAACAGCTCAGGAATGTGGAAGACAATTTTTAATGATAACACTAGTTCTGCTCCTGGCCAACATAAACAACATCTATTCATGATTGAAACTATACCTCCAGCAGTGAACTTAGATGGACCACCAAATCCTATAACTATAAATACTTCTTCAAAGAAATAATTGATATATAAGATAAAAAATAACTCCTGATGATGATGGATATATTTAAAACTCAGTGGTACTATCTGAAAGGAATGTATCATACAGATAGGATGTCACAAATGATTCTGAGCCACTTGTAAGTGAAAGCAGAATCATATATAATTGGATATTGCTTTCAACATTTTATTTTTAAATTATATGCATTCCTGCCAGACTAATTTCCTCTCTGGGTGGTGTGAGATTCCAGTAAATACCAAAGAAGAAGACTGAAAGTGATTCCAAATTAGATAGTAATTTGGACCCAAAATTTTGTCTAAAGATAATCCTGATCTCAATGAGGAAGAAGTATAAAATGTGTGGCTGAAACAGTCAGTTGCAAATAAGCAAGCCAAAAAGGAAAAGTTAAACTATATTTTGGGAGCCAAGAGGTAAGCAAAAACGGCAAAGGAGAAGATAATCCTAAATAAGAAGGAGTGAGGGAAGAAAAAAGAGGAGATAGACATGGATATAGGGTTTGGCTAGTAGGAGTGAAATATTACAAATCCATTATTGTAGCCATTAAATGTTATTTAAGTAGTTTGCTTTCTCCTACATCATTGCGGACAATGGTTGTTACCTCCAATGCAGCAACGGGGATCAGATTGGGGGAAATACCTACATTTAATAAAATTTTCCTTCCAAGAGAAATGGAAATAAAATAAATGAATTTAGTGTGATTATATATTTAAAAAGCCATATATCGAATGCTACCATTGTTTCCAATCTCAACTGAAACACTTATTAAAGTGTTTAAAAGTGAGCTAAAATCTCAGTTCTGTGGCATTACACTGTAAGAAACACAAAATATGATCAATGAAACAATTTTAGCTATTTATTTTCATTTTAACTATAATGAAAATTCTTTGAAGCAGACCTTCATATTCCATCATTTGCATATCCTGCATATTTCATCTGAAAACATCTGAAAGAATATAAAACATATTTTCCCCATTAGTTAACATTTAACTTCAATGCCTGTAACACATTATCTCACAGATTTTTCTGGCATATGATCTTGGTTTAATTGAAAAAATATCAGTCATAATTATGTCATGACAAGTGTCAATTTAATTTGAATATGATCTAGCTTTCTAAATCAGTTTTAAAAGCAGACATTTTGTTGTTGTTTTTATGTTACTTTCATGAATGTCCTACAGTGCTGGACATGGAGTGAAAATTTACTGAACTTACTTCTCTTTCATTCATTCATTTATTTGGCAAATAATCATCCAACTAAAAATTATGTTCCTATGTTCCTAGTACTGGAGAGTCAAAGATGTTTAAAACACAAATCTAAAGCTCAAATTGTTCAACCTATAGACGGAAGAAGTACAATAAAGAATAAATTTGGGAAGTTGTGATAGATGCTATTAAAGAGATTTGTGCTAGGTACAAAAGGAACACAAATGAAAAAGAGAGTGATTCTTCCTGGGTGGTTTCTGGAATGTTCTAGATAATGAATACTCCAAGTAACTAATGAAAGAATATTTCATATTTCCTCAGAGAAAGTAATAGCAGTAAAATAATGTTGCCTAAATATACTTCTATATTTTGGGGTTTGCAAAGTTAACATGATAGGTAATTTTTTTTAAAAAAATCATTCAATGATGTAGTATTATGAACAAGTTTTTCTATTCTCACAGAATTCTGATTGTGAGGTTACATCTGATATTTTTCTTAGTTATAATAAGTATACCATTTTGGAAATGGAGGTTGAAATCAATCATATTCACCAATCTTTTTGTCCACTCATGCTTCTTTTAACAACATGCTTCTTGGTCTTGATCCTCATTCTTGTGGTTGTGAACCCACTGTAAATAGGATATATTAAAGATGTCATTTTTGGTTAAGGTGTGACCAAACTGAATGAGGTTGGAGCTTAATTGGGATTACTGGAGTCCTTTATAAGCAGAAGAAATTTAGAAATAGAGAAAGAAAGTCACAAGGAAGAGCTGGAAGCTGGAAGTCATATCATAAAGATATGATAGTAATCATTATCTTTATCCATAGTATATGTGTCAAACAACCAGTTTTCCTGCAACTAATTAAACAAAGGAAGTTCTATATTTTCTTCATGTTAAAATGAGAATTTTTGTTGAAAGACAAAACTTTCCTTTTAAAAATTTGAATAAAAATGACGTGACAATAATTCCAGTTAATTAAATTGAGAGCAAACATATTACATTAAAAAAAATAGTCTCAGCCTTCGGGACCACAGAATTTTCATTTACTATTTCATTGGATTTATTTTTATTCATTTTAAGTTTCTCAACTTATTTATTTATTTATTTATTTATTTATTTATGTATTTATTTTCTGGGAGTACAAACCAAACATTATTAATCAAGTTGCCTCCGTGATACTTCCTATCATGTCCCATTTATATATTTTTATATATTTGCATATTTATAAGCTGTATTCAGCAAGTTAAAAATGGCCTAATGGTTATCAATACACTTTAATGGAATAATTGAATAACAATAGTGAAAGCAATTCTTTAACTCGTGGTTGCTTTCATTCCACATAGCAAAGATGTAAAGAAAAATGTGATTAATGCTTCAAGCTGAATTTTTTTTTCCATTAAAGTCAATTTATTTATACGTGGACTGGTTCCATGATCGCTTGATTAGCCACCTGTAATTGATATACCTACATATTCCTATATATTATAAAGTTTTATAAATATTCAGGGAGTTATACATAGAGAACCTAGTTCCATTTTATCTGTCATCTGGGCCTTATTACAACACTGTCTAGTTTAGGATCACATTTTGGGTAAATATTTCAAGTGTATAAACACATGTATTTCACTGTGACCAATTACTGAAATAATGCATATTTATGGTTGACATCCTTAACTTCTTTAGTGATGTGCCCATAAGCCTAATTCATTTGAAATTGTGTTAGCAATTTATAATGTATAATCCCTCATTGTCCAGGTTAGCCATTGTGTTGCAACATTTGCATATCTGATGCTGTTCTGCTCTTCCCCCCACCCCACCCCCACCCCACAATATAGGAAGACAACATCCAATGTGGCTAGAACTTTTAATATAAGTTGAAGGAGTAAAAGGAAGAAATGAAATGTTTCAGCACCTAACCTGTGCTTGGCACATAATAAATAGTCACTTAATTGTTTGCTAAATAAATGTATTGGCACTTACATACTTCCTCTTTTATTCCTAAAAAACATTCCTTCATATAAGTATTACCACCATCTGAGTCCAAGTCAGGAAATTACATGAAGAGGGTTAAACCTTCAATAATTTAAACTTGTTAAAATATATTATTTGTGGTGGCCTGAGTTATGTACCCCAAATTTGGACATGTTCTTGGTCTTGATCCTCATTCTTGTGGTTGTGAACCCATTGTAAATAGGATATATTAAAGATGTCATTTTTGGTTAAGGTGTGACAAAACTGAATGAGTTTGGAGCTTAATTGGGATTACTGGAGTCCTTTATAAGCAGAAGAAATTTAGAAATAGAGAAAGAAAGTCACAGGGAAGAGCTGGAAGCTGGAAGTCAATGCGAACCCAGAAGAGAAAGGACAGAACATTGACATGGAATGGGAAAGCCAAGGAACCCAAGGATAGTCAGCCAACCAGAACACTATTGAACCTGGGAGGAAGATATTCTAAACCATGAGATAATAAATCCCCATTGCTTAAGTGAACCCACTGTGTGATGTTTGTCATAGCAGCTGGGAAACTAAGACACTTTATCTTGGAGACTAAGCTGATTCCCAGCAAATGTTATGCCATTCCTTCTATAGCATGAAGTCCCTTATTAAACATGACAGGCCTAGATAGCCAAATCAAATCAGACCTTTAACATCTAATAGAAGAGAAGATATGGTCAATATCCATTCTGCAGCAAGTATCATTGTAAAACTGCTTTATTAGTTTAGTTATATACTTGTACATCGAAGCCATACACACACACAACACACACACACACCTTTGCAGGCCAAAATTATTATACCCACAATAGTTAATTTTCTAAGAGATACACAGTTATTGAAAAGAGGTGTTCAGAATGCCCACTCAGCTTTGTTTTCCTATAATTTATGGGAGATTTTCAATACCTTTTTTGATTAGTACTTACTTATAAACACTTGAATGTTTTAATCAAAATATATCAGGAATTAATATTCTAATGTACTTATTCACACAGTTTAGTTGCTGTCGATTTTTTAATACTAGAAGATTGATTTCACTGTCTTTTCCTATCTCCAAATACTAGGATTATCTGTGCAGATATATCTCCTTGTATTAAAATCCCTCTTCAGTTCAAATTTTATCAAGGCTCACAGTATCACACTGTCTTTGCATCTTATAGATACAGGCCAATTACAATTAAGTGTTTCAATTTCACTCTAATTGAACTATAGCAAAACCACTGTTCAACTAATTATTCATATAACTTTTTGCTACTGTGGTTATTACAGCACAATATCTAATTGAACAATAATGATTCATGCATTAATTAATTTGAAAATTATTATTGATTGCCATGCACATTGCAGTAGGTTAGCTGTATGAGATCAGACTTACTCTACTGTTACCCCAGACTGCCAGATACTGAATTGTGTAATTTCTTTTAACCAATGTTTATTGAGTAGCTGCCAAGTCATTAGCTAGACTTTGGGCATCCATAGATATATAATGCATGTCTCCTGACATCATGGAAGGCACAACCTTGAAGCGAAGAGAAACATCCAGCAGTTAATTTCACTATACACTATTAATTGTTTAAAAAGCTAAAGGATAATGATAAATGGAAATACATAGAAAGTTCTTCTAAGCTAGATGGTGGTGGATGCACACTACAATGTAGGCAGTGCTTTGTAGAAGTACAATTACTGACCCTGAAGTCAATGTATTTCTGTTTTAGTCATATATATGTATATAATTTCTATTTTCTAAATAAAATAAAGAAAATATGAGGGATAACTTGGCAAGATTATTTTGACAATTAAGAAATTAGGATGTGTGAAAAGAGCTTTGTGAGGCAATATGGGACCATAGGACACATTTGAATGTTGCTGCCAAATGTACTTTAGTTTGATAGTTACGTATCTATGTTGGCAAAATTAAGTCCCTCAAAGTGTCCACATTTTTATCTAAAAATTGGAATTTGTGTATCTATCAACTATCTACCTATCAATCTATCTAGCTAGCTATCTACTTGTTCATCACACGGAAGGCACTAAATGAATGTCGTGTTTCTCTTTATAAGCTATGAAATTTATCTATCATTTCTTTCTGATTTCATCCTATCTGCAACATGCCTAACTGCTTTTCTTTTTTTTTCTTTTTTGCTATTTCATTCCTCTTAACCTGTTCTCTTAATTCATTTACCACTTGTATTTTCTTGAGCATTAAAAAAATGCAAAAGCAAATAAAAGGCATCTAATGCATCCATTCCAGATAAGACTCCTAGTGGAAATACTTCCTTTTCAGTCCCTCAAACAATAATATCCTATATAGAAACTAAATCCCTGGCCATAGTTTCTGAATTCATTCAAAAGCTTATAATATCATTCCAGCTTAAAAATATCTTTCCCCCAGGTAAGTGCTTTAAGTATGTAAGTGGATGATATGTGATAGTCTAACTGGAAATCATTAACAATCAGACAAGAATGGTATTAATGGATTTTCATTCTGCATTATTTTAATCCTGGTCATACTTCAGGAGATCTACTCATTTTTTTTGTTTCTTTCACTTATTTTCTTAATCAGCATGCCTTATTTGTTAAAGTTTGGTTGAACTTTCAACCAAGAGCTTTTCAATGATAAACTAAAAGAAATAAATTCCCACGACTGAACATCATTTAATTATAGTGATTCATATTTGACTTGTGTACTGTGATCTGAATACAATAGACTTACATATTTGCCCTAGACATAGAGCTTTATTTAGGTTAATATACTTATCTTTTTTAATACAAACACCTAACAAAATATAATGGACCACTCAATTAATTTGTTATACATACATATAAACAAACAAACATACTACATATGTTTAATGTACTATTCTGTTCTCTTCTTTGTCATGGGAATTTGAGAATTTCATTTTCTCTTGATTATTTGGAAAATACACATTCCCTACATGCTTCTATTTTTCAGCTGCATATTGTCTACTGGAACTTGTCAAGTCAAGGATTATATGATTAGAAATACAGGTGCTCTGATGTCATCAATAAAGTTATCTGTATGGTTGTGGTGAGATGTGGTGATGATATCTGTGGTATCTAGACCTGGTTTTAAGAAAGGAGACGGACTACAATTCACTTCCCCAAACAAGCCAGATGTTAGCTCCCTGGTTGGTTTTAAGCTGTATTTAGAATGCATTAAAGGTAATTACTGAGTGATCGACTGAACATACAAATCTCTCAAAGGAATTTAAGTGTTGAAGCAAATTTCTTGGAATCCCTTTGACCACAAAATCGTTTTCTGGATATTTTAAAAATCAGCTTTGAAGTAAATGCTGGAATGGAAAACAACAATAACACTAATGCAACTTTATAAATGAGTTTCCTCAGTGTGAGTAGTCAGTCAATATTTCTGAAGTAACACATAAATTTCTATTAGCTCTCATCTGCTGCTTTGGTCTTCATAGGCTCTTTGTACTAGAACAAATACACACATGTATATGTATAAATATATATATAATTATCTATATCTATATCCATATCTTGTATCAATATATGTATTTATATCTACATCTATGTACATATCTTTGTAAAATGTATGTAGCAAAAATTTATATACTTATTGTTTCTTTTTAACAGTATCTGCAGTTCACTTATATCCCCCTCTTACCTCCTTTTCTCTCAGAATTTGTTCTTTGACTTAACTGTGAATCTTTTACCTACTGTCCATATTCTGTCCTGTTGTTATCCAGTTTAATAATTTTGGAGTATATTTAAAGATATGAATGAGGCATTGCTATAAATATACTGAAATACAAACTTCTAAAAGTTATGATTTATTGTGGGCAAAAATTAATGAACATGAACTAAATTTATCACTTCAGAAGGCTAATGGAAATGAGCATGTATCTTTACACTTAGGGGTATCATTAACATAAGATCAGTGTTTCCTGGCCTTGCTTGTGCTATGATCAATAGCCCATCAATAGCCTGATTTAAGTGTATTCCAGTTGTCATTGCAGAGCATAAGTATGGTGCATATGAAAGTTAAAGAATGTTTATTGATGAACTTGTAAAAATAACAATTATATGCTCTTAAGTCTATTAGACTAACATTTGTTTAAAAGAGCAATTTTAGAGAGAGGTATTAATCAATGTTCATTAGATATTCTGCAGAAAGTATTCTTAGAATAATTACATTATTTAAGTTTTAATCAAATGTTATCAAGAGTGATGCTTACTGAGATCAATTTAATGATGAGATAATAAATATTTTCTGTTGCAATTATAAGATGTTATCAAAAGAAAAATGATAATATAAAGCATTGATTTACACATTCTTTGAAGATATTTGACATATAGTAAGAAATACATTTCTTCCCAGAAAGAAGCAAGAAATAATTTTGAGTGCATGTTTATAGACATATAAAATCTGAAATAGCCTTAGTTAAAACCAAATAAACAATATATATTTAAATTTCAAAATAATAAAATTCCAGAAAAAAGTATGTGGTGATACACATATACACAACTTTATTAATCATCCATGGTATGTGATGGAACTGTTGGCTCTTGGGTCTTCATATTTAATGGTCTGGATGACACTGTCCCATCTGGACATATTTCTATCTCTCATATTACCTCTAAAATGTGATACCAGATGAAACTGAAACACGATAAACCTTAACTAGCCAGATGATAAACGTACAGGAGAGTGATACAATTAATTTTTCATTCTTTGCATTTTATTTGAATGAATACAGCTTAAGATTTAAATTACTTCCTCTGCCAACTATAGACTGAGTTTGCTTATATTTCACTATACACTGTGATGCAAAGCCATACCTTCCTATCATGTGTTTCTTATAGAACTTTACATGGGTTCTTCTTAAAAGGCATCTTACTAGCATTTGTTTATTAATCAAGGTTCTCAAAGTTTTGGACCAAATTCTGCCAACCACTTATGATAAGTGTACTATCAATGTTCCTTCCAGGTCATACATTAAATATTAAGCAAGGTAGGGCCAGTAGCTTGAAGGTCCATAGTATTCCTCTAAAATTCTTATTAGGTTCATATAAATTCAATAATCAACACTATGTTCTGTGGATAAGCATGCAACAGGTTATAAATATATTGAAATGCACAGTTGCAAATATATTGAAATGCACAGCTGTCTGTCTTGGCAACAAGAATATCATGAGACACAATTAAAACATATTGCCTATGAGAAGAAACTTCAAAAGAGAAAGCATAGTCTTTTTAACAAATAGTGCTTATTTATATGTAACTGAATATTTCCCTGCAAAAGAATGTTGGACTTCTTCCTTATAGTATAGTAAAAATTTATTACAAAATAGATCATCAGCCTAAATGTTGGAACTAAATCCATACAACTCATAGAAGGAAAATAGGATTATATCTCCAGAACCATGAGTTTGGCATAGTTTCCTTAATATGGCACCAAAAGCACAAGTAAATAAAAACTAGATAAACTGAAATGCACCAACATTTAAAAAAAAAAAATTATACTTCAAAGGACACCATTAATAAACTGCAAAAACAACCTACCGAATGAGAGAAAATATTTCAAAATCATATATAGATTAGGGACTTGTAAACAGAATAAAGAACTTTTGCAGCCCAAAAATAAAAATATAAATAACCCAATTTATAAATGGGCAAACAAATTTGCAGACATTTCTCTCAATAAGGCATATATAATGACAATAAGCATATGTAAAGATGCCCAATATAGTTAGCCACTAGGGAAATGTAAATCATGGTACACTGTGATATACCACTTTCACACCCATTGGGATAACTGTAATCAAACAGCCAGATGATAACAAGTGTTGACCAGGATGTAGAGAAATGGGAACCCTCATACATTACTGATGGTATTGTAAAATGGTGAAGCTACTTTGGAAAACTCTTTGGGAGTTCCTCAAAAGGTTAAACATAGAGTTACCTTTTGACTCAGAAATTCCACTCTTTGTTGGAAATAAAAATATATGCCCTCATCAAAATTTGTACATGAATGTTCATTGCAAGAACTATTGATAAAACACAAAAGGTGCTAACAAACCTAATGTCCAACAATTGATGAATGGATAAATAAAATGTGGTCTATCCATTCAATGTAATATAATTTGCCCATAAAAAAGGAATGAAGTTCTTATACATGCCACAGTATGAATGAACATTGAAAACATTGTGCTTTGTGAAAAAAGCCACTTGCAAAAGACCATCTACTGTCTGTCTCTGCTTTTTTAAAATGCCCAGAATAAGCAAGTCTATAGAGATGGAAAGTGGATTATTATTTGCCTAAAGCTGGAATGGGAGGAGAATTGGGAGTGAATATTAATGGTTATGGAACTTCTATTTTAGGAGATGAAAATGTCCTAAAATTGACTTTGATTCTGATTGCATAACTCAGTTCATTATAAAAACCATTGAATCATACACTTTAAATGGGTTAACTGTATGGTATGTGAATTATATCAAATAGCTGGTAAATATATATTACATATATGCAAATACACATAAATATATAATATCAATGTGCATATATAGTTTCTAGATAAACTATAATTTATTCCTCTGATTTACATCTAGAAATACTACCAAAAAATATTGCTCTGATATCATTTGTTCTTTGTAAATCATTAATGGTCTTTAGGTATTACTTCCCATTTTACAACTGTTCACAAAAATGCCTTTTAAAATTTACACTATAATATTGCTCCCTAAGCCTTGCTTTATAAATAAATATTCACCTTTTTCCACATTTTTGAAAACCAAGAAAATATTTGCACATATTCTACTTGGGTAATTTATGGGGGTAATTCAGTGAATCTCCTCTGTGAGTTCACTTAGTGTCCTAGGATGCAATTCATGTCAGATATTTAGACTTAGGTAGAGCAACCTGATGCTCTCTTGGCAGCTTTTAGCTTCCTTTGTAAATGAGTTACAGTTGTTACTACTATTATTTCTTCATTTTCAGATTGAAGATGCTCATCATTTAAGAGAGAAGTGGGAAGCAGAATAGGAAATGAGTAAATAGGATTCTTATCTTTTTTGAATATAATTTCACAAATGCCAAAAATGGTTTCATATTTTCCTTGGTTTTCTTGTTTTTACTAACACACACACAAACATACACACACAAATACACAGGGACACAGAAACTCACACCTTTTTTGCAAAACTCTATATTCAGATACAGTTGTGTGGACTGTATTTTTTGTTGTATTTTTAATGTTCTATCAGAGGTGTTTTTTTAAATGCTCTCCCTTTTTATATTAAACTTTCACCTTTATATTGTGTTCTTTAAATGTGAGATTGTCAGAGGGTTGTATGGCTCTGTCTAAAGCCATTTGGATCTCAACATTATCATTTATCAATGATTTTCAGTTGTACTTAGAGCCTACCATTTCTCTCAATTCATCCTCTGATCTTGTATTTCTATCCATGGAATATATTTATTTTTGCCTTGAAAATTTTTTAAATGCCTAGGGTACATATGTATTTACTATTCATTATTATTGAAAAAAAAGTAACACTTCTCAAAAAAATTTCACAAGAAGAATTCAGGTAAATAAAAGGAAAGAACAGAGGAAGAAAGGAAAGACAGAAAAAATGAAGGAAGAAAGGAAGGAAGGGAGGGAGGGAGAAGAAGGAAAAGTGGAAATGAAATTAAAGGTACAAAATAGGTAAATGGAGAAAAGTATAAAAACCATTAAGTGATTGGATGTAAATTAGTATAGATATGAATATATAGGAAAGCACAGAGCCAAAATCCTACTCTGATGCAGATTTAAAAAATTCTTTGCCACAATTTTAGTCTTATAAAACAATGCAAGGATAGTACAAAGACTTTGTAGAAACTCCTCTCTCAGATTCCCCAAATGTTAACATTATATTATGTGAGCTTTCTCTCTCTCATGCTCTCTTGCTCATAACCTATCTCTCCTGAACTATTTATACTAAATTCTTCATTATGTATTTCCAAGCAAAAAATACAAAAATAAAACAGTTCTCTTAAGTAATCACAGTATAGTTATTAAAATGAGGAAAATAACTCTGAGGTAATTCTTATACCCAAGCTAATCTATAGATCACTTTCAGATTTTGCCAGTTTTCCCAAAAATATCCTTTATAGCAAAAGGAAATCTAGAACTACATTGCATTCTGCTTATCATGTCATCTTAGTTTCATTTAATTTGGAACCATTTTTTAATCTTTATTTTTATTTCATGGCATTGACATTTTAGAATAGTACAGAGCAGTTATTTTGTAGTCTGTCCTCCAACTTGAGTTTGTCTGATATTCCATTGTGATTCAGTTAATTATCTGAATGCTCTTGGCAAAAATGCCACAAAAGTCATGCTGAGTCCTCATTGCTTCATGTTAGAAGGCAAAAGCTGTCAATTTGCCCCAACATTGGCAATGTTAACCTTGATAATTCAGTTAATTTGGTGTATGATAGTTTTCTCCACTATAAAATTTGTAATTAATAAGAATTTGGGGAGACATTAAGTCTATATGAAAATATCCTGCTACATCTCAAACTCATTCACTGATTTTAATATCCATTGATAATTTTTGCCAGGATCAATTATAATTACTGTGATTTCCAAAGTGTGTTTTTCTAATTTTATCATTTACGCTGTATTTATTATTTGAATTACAACATCTATCTATCTCCATATGTATCAATTTATCCATCAACTATCTCATCAATCTAGAAATCTATTGATATTCCTATTTATCTGCATTAGTGTGGACTCATCTTTTATTCAATAGGTTATAATCTTTGTTATTATTTGTTTGGATGCTGAAATTGTCCCAAATTTGGCCCAGCTGACTCCTGTGTCTTTTTGCCTTGTTGGCATCATTCTTTGTGTCCTTTGTGTCAACAAGAAGCTCCTGGCTCATCCTTTGCTTACCTTGCCCTAATTCACAATCAGCTGTTAATCCTGGGACTCTTGGTTCCTTTTAGTACAGAATCATAGAAAAGAAGATCCACGCTTTGTTTCCTCATTGTTCATGGAAAGTCACTCCTTCCAGGCCCTCTAAGCAGAAGGATCTGGAAAAAACAAACATGTATCCACATAAACATATAAAGCATATATACACATTCCACACAACTCTTTCCATTTATGCATCTAGTTATTTATATATATGAAAGTCCTGAGTCCAAATGATTACCTCAAAATTCCAATTCAGTTCTTCAGGGTTTACCAACCCCCTTCCAAATTTATAACTCCCTTCCCCAACAGCCTTCTGTTACCCAAATATGTTTAACTATTTACTCAGTCCTAGAATATACAAGAAAAGTAGTTTCATAATTGCTAATCTATGTACCCAACATTCAATATTTGTTTAGAGGTATTTTCTTTTTAATATTTAGCCTAGGACATATAAAATACTGTGTTAAAAATTACCTGTATTGGGGACAACCTAAAATGGCAGCTAGGTGAGACAGGGCAAAAAAACATGTCCTTGAAAAATACTAGATAAAAACCAGAAAGTGACCCAGAACACTACTGCCGGCGATGTGCCAGCTGGACAAGGTCTGCTAAATCTACAAGGAACATGCATTTTGTGAAACCAGGAGCCTGCATTCTGAAATGAGTGAGTGAGTCAGCTAAAAGTCCCACAGCTGCGCTGCGGTGTGGGGGAAACAGTGGGCTGGCGTTTGGAGATGGACTAGCTCTTTAAAAAAAAAGCCCAGGAGTGGCTGCAAATATGACAGGGAGAGCTGCACAGTGAAGCACGGCGGGAGCGGGCTGGGCTAACGCCTCGGTGTCTGGCGTGGAGGATACCCCTACCCACACCTGCTGCTGATTGTCTTGAGACGAGAGGAGCAGAGGAGAGCCAAAAGGAGAAAAAAAAACACATTCCTTGCAGCCATCTCCCAGCAGGCGGGGGACACTCCTGCCCGGGGCCAGAACCACAGCCAAGAGCTGTGCCAAGAAACCCAGTGTGACAGGGAATCATTCCCGCAGCACTACACATAAGCCACAATATCAGCCATGGACAGTGGCCTTTAATACAGTCACGGCTGATTGTCCTGGAGCTGGGAGAGAGGAGCTGTGCTAAAAGGGAGAAGTTAACACTTCCCTCAACCATTTTTGAAGCGGGCTGGAAGTGCCCCTGCATGGCCCAGTGACCCAGGGCTTCCCTGGTGGGCCAGTGTGCATTAGTGATGTGGCACAGCCCTCGGTCAGCAGAGGTCCTGGAAGAGCACAGCTGGGAAGGGGGAACCTATGCCAATACCAAGGACTTGTCGGTCAGTAGCACAGAATAGCCTTAAGTCTCTGGGAACACCTGGGAGGTTTGATTATTAAAGCTGCTCTGCCTGCCTAACCACCCAGACACACGCCCCACATTCAGGGTGGACAGCACCAGCAACACACCCAAACTTGGTGCACCAATTGGACCCCACAAGAATCAGACCCCCACATACCACAAAGACAAAGTGGGGGAGAACTGACTTGAGGGGAATAGGTGATTCACGGACGCCATCCACTGGTTAGTTAGAGAAAGTGTACGTCACCAAGCTGCAGTTCTGTCAAATTAGGGATCAAGTAAAGCAAATGCCAAGAGGCCAAAAACAACAGAAAATCTTAAAGCATATGATAAAACCAGATGATATGGAAAGCCCAAACCAAAACACCCAAATCAAAAGATCAGAAGACAAACAGTACTTGGCACAATTAATCAAAGAATTACAGACAGGCAACAAGAGCACGGCTCAAGATATAAAGGACATGAAGAAGACCATAGCACAGAATATAAAAGCATAAAGAAGACCCTAGAAAAGCATAAAGAAGAAATTGCAAGAGTAAATAAAAAAATAGATCTTATGGTAATTAAAGAAACTATAGACCAAATTAAAAAGACTCTGGATACTCATAATACAAGATTAGAGGAAGATGAACAACAACTCAGCCTCCTCGAGGACCACAGAACAGAAAATGAAAGAACAAAAGAAAGAATGGGGAAAAAAATTTAAAAAATCAAAATGGATCTCAGGGATATGATAGATAAAATAAAATGTCCAAATTTAAGACTCACTGGTGTCCCAGAAGGGGAAGAGAAGGTTAAGATCTAGAAAGAGTATTCAAAGACATTGTTGGGGAAAACTTCCCAAACCTTCTACACAATATAAATACACAAAGTATAAATGCCCAGTGAACTCTGAATAGAATAAATCTAAATGAACCCACTCCAAGACATATTCTGATCAGACTCTCAAATACTGAAGAGAAGGAGCAAGTTCTGAAAGCAGCAAGAGAAAAGCAATTCACCACATACAAAGGAAACAACATAAGACTAAGAAGTGACTACTCAGCCACCATGGAGACGAGAAGGTAGTGGCATGACATATTTAAAATTCTGAGAGAGAAAAATTTCCAACCAAGAATACTTTATCCAGCAAAACTCTCCTTCAAATTTGAGGGAGAGCTTAATTTTTTCACAGACAAACAAATGCTGAGAGATTTTGCTAATAAAAGTCCTCCCTACTTCAGATACTAAAGAGAGCCCTACTGACAGAGAAACGAAGAAAGGAGAGAGAGATACAGAAAAATTTAACAGACATGTATAGAATATTACATCCCAGGTCACTGGGACACACATTCTTCTCTAGTGATCATGGATCTTTCTCCAGAATGGACCGTATGCTGGGGCATAAAAACAAGCCTCAATAAATTGAAAAAAAAGAATGAATTTGTTCAAAGCACATTCTCTGACCACAATGGAATACAAATAGAAGTAAATAACCATCAGAGACTTGGAGAATTCACAAACGCCTGGAGGATAAATATGAGGGGGAGATAAAAACATTCCCAGATAATCAAAAGCTCAGGGACTTCATCACCAGTAATCAGTCCTATAAGAAATGCTAAAGGGAGTTGAGCAGGCTGAAAGGAAGGGACACTAAACAGTCGACTGAAACTACATGAAGAAATAAAGATTTCCAGTAAAGATCACATGGTAAATATAAATACCAGTACTACTGTATTTTTGATTTGTAACTCCGCTATTTACTTCCTACAGGATATAAAATACATAAACTCTAATGATAAATCAGTGGTTTTGGACTCAATTTAAAATATGTAATTTTTTACAAGAACTACATAAAGGTGGGGGAATAATGGAGTATAGGAACATAGTTTATGTGTCATATTGAAGTTAAGTTGATGTCAAAGAAAAACAAGATTGTTATAGATTTAAGATGTTAAATTTAAGCCCCACGGTAAACACAAAGAAAGTATCAGAGAATATGACCACAGAGATGAAAAGTAGAGCAGGGGTTCCAAGAAGTGGGGAAGGGGCAATGGGGAGTAAAGAAATGAGTGTAGGGTTTCTGTGTGGGGTGAAGGGAAACTTCTAGAAATGGATGGTAGGAAGGTGATAGCATTGCAACACTCTAAATGTGATTAATCCCACTAATGGAATGCTAGGGAGGGGGGGTCAAATGGGAAGATTTAGGCTGTATATATGTTTCCACAATTGAAAAAAAAAAGTCTAAATAGATGACAATTAAATGCCAAGGATGATCTTGGATGGGATCTGAGGATGGAGGAGAGGAGGCTCAAAGGGACACAGATGGGACACACACACACACGAAAAAAAAGGAAATATAGAATGTAAGCTTTGTATCAATGTTGAATTTCTTGAACTTCTTAGCTGCGCTTAATGAGATTGCGTAAAAGAATGTTCTTGTCCATGGGAAAGTTATATGCGAATTATATTGTTTGTTCAAAGATATGTGCAGCTTGCTCACATATGTTGACAGGACAGAGCAATAGATGATGGATGATAGATAGGGAGGGAGGGAGAGAGTGAGAGAGGTAGGGAAAGAGAGAAATGGTGGTGTGACAGGATGTTAAAGGTGGTGGATCGGGGTATCGGGGGAGGGGGGTCGGGTTATGATGGAGTTCTATGTATGGGGTTTTTAGCATTTTTGCAACTCTTCCTGAAAGATTGAATTTATTTCAAAGTAAAATCTATTAAATTAAAAAAAAAAAAAAATGACTGAAAAAAAAATTACTTGTATTAATTCTCCCTGCTCCACCCCGCCCTCCCTCGCCTCTTCAGTATATTTAAGTTGCGGAAGGGAAGGGAAAATTACATGATTATAGAAGGCAAGACTGAAAAAAATAAAAGTTATTCTCAGTGAAGTTTAATTCCCCTTCTTACTCATTCTCTGTATCCCTTTTATTCCATTCTCACCTGTGCTCCCATAGATTACTTACTAGTCTCAAGTTTACTTTTCCTGTGTCTTTATGATTCAAATGAGTAGATATATGCATTTTTTTCTAATTTTCTCTTCCTTCTACACATAGTATGTATACTTTGTACTTTTGTACTTTTCTGTTTGTGACAAAATATCATGAAACTCTTTCAACATCACTTCACAGACATAAAGACTTTTATTTATTTATTTATTTATTTTTTACAATAATACCTAATACTCTACTGGGTGGAGGTATCACAGCTAGTTTCTTCAACCACTCTCCTATTATTTACAATATGTTGCAACTAAAACTATTCTGCAATGAATATGTTGTCCATGTGTAATTTTGATTATTGGAGATGTTTCTTCCGAGTAAATATCTAGAAGTGAAGTCTGTGGGTAAAAAGAACAAAATGTGGTTCGGGTAGAAATAGCCAAATTCTGCTCCATGAAAGGTGTGCCAAATTTCATTTCCATTAACAATGTATGAGAGTGAATGTTTCTTCACATCCAGCCAAGAGGAAAAGTAATTATTATATATATTTTTTGCCAACCTGGTATGTGAAAATGATATTTGAATATAGTTTTAATTTTCATTTTTCTTTTTATGAATGAGGCTGAACATGGTTCTATCTTTAAGACCTTTATTACATATTTTTTTAAAAGTGCTTTCATAAACTTTACTCATTTTCTACCAAGTATGTTACATTTACTCTTCCATTTTTAAAGATTTATTTTATTCCTTTATCTGTATTACGTATTGCAAATATTTTCCTCTATTTGCCAGTTGTCTTTGGATTTTTTATACTGTTTTTTCTTGATGCAGACCTATTTTTTTAATGTAGCCCAAACCACATTAAATTCTTACCAATTTATTGTATCTGAATTTTGAGTCTAACTTAGAAAGCCTTTGCCTACACTCAGATTAAAGAAAATTTCATTCATTTTTCCATTACTTTTATGATTTCTTCCTTTCTCTAATATAATTGGACATTATTCTTGAAAAGAGTTTGTCTCAGTTTGTCAGCACGACAGTGACACAAGTGAACTGCCTTAAACAACAAGAATATATTGGCTCATATAATGGGAGGCTACAAGTCCAAAATCTAGGTGTCGGTCGGGCCATGCTTTCTCCTGAAGTTGATACTGCTCTGCCTGATAGCAGTCCTCCACCACATGTAGATCTCTTTCTCTCCATTCTAGTTTCTTTTGACATCTTGCTTCTTCCTGTGGCTATATGACTGACAGGGTCTGAATTTCCTCTCTTTTTACAGCCTCTGGTCATAGGGATTAAGGCTATGGTGATTCAATTTGGCTATGTTTTAATACTAATATCTTCAAAAGGTCCTATTTACAAATGGATTCACACCCACAGGAAAGTGAATTAAGATTTGAATGTCTTCTAGGGAATACATGGTTCAATCTGCTACACTGTTATAATGATCAGATCTTATTCAGTCTTTTGCAAAATCATTAAGCAGTTGACCATTCATCTGTTATTGAAATGTCCATTTTTAACCCAGGATCTGAGATGCCACCTTTATCACATATTAAAATTTTGGATGTATTTGGAACTATTCCACCAGTTTGTCTGCCTTTTCATCTGCCAAAATTACAGTTTTGACCATAGAGGTTTTATAGTAGCATACGTCTTTCTTACCCTTCAACCTCAACACTTGTGAAAAGCTTTGGGATTGCCTGTGGAAGCTTTAGAGGCTAATGCAATTTTTATTGAACTTAGGAATTATGGTGATCTTGAATGTCTCTTTTCTTTCTTGATTTGTTGCATTCTTATAATGGGCAAAAACCCCTCTAAGAGTTAAATTTAAGTCATGAGTGTAAGTTCAGAGGTCAAGAAAGATGAAGTAGAGACCTGATAAAAAGACACATTAAAAGAAAAATTCAAGAAATATAGAAATGCGTAGCTCAAATCACTGGGGAAAGAAAATGGAAAATATTCAGGATGCAGACATACTTCAGGAGTTTAATTGCAAAATTGGCTTGAGTAACACTACTGTAGATTTTTGTTTGTTTTGTTTGCTTTTCAGTAACCTGAATATGCTTGATAGATGGCTGGAAGAAAAATCCTATTGTACACTTACAATTAATATGGAAACAAACACTTTGGAAAAATATCTGCATTTTCTTATAAAATTAAACACGCATCTACCCAATTACTCAGCAATAATATTCTCAGGTATTTACCCAAAATAAATGAAAGCATATGTCCACAAAAAGACTTGCTCATTAAGGCTCATAGCAACTTTCATCATCTAATAGGCAAGCATGGCAAACTCCCAGGTAGTCATCATTGGGAGAATGGATGAGCAAATTATGGTAAATTCATATAATGGAATAATACTTAGGAACAAAAATGAATAGGAAAAACTAATTTGTGGTAGAAGAAAGAAAATCAGATTGGTGGCTGCCTCTGAGGGCTGGGAGTGGGAAATGGCCAAGAAGGGACATGAAGGAACTGTTTATTTCTAGTAATATGCTATATAGTGATAGGAGTTGGTATTTGTCATAGCATATATATGTGTATTTGCATATATGTATATCTTTGCAAAAGCTTAGCAAATGTATACATAATATTTTTGAAATTCACTGATTTCAAAATATAAATTCAAAATGTATCTATGAACAAGTATTTGGTTCCAGTTAATGACATGCATGCTAAACTATTTAGTGGGAATGTATTGATACCTGTCATCTGTGTTGAAATGTGTAAAAAGAAATGATGGATTAATGGAAGAATAGAGAATGGAGAGACGAAAAAATATGACAAAACTCTATGTAGGAAGGCAACATTCTGCTTCTAGCTCTTCCTTCTGTATGATGTCAATTGATTTCTTCTCTCTAGTTTCAGTATCTCATCTGTATGGGTAATATGGGTATGGACAACATAAGATATATATTTATATCTCTTGTGGTCAAATAGCTAACTAGGAAAATGGATATAAAAAAGATATTTCAAAAGGATGCTCAAGATATTTCTCAACAACCTAATTTCAAGGGCTAGATTTCTTCCTAAAAATAGAAATAAAAAGATTTCCACTGAGAAATTTAGACATTTGGGAGGAAAATGAATTATGGGATCACTTGTGAACTTAAGAAAACTGAATGTAAATTTCATATTCACTGGCATAATTGGAATAAACACAGTTTTTCTCATAAGTTTCTGTTGTCACATTCAAGCAATAATTTTTAAAATACTAATAATTCTTCAAACTAGCATGAAAAGGTTGCAATTTTCTCAAAAAAAAATACACACGTGGTGGGGGAGGAGAAAGATGTGACAGGAAATACAACAATAAGAAAAAAGATTGAATCATTTAAGAATCAGCACAGACTTCACCTGTACAATCACAACTTTAAAATTCTTGGATAGATAAGATGATTCTTCTCTTTTTTCCCCCTTAACACAATATACATGTTACTGTTATTTCTTTTTCATATAGGTTTCCTTGCATTTGTGTTTCCTTGACTACACTGTAAATGGGTCGAGTCTTATTCAATTTGTATCATCAGCATGTAGCATAGTGCCTAGCTTATAGCAGTGACTCAACACCTATTTGTTGAGTTAATCACATAAATACCTTCAACAAATAACTTTCAGTGTCTTCTTTGCACTCAGTATTGTGCTAGATATTGGGCATGTAGTCGTTGTTTTAGTTTGCTATGATGCTATGACAAATACCATATAATGGTTTGGCTTCACAAAAGAAATGTATTAGCCCACAGTTTTAAGGCTGAAAGACATCCAATATCAAGATATCAGCAAGACTTGCTTTCTCTCAGAGTCTGTACATTCTGGTACTGGCTGCCGGCAATGATTGGGATGCCTTGGCTTAAATGTCTGTCTCCCATCACACGATGATATTGTCTCCTTTCTAGCGTCTGTGATTTCTGGTTTTCTTTATAAAGCTTTCAGTAATCCAGATTAAGGCCTACTCTGCTTTAACTGGCCACATCTTAACTAAAAACAATATCTGCAAGAGGTCCTATTTATAATAGATTTACACCGACAGGGACATGGATTAAGATCAAAATCGTGTTTGTTGGGTACAGAATTCAACCTACCACAGTTGTCAAAAACACAGATTGCCCACACTTCTGTGCTTTGCTGTCTAGGAAACAGAAAAGTGATAAGTAACCAGGGTAAGGGTAATGAGCGGCATTAAGAGGTGAAGTAACAAGGATTTGGGTGGGAGCACATAACAAGGTGTTTTTGCCCTGTTTCATGTTTCCTTGAGTATGCGACAATAAGCTAATTTTTGAAAAATAAAGAAGAGTTTGGTAAAATTTAGGTTAAATAGCATTCCATAAAAAGAAATCCATTCCCTCCAGAACCTTACCCATAAATTCTATAGATGCACACAGAAAACCATATTATAAATCTCAGTATAAAGGATACTTACATAAATTTGACTTTTCATTCTTCAAGGAATTTAAAATCAAATCTCTCTTTTACTGTTGCCACTATGTTATACTTTCTATGCTTACTTAGAGTAAACCACACAAGCATTAAATTAAATGTATTTTCAAAACTTTGGATTTTAATACTGTTGAATTAAATCTACAGTATTTAGAGTCATTCTTGATTCCTCTCTATTTCATAATTGAAACTCAACCCAATAATAATTAATGAGTTTGTACATTTATTCATTCATATAACCTGTATTTACTGAGTCTATTTGGACATTGCATTAGGATTTGGTGATAAGGTAAATGAATCCTTTCTCTCAGTATGCCTAATATTTTGAGGGGCAGAGTTAGACATATACTAAACTATCAATACTGCCCATCTTTTATACATAATGGAAAAAGAAACTGAGACATACTGAACATTTCATATGTGCTAGTAACTAATCTGCCATTTTGCATAAACTGTTGTAGAGAATATAATGTACAAATATTTGGTAGGAGCATTTTCATATGTATTTACAAGAAAAATGAAGATTATAGATAGTTACATTAACTGACTCTTTGCTTATACATATCTCATTCATTTCCACTAAATTTTTTTCTTCATCAGGGATTTAAAATATGAGAAGTAATTAGCAAGACTGTATTACAGAAAGTTCAATATAACATAGATGTAATTAGAAATATGTACTGATATGGTAAGTTTCACAAATAGTAAAGAGAAGAGCCTCCAAATTCTGCCCCTTTGTCAAGGAAACATGTCCACAGGGAACCAGTCCTGTACTGAACTCTGGAAGTTGAATAGATGTTTAAAAGTCAAACAAAGGTCAGAGAGGGCAGAGAAAACATCAGGTTCATTGACGAAAACACTTGGAAAAATGTGACATAATATAAGTGAATACACATTTAGAAGTGGATGTAAAATGAGATGCAGTTTAGGCGTGGTAGCAGTAAGGCATTGAGATGGCTGGGGGCATAATTGCAGCTATTTGCCTCTAATGCAATATGGTGAGTGTCGCAACAACCCAGCTTAGCCCTGGGACCAAGAACACGCTGGGCACGGAGTCAGACATGAGTTTAATAGAACTGACTTACAGGGGTTATGCTTCCACGGCGGTGGTAGGCCGGGAAAGATGGAAGTTAGTGCTCCACAAAAGCAGGGGGTGCCAGGGAGTGGTTTATAGGGCTAGGACAAGGGGGCTGTGAGAACAGAGTTTCCTCAGGGTCTTGTGGTACAAGGGTGTGGAGCTCTGTTATCAATGGTGATCAGGGAAGGGAAGTTTCAATGCTTGGTTAACAATACATTTTCTTCTCCCCTGGGGATGTCTGATGACTTTTAATATTTGTCCTGGTCAGGTAGGTGGCTATGTAAAATCATCATGGAGGGGAGGGGGCCCGGGACCTAGGCCCCCACAGTGAGTGTTATTGTAGAAGTATGAACTGAACAGTAGCTACTGATACAGAGCAGGGGGTGATCAATATCAAACGGAGTTTACAAATGAGCATTTTAATGTTTGAGCCCTAGCAATTCCTTTCATACTCTGATGGCTCTGAAGGAGAAAACTATTTGTATTAGGTCTTCCTGCTAATGGGAAATTTAGATTGAATGGGAAGGAAAGAAAAAAAAAAAAGGTGAGGCTAATATACTTTGTTAAGTTTTATATGATTCTGGATTTTGATTCCCTTTATAGATTGAACACATGAAAATCAATGAATGGTTTTTCTAGATTAAGTATAGTCATTTCCACTACCATATCCAAATCCCCCAAGTCACATTAACACATTCTGAGACTTTGGTTGTCAAATATCTGCTACCACATTTTGAATTATATAGTGTAGATTTGTATAAAAATATGTCAGAACATTTTCATTTTTATTTCAATAAAATACTCATGAAGAGGCTGTAGCCCATTTTTGCCTTAGTCTGAATGACAATGTTTTACATCAGAAACAACATATTTTGATTTTGTGTTTGTAGGAATAGTTTTGAACTTTATTTACTCTAGCTTCATAAACGTGCCTTTGTTGGTTCTTTTTAATATCAATGGATATAAAAACATATTATATATTTTAGCATATTTTATTGATTCACCAAAACACTCAGTTTTTTGTTTTATATTCAAATTTTTCTATAACTTTAATTAAAATAATCAAATCTTATTTTAAACTATTAAATGTTCTCAGTTCCCTAATATAAAATATATTAGTTCATGCAGCAGTAAGATATTTCACAAAGTATGTTTTTCATGCAATTTTCAACATTTCCCTCTCGTAATCCTAGGAAGATTACAGGTAATATTTGAACACCTTTGATATGCTTCTTTATCCTGTGTTTTCTCAAATGGCTTCATATGAAATTAAATGTGATATAGAAACACATCCTGAAGCACAAAATAACCCCATTCAGTCTGTCAAAAAAGTCATTATATTGTAAATATAAAAGATAAAGAAAAGAATGGATACTAAGATTTGTAGGCAAAAAGAGATGAAAGAAATTTCACTATGATAAAATGAAACATAGTGTTAGGGAAAATAAAGATGATTAGGGATTTTTTTACTTTTGAATATAAGTAAATGTGGACTTTTTGCTTCGATTTTTGCTGAAATTGGAAATTATATAAAAATATAGTAATTTATGTAGCAACTTAATTTTTGTTAAATACGCCACTGAATTGTCAGATTTATTGGCTTAACACCTTGTGCTCAAGTTTTTTTTTCTATCCTTGTGGGCAGTTGAGAAAGAATGGATCCTCTTTGCTTTATATTACATAGTTAATATAAGATCTTCATATACCTAGGACTCAAGGTTAGAATGAAAGAGTATTATATTTTATTCATAAAAGAAAGAATATATCTTGATTCATATATTATGCTAAGATTAGATATTAGGATTTAACTATTTTTAATAGCACTTTTAGCTGCCAAATAGTAATTTCTTGTTGACATCCATCAACACAATCTATTAATGATTGTAAATCAATTTAAACTACTGAAGGAGGAGTATCCCTGTGATGGACAAACCCTAGGGTGCCCTCCAGCCCCCTGATTCCATCTCCTGGTACCCATGCTTTTCTGTGACACCTCCATTGAGGGTGGGCAGCATCCATGAGCTGCTCCTAACAGAATATGACAAAAATTATGAGATATATGTCACTCCTGTGATTACATTCCATTATATGTCTCTTTTCTTGCTAGCGTATTCACTCGAGATACTCTAGCTGGCTTTCAAGAAGTAAATGGCCATGTTGGGAGGGTCATGTGGCAAGGAACTGAGAGTAGACTCTAGTTGCTTAGGGTGGCCTCTAGCTCTCAGTGAAAACAGGAGCTGGGACCCTCATTCCTACTACCCTAAGGACATGAATTCTGTCAATAAAACCAAGTGAGCATGGAAGTGGATTCTTCCCTTGTTGAGTCTCCAGATGAGAATGCATCCTGGCCAACACGTTGATAGAAGCTTTGTGATACCATATTCAGAGAACCTTAAGCTGTTATTGGGGTCCTTTCCCACAGAAAATGGGAAATAAATGTGAGCCTCCACCCCACCCCCCACTCCCCAAGGCAGGACAGTAGAGAGGGTCATTATTTAACAGCAGCTTTAAAAACAGTACACAGAGGGGATGCATGTCCCCATGTTCTACTTTGCTTCTTTCCCACAAATTCCTGTCCTTTGCAGGCTACAGCTTGATGCAAAAAAAAGGCAGGGTGGGGTGGGGTTGGGAATTGTCTTATAGGTACTTGTAGACAACGTTTGAGGGCACAGACAGTCTGGAGACACAGATGCACGGGACAGTTGTAGAAGTGAGACAGCAGAGTTTTCCTGTAGCCCGCAAGGAAGTAGTACTTGTGGTCAGGCAGTTGCCTGAGCATCAGAGCACAGATCTCCACCTGGTTAGCCAGGCACTTTAAGACCACCTGGTCAGCCCAGCAGCTGGTCATGAACTTGCAAAGGAAGACATCTGCCACTGTATGCTCCGCATCCTGGTCCTCCCCATCCAGGTTACCTTGGCGCAGGCTGCAGAGATGTGCAGGGCAGCCAGGCACACGGCAGCTCTCCAGGACCTGGGGCCTGAACCCCCAACCTCACATGGGTGCCACCATCTTGAGCAGAGCAGAAAAATGGGAAGACTGGGGCCACTTGGGCAGAAAGGGGCAGAGCAGCTTGGCTGGAAGGGCCTGCTTTTTTAAGTTACTAAATTTGTGGTAATTTCTTACCCATCAGTTTTTAACTAATAAAACCCTTAGAACTTTATGAACAGGAGGACACACACAGTGACAACTGCATGTTCAATTCCATATTTTAAAAAAATATGAATGCCACATTTTGCAATAGAGGAAGGAGTAGGAACTCAGAATTTAAAAGCATAGTTCTTTATCCTAATGCATCCAGTTCAAAGCAAGGAAAGTCACCTAATCTCTGAGCCTCAATACGCTCAGCAGTAAAATAGATATAAAAATATGCTCCATCTGCTTGTTAGAATTGTTGTAAATATCAAATTAAATATTGTTAATTGTAGAATTGTAATGTAGAATTTCAATGTATATGACTTACAATTGTTTGAAAAAATGTTTCCAATATTTCTGTATCTAGACCTTCAGAAGTTAGCTACATTACAAAATTGTGGTTTTACAGAGTAAGATCAGTTCACTCATTTTTACAACATTTGTGTTCTCAAGTGAACAGTTTTTCATTCCGAAATATTACTTTATTTTGCTGAGTTATAAAATTATTTAAATCTCCTTAGTACCACTGATGTGAATCCTAAGATTAGTGATAAAAACATTTTGAACTCCTGAAGTATCCATGGTTGTATTAGTTTAATTTTTGAGTCAATGCTTCAGTTTATATCTAGAGGTGCAATATGTTTTGTCTCGTATAGGTAAAAAAGTTTCTTTGGCCACAAAGAAGGTTTGAAATGAAAATTAGGAAGGCAGTTTTAACAAGCTTTTAAACAGAAAGGAAACTCAGGAGTAATGGCATAAAACCTGTCACTTCATCTTTTAATATTTGATACTTAAAATGAGTGCACGAAGACCCCCATCTCAGCAATCATGAGAATGAAGGAGTTAGTTGTTTAAAGTTCTTCAAAGCATTCCACATGGAGGTAATCTAAAAGTCCATCAGCAGGCTCTCTTCGTGCTTCCATTACATGATTGTCATGCTGCTGCAGTAGCTGATGAAAGTGGTTGAAAGCCAGATGACCCCCATAGCCTGGTGGTGTTCCTGGCCATGACATCACTGCTCTGATGACCATGGAGCAGACGTCCACAGGTGTTTCAGGAGAAAATTTTGTCCTTTCTAGTTCAATGCTGGACACTTTTTCTATAATGCTTTTCTACATTCTGCATGCTGGATTCCTATACAAACTTTGGGAGGTTAGGATTAAATTATACTTAATAAATCAAACATTTCAGAAACTTTCACTGATCTGATCTGCTCTGAATGATTTTAATCTCACTGAAAAATGACAAATGCCATTTTACATAGTGCCTATATGAGGCATATTCATATTACTATTCTTGATAATCTTTGTGTCTTATACTATAAGGCCCTTGAGGTTCACATTCAATTTTATCACCTTGTCAGAAACAAGATGTCCACCAAGTAAAATAAATCAACCTAAATGTCTGTTTCATGCATTGCTTTGTGATTAATCTGTGTGATCAAATACTCACAGATTTTCCTTTGGATACTGAGGAGCATTATATGAATATCATGTGCTAGGTCTGTTTTTGCATCTCAAAGTGGTTTCAATAGTTATTGTTCTTTGATCATCCAAACTTAATGGAAGTATATAGATTATAGTGAATTTCAGAGTTGTCTCCTCTCAGTTTCTCTTGCAACCTCAAAAAGAACTCAGCTGCTAAGTTAGAGAAGGAGTACCTTTTGTCAAAGAAACCCCAAGTGGTATGTCTGCCAGCTCAGAACTTGAGTGAATCCTGATAAGAGATCTGGAGATATTGGAGTAGCCCTACATGAGAAGAATAAAAATGATTAAACTTTCCTGCAAGTGTAGCATAGGAATATGGAAGTGAGTTTATTAAAGCATAAGAAGGAGAAAACTTGGAGAGACTCATCATTAGTTTAGGGTTATATGAGAAAGGTCTTCTATGGTAATAGTGAATGCTTTTTTTTTTTTTTTTCTCTAGTCACTGAATATAAGACAAGAGGGAATAGGTTCAAAATGCAGAAAAATAAGTAGTTCCTGACTGGGTATCGTAAGTCACTAGAATGTGTTATCAGGAGAGGTTACAGGGTCTCATTCTCTGAAGGTGTCTGAAAAATACATTTGTAAAAATCACATTCAAATAATTTAGGTACTATTCTCAAGTTAAAGTCATAGAAAGAATCTCATACTAACTTATGCCTCCTTTCCATCCCAAGAGTGAATTATATATGGAAAAGTGATTTGAAACTGTAGTTTTTCCAAAGCAAAAAGATGTACACAATTTTTCCTGCAAAAAAATTTATATACTTAAAAATTCTAAAAGAAAAAATCCGCGAAAACACTTGACTTTTTTTACCAATTGAGATAAAGTGCATCAAGAAAGACAAGAAAATTTAGAGAATCTTGCTGTACAGTTCACAGCTATGGAAAGCCATATAGTAAAATGTCATTTAAAAAATAGAATTAAATACATTTATAGCCATTGACATCATTATGACTACTAATATTGAGATAATCATATACCTTACATCATGGTGTCAAGTAATTGCTGTAAGTGTGAGAGGGGCCATTTTTATTTTTATGTACAAGCATCCTAACATTTGCTATTTGACATTTGTGGATTTTACTCCTTATTTATTTATGTTATTTCTGCTTCCTTACAGCAGCACACTCTGATCTTTTGATACTGACTGTCTCACAGATACTTTTGCAAACAGTCTAATGAGGCAACAGTTATATACTTATGTTGAAATAGAGTAAGAGATTGTAAAATAATTACCATTTTATCTTTAAGAAAGATAAAACTAGACACATGAACTACAAATTATACATATTTAAAAGCATAGTATTAAATTGACTCATATGCAGAATAAAATGCTATTAAATCACCGTATTTTAAGAAACAATCAGAAATCCTGTTGGCATGTAAAGCACTGCATCATTAAATTAACCTGTAGGTGCTGCAGATCAGGAAGATGGAAGGCTGTTTCCTACTTTGAAGGAATAAGTGCTTCCCGGACAGATGGCACAGTAGAGGAGACTTTTGAGGAGACCACGATCATGTGTCAGAAACCCAGGTGATAGTTCAGTCTTTCCATTTGGACTACTAGAGAGCTATGAATCAGAAAATCAAAAGAAGCAAACAATCCAAAGACTACAAATAAAGAACATGAAGGTAGAAGGTAGCAGGGATACCTGCATGTAGTATTTTTAACTTCAGAAGAATTCAGAGATATTATCAAGTAATATATGTTACTAGAATAAAATGTTTTAAAAAACATAGGACTGTATAACACAGTGAACCCTATTGTAAATGATGGACTATAGTTAATACTACCATTATAAAATATTCTTTCATGAATTGTAACAAATATACCAAACTAATGCAAGGTGCTATTAATAGGGTAGTATATGGGAACTCTGTGTTTTATGCATGATTTTTCTGTAAGCATGCAACTTCTTTTACACAAGAAAGATTGGTAAGAGGGGGATTGATTCTGAAAATAAAGCCTCTGGAACACAGAAAAAAAATACGAAATACAAATCTAACCTACAGTTTTTCTAAAAAAAAAAAAAAATTAGTATAAAGAAAACATATTCATGATGGAGAAAAGGAGATAGTGGAAGTATATTTAGTGACTTTAGCCCTTATTATTATGATCCTATAAAATTTTAAAAACTATGTATTATAGCCAGCCACTAAACTCAAAGCCAGGATTGTTTCCATTTTATAAAATTACAAATAAAATAGATATAAGGTGCATGAATTTTTTCTCAATAAAGAAAACTCTCTACGAAATAAATTTTGAAGCTATTGAATCATTGTTATATGTTACTATTTCCACTGACTTCATTCTTTTATTAAAGTTTATTATTTAAAAACTTAAAAAAATAAAATGTATAAATTCATGTGTCTTCTTGACACCATATTTCTTCCTGAAGCAGAATAAATTCCTCTTATTCAGAGTGCTTAGAAATGGATATCTACAGACCCAGTGTCTCTACTCACTTTAGGCTCAAGACCTTATGATTACATTTCTGACCCTTCCATCAGCATCTGTAGTCTCAGTACTAGCTCCATCCCTTAACTTTTACTTCTTGAGAAATGGGAAGCTTCAGGAAGGCATGTGATGATAGGATAACAGGCTACAGGAGAGACAGGAAAGAAGTAGGATCTATTTCTGCCTAAATCATTTGCATACCATCCATTTCCTGTATAACTTCCATTCCAACCCTCATATACATTATTTTGCTTGTTTGTTTTATATATCAATTTGACCCTATTAGTCACATTTGTGATGGTTAGGTTCATGTGCCAACTTGGCCAGGTGATGGTGCCCAGGTGTCTGGTCAAGCAAGCACTGGCCTAACCATTACTGCAAGGACATTTGTGGGTGGTTAGTAAGCCAGAAAGCTGGTTTATTAAATTATCAACCAATTGACTGTATCAGTGGTGGATTACATCAGTGAGAGATGTGTGTTCTGCAATGAGAGAATTCAATCAGCTGGATTCACTGATTAATCCAATCAGCTGAAGACTTTTTAAGAGAGAAGGGAGAACTTTCTTTTCTTCTTCAGCCAGCCAGCCACTTCTGGGGAGTTCATCAAAGACCTTCATCTGAGTTGCCAGCTCACTGCCTGCCCTACGGAATTTGGACTTATGCATCCCCACAGTTGCATGAGACACTTTTATAAAATATTACATATTTACAAATATCTCCTGTTGGTTCTGTTTCCCTTGAGAACCCTAATTAATACAACATTTCAAAGGCTTTAGTATTCCACGGTCTGATCACAATGTCCAGGACACAGCAAAATCAGGATAAAATGTTTGTGGAATAAATATATGAATGAATGAACACATTTGGAAGAATTTCATACTAAGTCATCTCCATCTGCAAAGAACAATGCCTGCCCCTGTGCACCACATCTGTTTCTAAGGCCAGTAAGGTGTTGTAGTGGTTTATGCAACTTAGATGATCTACTCATTTTCACCTGACTGTTACCTTGATTTTTTGCTTTGCTTTTAGTATATATATATGTATATATACTTATATATGTATATATATATGTACTTGAGATGCAATATCAAACTGTAATATATGTTTCAACTCCAATAACAGAAATAAAATGGAATGTTAAAGCAGAGAAGAAGTCTGACAGGCTTTGAACAAGTAAGAATCCAGGGGGTCTTTGAAACTTTGTTTCAAAGCCAGAGCAAGAAAAGTAGCACTCTTTTATGGGGAAGAATCCTCAATTCTAGAAATATAGCCTCAATTACTATAGTGCACAGCTCAACACCTTCAGAGAGGAATAAGCCTGGAGGGTTATTCAGAGCCAGCAGCAAGCAAACAGTCACAGGACGCTAGCACTTGGAAATTTATTGAGCCAAGGAAGTTTTAAATCACTATTTTTTAGTCAATTAGCTTTCGTGCCACATATTACAAATTAATATTCTTAGAAATATTAGCAATATTAGAAATAATAGCAATATTTTATGAGTAATTTGTTGTCAACAAGGTGTTCATTAGCTTATATTTAGAACTTTCACTCAGAACTTTCTAAAGGATATTAACATTTTGTCTTAGGAGCTAATATAGTATTATCCCTAAAAGTTTCAATATTTTCAATTTTATGAACTAATAATTCTTAGTCAATCTTTAATCTTTTATCTATCCTCAGTCACTTTGTCTACCAAACAAAGAGAAAATGCCACATTACTTTGATCAAATGTGTAATGTACAACATGGTTATAAATGGATTGCTATTTATACACTAATAATAATTAAATGTGATTCTCAGACGTGTGATTTTATGGTTACTATATTTAAAATAGGTACTTTAGATGAATTATCAAATGAAAAAATTTCCTTTTGGGTCAATGATATTAGAAAGAGGTTTCTAATGAAACTAAATCAGGAATGATTGGTGAAAAATGGAGAAAACTGAGCAACAATTTAGGTTTTAGACCCTTTCCTACTTGGCCTGCCTGGTAATCTTCCTTATAATGATTAGCGTTATTATTTTTTTCATTCTAATAAATGTCACATGCTTATGGGCATATCCTATGATAAGCTGTGCAATAATATTTTTCAGTTTTATGTTATCTCTCCCTACTCTTAATTTAAATATGTGTATTCTGAATGTCTTCACAGTTCCTGTGGAATAAAATTTCATTTGTGTAAACAAAGTGCATTTCCAACAAGAAGATGTTCAAATATTTTGGAATAAGATAAAAGGGAAAAAATGGCTTTAGGCAATTTAGGAAATGTTATTTCTAATCTGAGAGCCCTTGTTGCTGTTATTAGTGGTTTTATACCTAGAAATTCTAAATTATTTCTGTAGGACTTAGAGTTTTAATTTTATAGCACAAACTAAAATTATCACCTTCATTTCTCTAAAACCAAAAGTTTAGACTATGGTCATTAAAGACCCAGTAAGTGTTAACAGAGTACCCTAGCTAGTATTATAAAAGGCATGTGTCAGATGAAATATCTGGCGTTAAGTAGATAAGCTTTGATGTAAAGGGAACTATCAAGGACAAACCAGTTAACATTTAAAATGTATAAAGGCAATTTTGAATAAAGGAGGACAGAAAAGATAATAAAATTATCAAAAAGAAGCAAAATTTAATCATACAATGAAATCAAGTAAGGGAGAATGATATGTAATAAATATTTGAAAGACCTGTTTAACAAAAGGAACACAATTTTATATCTTTGAATACTGCATAAAGGAAAGTGTGAATAGATTAAAAAGCACACACAGGGTACATCAAAGTGGCAGAAACCTTCAAACACCTTGCCTTATTTCTCTTCAAATGAAAAGGTTATACATGATTATATTATTTATTCAACTTTCCTGTTCTCACATATTAACAATGTTTTGTATTACACCATTGAAATGGCTGTTGGTTCAGTGGAGATGACAGAGTTCCCATCAATAACTAATAGTTCTGGAATATCCAGTTAAGGTACAACAATGCAAACCAGATGGATGATTGTTTCAGCATTTTGCATTATAGTGTTTCTGATCCCCTTCAAGAAAGTTCATCTAACTGGTAATCTCAGCAGCCACTCGAATGGCTCATCTAGTTTAATGACGTTTTGATAAGCATCAGGTCATTTGTATGAATGAATCCACTAAAGTATCAAACAAAGCAATTTAAGTATTCAAATCTGTGTGAAATAGATATAAATTTTCAAGGTCGAGGGATTAGTGCGCAGTAACTTACATTGCCAAAGCCATGGAGGTTTTAGAAAATAATGTGAGTATCTACTCGTTCATACTCTTCATTCTCTAAATTCAGAGGAAGCTAATAGATGTTATTAGAGGTAAATTATTTTATCAGCCTATACATCTAGTTAGTGACAAAGGTAGAAGAAGTCCAAGGATTTTTTTACTATAAATTCTGGTCATTTCCCCCCATACCACACTGCCTTGATGGGTATATAGTAATTTAAAAATAAATGGTTCTTTTACTAACGCCTTTCTTTTTCCTGCAAGATTCCAAATAGAGCAGGCTTTTATATTTTATTTTATTTTATTTGTATCTTTATTTGAAGGGATATTTAATTGATGCACATATCATACAAAATTGGCATATTTCAGAATTGTTTTAACTATGGTAGATTAGATTAAGTATTTTAAACTGTAGGGAAAACCATTCTATCCATGCTAACTTTGCATTTCTGCAAAGTATGTTATTAAGCATTTAAAATATTAATCTAAAAATTTTGAGAAAAATAATATTTAAGGGAGAGATGAATGCATACTTACAGTAGAACGTTTTGCCAAATGAGATATATTTTAGATTATATTTATACTTAGATTATATTTATATTTTAGATATAATTAATGAATGCTCTCAAGGTTAAATATAAATTAGGAAACAAGGGATGAATAAAAAGGATGTTTACTTGACCAGCTTAAGGTAAAAAAGTATCTAGGCCTATTAAGGCAAAAACATATTTTACATGTGTATATATATATATATATATATATAGTAAGAAAGAGAGAGCAAGAGAGAGAGAGAGACCAATAGTGCCACAGCAAAAATAAAATGAAATAAGCATGATTTAAGAGCCAAATTAACACAGTAGACAAAATGAGCTGAAAAGATGTGAGAGATGGTAATAAAATAATATCTTCAATAATATGTTGTAATTATAACAACTTTTGTGAGCATTTTAATTATTTAGTAAAGATTGTTTTATCTCCATTATATTTTCAAAGTGGATTTATGTTTTATCAAATAAAATTACAGTGATATGTCCTTCCCGTTTAGTTATTTTCCCCCCATTTTCTGATAATATTGTCTGTGAATTTGTTTGATTTTTCTTGATATATCTTTGTCCATCTTTTTACTTTTGACTCTTGTACTCATTACAGACCCACAACTCTGAGAGATTAATCTTGAGAAATCAAAACGTACACAAATAAGCATGCATGACAAGCTTTAGACGCCTGAAACATCCAAACAGTCTACTCATGGCATATTTCAGCGAATGTGAGGAAGGTTTTCAATATGTATTAAGTTTATAATTCACACTGTAAACCAGTTAGTACAATATGATCACATTTTTTTCACAGAAACACACACAAACATATATCAATACCAGTGGCTCTCCCTCAGTGGAAGAAATAATGCACTTTTATTTATTCTTCCAGTTTCTCCAAAATTAGTGTACCCCTTGTTAGTGTAAAAAAGATAAGTGTTATAGAAATAAATGAGAATGAGTAATGCAACTACTGAATTAGTTGGAGTGGCTAACTTTCATAGACTAGATTTACCTTGTAAATGCTCCATGACAATAACTCATGATTGTGAAAGCCTTTAAGCTAAAGAGTTTTAGTGGAAAGAGTCTAGAATTGGGTATACCTGTGAGAATAGCTGTAGTTCAGCTGAATGCTAATAAACTGTATAGGGCATCAACACTAAGAAGGTAGAAATCATTTTGGCAGAATTTAAAAAGGATGATAGTAGTAATAAATATTTTTGAGTGCTTACTCCCTGCAAAATATTGTACTAAGATCTTTACAAGCATTTAATACTCTCAACTTGATAAAGTATATTTTATTATTACTCCCATTTTGCGGATAATGAAACAGGTTTATGAAAATGAACCAAATATTATATAGTAAATGGCAGCTATCGAATGGAAACACAGAAATTGATGTTAATTTATATTTTTAAATACTACCATATACTGCCTCCCTATATATCCCTAATATTTCTGGACTAGTCATATTACATTTATTCTTAAAACATTGTTGTTCTCTCAAAGTTCAGTCTTTATTGTACCATTTGTCCCTTTTCCACAATCAATTTGCCTGATTTTATGCACTCTTTTAGTTGGGTAACATCAAAGACTAATAAGTCCCAAACTTTGTGTTTCCTCTCTTCATTATTATGTAAATGATTTATATACACTGCTATTTTTGATGTCCCAGAAGATCTCCATGTCAACATTTCAAAATTTACCTTCATCAATCCCTTAGAATTACTTCTTCCTTCGGTACCAGAAATTGGGAACTATTATTGATAACTGTATCTCTATCTTACTAATGCCTGATTTATTAGATCCTATGGCATTTGCTCTGTTCTTATTCTGTAGGTATGAGAATCAGGTTAAGTTTTGTGCATTTGATATCAGCACTAACATAACTGATTAGAATTTTAATTGTTGTAGGATAGGTTAACTTTCTAAAGACATTTTGATACTGCATACATTTTTACTACATATAGACATTATCTATTATCATGTTTTGTATATTTTCATAACAAAATTGTACTGATGGAAAGGAGGTGAGTGCTTTCATTCTAGGGACACAAGTGGAAGATATAGGCTCTTACAAAGTTTTCTGCTACAAATTATATATTTTTATAAATTATGAAAGTTATAAGGAAAACTTTGAAAAACCTACACAGAAACTCTTCTAAGTATGCATAACACATTTATAGGCTAAAGTAAATTGGAGATAGGAAAATATTAAGTGCAGGACTAAAAGGAATACTTGCTAGTAAAAGGCAGTGTGCTGGTTTGAATGTATTATGTCCCCCAGAAAAAGCCATATTCTTTGATACAAACGTGTGAGGCAGATGTTTTAGAGCTGATTAGATTAGAATCCTTTGAGTGCTTCCATGGAGATGTGACCACCCAGCTGTGGGTGATAACTCTGATGAGATAATTTCCATGGAGGTGTGGCCCCACCCATTCAGCATGGGCCTTGATTAGTTTACTGGAGCACTGTATAAGCTCAGACAGAAGGAGCAAGCTTGCTACAGCCAAAAGGGACACTGAAGAATGCACTGGAACTGAGAGAGGAGCTTCAGCTTACAGAGACGTTTTGGAGACGGCCTTAAAAAGTCAACTTTTGCTCCAGAGAAGCTAAGAGAGGACAAACACCCCAAGAGCAACTGAGAGTGACACTTTGGAGAGAAACTGAAGCCTAGAGAGGAAAGTCCTGGGAGAAAGCCATTTTGAAACCAGAACATTGGAGCAGACACCAGCCACGTGCCTTCCCAGCTAACAGAGGTTTTCCGGACACCATTGGCCATCCTCCAGTGAAGGTACCTGATTGCTGATGTGTTACTTGGACACTTTATGGCCTTAAGACTATAACTGTATAACCAAATAAACCCCCTTTTATAAAAGCCAATCCAACTCTGGTGTTTGCATTCCGGCAGCATTAGCAAACTAGAAGAGGCAGTAGTTGCAAAATGGTGTCTCTGTATAGCTGTACCCTTTTGCTGGTCTGAATCTCGATACTAAGTACTGCTTGCATACATGGAATATCTTCTCTAATTTACTGTTGTCTATTCTGGAACTCCAGATAGCTGTTTTTTCTTGAAGTCTGAACCTTTTCATTCCCTTTGGCATGGCCGAGCATCCAGGGTTCTGAACCTGCTTCACCTTCTGAATCCTCTCTTAGCCCATTTCTTTATGGACAAACGAACACCAGTTACCCAAATCAGCAGGATCTACTACTAATATTCTCTGTTAAGTAAAGCATTTTATGACAATATTAATAAGTAATGGTGGCACTAAAATACTATGAAGAATTTGCAGATAAACTTTCACTGAATAGCATATTCATTAAATAAAAATGTAGCATGAACATAGTTCCTTCTAGGGCTCAGAGCGACCAAAACAAGGGATGAATTATTGGGGTTTCACCAAAAGAATTATGGTAATGTGAAGAGTTTCTGAGGGCACAGTCCTCTATATGTACCACTTTGTGTGAATATTTCCCTTTCTTGAGCACCTATTCCCCAAGAAACACTGGAAATATTTCTAAGCTCTGACTCTCAAATTTCTTGTTGTTATTTTTTGTAAAACAAAAATATATCAATTGTCATTTTATCATGCTTATGTGGTGGTAAATCAGATTAACAATGAAGTATTTATGCATGATTTCTAATTTAAAAGATATAGACAGAGTGACAGAGATTATGTTTCATTAAAACTATAAAAAAAAATAATTCTAACCTAAGGTATTGGAAATGAAGACAAGGAATTCTCCATTGCCTCTTTGATACTGTATGTGGTCCACATCTGAGAGATTAAGAATTTAATTCTCTCCAATTAGTCCTACTCTCAGCCATAGTGTAGGCAGAAGTGAGTTCCCCACTAAGAGCCAAAGGCGGGGCATAACAATCAAAAGCTTATTTCTCCTGGTAGCAAACAGATCTTCAATATTCTTCATACTTATAGGAGGTGGGTTGGTTTGAATCTGTTAATGTACCCCAGCCTGTGTTCTTTTAATCCAGTCTTATGGGAACATACCTACTGTGGGTGGGACCTTCTGATTAGGTTGTTTCCATGTAGATGTGACCCTGCCCATTCAAGGTGGGTCTTAATCCCCTTGCTGGAGCTCTCTATGAGAGGATTAAAGTCAAAGACATTTTGGAGAAAGCTCAGAGAAAATGAGACAGAAGCCCAGAGACATTTTGGAGAAAGCGGTTGAAACCAGAAGCTGAATCTGGGAAAGAAGGACCAGCAGACTCCAGCCGGATGTCTTCCATGTGACAGAGGAACCCCAAATGCCATCAGCATTTCTTCAGAGAAGGTAACATCCTGTTGATGCTTTATTTGGGATACTTTCATGGCCTTACAATTGTAAATTTGTGAACTAATGAACCCCCATTGTAAAAGCCAATCCATTTCTGGTATTTTGCATTCTGGAGGCATTAGCAAACCAAAACAGAGGGTCTCAGATTTTCTGTAATTTTTCAGACTGAAACAAATATTCAATTTAGGTGTCCATAGAAGACACGGCCACAAATTTTCACATCAGAAAATGTACATTATTAAATAAGGTATCATTGTTGATTTTGGGATAAGGGCATTAGTAAGATCATTGTTTTAGCTGTTAAGTATTTAGATAACAAAATTAACTAATATAATTCCTTTCTCAGAAATATTTGTTTTGCTAGAAACCATTGCACATTCATTTAAACAGCTGTGGAAAATGTAATAGTATTATATGGTAAATAAGAAAATGTGAAATATAACTGAATGTCTTACAGGTAAATAAAGTTTACAACAGATTCATTAAGTACATTTGTATTAGTTTGGGTTCTCTAGGGAAATGGAATCAACGAGAGATATCTATGAATATAAGATTTATAAAAGTGTCTCACACAACTGTGGGTATGCACGAGTCCAAATTCCGTAGGGCAGGCAGCAAACTAGCAACTCCAATGAAGATGTCTGATGAACTCTTAGGAAACGAACTGGCAACTTCAATGAACTCCTCAGGAAATGCTTCACCAGGCAGCCAAAGAAGTGAAAGTCCTCTATCTGTCTCGCTTAAAAGTCTTCAACTGATTGATCGAATTAAATCCAGTCAACTCCATTCTCTCACTGTGGAAGACATGCCCTTCATTGATGTCATCAGTCACAGCTGCAGGCGATTGACTGATGTTTTAATAAACCAGCTTGCTTGTTTATTAACCAGTCACAAACACCCTCACAGCAACATTTAGGCCAGTGCTTATTTGACCAGACAGCTGGGTACCATCACCTGGCCAAGTTGACACACGAACCTAACCATCACACCATTAAAGAAAAAAAATACCATAAAATATTTTGAAAACATGACAACAGAACAAGATTATCTAAACAGAATTTACAGAATAAATCTTGAGAATCTTCTTTAACCTTATGGTATAGCTGTTAATTTATAACAAAGATGTCTTAAGAGATAGTAGGGAAGGAAAGCTAATCATAGGTGTATAGTGTATGTCTGTATGTGTTTGAGTGGTGAGTTTTCTTCCAATTATACTAGAAGCAGATATTTGCCTCATGGTTTGTTTTCTTGTCAATTAGTTGCCTACTTGCCAGCCAAATACTCAGTTAAAAATTATTAAAATATAAAAATTCTTTTGAAAATTGAATTTCATTTGACAAGTATGGATAATTTTGAATAATGATAAATGAAAATCAATCTGAGAATATTGTTCAGGGCCTCATTCAATATCCCAAGTTCTCATAAACAAGATTTTTTTTTTTTTTTAAAGACTAGAACTTATTTGGGCTGTTTATCAAAACCTCAGCTGAAAGATGGGAAAAATTGTTGAGGTTAAGCATATTTTCCCAGCAGCTCAAGCAAGCAGTCCATTCTGAGGCTATCTGATTTAATTGTACTCTAAAGACTAAGGGAAAGATGTGATTAATTACGCTAAAGAGATAGTGCTTGCTTAAGTAATTCTTTCCTGTTGGCATATAATGTTAGAAAATTTCAGAATTTTGTTATAAAGTTGCAAATTAGTCATGTACTAAACTCAATGTCATAATTTGGTTAGAAAAATCTGGAATAATCATAATTATGCAACCACAGTTAAATTTTGATATAGAAAATTGACTCCCCAGCAATTTTGAAGGTTATAAGAAAAACTAATTTCTCTCTATCCTTGAAGTGTTTGTCTCACTCACATGCCTTCTGCTTTTTCATAATTTTAATGCAAGGGTTACTTAAAAATTAAACAAATCTGTAATAACTCTATTCTTCTCATATTTTATTTGGTAAACCTCCAACAATTAAAAGTAACAGAAGTTACTTTTTCACTGAAGGGAGGGACAAGTATCCATCTCCCCCTGCAGCTCAAATTCACCTCCCCCAGACATATAGTATATTTTTTGTTTCTTTATTTTTTGTTGTGTTTAAGAGGGAGAAAATACTTCAAAGATCATCTAGCCAAATACACCTATTTTATAGATGAGACAAGTGAGATTCAAGGAGCTCAACTGAATTTCCCGGGGTCAGACATATTTTGGCAAACCATAATTTGAAGCAAAATCTATTAACTTCCAACTCAATCTTGAAAATAATCATCCTTGAAAACAATGGGTTTCAATATCTTAAACTAAAAGTATGAAGTATTAGAGAGTTCTGGGAGACACTGAAATCTTTCATATATATATATATATATATATATATATATATATATATATGAACTTATATAGTCTGAACTCAACATTTGTTCATTTGTTGTATGTTGATGATGTGGCAAAGAGTATGCTAATATAATTGACATCAAAACATATCCAAGAGATGGGAAGGACTTCCAGGGATGATGGGGAGTAAGGAGCTTCAGGACTCAGTCCTTCCACCAAAACAACTATAAAACAGGCAGGAACTGTCTGAAACAACTATTCCAAAACTCTGGGGGACAGAAGAATGTGTTATGGCATCCAGAGAAGAATGGGAGAAAGAGGCTGATAAACTACAATAAAGGACAGCAAATTGTTCTTTCCTCATGGTGGCTATCAACATCAATCCCCCACTCTCATGGCAGACCACCTTAGTGTCCAGTCCCTGGCTAGCTTGCTGGTGACAGAAAGGGATGTAAAAATCCTCTTCCCCCAAAACAGGGGTGGGCACTGCTGATCATTGGTCATGACTTTTGATTAAGGAATTTTGCTCGCTGGGTCCCAGCTCTGAATGCAGCTATTTTTTCAACCCACCCCAGACAAAGGAAGGAGCAGCCAATGTTTCATACCTCCCCAGAAAGTGATTTAAAGTGGAGATTTAAAGATGCAGTGCTTTCTCAGGACTGTGGGTGACAGTTAGCTGAAGGGCTGCATTTGCTGTGCAGGTCAGGGAAGCTTACTTTTGGTGAGCCATTGGAGAAGATTTTGGCAATCTTCCTGATCCCACCCCCAGGGCACTTTGGAGCCAATCTGCACTCCCTTCGTGGGTCCCTAGCCCTGTGTTGACTGGGAAAGATTGACTTAGGGAAGTACTCTTTGGAATGACCCTCCTTCCAGAATTTGTCCTCCAGTCAAAAGCAGCTAGAGACAATGAAAGGGGTGTAAAACCATAGAGGCAGACAGATCAAGACAAAGGTCTGCCAGCATTAAATTCTGGGAGAGTGATGTCTATCTCCTATGAAACAGAGAGGACAACCAAATTCCTGTAAACAGGTGAACTCCAAAACAACGAATAAGCAAAAGTCAAGGACAGAGTCCAAGAAAGACAGGGAAAACCCTGCACACTGCACTCACCTTAGGCAGGCATTCCTGATAGGAAGGCTGAAGCTCAAGAAAATCTCTGCCTTATAACCAACTGGTTAAAACAAAACAAACAAACAAACAAAAAAGAAACAAGAAACTGACATCTCAGGGAATAAATCCCAGTTACCATTTTTAAATATCAAAATGTACATTGTGCAACAAGAATACAAGGCAAACAAAGAAACAGGAAATGATGGTCCATACAAAGGAAGAGGATAAAAATATAGAACAATCTCCAAAATGTGGACAAACTAAACAAAGTCTTTTTAAAAATGATCTCAAAAATGTTCATAGTGTTGAAGGAGAGTACAGAGAAAGAACTAAAGGATATCAAGAAGTCAGTGAATGATCAGTATGAGAGTCTGAATAAAGAAAAAGAAATTTTAAAAAGGAACAAATGGAGTGAAGACCTCAATAACTGAAATTAAAAATATCCAGGAGAGTTACAAGAGCAGATTGGAGCTGGTAGAAGAAAGAATCAGTGGACTGGAAGACAAACATTTGAAATGAGTTGGGCTTTTTCCTTTTTCCTTTCTGAGGAGCAGAAAAGAAAAAGAAATATAAAAAGTTAAAAGAGCATAAGATGGGTATGGGGCACCATCAGGTGCACCAATATATGCATTATGGGTCTCCCAGAAACAGAATAAAAGGACAGAAGGAATAGTCAAACAAATTATGACAGAGAACTTCCCAAACTTAGCAAATGATGTGAATGTGTACATCCAAGGAGCTCAGAGGACACCACACAAGATAAATATGAAGAAAAATATACCCTGTATATATGCTACCAAATGTAAAAGACAATTAAAGAGTTCTGTAGACTGCAAGAGAAAAGCATTACGTTATGTACAAGGGACTCCCCATTAGATCGAGTTGCGATTCTTCATTAGAAACCAGTGAGGCCAGAAGACAGTGAGTTGAAATACTTAAAGTGATGAAAGAAAACAACTCCCAACCAAGAATTTTATACCCAGTGAGACCCTCTTTAAAAAATGAGGGAGAGATTGAGACATTCTCACATAAACAAAAGCTGAAGGAGTTCATCACCATTAGACCTGCCTTACAAGCAAGGTTAAAGGGAGTTCTTCAGACCAAAAGGAAAGGACAGTAGAGAGCGGTTCAAAGCAGCAGAAAGAAAGAAAGTTTGGCAGTAAAGGTAACCATTTGGGAAATTATAAATGCCAGTATTACTGTATTGATTTACTTGGTATGTTACCCCATTTCTTACTTCCTACAGGAGCTAAAACGCAAATGTATTAAAGTGATAATAAATACACTCTATGAATGGATGTTATGAAAAGGCAGATACAGGATTCTTTTATTTTATTTTATTTTTTTAAAACAGTTTTATTCACATACCATACAATCCACCCTAAATGTATAGTCAGTGGCTCTTGGTATGATCAGATAGTTATGCATTCACCACTACAGTCAATATAAAAACATTCTCATTTCTTCCACAGGAAAAAAAATCCCACTCTCCATTATATCCCCCTATTATTGACATTTAGCTTTGGCATAGTGCCTTTGTTACAACTAATGAAGGAATATTACAATGTTACTGTTAACTATAGACTCTAGTTTGCATTAATTGTATTTTTTCCCGTAAAACACCCTATTACTCTCTTATATTTATGCAATTAACCACCATCATTGTCCACTCTGGGTTTTGCTAAGTTATACGGTCCTAGTTTTTATCCTCTAGCTTTCTTTCTGGTGACATACACAACTCTAGACTTCTTTCAACCATACTCACACTCTGCTTTGTTAATTACACTTACAGTATTGCACTACCATCACACAGTATTGTGCTATTTATTTCTGAACCTTTACAATGAACTTTATTGAACATTCTGTACTCCTTAATCATTGATTGCCCAATCTCTGCTTAATTCGTATCTCCTGGTAACCTATGCCCTCCAATTTAACTCTCAGAATTTGCTTGTTATAGTCGGCTCGTATTAGTGAGACCATACAATGTTTGCCATTTTGTCTCTGGCTTATTTTGCTCAGTATAATGTCCTCAAGTTTCATTCACATCATTGCATTCCTCATGCTTCATTCTTTCTGCAGCTGCACAATGTTCCATCCTATGTATATACCACATTGTATTAATATGCCCTTCTGCTCATCAGTCAATGGACCCTTGGACCACCTCCATCCATTGGCAGTTGTGAATAATACCACCAGAAACATCATTGTTCAAATGTCTATTTGTGTCCCTGCTTTCAGTTCTTCTGGGTATGTACCCAGTAATGGGATTATGGGATCATATGGCAACCCTGCACATAGCTTCCTTTGGAACTGCCACACTGCCTCCAGAGAGCTGCACAATTCTACTTGCCTAAAAACAGTGAATAGGTATACCTCTTTCTCCACATTTTCTCCGATACTCATAGTTTCCTGTTTATTTTTTTAAACAGTTTTATATGCACACCATGTAATCTATCCAAACTAGACAATCAATGACTCCCAGTATAATCACATAGTTTTGCATTCACCACCATGATCTATATTATAACATTTCCATTTCTTCTGAAAAAAAAGAAAAAAAGAAAAAAAATTCCATTCTCCTCCCTTATATACTCCTCTTATTGACATTTAGTTTTGGTATTTTGTCTTTGTTACAATTAATGAAAGAATATTACAATATTACTGTTAACTATAGGCCCCACTTTGAATTAATTATTTTTTCCATATGCCATCCCATTTTAACACCGTGTAAAGTAACTAACATTTGTAGTAGTTTATGTAAAGACTTTCTTATATTTGTACAATTAACCACTATCATTGTCTACTTCAGGTTTCTCTAAGTTATACAATCCCAGTTTTTATCTTCTGTTTTTCCTTCTGGTGCCATACATGCCCATAGCCTTCCTCTTTCAATCATATTCACACTCAGCTTTGTTTATTACACTTACAATATTGTGCTACCATCACACATATTGTGCTATTCGTTTCTGAACCTTTACAATCAATCTTGTTCAACATTTTTTACTACTTACGCATCAAATGCCTGGTCCCTACTCTCTTTCTATGTCCCGATAAACTGTGTTCTCCAATTTAACTCTCAGAATTTTCACATTACAGTTCACATTAGTGAGACCATTCCATATTTGTCCTTTTGTTTCTGGCTATTTCACTCAACGTAATGTCCTCAAGTTTCATCCATGCTGTTATATGTGTTACAACTTTATTTCTTCTTACAGTTGCATAATATTCCATTGTATGTATATACCACAGTTTGTTTATCTACTCATCCATTGATGGACATTTGGGCTGTTTCAATCTCCTGGCAATCATAAATAATGCCTCTATAAACATTGGAGTGCAAATGTCTGTTCATGTCCCTGCTTTCAGTTCTTCTGAGTATATACCTAGTAATGCCGTTGCTGAATCTCACAGCAATTCTGTACTTAGCTTCCTGAGGAACCACCAAACTGCCTTCCAGAGCAGTTGCACCATGCTACATTCCCGCCAATAGTAAATAAGTCTGCCTCTTTCTCCACATCCTCTCCAGCACTTGTAGTTTTCTGTTTGTTTGTTTGTTTTTGTCATTGTTGTTTTTTGTTGTTGTTGTTGATAAAGGCCATTCTAGTAGGTGTAAAATGGTATCTCATTCTGTTTTTGATTTGCATTTCCCTAATAACTAGTGAAGTTGTGCATTTTTTCATATGTTTTTGAGCCATTTGTATTTCTTCTTGGAAAAAGTGAGAGACAGAAGGCTTAATCCTATTGAGGAATGTAGCAGAGAAGATTCTGTTTAAGTCTCAAAGGCTAAATAGGAGCTATCAAAGTTAAATTATTTGTGGTTTATCAGCAAGAGGGAGCAGTCTTGCAGTAAAAGAAAGTATGGATCTGTATGTAGTTTGTTAATTTAGAAAGACAGGAGAAATGCTATAAAAACAATCCAGTAATAAAGAGGTTAGATTTTGTCCTATAGGGAATGCTGTATAACATTAAAGAATTTTGCATAGGATAGTGATAAATTTAAGAGAGAACTTTCAACTAATAGATTAGCTTAGACAACTCAAAAGGAGATATTCTGTTATAGGAAAGATAAGTCCTATAAATAGGACTTGATTTATCCTGATCCAGAAGATAAATGATAAATGACTAACTATAAAGGTGCGACAGAGAAGGAAGAGGGAGTGAAATCTATATGAGAACTGAAAAGATATGTTAATTTTGTAGTACCCCAGGTGTGATGGTTAGGTTCATGTGTCACCTTGGCCAGATGATGGTGTCCAGATGTCTGGTCAAACAAGCACTGGCCTAACCATTATTGCAAGGACATTTTTGGCTTGTTAATAAACCAGAGGGTGGTTTATTAAATCATCAGGCAATTGACTGCACCTATGATTGATTATATCAATGAAAGCATTTCTTCCTCAATGAGAGAATTCAATCAGTTGGATCTAATCCAATCAGTTGAAGACTTTTAAGAGAGAAAGAGAGAAACTTCACTTCTTCTTTGGCTAGCCAGCATCTCCTGGGGAGTTCATCAAACACCTTCATCGGAGTTGTCAGCTTGCAGCCTGCCCTACAGAATTTGGACTTGTGCATCCCCACAGTTGCATGAGATACTTTTATAAAGTCTTATATTTACAGATACTTCTTGTTGGTTCTGTTTCCCTAGATTACCCTAACTAATACACCAGGTAAAAGAGAGGAAAAATTGTGGGAACAACCTTATATTTCTTGATTCATTAATTCAGAGAATGGTGGATCCATCCTCAGTGAGGAAAGAAGAAAGAGGAATAAGATGGTAAAGGGAAAGAGAGAGGGGAGAAGAATGCCCAGTTTCAGTGAGTTAAGTTCCTTCTTTTCATTTACTTCCATTTTCTAAATTCACAAAAGGAACATAAATTATTTTTAATGGGAAAATAAAATAATCTTCATAATTGAGGTAATGTTAAGACATTTAAATTGAAAGTATATGACTTTTATGGGAAAATAAACAATTTTAAAATCTGAGATGACTTTAAGGTATCAAAATGGAGGATAACATTATGTAGCACTTCCATGTTCAGGAGCAATGTCCAAACTATATGTATAGCTTTTGGCATCAGATTACAGTTGGTAAATGAAGTCGTGAGTGTGGATGCTATTATTCATTCATCCATTCATCTCTTCATTCATGCTATGTATATTTTGTGCCAAACCTTGTTTCAAGCCCTAATGAGTGCTACAGAATACACAATTCAGAAAAAGAGAGGTTAGAGCAAGGAAAAGAAAACAGGCATAGACTCCATAGGTGAATAGTCCTCTGAGTACCAAATAGAGAAAAAGAAAAAGAAAACAGATCTCTGTGGACCAAATAGAGACCCAGAAGACAGGGCAAAGGCATTATCATAAAAACTAGGAGAGAATTGCACCCCATAAGACAAGAAAATACCAAAACAAAGGAAGCCTACTTTATTTGATTTTGTATTGTTTATGTGCAAATTTTGGTTTTTTACAATTGCTCTAAATCAGTGATGTTCAATTTTGTAGTTGAATGGAAATATTTATTTAATGATACCTTATATGAGAATCTTAATTGACATGAGAAGATGAATCCCTTTCCAAGATCATATCGCCCAATCAGTCCCTCATCCCATACTCCCTTCAAGTGATCTGGAAGGGGCTTTCAATACCACTATAAAAACCTCTATTCAAACATCATTCCTTGGATAACGCAAATTAAAATCCCAATGTGTTATTGCTAGAATGGTCAAATTAAAAAGTTAGGAAATTACTGAGTAATGGCAAGGATATGGAACAACTTAGAAAATACAGGTGGTTGTGTAAATTGGTATAATTACTTTACGAAAACTGTTTGGCAATATCTGTTAAAGCTGTATATATTCACACAAATAATCCAGTAATTTCTCTTTAGGTATAAACCCATGGGAAATATGTTAATATATTCATCAAAAGATGTATTGGACTCATCATGATGGTACTTTTTTCAATAGTCTAAACAGGAAACTACACAATCCCACCCGCTCCACCCCCAAAATAGTAGTTGAAATATATGATTGTGTTCATAAAAGTTTACACTATACAACACTACAACAGAGAGAATGAAAAATCTAGAACTATATGCATTGCTATGTCTAAATCTCATAAACATACTATAAAAATAATACCAGATGCAAAAGCATATATACCACATGATTCAATTTAAATACCAAATTCAGACAAAACTAATAGATCGGGTTAGAAGTCAGGACCATGGTTACACTTGGTGAGGGAAATGGGCAAAGATGGCTCTTGGGTGCTGGTAAATTTCTCTTTTTCTATATGCATGCTGATGTCATTAGTGTTTTCAGTTTGTGAAAATTAATCAAGTTGTACACTTAGGATAGGTATTTTGCATCATGGATATTTTGCATCAAAAATTTTAAAAATGAACAATAATTACACATGAACATATTTTTGTCACATCAACATATTTTTACTGAAACAGAGAGACTTCATTTTCCATTTTTCCTCTCTCTAAACTGTCAGTAGAGCTCACACACAGAGATCTTAATGACTGCTTATTAAGTGGGTTTTACAATTGCATATGAATGGAGTCTTTTGAAAATAACAGATATGTTTGTTTCTTTTTTTGAGCAAATAATTGTAAATTATTGTGGGAAACTTAGAAAATAAATACTCATAACTGACATTTTCTACTTGAAAAAACACTATTCAACAACTCTTTTTGGTCACTACTTTGATTTAACACTGTCAACAATTGCCTCTAAGGTATTTTACATGGATGAAATTGGGGAATGGAAATCCTTGCTAGGCATGAGGATCTGATTTTTCCTTTTTAAAGAGAGTTTTCCATCCTTGTCAATAGGAGATATAGCATAAAATCACCTTGAAATAAGTTCATCTTCCTCCAAAATCTTTTTTCATCTGTGAATTAACATAAATGACATTGTATGCTTATAATTTCAAGCAGCTAGCATGAACCATCTCGATTCGATTGATTTTCTCAAAAACACATTGCAACAGCATTTTAAAAATGTGTATTGCCATGGTAATTGTTGCAGAATAATATGTTTTTAACATATCATATATAGCATCCCCAAATTTAGGACTTTGCATTGGATCAGTAATTACGGTTAAAATTATTTTACATCTATGGCCTTCTAGTAGCATGTCTAGGTTTCCTCATTATTAAACAAAATCATTTGAAAATCCTCATATTTCATATTTGAAAAGGATTTGAAAGAGAAAATATATTACTTCCTTGTCCATCATAACTAAAACAGCAACATTTTCCTGTCAGAGTCACAATTCTTATCCTCTCTCAGCTCTGCTTATCTATCTTCAGCACTTACCAATAAGTAAATAAATGCTCTAGAGTTTATTTTTCTGGCTTATTGTTGTCACCTCTAATATAATGTGAGGTCATTTAAAGCAAGAATTTTATCTATTTTGTTCTCTGGTCTATACCCAGTATTTGTAATGATTGTAAAATATTTGTTCAACAAATATTTTTGAATAAATGAATGAACTGTATACAATTAATAACTTCAAGTTCAGTGTTAGACTAGGCTGAGTTCTGAGAAGTTACATGAGGTTTCAGCAGACATTGTTTTTTGCTGATGGTTTCCAAAAGAACATGGATAAGAAGTTACGCTCTAACCCAAAGCTATTTTTACATGGTTGGGAAGGTAGTGAAACTCCTTAGTTCTGAGGTCTTCATTCATTCTCTTCTTGATAGAATGAAGAACAACACTAGTAGGTGGAGAGGAAAAAAGCTTTTCTAGGTCCGGCAGATCCCTGCATAAACCTTTGTTGATCATGAGCCAAAATACTTATAAAATAGCTTCAAAATCTTCCATTTAATTGTTTTCATTCAATGGAGTATTATATCCTGATGACAGGCCTGCACCATCCGATTCATGCTAGAACCAAACACAGGATTTAATACTTACTGGTTGTTCATTAATATTTCTAGAATCAATAAACATACTGTTCCTGTCTTAGAAATTTTCTAAATAGTCTATGTAACTAGAGCTTCAACTCCTGTTTTTTGACTGAATGCTCACTAATGCCAAGCTTTTGGGGAGGAGACACAAAGCTTAATTGACACTTTGTGTTTCCAAATGTTGAGAATATATAGACTTAGCGGACCAAAATGTGAAAAATTTCTGAAAAGAAAAAATTAACTCCAAGAACAGATTTTTCAGTGAAAGTTTGCATGCCTATATTTTGATACCATAACTAAAACACCTTTGCTGAAGATCTATGAAAATGGATTTTATTCTAGAAACTTGGCATTTTTCCATATATAAAATAGATAGGGATTCTTGATTCATGGAATTCACCTTCTATCAAGGAAAGACAAATAATAACAATAATTCCAGAAAAATATGTAAATTATAAAACCTGATAGAAAATGTAGGCTGTGAAAAAAATGAAAGACAAATAAAAGATTTGTCCAAAGTCTAACCCCCGGAAACAGTGAATGTATGTTCTGGTTTGCTAATCCTGCTGTTATGCAAAATACCAGAAATGGATGGCTTTTATAAAGGGGATTTATTAGGTTACAAATTTGCAGTTCTAAGGCCATAAAAGTGTCCAAACCAAGGCATCAACAAGAGGATACCTTCACTGAAGAACAGCTGATGGAGTCTGGAACACCTCTGTCAGCTGGGAAGGCACATGGCTGGCATCTGCTGGTCCTTTGCTCTCAAGTTGCATTTCAAAATGGCTTTCTCAAAAATGTCTCTGGGCTTCTGTTCCTCTTAGCTTCTTTCAACTCTCTGCTTGATTCTCCTAGGGCATTTCTCTCTAAGAGCCGCAAGCATCTGGGTCTGTGTCGGCTCTTAGCTTCTCCAGGGGGCAAACTCTGGATTATGTATCTTAGCTTCTCCCCAAATTGTCTCTCTCATCTTCTCTGAGCTTCTCATTTTCATGAGCTCTCTTAAAGGACTCCAGTGATCTAATTAAGACCAATCTGGAATGGGTGGGGTCCACACCTCCATGGAAATGATCTAATCAAAAGGTCTCACCTACAGTTGGGTGGGTCTCAGCTTCAGGGAAACATTCAGTCAAAAGGTTCCACTCTAAGAAAAAGACTATTAAGTCAGCCCCTACAAGATTGCATTAAAAACATGGCTTTTGTGGGAGACATAATAAATTTAAACCAGTAATATATCCTTATTTGGAATAAGGGTCTTTGCAGATAAACTAAAGTTAAAGATCTCACAATGAAATCATCCTGGATTTAAGGTGGCCCCTAATTCCTATGGCAGATGTCCTTAAAGGAGTCATACAGGGAGCAGAGTGAGATTTGTGACAGAGACACACAGATGAGAAATCCATGTGAAGACAGAGGCAGAGAGTGGTGATGAGCAAAGAACAAGGTAGGGAAAACCTGGAACCACCAGATGCTGGAAAAGACAAGGAAGGATCCTTCCCTGGATGCTCCAGAGGGAACATGGCTCTACTGCCACCCTGATTTCAGACTTCTCACCTTCACAAATGTGAGAGAATACATTTTTATTGTTTTAAGCCACCAAGTTTGTGGTAATTTGTTATGACAGCCTTAGGAAACTAATACGTGAAGTGAAGGGGAATAAGCAGTGTGATGAATGGGAGGTGCTGGTAGCAATTTTAAATTGGTTGTTCAAATTAGTCCACCTAGAAGAGGTTAAATTTGGGAAAGAATTGTAGGTGATTCACAACATTAATTGTAAAAAAAACTTTTGAAACACAAACGTATAAATTTAAATTTTCGGAAGTAAATGCAAAATCTCTATGTCTTTAGAGTCAATTTAATACACATTCACATGGGCAGGATCAGCATGAACTCAATATGAAGAGTCTCTGAGCACTGGCAAAATAGATGCAAACATAAGATTTGCATGGCTCATGTATCGAGATTATGGACTTCAGATGCTGAAAGGCCTGGTTCTGAGTCCTCTGTCGCCCAGGTACTCTCTCGGTGACCTTGGATATGCAACCCTGTGCCTCAGTTTTCTCATCTGTGAAACAGAGGTGATAATAAGGTTGTTGTGAGGAGTACATGAGTTAAAATACAATCTGAAACAGTGCCTGATAAAATGGAATCATTATAAATGTTAACTATGATTCTTACAGGGAACAGAAAGTTCTCAAATAGTTATAGCTATTAGGAAACTATCAGGAATCACATAAAAGGAGTTAAGATCCTCTGGAAATGTGGTAAAGAGAAAGGAAGACTATTTTATACAACCCTGACACCCTTTACATCTAGATATAGATCTATATATGTGTTTTATTAGAAAAAAGAAAATTTGGGCCCAAGGAAGAAGGAAAAGTTGTTATTTGGGGAGAAAACAGCATTGTTCACAGGGTATTTTATAAAACAGGCAATAGAGTCTAGATTCAATTTTGTTTATTAATTGAGCATGATACATCCTGCATTGCAGTTTCTCTCACTCTGTCAGTGGCAATGACAACACTTCTTAAGGATATATACAGGATTGAATGAAGTGTTAAGGCAAATTCTCCCACAGGATAGTTGTAAATTAGCTATTTCTGAAACGAGATTATCTTTCTGAAGATTGGTGTATTGATACCTGTGGACTGCCCAGGACCGTGAGGAAGAATGAAGAGAGGATGATTAACACATCTTTGGTAATTGTTCTATGCCAGGCTGTCCTAATCTGCTTATCTGCACTGCCTGCTGCTTTCTTCTGCCAGCCCTCATCTGTGTCCCATCAGGGCACAGCTCTGTGGAGCAGACAACCTGCTGCTGACGTGGTTTCTGGGCTGCAAGCTCTGTCAGTGTGCCACCCTTCAGAAATGCCAAGGCTCTCTTAGAGCTTCGTCAGAGGCTATGGGAGGAGCTGGATGGTGGACTGTCCCATCCATCCTTACACGTGCTTTATGATTCTTGGATGAAGCCTTGGTGTTTCTGCTTTTCCAACTGTGGGGAAAATTATTGCATTCTAAGCAACTGTCTACCAGTGTGAACTATCAGAATTACCCTTGACAGATTCTTAATCTTTTTGAAGAAAAGATCTCAGTGTTCCCATTCATTTCAGTTGACATTGTTTCTGTCCTTAGATGGAGATTTTAAATAGGCTTTTCGAGTGTTTGCATATGAGGTAGAGAAAAATGGGATAATTTTCTGGTCTATCTTATTGTTCATCTGCCAGTCTCTGTCAAATAATTTGAGAATGAAGAGGAGGAAATTACTCGTACTCTATGGAAAATGGGCTTCACTGTCAAATTAATTATCTAGATACCAACTTTCTATTTACAAATGGTTTTCTGGGGCCAATTAATTAATTATTCTCACTTTATTCTACAATGTGACAAGAGAATAAAGGGTTAGAAAACAATGACCAAGAAAATAAAGCAGACCAAATTCTTATCCTTGAACAGTGGTCATATATCAAGAGTGTTATAAGATTCCCTGTGTCAAGATATTGACAATTATTTGTCTATATAAATAAATTTTCACTAATTACATGAAAGCTAATCAATGTAACTATTCTAATACATAATTCTATACACATTACTTTCATACTTTTGGCTTATTGCCTATTATTTTTTGTGTACTGCAGTCTCATACTATCCAGATGAAGAAAATATTACAATCAGGACATTTTGTTCACCATACAAAGAACTTTCATCAGCATAAATAATAATCACTTTCTTCTTCATAATAATAATAACAGCAATTTCTAATATCAGTGTTAGAAATACACAGTGGCAAAGTAATATACACATATTTGTGAAAGTCACTGTCCTAAAATAATTCATATATGTGTGTGTCTACATATATGCATATGTATGAATTTCTTCTGAGCTATGAACTTCAAACATGCACCATGGGCATTTCCCCAAAGACATCACACTGATTTAATATACAATGTCACATAGAGGGAAAAACAGTGAACTCTGGGCTCAAGTTGTTCCAAATGTGAACACCATCTCTTCAATTTAGTTGCTCTGTGACCTGGAATAAAATACTTAGCCTCATTTGACCACAACTTTCTTACATTAAAAAAAGTGAGATTATTAATTTATACCTTGGAATTATTGGTGGGATTAAATATGACAGATAAATGTAAAATATGTAAAGAACCTACTCCATAGGTGCTTGATGTTTAAATTAACCCTTTTTTAATTAATGCCAAATCTTGCCCATTGTAAATTGGTGTCAGTATTTTTCCAATTGGTCTGTGTTTTTAATGCAAAAAAAAAGCCTTTCAGAACATTTTTAGTATACAGTATCATTCATTTTTAATATAAGAAAATGGCTAATGTAAGAGCTATTTTAAATATAATTATTTCAATGTAAAATTATTTCCCAGTGACTATATCATTCCCAAAGAGGAATATTCCAACAGAAATCTCAGTGTAATCCTTAAAGCATGATCCCATAATTTAAAAAGTAATGACAGTGTATGGAAGAAATCAGTGTGCTTCTGGAAGTGCTGACTCACTCCTGGAAATTAGTTGAAACAATGGAAAAATCTGATTGAAGAATAATTAAACGTGTGGATTTTCCTGCACACTTAACTTACTGCGTCTCTCTATTTACATTCATTGAGTCTCTTCACATCATCTCTGAGAATTCTAGGCCAAACCATAGTTCAAACTTTCCATCCATTCTTTTCCTCACAAAGTTAAGCTGTCCTTTTTCCCAGCATGAAATTTGGGACCGGATGTTACTCTGTTCTTCTTCTACTGTGAAGTTAAGCTCCTACTGCCTCATAGAAAATTGTATCTCTAGGAGACCAAACATGCAGCATAACAAGTTTATATATTGAGCAAAAATAGCAAAGAATAAAAGTAGAATGATAGAGAAAAATAAAAACAAAAAGTATATATTAAAATTATTTTTTGTGGAATTCTGTATGTAATTCTCCATAGAAACAGAATTATAAATGAAAGTTAGATTTGCAAATAGAGTAAATGTATAGCTAAAAAATATATTTGTGCTTTTTAATACACTGAATAAGACTATTAAAATAAGTTGTTTAATCAAGTAATATTGATTCAATTATTTTAGAACAAGCAGAATTTATTGAATTAAAGATACAGATTTTTTTTAATGTATCCTGAAAGCTAATGTTTGCATGAAACATTCTGAATTTGAGAGAATATTCTGAAAACAGCTTTAAATTAAAAAAAAAAAATTACAGGTCATTATGTTATGGATTTTCTTCTTCCTGAATATACAGCTCATGCTTGCACAACTTTTATCCTTATCAGATACAATTAAGTTAGTTTTTGGCTCATTATTATCCTGAGGGCAAGATATAAAATAATGAGAAGGTTAGAAGTACGACAAAATGAAGACCTGAGGTGAAACTACTTAACTGTCGGCAATGAATAAAATTAAGTTGGGGACGGTATTTCCTCGGGAAGTTTGTAAAGAGAGCAAATGAACAAGGAACGCTGTTCCGCTGTTCCGTTGTCCATCTTTCCCCAGCTGCCCCAGGTTATCATTTATTACAATGTTTTAGTTGCTCTTCTGAACAAATGTTGAGGCTCCGTGGGCAAGACATTGATTTCAGTAGAGGACAGGGGAAATATTCCTTCACATGTTGGTGGTTATTACCAGATAGGTGTTCATAACTCAAAGCATCATGTATTCAAACAACAATGAAGCCTTTGCAGATATTAAAAAAAAAAAAAAATGTAATGCTGATCATGACCCACTGATTGGTTTGCACATTCTGTTTGGAAAAAAACTTTCCTCCCGGGTGCAACGTCTCTAATGACTCCTGAGGAAGCCAGCCACTGGGAACTATCATCCCTTTGTCCAGAGTGCACAGTGTTCCTGATGCCAAAGTGAATATTTTGCCCTGTCCTCTCCTCAGGATTTATGGGGGAAAGAAGAAAATTTGTGCCTGATTTCTCTATTTCATTTTGTATTGCTTCTCTTTCCCAATCCCATTATAAGTGTCTAGGCGTTCACGTCCTCTAATTTCTTAAGTAAAAGGGTCTCCTCCTTTGTCCTACCAGCACTTTTCCTGGGCTTTTAGCTTCAAGGCTCTGTTTTTAAATGGGAGGGGCATCCAACCCACATGTGAAAAAAACCCTATGGTGCTGGTGCAAGCCATCTCTCCAGTAAGATAAGGAATAGCATCTGCTTGTTTTTGCTCATTGCGAATATTCTATGTAGAGGTCAGACTGCTCTTTCTGTCAATTAGGCCATGCCATTTCCCATATTCAAATCAACTCCTTGCACTTGGGAAAAAGACAGGGCTTCCCAGCAGCAAGCAGAGGGTAAACGATGACCTGATCCTCTAGCCTTTGGCTGCCCCTTAGACTTCATCTCACAAGTCCCACCTCTGCCCTCCCTGTGCTCCAACCACACTGGCGCACTAGCTGGTCCCTCTGCATCTTTTAGGCTCACATTGCCTGATTTTGTGTAGTTTAAATGCAATCCTTGTTTCTTTGTCATTGTTCCAAATCTGTGATATTTCAAACTTGATTGGCCAGGGAAATATTTCTACAACCATAGTTTAAGTGGAAATATAATAAGTAGAAATGAGAGTGGGAACCCTTATCAAGACCATAACCTCTAATGATTACTTTATCCCCTATTCCTTCAGGTGATCCAAAGGGAGCTCACAGAACCACTAGAAAAACCTCAAACATTATCTCACCTCTATATAGTATATTCTGTCTTGTGATCTAACCACATGTTTATGATATTTTATTCACTTCTTAAACTAAGTGAATAAATTTTTTTTTGAAATTTATTTGTACATTGAATTTATTTTTGTACTCATGAACTCTTTAAAAGCATGAGTGAAACAAATATATGCAATTATCAACTCAACACCAAGGCCATTTTCTCTGAGTTCTTCAATCCAAATTGCAACCATTCTTATTCTGCTACTAACATTCCTTTATTCAGTTTTAATTTTAAACTATCCTCAAGGTCACTGATGCTTGGGAAATGTTATTTCAGGTAAAGATTGCATAATAGGTGGCAAAAGAAAATTCATTAAAAAATTATTTTGTTATCTGGTTTTGGTTGCATTTTACAAAATAAATTATCTGCAAATTTTGATTGAATTATTCTTTTCCTTTTTGGTCAAGAAATGGATTCATAGCTCTAGGAGATCATTGTCTTATCACTCAAGTCTGCTTGTTGAATCTGAATGGACAGTTGTTCTTAAATGGGGGGACTTCACTTTGTCCCATTATTTTTTTCAAATTCCTCTGTTGGGTGATACTTAGATGCACCACAAGGGACATTAAATAATACTTTTTATTTTGTTCTCCTCAGATACTATAAGCTCAGTAGCTGAGAAATGTGTTTCACTTTCAGATACCTATGTGCCCAACTAGAATTATAATAAAATTATCAGCCAAAATTGTTGAGTTGAAGAATACACATCATATATTACTCTCCTTTCTTGAAAAATTATCTTGAGTGAGTCATCTGTATAGACTATTTTCAACGTCTCATGTCACATTCTTTCACCTCCACTGTACATCAAACTGGTCTCAATTCCTCCAGTGGTCAATTCTTAATCTTCATCTTAATTGATCTAAAAGTAGCATTTGAGACATTCAATAACCTTCTTTCTTAAAATTCTTGGTTTCCAGGGCCCCACATGTGCCTGGTTTTTCTTCTATCACTGACAATTAATTTCCATCTCTTCTCATATCACTGACCATTAAATATTGTTGTGGCCCAGGACTCTGTCTTGGTCATCTTCTCTTCTCTAGCTACAGTCAGTCTATTGTTGACCACATTCAATCAGGGATTTTAATCCTATATGTAAGCTGATGACTCCAAAATTTACATTTTCAACCAAACACCACTTGGATGTTTATTATACAAATAATATGAACTAACTTGAGCCTAGAAAAAATGTTTAGCCCATAGTAGCTGGTCAACAGATAACTGCTGAATGAAGGAATAACTCCTACATTTGCCTTCAAACACTTTTTTCTTGTAATCTTCCCTATCTTAACATAGGAAAATAGATTCTTCTAGTTACTTAGGCCCAAAAGAGTGTGGTCAACAATGCTAACACTTCCAGAATCACAATTTCTGAACAGGGAATCCTCCTTAGATTGCTAACTGTAGGTGTCTGAAGCCGAATTGTTTGCTTTACCTATGTAAATGACAAAGATAAAAGAAATCCTGTCTATTAATGAGGTTTACTACAGAGCCTTCATGGAAAAATCAAGAGATTGGAATCAGCAATCTTATTGGTAATATTGAATGGTAAAAAGAAGTTATGCAAAGCCTTCAAAATTCAGGCAAAATGATTTTGAACTTATGTTTTTTTAGCTGGCCAATATAACAAAAAGCAGTTACACTAAAAAAAATTTTCAGAATACAAGGGATCAGAACACTTGCTTCATACAGATCCTTTCTATAGGGATAAAGGAAAGAATTGCTAGAGGACATAATCTGGTAAAATAGAAAAGGATCACAAGGACAAAGAAAACAAGATGGGCAGTTAACAGAATATACAACTGTTCTACATAGTGACTAGAAATTCTAGGATGACAGCTGAAGAGTGAGTCATAAAAAGCAAAGGTTCAAAAAGGAAGAGGAACTCAGATCATTGTGTTAATAAAATGTATACAAGAAGAAATTAAATTCTCTTTCAAATATGCTACAATTGTGAACCTGGAAGAAATTAACGGTATGATGGAGGCATATACTCTCCCTATCTACAAAAGGAAAAAAAAAAAATAGAAAAATGTGGAAATGAAACAAAAATACGTAAAAGGAAAAATTGCCATGTCACGAAGCAAACTAAATTGTGGCAAGATTTTTAGTGATTAAGAAAAGAAAATCCACTCAACCCATGCCTTGCATTGCATCATATTCTTTTAGCCTAAACAGAAAGAAAGACAAAGATTGAATTTGCTTCTTATTGGTCCAAAAATTGACTTGTTTCTGCAAAAATATTATAAATATTATAAATCCTGCTATTGATTTTTCAATTTTTATAATCAAACTATAGATAAAATTATGGATCAGAATGTCAATACTGGAGCATGTATATTATAATATAATGGTAATTAAATTTTAAAAAGTTAAAAAATGGAATAAAATAATAGTCCAGCTGATAATACTCCATAAGAAGATGTTTCAGGAAAAGGCATGAAAATTTACTATAAATAAAGGTGCTAATTTCCTCATCATACTTAATATATCAATATTGTGTGTGTATATATATATATATATACATTTACATATGTATTTTCTAAGGTGGACCATGTAACAAGAAGAAATTCTTAAATATGATTGTAGCTATAAACAAAACAATAGTGGGACATATTTAATTATGTATTTTATATTTTATTTTAATAATACCATAATTCTATAATTGAAAACAGTTTCAACCTATTTCTAGAATGGTATTCAATAAAATGTAAAATAAAAGGGTTACAAATAGATGAGGAATTACAGATAAATTTCCTTTTTATATTTTCCATTTTTAAGTATTTTTCCCATCAGAATGTATTCTTTTGTAATCAGAATACTTTAGAAAGGTTATATTCTAATTTAGAAATGTAAATGAAGGTAATATTCTTAGTTACGTTTTAGTTTCCTCATATATAATGTCAGCCTTTTGAAGGAAAGTATTTTGAAAATTGAATAAATAAGTAAGCTCTAGATGGCAACTTCTCTCCCTGTGTTTGTCCTTGCTTCTTATGGTAGATTGTCTTCTAACAGGGTCCCCAATAATTCCTCTCACTTCTGTGTGGATATCACTAATCACATCCAAGAGGTGGAGTCTGAGCTGGCCTTATGCCCAATAAAACTTAAAAAAAAAAACATGTTTCAGGATATCGGAATTCAAACCTTAAAAGAATTGGCAACTTCTGCCCCCACCGTCTTGGAGCCAAGGTGCCATGTTGTAAGAACGTGCCAGGCTCCAGAATTTTTACAGGCTAGAATGGAAAGAGGTGGACATGAACTATGAACCCAGCTGATTCAGTCATATGAGTAACCTCACTCTGTACAATGATGAGCAGAATAACAGCCAAGCTTAACACAGTCCCCAGATTCATGGGAAATAATCATTGTTGATTTAAATTACTAAGTTTAGAGGTGGTTTATTATGAAGTCATAGATAACAGATAACAGACACATTCACCAAAATGCATACTGTGTTCAAAATACTCCATTGGCTTCCCTTTACAAAATAAAGCCTAAAAATACATAAAATGGGATATTCTGTTCTATCTGGAATAATTTAGGTAATATGCTAATTTAAACCAGGTTATAAGCTTTCTGAACCCCTGGAAAACACTGAGTTCCTAAAGTAGTAATTTATTAACAAACATACCAGCGCAAACAGTGTTGGTCAAATAGTAATGCAAATTCAAGGAATTTGCATTCCCCTAACTGTTACATATGCAGCAAGTCATATGTAATAGAACAGCATCTATGAACACTGAGAGATCTTAATTCCTTCCTGGCCTCTTAAAATCTCATTTAAAATCCTTTCTGATAGAAATCATTCTGGGAATTGCATTCAGCATTCCAGGATGGCAACCTCAAGCACTGCCTTTGCACTGTATCTCTAGGGCATAACTCTACTGGGGAAAGAGTAGAGGGCTGTTTTGATTATGTAATAGTTTAAAATTAATTCAAGATATCCTACAATTTTTACATCCAACTTTATACATTAAAAAATTAGATTGCCCTAAGTTTAACTCTTTAGAGAATTGACTTTTCAAGTTTAACCTTGACCAACTATAAATTTAAGTGATTTTATCTTTTTCACTATATGCAAAATGTTTTATCCCTTGGTTCTGGAGGCAAATTTCACCTTCCTTCTCCCTGAAAATGTCAGATGACATTCAAGAAAAATATTATCCTAAGCATCTATTCTACTACCTCAGGATGTTGTCATACAACAAATTGACAACATATTTAACTAATTTGTTTTAAACTTATTAATAACTAATTGCTTGTAAAGCTTATAATTATATTTATTTTGTTACTGCTCATGACTTTCAGATAGTTTTAATTTTTATGTCAATGAAATAATTGTGAAAGCAATAAAAATAAATGGGTTTGAATGATTGTTTTCATTATGTTAAGGTAAAAGTGCTTTAAAGTATGATATTTTAAAGCTATAATTTGTTTCTGCTGTGCATTATATTCAAGGACAAACAAGAAACATTAATATGCTATTCTAAACGCTTACAGTTATGTTTTTGTTATTCATTACATGATTCACTTTTAAATAAAAACTTGCCAAAAATATATCATTGTGCTTTGTCTTACTGATATTTTGGTACTACCATGTTTTTGCTCATATTCAATAGATAGTTTTATATTACTCCTTTATAGATTAATTAAGAAATACATTTTTTGTCAGTCAAAATCATCTACAGAATCCTTCTTACTAAAGAGATTTATGGGATATACAGGAAAAGAAGACTTGGAGTTCCTTTATCTCAAGAACCCTAACATGACTAAGATATTAGCTGTCTAAGATATTCTGAGTAAGTGACTTAAATTCTCTGAACCACAGTTTCCTTGTCTATATATTATGGAAAATAAGATGCATTTTCACTATTGTTAGTATTGGTTGAAATGTAATTATCCACAAGTTCCTTTTAGAGTTCTTGGTAAAATAGAGGTATTAAATAAATACAATTTAACAAGCTAAAAAAAGTTTGCTTAATAACTTTGAGATTCTTATTGAAATTAATGATAATGAAATAGATTCTAATATTTTCCCTAAGTTGGTTATCCTTATATATAATTGCATTATACTGGAATCTCGAGGAACTAGACCATTGAAATTGATTTACTGTAGAAACTAGAATAAAATTTAGAAAATAATTGATATTCTCCATAGGAGTAAGAAAGATGAGTTCCAGGAATGAAGATTAGAAAATCAGACAGACAGACAGAAAAGAAAACTGAATTAGAAAATCTAAAGTACAAGGAAACATAAATGAAGTAGTGAAAAGTAGAACCAGCAAAATAGAAAATCAAATCACTTATATGATAGATCAAGTTGAGTTGCCTTCAAAGGCAGGAAAAAAATCAAAGCACATGCAAAAAAGTGAACAAAATGGGAGAGTAAATATGAGGAATATATGGAGGATAAAACATGCGTATCATAACCAGGAAAACTAGATCCTTGCATGGTTGAAATTAGGATATTAAAGCAGAAGAAATAATTCAGGTCAAATTCTAATGAAATGAACTGGAACTTCTAAAAAGTATCCTGAGTCAGCAGATTAAAAGAATATACTCTTCAAGGAAAACATGATTAAATCAGCATCACAACAAGATGTGCTTTATTAACATTTTTAAGTGTAAGAAATAAAACATTTGTAATTTCTAGAAATAAAAATTAAATACCCTTCAAAGGGACAAAAGTGATATCAGCATAGGTTTCTTTCATTGGTAAATTGAACACCAGAAGTTAATGTAACAATACCTAAAAAAATTCTGAAGTTAAAAGATTGTGATTCCATGACTCCCAGGGAGGAATGTAGACCTGGCACCGTGGGACGGAGAACATCTTCTTGACCAAAAGGGGGATGTGAAAGGAAATGAAATAAGCTTCAGTGGCAGAGAGATTCCAAAAGGAGCCGAGAGGTCACTCTGGTGGGCACTCTTATGCACACTTTAGACAACCCTTTTTAGGTTCTAAAGAATTGGGGTAGCTGGTGGTGGATACCTGAAACTATCAAACTGCAACCCAGAACCCATGAATCTCGAAGACAGTTGTATAAAAATGTAGCTTATGAGGGGTGACAAGGGGATTGGGAAAGCCATAAGGACCAAACACCACTTTGTCTAGTTTATGGATGGATGTGTAGAAAAGTAGGGGAGGGAAACAGACAGACAAAGGTACCCAGTGTTCTTTTTTACTTCAATTGCTCTTTTTCACTCTAATTATTATTCTTGTTATTTTTGTGTGTGTGCTAATGAAGGTGTCAGGGATTGATTTAGGTGATGAATGTACAACTATGTAATGGTACTGTAAACAATCGAAAGTACAATTTGTTTTGTATGACTGCGTGGTATGTGAATATATCTCAATAAAATGATGATTTAAAAAAAAAAAAAAAAAAGAGTAAATGCATATTAAACTGTAAATTGAAATGTAACTAGGTATTACAGAATTAAAATAGACAAAAATGTTTTGTGAAATAGTAAAAAAAAAAAAAAAAAAAAAAAAAAAAGATTGTGATTCCAAGATTTGATACTCACTGAAAAGTCAAGCTTTCATTTAGTTTTGAAGAACACCTACAAAAACAGAGATGTCAAGGAGTACATAAAACTCTGTTCAGTGCTTCCAATCAGAGTTCAAAGGTCAGAAATAAATAAAAAAGCAACAAACAAAGCCAGTTAAAAAACAGCATCAAAAAATAAAAAACAGGGTTTTGTGCACAATTCTCTGGAATGTCCAACTAATAAAAGAGGAAAGACAAGATATAATATGAGAAATGAGAATGATAAAGAGAGTATTAGTGCTCATACAGAGGATCCATATATATATATGACAGAATAGGATGTGCAACTTTATACCAACAATTTTAGAATCTAGACAAATGGATAATTTATTAGAAAAACTTCTGGTACTAAGTTTGCTTCAACAGGGAGAAGAAATATGAATAATTCAATAACCATAAAATAAATACAATTTTTTTAAATGTCAATGGTCCAGAGAATTTTAAGGGCAGGAGTGGTGGTAGTAGTGTCAGTAAATCTTTGAGGAACTAATATGTGAGTTCTATGTTACATAAAAATATCTTAGAGAATACAGCAAAATGGAAAACCTGCAAACTCATGAAGTTCATGAGGTCAAAATAACTCAGAGTAAAACTGGACAAATATATATGGGAAGGATGTACAATCCCGCATCATTTTGTTTATATTGTGAAATATAAAAACCCCTTAAATTTTATGAATATGACAATGGTTAAATAAAATATGTTATATGCAAACCAAGGGATAGTTTGTCATACTTTCACAGAATGATGCAGCTCTATTAACCACAACATAACAAAATCCTCAGGCATATTTTTTTAAATCTTTTTTTTTAAATTTAGAGTGGTTTTAGATTTATAGAAAAGAATGAGAAGATTTGTTTTTTGCTTTAAATTATTGTGTATTGCTTGATTCTTTTATACTGATAACATATTTATGTGTTGCCTGTATACACAAGCTGCAGAAACCAAAAAAAAAATACCACTTCTCCACAAAGGAATAGTATTTATATCATCCTTTCTTAACTGCAAGACTACAGTTTATCCTAACCAATTTTGAAGTTTGTCACAAAGAGTTTGATATTAGTAAAAGAACAATGCTTTTGAATGATTCACTTCTTAAAAATTTGATGAAATTCTATAAAATATTTCTCTTCCTTATGTGGATATTTGATTTTGAGAGTGAAGTGGAATTTTACATGAACTTGTAAATATAATATATTTGTAACCTTCAAAGGAGTCCAGATACACAAACAACCTCAAAATATCAGTGGCTTAAAATAACAAGTAATTTTTTTACTACTTCATGCTAAATGTCCAATGAAGATTATCAGAATTTTCTGCATCTACCATTTTGAATATTGAAAATTTTCAGTCTCCAGGAAAGGGAGCTCTGGGGTCTCACAATGGTAATTAAATACTCTGGTCCAGAAGTGACATACTTTTAGTCTATTAACAACTCCTTGGGCATGATCAACTGGTCACTTGCAAGCACAAAGAGGTCAGGAAGTGCAGTTTTACAATGGACCCAGCAGGAGAAAAACCTGAGATATTTGGCAAATAACAATAATGACCATCCCTGTGTTGTAGTTGGATGTTGTGGTTAGAAGTTGTAAACTGCTTATTTATGCAATCACTCCACAGATATTCATCAAAATATATGACGTGTCCATTTATATAAATAATACTCAACATCATCATATCTTGGGATTGCCCATATTAGATTATGGAGACATGCAGGTTGTATTTAGAATCTTAACTCTGCTACATTAATTTTGTGATATTGGATAACTTACTTGAACTTTACTAATTTGATAATCTCTTTCGTGAAATAGAGATGAAAATAAGTATATCTACTGCTTTTTTTCTATACTGCCTGGTCAAAATTAAGCTTTCACTCTTAGTCATGGTTGTGGTAACAGTGGTAATAATATGTGCAATGGTTTTATGGCTACCTAATATTCAAATGCATTTTATATTTGTAAAGTTATTTCAAATTTTCTATATAATTCAATGCTTACTATCATGTGAGGTAAAATACAGATTAGGTTACCCCCTTTTTTGTATAAGATAACGGATTATCTAACTAAATCATTCAAAGTTTCCCACAGTGACGTCTTCATTGTCTCTTGGGGAAGGAAATGGAAGAACCAGGACTCAAATCTTACCAACAGATCCTGCCCCAGAAGAAAGAGAACCAAGAAGGAAAGGAATCAGTGTACAACATACACAGATGGGGCTGAATCTAGACAGACACATGCTTATTAATCAATATTTAACCAACCACATCCTGGTTCCAAAACAGTAGTGCTGTGAGGTCCAACTAACTGTTGCAGGGTCTGAATTGTGAGGAATTGATGCTAATCTTGATTTACAGGCATGGAAGTGCAGTGTAGAGGAAATGTCCAAAATAACTAGAACTATCTTAGTAGAACAATATTCCTAACCTCGTATTTTGCTTGTTTCTCTGACCTTCCCCATTACAGAACTACTTTTACGGTAGATCAATTGAACATTAGTTGAATGGTTAATTGAATTTCTTCTTAAATTGGTATTGATAATTTTATTTCCAATCCTATTCTTGGACTTTATAAACTACCCAAAAAATTGCCTACAGAAACTGCTTTCCACAGGATATTTTTGGACATAATGGGTCCCAGTGTACCCACTACTGTCTTGCTGGCTACCAAATGTGCCCAGAGTACTTGTGTCTTCCTTTGTTTAAGGACCAAATGTTCTTGACACATCACTGTCAATACTCTCATTTAGATCTCTTGTTACTGTTCAGTTGCCATTTCATAAGAATGTCTTATTAAAGACACAGTACTAAGAGTTACATGCAGAATGTTGATTGAAAACCATCATTGCCTGGCATTTTCTAGCCTAAGGCAAAACCTCAATCTATTTTTGAACTACTGTGTCACTGCAGGTAGGTAAGTGGGTTCTATAGCCATATATTCCAAACTGAAACTGTAGCAATTACATATTCTACATGGCTAGGAGATTGAAGCATAGTTAATTAGATCATGGCAAAAAAAGGTTTATTTAAATAAAATACCCAGAAGACAGGTGTTAAAAAAATTATGATAAGCCTCAAAACAATAGGATGTCTGTGTAGATTTGCAGTTCTATATAGGTCCTGGATTCAAGGCTGTTTCACCATAATCAATACTTATAATCCATTTCCAGTGAACATCCTTACCCCAAACTATGATATAGCACCTGATTTTATAGAGGAAGAAAATAAAGCTTATCAAATTCAGTAACTTCTCCAGAGTGTGGCAAGAACTAAGCAGTCTATTTCCAGAGTCTGGACCTTCAGTCACTAGAGCAGTTCTTCTGCGTATTGTAAAATGCTATAAAAAATATGTTTAGTACACTCCAGAGTTTCTTGACTGAAGACTATTAACATTTAGACTGGATAATTCTTTGCTTGCAGGGAATGGGTGTTTCCTGTGCACTGCAGGATATTTGACCATATCCCTGGGATCTATTCACCAGTTGCCAGAAGAATCTTCCCCCTAGTTGAGAAAACCAAAACTGTCTCCAGAAAAAATTGTTCCCAGTTGAGAACCACTGGTTTAATAAAGTCTACTATTATGATGTGATTGATTTCAAATAAAGCCTTTTTTTCTCTAAGGGAAATATATTATTGTTAAAGGGTGCAATTATATCCTTTATATACAAAAGCATATGCAAAAATTATATCTTTATATACAAAAGAATACAATTATATCTTTCTTTTTTAACAAAATTAAGAAGAAAATATAAAGGAATATGAAGAGAAATCAATTTATATTTATTATATATACAAAATAATCAATAATTTGTCATTTATTATTATCGGTAGCATTTGTAAGTAACCATTTTTAACATATTTTTATTTTACGTGAATGACTTTTTCTGGGTATTGAAATCTGTGATTTTCTCAGATTGTTAATGACTTATATCCCTTTAATTTTTGGATATGTTTTGTGTAAATAAAAACATTGTTAAAAGTATTTTGTGCTTAGACACGGTGCATTGAATCAGATACCTCTTTGAATTGTTCAGCTATAATTTAATTTTTGCGTTCCAAAGATTTTGATGCATTTCTGTTAACACATGATTTAGATTTCTAGGAACATATTATTTAACAAAAATTGCACAGTACTACTAGACATAAAATTTTAAAGTAATATTCTTTTCCCTCCACAAACTGACAAGTTAAACCATTAGCAAGTATATATTTTTTACACAGATTCTTTCTGATCTCCATGTGGAAATAGTTATGCCAGGTATATGCCTGGACCATGATAGATACATATGCAGACATGTAAGTACTAAGCATATATAATAAGTAAACTGTGGGATGTATAGAATTATTGTATAATGTAAATAAATTAGAAATGTGGACAAAAGAAGAATGGGAAAGAAAGAGATGGCAGTCTGAATTATAACTCCAAGTTTTGTCTTTGCTTCAGCGGCCAGCAGCTGAAATCTCTGTTGAGTTCTCATATCCTTAGCTGGACTGCCTGGAATCTACCCCACATCCAGAATGTTCCAGATTAAGCCAGACATTTGGATTTGCACACTGTTTATACTAAATGATTTATATACAGAATGTGGTACAGAACTTGGGGCTCACCTTCTCTGGCCCTACCCTTGGATGTATTTCCTCCTCCAGCATCCAGAGGCTGTGAGAACCCCAAATTCTGTGCTCTGGTTCTTCAAGTTAAAGGGACTGAAACTCTCTCCCTCAACTTAGCTGCTCCTGATGTCAACTGGCACTTTCCCGAAGGCAAAAAGCCATGAAACAAACTAAACCAAAGAAACAAACAGGAAACTCACCCAGTGCCTTCACTTTTTCCAGTTTCTATTTGATTCAGGGTTGCTTTTCAGTGGCTTTAGGTAGTTTTTGTTTGTTTCTGTGTTTTTGTTTGTTCTGTTTTCTGTGTTCTACAGTTGTTATTTCAGGGAGAGTTGGTCTGATAGGAACAATTCCTCCATGTTCAAAAATCAGTCTGCCAATGCCTTTAGGATTCAAGGTGAAGCACGGACTTCAAATCTAAACTTATAGATTTTTCAAACTTGCTGATTTAAGAGGACAGTTAATTCTCTTAAATGAACCTACTTTTGGCTAATGGAATTGCATGCTTTACTGATCATAAGTTGTAGCGTGTATTTCATTTGTGCTCATTTACATAATTTGCTGATTAAAGTACATATTTAATCTATTGACCTTTACACTTATCTCACTTGTACAGGCACATAATCAAGTCTTATACTTTGCTGGATGTTGTTTACATATCATAAACTTATCTATCCCTTATGAACATCTGAGGTACTGGAAGCAAGGGCCATATGCTCGATGCTAGACAGGGGTCTAATACTTTTTCTTTGCAAAAGGCATATTTTTCTAAGATTTCAGGAATTTTTCTGTTCTTTCCCTTAAAGGCTGTTGCATAATTTTTCTTTCTCTTTCTATCTTCATTGGATTTATTTCTATATGGCTGTCTCTCTTTATGTCACATTGTCAGTCACACATATTTCTTTGATAAGCTCCAACGTACTTTGAGTTAAATGTTTTCCCACTGAAATTTCAATGAAACCAACTTCTTTTATAGGCAAGTAAACTTGGTTTCTTCAGCTTTTTTCCCTGATTAAGAATACTCTTTTTTTTTTGTCAAATGATTTTTTCTGCATAAAATGATATGGATATGATCATATGGATTTTCTTCTTTAACCTGATGATAGAGAAGATTACAGTGATTTATTTTCAAATGTAGAATGAACCTTGAATGCCTAGAATAAATCCCACTTGATCACAGTGTAAAATTCTTTTATACTTTGTTGAAATAGATCTTCTTGCTTCCCTGGTTTCTAACAAAAAGTACACTGTAGTTTTTATTTTTGTTCCCCTATAGGCAATGTGCTTTACTTCTGGCTTCTTTTAACTTTCTATTGGCTTTGATCTTCTGTAGTTTGGTTGTGTAGGCGTAGTTTTTGTTGTTATTGTTCCTTTCATTTCTCATAATTTTCCTGCTTGAATCTCTCAGCTTCTTGGATCTGTGGTTTTGTATCTGTCACTAATTGTGCAAAGTTCTTCATCATTATTACTTCAAATATTCTTTCTTGTCTATTCTTCCTTCTCATTCTGGTATTCCAATTCCCCTAATGTCACACCTTTTAAATTGTCTCACAGTTCTTTGATGTTCAGTTCTGTATTTTTTCAATATTTCCTTTTTCTTTTCACATGAGTTTGGGAAGTTTCTATTGACATATGTTCCTATTCACTGAGTCTTTACTTGGCCATATCCAGTCTACTGATGAGCACATCAAAGATATTTTTCATTTCTGTTATACTTTTCAATTTCAATCATTTCCTTTTGCTTTCTTCTTAAAGTTTCCATTTCTTTACTTACAAAAATCTCTTGAATGTTTTCTACTTTTTCCACTAGAACCCTTAACATATAAGTATAATCTTTTTGGAAATATAGACATGTTGCATCAGGCAATAGGAACTGAGATAAATAGGCCATTAGTGTGAGGATTTATGATAATCTGGCTGGGTGTGGGCTGTATTTAAAGTGTACTATTGCTGTACATGCCAAAGACTTCATATTCCCCTAGGGTCCTTTTGATTCTTCCCCTTTCATCTTTGGGCTTCTCTAAGTACCCACCTCAGAAAAAATCTTCATCTCGTAGCTCTCCCTGTTAAAATCCACTATTATTACACTGGAGTCTTCTTATGGTGGTGGTGAAGTTACAGGAGAGGTTAACTTTTTTATGATCTTGTTAAAACTCAGTCTTTTCCTGGGCCTGTGTTTCTGAGTTATGACCTTCACAAGTACTCCTTAGATTTTTAAGTTTTTCTCTTAGTTAAGACAGGAAGGCTTGGAGAGACCAAAGTGGGTCTTTTTCTTGGAGGTAGGCCACTGTTATGGAGAATGACCCAGACTCTGTCAGAGCCAAAGGGGATTTTTCTTGGATCTACACAATAAAAATTTAATGGGTTTCCTGGTGGTAAATCCAACAAAAGTGTGGGTCTCCCCATAAAACTGTGGCCCTAGGAGGTTTTTCTTCTCACTATAGTCCATCCTTAGTCTCCAGCAACTAAATGTTAATACCAGATTACGGCTTAATAGTCTTCTGCTCCAGGAAACGGATCCTGGCTCTGACTCTGGTTTCACCTAATCTAAAATTCACACTCTCAATTCTCTAAAGGGTGGAGAGAAATCACTGATTTTCAGTTTGCTCAGTTTTACTTGTTGACAGGATGAAAATGTCAACTTCTAATTTCTTAACATATCAGAGCTGAAATCAGTAGCAGTGTTGTTTATATAACACATTTTTGAGTTATAATCTACACTGTGTAAAATTCACACTTTTAAAGTTACAATTAATTCATTTTTTATTATACTTACAGATTTGTGCAACCATTACCACTGTCTATTTTTAAAATATTTTCATCTCCCTGAAGAGAAACCAGTATGTATTCAATTACCCTACCCACAAGTCCTTGCAACCACTAATCTACTTGCTGTCCCTATGGATTTGCCTATTCTGAACATTCCATATAAATATAAACAATTATATGTGCTCTTCTGTGACTGATTTGTCCACTTACATAATTTTGTCAAAGTGCAACCCATGTGATCTAGCATGTATCAGTACTTCATTCCTTTTTATTTCTGAATAATGTGCCACTGTATGCATATGTCACATTTGTTAATCCACTCATCAGTTGATGAATATTTAGTTTGGTTCCTCTTTTTGTCTATTATGAATAATGCTGCTTGTACCATCATATACAAGATTTTTTGTAGACATATTTTTTCATTTTTCTTTGGTGTATACCTAAAGTAGAAGTGCTGGGTTATATAACAACTCTAGGTCTAACCTTATGAGTAACTGACAAAGTGTTTTCCAAAGTAGATACACCATTTTACAATCCCATTAGCAGTGTATGAGTGTTCCAAGTTTCTCCCCATTGTTGTCAACATTTTTTTATTTTTTATTTTTTTTATTTTAGCCATCCTAGCAGGTGTGAATTAGTATCTCATGGTTTTCATTTGAGTTTTCCTAATGACTAATGATACTGAACATCTTTTCATGTGCTTAATAGCCATTTGTATGTGTTCTTTGGAGGATATATATTCAAATACATTGCCTATTTTTTAATTGGGTTATATATCATTTAAATTTTTACATGTGGATATCCAGTTGTCCCAACACATTTTGTTGAAAAAAGCTATCTTTTCCCATTTATGGCAATCTTTGTTTTGTCATGTGGCTTCAAATTGCTGCCTAGTGTTACTTGCTATGATGGTTAATTTCATGTGTCTAGTAGGCTAGATTATGGCACCCAGTTCTTTGGTCAAGCATGCACTGGCCTGATTGTTACTCTGAGAGTATTTCATAGATGAATTTACATCTATTATCGGCTGATTGCATCTACATCAGACTGCATCTATAATCAACAAAGTGGATTGCCCTCATCAGTGTGAGGAGTTTCATCCAATCAGTTGAAGGTCTTAAAGCCGGAATGGAGTATTTCAGAGATCAGAAAGAAGAATTTCTGCCTCAAATTCAGTCAGGAAGCCTCTCTTGGGGAATATGAACTTCCCAGACTTCAGAATCACCTTTATCATTTTCCAGTCTGTGGTCTGCCCTATGGAATTTTCACTTCCCAGTCTCATGCATAGCATGAGCCAGTTCTTCATATGAATGTATTTATATCCTCTTGATTCTGTTTCTCTGCATTAATGCAGTTGCTTTCTGTCTGAACAACTCCTATTATTTCTTATACATCCATTCTGATAGCAAAAATATCCATTTCAGTTTTGGTTTTGTTTGTTTTGTTTCTAATATGGGAATGTCTTTTGCCTTTGTTTTTGAAAGACATTTTGTTGTTTATAAGATTCTGAGTTGACAGTTTTTACTTTCAGCCCTTCATTTATGCTGTCCCACTGCCTTTGGGCCTCCATTTCTTCTCTTGAAGATCACTTTTTAAAGTTATTAGGGTTGCATATGTGAGTTATTTTCTCTTGCTTATTTCAAGATTTTCTCCATCTTTGGTTCTCAGCATTTTGCCATTATGCTTCTGGCATGGATTTCTTTGCATTATACTTGGAGTTTGTTGAGCTGCTTGTATGTTTAGATTAATACTTTTAATAAATTTGGAAAGTTTTCAGCCATTATATCGTCAAATATTTTTCTTTCACGTTCTCACTCTGCCTTTTCTCCGTCCGGTACTCCCAGTATGTGTATGCTAGTATGCTTAATGTGTCTCACATTTTTGGAGGCTATGTTTATTGTGTTTTTTTTTCACTTTTCTGTCAGTTCTTCAGATTGTATAGCTTCTATTGATATATTCTCCAGTTCCCTTTACCTTCTCTGCAAACTCAAGTCTATTATTGAGTTGCTCTGATGGATATTCCACTTCAGATACTATACTTTTCAACTTCAAATATCTATTTAGCTATTTTAAGAATTTCTATTGCTTTAGTGATATTCTGTATTTGAAAGTATGGTTGCCTTTAGTTCTTTAGACATAATATCTGCTTTGATGTCTGTCTGCTGTATCCATCATCTCGACCCTGTCAAAGACAGTTCCAAATTCTTGACTTTACTCTTTATAAAAATCACCCTTTCCTGTTTCTTTGCATTTCTTGTAGTTTGGTATATTTTCTTGAAAATGGACACTTTTGGTAATATATTTTGGCAACTATAGGCACTAATTTCCCCCCTACCTGGGGTTTTTGCTGTTTTTTTCTTGGTCATTTATTTGTTTAGTTACTCGGCTGAACTATTTCTGCAAAGTCTATTCTGCCCCCTCCCCCTCCCCCTCCATCCCTGGGGGCAGCCTATAATGGGCCAGCTCAGGTTTTTTCTTTGTATTTGTTATTTTACCTAGGGGTTGCCCCTCAGTTTATTTAGGCCCTTTATTGGTCAAAGGTTGTGGTTAAGCTCCTTCTCCAGTCATAATTTGCCTTTTTACATTGGAAATGTGTAGCTTGGAGACTATATCAATTCAAAGAGTTTCCATTTTTGACTCATATTCCACTAGAAACTAGAAGTTTGGAAGCTCCCTCTCTGATCATTCATCCTCAGGCATGCATGAAGTCTTTCAGTCTGCTATGAATGACTGTGATATGATTGTTAAGCCTAGCCTCCTAGGAGCCACCCTGGGTCAGAGTGTTCACTGATCAGTCAGTGGTTGATCAGATGTTAAGGTTAAGCCCCTTGTGCCAGTGAGACTATGGCCTGTGTCAATAGCTTGGAGAATACTTTCAAGTCTGCCTTATTTCTTGCCCTTATTGCTCCTACATGGCTGCAGCAGCATGCAAGCCACCTTTCCAACTATGATAGTTGTGTATACTTGCAGGAGGGCTCTTCTTAGTTATCTTTTCCCCAGGGTTTCTCTATTAAGCCTCTGGCTCTTCTGTCATATGACTTGTATCAGAGCTATCAGCCATATCTTATTTGTTGTCCAGCAAGATCTCCATTGTTTTTGTCAATGCTTTAGGCATAGTGTTCTGTATTCTCTATTCCTCAGGAAGAGCAATAGAACAATTTGCACTTATGGTCTGCCTTTCCACCTAGGCATAACCCCTGCACCACTGCACTGGAGCTGGGTCTGAGGACCTGCTTTGCCTGGAGTAACACCTCCTTTGTTTGGGTGGGCATTGTGGGGTGTGACAACCCTTAGACTTTTTTGCTTATACCTCTCAACATGGAACCTTTGCTCTACTAGTGAGCTGTGGTGGGGTTGATGGATTTGTGAGTGTTCTTGGCCTGCTTAGCTAAGGTAGAGTTTCTGTTCTACAACTGCATATTGGGTGGGAAAAGGGAGATCTGTTTCTCAGCTGTGCCTTTCTGGAATAGAGACTCTGAACCACAAGACTGTTAGGGAAGAAGAAAAATGCCAGAATCCTGTCTTTTCTGTTTGAAACAAGTATCCAAGACACAGAGATAGAGAGAGATAGAGAGAGAGAGAGAGAGAGAGAGAGGGAGAACAAGAGTGCCTATTGTGTTTTATGAGGAAGAAGGCATACTGAAATACTTATTTCATCATTCTGAAAGCTCCACCCCACTGCTAGCCTGCATTTTCCATGTTTGTTTTTTTGCTAATAATTTTGTCCCCATTTTCTGCAAGTCCAGCTAAATTCTGTTCTTTATGTTTCAATTCAAATTTCAACCCTTCCAAAGCCTGCAGCTCTTTGCCCAACTTAATATAAATTATGCCACTTCTGACCTTCAATTGTATTTTATCTTAAATGGCCCAAAATAGTCCCAGGTTATGACTACTGTTGTGGGGTAATTATTATAGTACTCTCAAATGTGCCCCAGTCTCCTAGCTATATTAAGCAGTGTTAAATAAGACAGTTTAACTTATACTTTAGTTATTTAACTACATATATATATATGAGAAGTTGAAGGTTTACAAAACAATCATGCATAAAATACCAAGTTCCAATATACCACCCTGTTATTAACACCTTGAATTGGTGTGGCACATTTGTTACAATTCATGAAAGAATATTTTTATAGTTGTACTATTAACTATAGTCATTGCTCACAATAAGGATCAGTGTATTGTATAGTCTTAAGTTTTTGCAAATTTTAGGACTATAATGGCATAATTTAAATATATGTATCTTGTCTTGTTTATCTTTACATTGTTTTGCATAAAGAAGATGCTAAACAAGTATTTGTTGAATGTGTTGAAGCATTTGTAATTCTTCTTGTTTTTTTTTTACCTACATTTGCCCTAATATGCCACTAACCAAATGTCTCATAAACATTTTTGCAAAGAAGTGAAATAAAACTTGAGCTAATATACTTTACTTAACATATTTAACTTAAGTTAATCAAACAGATATTTTAAATGTGCCCTGAATGTTTTAATAACCAAAATATTTTTGTCACTACATCTCCATGTAGACAATACCTTAGTATTAATGTCAGTATTAGATTTATGATGAGAGATAGATATTGAAAGTCTAAGCACAGAAACTTGGCTCACAGTTAACTGAAATCAGTATACTTAGAAATATAGGTAAACATATATATAATATATATATTTATATTTTATCACGTTGATATTTTGTCTGTTTTTCCTCACCATACCATAAGGATTTTAATCTTCCTCACACATTGAAAGGTATATAGATACTCATTTTTTTATTATGGTAATCTATCTATCTACCTCTCATATATCTATCTACCTATGTATCTATCATCTACCTATATTATATAAATTATTAATGTTGTTGAATTGGTCAGTATTTCATTCAGGTATTTGTTCTAATATAAAATGTATACAATAGAAATTAGAGTGCCAAGACCCTAAATCACTGCATCTCTCTCACACACACTCACACACACACACATATCACATATATATTTGCACAGGCAGATATATATATATATATCATTAAGATTCTTGATTAAAATGAGATTAATTACGTATTTGTAAGTAATGCAGTTGTTTTCAATAGTGCTATGGTTACATAGAATTGCATAATATATTTTGTTTGTGTACTATTTTAAATATTTAAATTAAAAATAATGACATATCATTTTGAATATGCAGGAAATGGCAGACTAACAAGCTTGAAATAAATGACTGTTTCCATCTGTGTGTGTGTGTATGTGTGTGACAGAGAGAGAAGATATAGAAAATTCAAAGTAAAGAAAATTAGAAAATAATCTATTAAAGAGTACACACTCTAAATTAGCTTATTTGTAGAAGGAGCTGAAAGAACTGATTTATTTTAATGAGTACCACTAATTATGGGCAACTGTTGTATTCTATCAGGCTAAAAACTTTGCAGATAGACGCAGAGACTAAGTTGCCAATTTCTGAGCTCATATTGCAGAACAATTTTGAGAGAGTAAATAACTGAATGCTACTAAATTGAACAGCATACATAAATAGAAAATTAGCTTTCATAGCTAAAAATTGTCCTCTATTCTTCTTTAAAGCTTATCCTAAATTTCTTTTAGGTATTTCATTGGCCACAATTTAAATCATATTTTATAAAATATAATTGTGTATTATGTTTTTGTTTATATACCATTAATATATCATTATTTAATTTGTGATATCTATCAATCTAGAAATATATTTCAGACTTTGGCATCTCTGTCTGATACATGCAATATGCAAACTCAGAGTTATCTAATGGCTATATGAGTCAATGAAAACTGATACGTGCTTTTACCAAATGGTAGCAAAACCTAGATTCTGGTTGTAAATGACCTAGCATGGCATGCATAAGCCTAAATGTGAAATTTCTCAGATTTCAAATGCCAAACACGTAGAATACCAAGAATAAAATAAAATATGTGTCATACACATTTTATACATACATATTAATATATATATATTAAATATCATGATAAATAAACTCTTTGCTATCAGATTTTACACACACAGGAAAATGATTTTCATCTAATACATTATTACCCATATATTCCAAGTATTTATGAATTAGTAGTAAGTGCTATTTTTATTCTAATATCTTTAATAGTTACTATAATTTTTCTTAGCATAATATAATGCTTCTTCAAAAATTGTATTTCAAAATGAAGTTAAAAGCATTTCATTTTTGCTTCAGCTAATCCTTATATTTATATGAGGGATAGTTAAGTTTCTCCCATTGACAACAGCAATTTTCTTCCTTTGATATTGATGAACTATGACAAAAAGTTTTAATGAATATTCTGCTGTATAAATTTCATCCAGATTTCTCTTCTACTTAAAAGATCATATTTTAGAAGATATCTTTAAAATTTTAAATTGATTGCCTTATATTAATATATAATACAGTCTATACCTTGTTTGATGTCTGAATGAATGGTGCAGAGGAAGTGAATTGGTGCAGGGGAGATGTATGTTTTCACATTTTGCAAGTATCGTATCATTCTTTAATATATTTAAAATGTCCACAATACATTTCTCAAAATATTTAGAGAATTCTTACATATACCTGTACTTTAGAATTCAAAATTGTTTTTTTTAAATAAATTTCTTTAATTCTATGCTATGTAATCACGTATGTTGTTTTTGCTAAAGAAATAAAATATAAACATACTTATGTATACTTTTAGTATATTTTACAAATGACCTCAAGCATATAATAGGTATGGATGCCTACATTTTTCCAATGATATGACTAGTGTAAGAACCTTCAGATTTCTTTGTGTGCTGCCTTGGCATCCACCTTACTTTGGCTAAGCCACTTGCCTCCAACCCGACCTTTGGCCTAGTTAATAGGCAGCTTTCCAGCCCCCAAAGCACAAATCATCCTTGGCCATCACCCACACCACCGACACACCCCATCCAAAAACCCACCACTGGCACCAAATGATAAACTCACCATCCCCACCAACCTTGGACTCCCAATATCATCACCTTTTCGGCACATTTGCTTTCAATTAACCAATCCTTGACTCTCCTGGGAAATCTACTAACCTCCACCCAGGACCACAGTAAAAACACCAGCTCATGGCTCTCTGTCTGTTTGTGCACTCCCTGTCTGCTTGTTGAGCTACCAAAACTTTCTTGCATCCAGTCAACCTCTTATGGCACCCCTTTCTCTCTGGGACCTGTGAGTAACAATCTTTTCTCATACATTAAGTCAGAGGGTTCCAATTATGTTGCACCTGACCTCCACCAGGACCCAAATTTAAAATCCAACTCAACCAATTAAAAACACCTGGAATATATGTATACATTATTCCTAACGTACTTTCTTAACTTGCTTCCACCAAGGAAATTTAAGATTAATATCTGCATGATTGCAAATTGATGAAAATGCCTAAAACTAAAATTGTTGTCATTTGAAACTATTTATAGTTGAATACATTAATAAGTATTTACCACATCCACAAACAGTGTCGATGCATTTTAATAATCCAATGGTTTACTTTAGACAATGCTTGCATATTGGTGTATCAGTTATCAATTAGTGTGAGACAAACTACCGCAAATTTAGTGGCTGAAGACCACCCTATATTTGCTCCTAATTCCATGAGTCAGCAATTTTGGCTGGGCTCAGCTGAGTAGGTTTTTTTTGCTTGTCTCACCTGGATTTGTTCATGTAGTTGAAGCCGTCTAGAAGCTTCTTTGGGGTCTGCTGGGACTACTCGTCTCTGCTGGATAGGATCTAATCTTCCAGCAATCTAGACCAAGTTTTTGTTTTGTGCCACCATGTAGCAGAAAGGAAAGTGTCAAGAGTCAATGCAAAGCTTCTAAAGGCCTTAGGTTCAGAATTCTCAGATGGTCAGTCCCGTTGCCTTTCATTGGTCAAACAAAGTACAAATCTAGACAGGATTCAACTAGTGGGGGAAAGAAAAGTTCACTTCTTGGTAAGATAGTCACATACCACAACAGTGCATGTATACACCAATGGGAAGAATTATCATGATTATATTTGCAAACAATCTACCACACTTGTCATCAAAAAAATTCTGAGAAATTCACCACACTTTAGTAATTGTATCCTAAATCAGAATTAGGCTATCTCTAGAGTTGATTGGTCTGTAAATGAATTCTAAAGTTTTATTTTAAAGCAAATTGATGATACAAATTTTAACTTATCAGATTAATCGCAAACCTCTCACTAGCTTACAATATATTAAATACTATATTTTTGAAGTCTCCTATGCAAATGAATTCTTTCAGGAAACTCAAAAATATATTTATGCAGCCACATCAATTTATTGAATTGGACACGTCATGAATCAGACATGTCTGTCTTTTTTATATTATCTTGTGACCAAAAGAATTCTTCATTTGCCTTAATTTTACCATTCTTTCAAGGTATAGCCCATACCCAGCTCTAACCTTAATCATTCCTAACCAAATAAAGTGATATAATCATAATTAGCTACTCCTCAAATTAAAATTAACAAATTTTTGGCTTTAACATTTTTTGGAGGCTTTAACAATGCCTGGTTTCTATCTCTAATAATATTGAGAGCTTTCTATCAGAATTTTAAAATTAAAGTAAATGTAAACCACCACTGTCAGTGTATGTAATAAAAACAGGTTACCAAAAAATTACTTAAATCCTGGTGATAATTGGCAAAGGTAAACAGACTTATTTTGTGAAATTATTTATGTGTATTAGTTGTTAATGACTATAGCCTAGGTGTTACAGTAGTTCTTCAGTTACAGATAAGAATTTCCTATTTAGTCCAAATTCTCCTTATCTTTGTCAATCTCCTGCCAGTGAATTATAAATTTCCAGGGAAATAAGATTTTGTTTTTGTTGTTGTTGTTGCTGCTGTTGTTTACTATTATGTTCCCAAGTTGTAGGTAAGTCTATGGCTCATAATAGAAGCTGAATTTTGGTCAAATGAATGAATTGGCCAGTCTCACTATCCTTTTTCTACACTATGTTCATTTTGGGTGTCTCCTTCTATGAAGACTATACTGAAAATTTTTGTAAAAACTCATTATTGTGAAATCTCACGAAGTTAGACTTTAAAATAACAATGTCTTTATCAAATATATTTAATGTACATTGTGTTTCTGTGACTTGATACTTTTTTAAATTCTGAAGACATGTAACTTCCTGTTGAAGGAATAGCTTTTATTACTATTCATAAAGTCCTATGAGTATATGGCTTTTCATAGTTCTTGAGTGGCTGCCTTTTTTGTCTTAGAGGAGCTGCTCTCGGGACTAATATGAGGTACATGTGACAGAAGCTGTGCTGTGGTGGAAACTACGATGTGCCACCCAATTCCCCTTTAGGAATGAAGGACTTCAATTGTAAATGATTTTAGGGATTGCTTTGGCTGAAGAAAACTGCCCCAACCAAAGTCATGGCCTTTCAAGAGGCAACCCACATCTAATCACTGAAAAAGAACAATATGAGGCTCAACATCTTCCCCAACACAGGACAACTCTGAAGTGCCACTCAATCTAAGATATCTCTGTAAGTTTGGCTGAGACCTTCATTGGGCCCATTACAGTTCACTTCTCCCTTTTGCATTCCTGCTCCTTCCTCCTAAAGAAGAATGCCCTGCGTTCTCACCTGTGCTTCAGAGTCCTCAGTGCAACCCAACCTGTGACAACAACCCAACTAGTTAAATTTGGTTAAGTAAATTTTCCACTTTTATATGATGGAATACAATGGAAACTTTATAATGAATTATATTCTATTTCCTTCTCTGTATCTATTACTTACTTATGATCTATATTTATATCTACCTGTATCTGTATTAGTCTCTGTTTCTATATCTACAGCTGCACTTGCATCTGTTTCGATACCTATCTCTCCCTCTGTAACTATAGCTACCTCTACCTCTTCTCCTATATCCCTCAACTATCTATAGTAAATGACCAGATGTTTTTAGTAACAAATGCAATTTTCAGAGGAGTATATCTAGTGTTATCACAACATAAAAAAAATATGGAATAGTTTGTTTAAAGATAAAGAACTACAAGAGTTAATATATTCATACTCTTGGCTTTGAGGAGTGGAATAGCATAGAGATTTTTCTTCTTAAATATCTATTGTTTAAACTTTTTTATAACTATTATGTGTTACATTTATATTCAGAAACAAAGATGCACAAGGCCATAATAAAAATGAAAATAATGGTGAAAATAATGTTCTGATGAACCCCATTTTATTTAAATTTTGCAAGTGTTCCTGATTGCTTCTTCTGGCTGCAACTTTAGAAGTGGCATTTAAAGTTTAAATACAATTAACATTTTATTCAGATGAGGAAATCATCTATACAATTTTGACTCCTCATTTAGGATCATATCTTAACATTTATAAAAATATACCTTTTTACCTTCTGTGTAATTTGTGATCTTGCAAATTTTACCTGTAATTTATATTTTACCTTCAAATTATACCTGATTTTTTAGACTAAATTTGAATTTGCTTTAAAATTGTACTTTTTCATTTTTAAAAGCTATTATTTCTTTTTTCTCTTTTTCCCCTGATTAATCTTGGCAGATGTTTGTCTTATTAAATTTGCTTCAAAGATCTATACTTCTGTTGCTAATTATTTAAATTTTACTTTTTAAATTATTATTTTCTTCCCTGTTGGTTCAATGGGTTTCCTCTGCTGCTTTTTTTTTTTTTGTCAGCTTAATGGAATGAAAGTTTAACTTACTGATTCTGAGAGTTGCTATTTTCTGATTTTTGTATTTAAGATAAAAATTTCCCTCTAATGTAATTCTTCTATGGAAATCATGAAAAAATTAACATATTTTCATTTTTACCAATTTATGTAAATTAAAAGTAAAAAAGTAATTAGAAGTAAATAACCATTTACTTAATTATCTCCTCTTACATTCAAGAGATGGAATGAAATGCTAACGTAATATGGTAATATGTAAAATAATTATGTATATGCATATGTATCTTTTAAATATATTTTTTGGTGGTTACTTATTGTTAATTCCTTTATAAATAATAAATTGCCAGTAGTCAAAAATTTTTTTCTGCTTGAGGAAAATGATTTTTTCTCTTCAGATATAAACATTTTTGCTCTCATAGTATATAGACAAACTTATATATAATGTGATGTATTAGAAAGTAGTTTAGTTTTAGTAATATGATATCCAAATACACTGTATCTTCACTACATCATTGCTTATTTCTGTGCTTGATCTAATAGTTTTGAAGGATGTTTGTAAATGTCTCAAGCTATATTTTGATGTGTAATTTATCTTTCTAGTTCTGTCAAATGTTGCTATGTATACTTTGACTATACATTATTAAATGTACATTTATTTTTATCTGCTATTGTTTTTTTCAATATTTAATATCTTGCCTTACCATTTATTGATTCTTCTCAACTTGACTTATATATGTTATATTTAAAGTGCTTGTCAATTGTATATTTTGGTTCATATTTGTATGCCATATCTTCATTAATCCTTTGTTTTTCAAACTTTTGAATTATTTTGCCTTAAGTTATACAATTTTATACAATATATTTCTGAATATGTTTGTTTGTTTAGTTATTGTTTGCTTTTAATACAGTGTAGGTGTTTATCTCCTGATTGGTGAGTGTAACATATTTATATTAACAGCAATTATTGTTACAGTGGGAATTTTTCTGCCATTTGATTTCATATTTTATATACATCATATTTTTGTGTCTTTTCTCTCCTTTTCCACCTTTTGATGGAAAAATTGAATTTTCTTCCATGTGTTTAAATGTTAGGCATACCATTTTTACTTTTTATTTTGCAGGGGATACCATTCCCTTATTAACATACATATTTTTATTTATATTGTTCAATTTTTTTTTTAATTTTCAACATCTGTATTTTCCCCCAATAAATGAAGTAACTTTATCATGCTCTCATCTCCCTCTACTCTTTCCCAGTTTTCTGCACAGTATTGAGCCAGGGACAGAAACATTACCCCAGGCTAGTTCTCCTTTTCATGAAATTTTAAGAATTGCTTAGACATCATATTATATTTAAAATTTTAAGCATTTACCACAATCTTGTATTTAATAAGCTCTCTAGACATGAAGTCTTTTACATTTATTTAGACACCAAATTTCTAAAGGAAACTTTCAAGCAGCTTTAGCTTGTCAATATGTTTCTCCTTTAATCTTGTTTCTATTATCTTGCTGTTGCCTTTATCTATGAATGACATACCTGCCATAAAGAGATTCATAGAAGCCTTTCACTATCATTGATATAACTATATTTCAGTTTATAACTTTAGTTTTGTTCTTTATTTGTTTGATGTGTATTTTGTTTGGGTTTTTTCATTCGATTTGTATTTGTGGTGAACTCTCTATGCCCTGTGTCAGGTTTTTATTCACGTCAGAATAGTTGTCTTATGTTCATTTCATTATTGTTTTAAGCCCAAGATGTTAACAACAAAAGAATTTACAAACGTGAATATATCTCTGACTAATTTATTATTTTTTTTGTAGTTTAAGGTAATTGACTCTGAAATATTTGTGGAATTCAGGTATTCTAATGTGCCATATTTTGTTTCTTGCATTTCCATAATTTCTATTTGTAATTTTAATTTTAAAATCACATTTAATTAGAAATCGCAACTGAATTGCGTTAGTTTTATTTTTCTTCTCCATGAAGACTGCATTCTAAGAATGACTTTTTTTTTAAATCCCATCCTTAGCTTCACAATTTGGGAAATGTACAGACCTTTATGTTATTTCTGAGACAGAAATTGTACAGAAAAGCGGGCTATCTTATTACTTGCCAAATGAATCCCCAATGTTTCAGTTTTGTTAGAAATAAACGTAGTCCATCATATTTATATATTTATGCCATTACAGAGAAATATTCAATAATTTATATAAATGCTAAAAAGGCTGAGTCCCTGATTCAGTCTTTATTGGTAAATTAAACCAGACATTGTCCTTTGATGATATAAATGTTTCCACTTCAATCAACAGTTCAGAGGTCTCTTCAATGCAAACCACCAAACAACTCAACATCCCTAGTTTACTGCAGCTACCTTGTTGTGTTTCTATTTAACAAGTAAAGCATTGATTATGTGTGACTGAGACAATGAGAGAATATTCAAGTTATGGTACATCATGATATTAATTAACTTGAATTTCTTGACTTTGCACAACAATTTGCTGACTTAATTTTGTTGCATTTTTGTTGTGTTCTGTTGTTGTTTGTACATGTCTAGTGTTAGGACTCTCCATTGCAGAAGTCACATACTCACTCACACATAACTAATTTGATAGTTTTTATTGAGTATTTCAAGATTTTTCTCCAAACAGTGGAATTAGACTTTTCTTAATGTTATGTCTACCATTGTAATAGTTCCAAAAGTGTGTCAATCACTTCAAAGTTTTCATAGATATCACAAATGATGACCTTTTTTCCACCACACCATTTTCCTGTAAGTTTGAGGTTATTTGTACAAGAGAACAAGAGGCTTCTGTTTAGAATAACATGATATTTTGTACAAGAACAAGAGGCTTCTGTTTAGAATAACATGATATTTTGTACAAGAACAAGAGGCTTCTGTTTAGAATAACATGTGCAAAGGCCAGGCACTTGAGATCTGATGCTTTATAAAGATTCTCTCCAACTGTTATTTCCAATCAAGTGTTGCAGCACCACCAGAAATGTTTGAATTGTCAAAGGTTTGAATTGTCAAAGCCACATTAACTGAAGGCCTTCTCCAATACTGATATTTGCTAATTACTAGCAAAGAATACAAACAAGCAAGAAACAACCAGACTTGTCATATGTCTGTGATGACAGTCATCCAGATCTCTGAAAATCTCTTTTGCCACTTTGGAACATAACTCAGTTTAGTGACAAACACCAACTGCACATGAGACGGGTTAGCACAGGGAAACCTCTTAGATGTGGGTTCTTTTCAGTTTTTATTCCTTGCTTATAATATACTTAGAAAGCCTATGTGACCTGGCTGAACCAATAGCTGGATACCTTCCATTCTTTAGCCAGCTGCATCACATCAATCCACAAATCCCAGTGTCATTGGTAATAGGCTATCCAATTATATAAGAACTTAGTAAGGAGAAGATTCTAGAAGCTCCCAGAACGTTTCCAAGGAAGTCTGGTCAAAGTCAACAAGTGGGTCCATTAGGAAAGAGAGGGCACGTTACCATGCAGAATGGTGCCCAGTAAAATCAAATCTCATTTTTTAGGAGGGGAAAGAAATCCATATTTTTATGTGAAATGTCCTATCTTTAAATATTGGCTGAAATTCTCTGTTGGATTTAGCCCACAGGCTGTCAAGTTGTTTCTTCTTCTCAAGATACAGTTGAGTCTTTCTTCCTCTTTTATCAAGTCATTTCTTGAATCCAGCACGATATTGAAGAACTAACTTGTTCACTGAAGAACACTGCAGGATATTTATTTAACATTTTGATTATGATATTTTCCCTTCAATTAAGAGAAAGCAAACTAGATTGGATGAAATAATAGAGAGATACATTATCCTACATTATAAGAAGTTAATGGGCAATTTTACGATTGGTTGATTCAACTGCTTGGCAATGTCTTGGTTGCAGTTCTGCTTTTCTACTGACTGTCCCAAGAATTACATGATGTTGCCAAGGTCCCTTCCTCACAGGATAGCAAGGAGTGGCAAAAAAAAAAAAAAAAGAAGAAAGAAAGAAAGAAAAGAAAAGAAAAGCCATATTATATGCCTCTTTAAGAGTGATATAAATCTTCTAGGAAGCATCCAGGAGTCTTCTTTTCATATCTCAATGACCAGAATTATAAAATATGTCCCTGCCTAAACCAATCACTTGGGGAGGGGATTGAGTCAAACATGACTAACTCAGGGCAATTTAGACGTGCTCTTTAGACTGCCAAGAGACAGCCTCTCCTGAAGGGCAGGTGAGTATTCCTATCCTGGCCAGGTACAGTGAGCCAGAAATAAGAAAAGAGTAACAAGCAACAGTGTATTTATTTCCCTCAGTTCAATTTCACTTAAGGTAATTTATGATTATGTATTTTAATTTTCTTGTCCAGTCCCAACAAAATGCTGGCTGATTTGCTTGCTTAAAAATCTGTGGCTTTCTTTTCACTAGTTCTCGTCATGTTACAATATACCATCATACAATTGTTCCAAAGGAATTAGAAAAATCCCTTTCTATATTTTCATATGTTACAGCAAAATTTTTAGACTAGGATAGATGCCTTGACATTTACCAACATTAAGTTTGTTCAGTGTACTTTTAAATTATGCACTAGTACAGAATGTGATGGTATCCTCCATATCCTTCAGTGCACTGTTTTAAGTAGAAGGTAATTGATACATAATAATTGATTGATTTAAATATCAAATTATTAATAGTTGTAAATAATTTCACTATTTACGTTTAATGTGTGTCCCTCCAAAATTAGTGGCATATAAAGCCTGACATAATTAAACCTCTTTTTTTCTGCCATTTTTCTACATTGTACTCTTTAGTCATGTATTTTCAGACATTCTTAAAATATTTCTGCAAGTGCCTAAAATATTATAATAATAAAGACAATGCTTAAGTTAAAGATAAAAGTCACATGCTTGGATATGAATGATTATTATTTGGAAAAAAAATTAGTATGTATCTGCAACAAATTGTCATTTTCACGGTGGATTTATTCTGCAATGAGTTAATTTAAATATTTACAGTTCCTAATATAGATGTGTGTATCCAGTGTTATCTTCTCAGTTTTTGTTGTCATTTGTTTATTTCTATAAATAATACCACAACAACATATAATGCACAGCATAAATTGCTAAGTAGATAAAAATCTGAATGCTTAGAAGGGAGCACACCTTTTTTCTCTACAAGGCAAATTATAGAATTTTGAAGTTTGTTTTGTTTTTTGTTTTCTTTTTTTTTTTGAAGGAAATAAGATAAAGAGAAATCACCAACTGGCATCTAGTTTTTCCCAGAATCTTTAGTGGTTTCTGTTAGTAAGTCAGGAACCATAGTCGGGAGGGGGTGTTTTGTAACATACTACAAAATGATTGGGAATTTTGATAAAGAGCATGAACATTTTTTTAGGATACACATTCATGTTAAGACATTCTCAAATATTATTCTCACACTATTTTATTGAAGGCAGATAAATATATCAGCATATAGCTGACATGTGCTGGGCACTATTTGTCAGGAATTGTTCTAAATGCTTTTCACATGTTAATGCACTTATTCTCACAACAATCCTGTGAGAGCAGTTCCATTATGGCCATATCTCTCCCCTAAAACCATGGGAGCATGGGAAGTTTAAACACACCACCCACGGTCAGGTTACACGGCTGGTAAAAGTCAAAGTCAAGGCTTTCCCAGGCCCACACTAGGCTTCATGTGAAGTAGGATTAAAAAAAGTATCTCTTCCATATTGGAATGATTGTGAGTAGAATATGGGTTATTTCTGAACAAAATACATATCAAACATAAATTCATCATGTATGAATTTAAAAAGTAAAATTATTGAACATAATAGAAAATCCAATTTAATAAAGTAATTAAGAACTCAAAGTCATTGTGTTGTATAATTTGTAATCGAATAACTATATTTCTTCCATTTGGAGAAATTACATGCACATGGAAATTCCTTTTCTATAGAAACTGTTGGCTAGATTTTTCAGAGGCTACTGTGACATTAAGCCTTAATTGGTTTTGGATAAATTTTAATTATTAGAACCTACTTTTACATATGTGCCAATATTGTCAAATTTAAATCTGTTTGGAAAGCTCCAAAGGTATCTGAATAAACAAGTGTTCATTAATTTGTATGAAGCTATGGATAGGAATAATATTATGTAAAAATTAAGTGTTTTCATTTGTAATTCATCGACATACCACCAATAGTAAATATGCATCAGTTAATTTCAATTATGAAATTTTATGTTTGGATAAATTAATGATTATATATTTTTCAATTTAAATATATTATCTAGAATACTGAAAGGATTACTTCAGTAACTGTTTTTGTATATGATAACAAATAAAATAGATTATGAAATTTAGTTTTTGATTGTAGATAGACTGATGATATTCACAGTGAAAATAAATTTTCTTTGTCAATTTTAAGGTTTTTCTTCATTAATAGAGAAGTTGGCATCAATGTCAAGACAATGCAAAGGGTACTGCATACCTCACGGAACTGAGGTTTTAGACATAACATCATCAATTCAACTTTCCCATTATTTGTGAAATTGTGCTTACAAAATTACATTTATTAACTATTTTTGCAATTCAATTCAAAAATGTATTGAAGCCAAACAATAATTGAATATTTTTTAAAAATCAATGGTGTCTAAGAAAGTTTTTTTATGCATCATTACCTAACAACATTAAAGGATGCAAAGCTTATAAAATAGCTTAGAATTTCTGAGATTCTTCTTACTCTTTTATTTCCGTTTTACTATAATTTTATGCATATTTTCAAAATAATTTTATCTAAATTATTTTAGCACCTGCTCAATTTCTATGAGTTGATTGCTAAAATATGTATAATCCTTTTCAATTTGTGTTATCTCTTAGAGAATATTCCAAATAATGTTCACTAATAGGAATATACTGATTTTGGAAATACAAGGATGTAACAGTATTTGTTTACATTTCTGCATGACTTATATCGAGCCTTGTATCTTACAAGATCTTATAGGGCTTAGATTTTTTTTATTACCTAAAACAGTTATATTCATTTCATGTTATAATTTAAAATATTTTGTTTTATGTTTTATCCCCTGTGAAGTGCTTACCATCATTTGGTATGATATTTGTATTTTGCAAAAATATGCCGCCATAACCCTAAGAAATTTTACTATGATTTCTGCAAAAGGAAAAAATTCTTACTGATGCACATAAAGATTTTCACTCAGTCCTCTAGCTGCATGGCAGTGGCTCACCACAAAATGAAAGACATTTCTTATATCTAGTATAGCGGATTTATTTTTATCATATTTATAGCCTCTGTTCTTCAAAAAAACATTTCATTTCTTCAGGACAAATTTCAATTTTGAATACACCCCTAGTATTTATAAGAATTTCACTTTCTTCCTGATTTTTAAGAATATGTGCTAGATACTGTACCTGGTCTCCTTTTCCTATTGATTTTTTTTCTTTGAGGTCTAATAAAGTAATGAGTACCCAGCAATGCTTTCACCATTTGAAATTATTTGTATTAATACATTTCTGAAAATGTCTTACTTGCATATCTTTTGGAAATTTTTATTATTTTTCTTTGTATAGGAGAGATTATTTTCAACAAGATTACCCTGGTGCTCAATAACTGGAATTAGCAGAAAGTATGGTTTATTTAATATAATCAATTCTTTTAATACCCAGTTTTTCATGAAAGTCAATATTTTAGTTTGACAGAGAGATACAATTAAATTAATATCCCGCACTAACAGTGATGTATGTCAACTATATTCTGCCAATATTATTAGCTTTTATGTTTTTTACCCCTTTTTCCTGAAATTCCATCTAATTTCTCCAAAAATATGTTCAATAATCAGAATTGTTTTATTTCATTTTCTTTCCAAATGGCTTTCTGTTTTTGTGACTGTATCTTTGTAATTATTCTTATTTTCTTCCTATATCTGGGAAAACTAACATTAGAGATGAGTATTTTGGCTTAGGATTTGTAGCACTTTAAAATAATGAATATATAAGAAGCCATTGCCTTTTAACAGTAGTGAAATTTTTGCTGATAAGTTTTCCAGTACAGATTTTTAAAACTCCTATACCATATTTGTGGATATTAATGCCATATTCCCTTACTTATTTATGTGCCACATTTATTTTGTGGAATACTGATGATGAATTAGTATCAGTCATTATATAGTGATTTATGTCATAATGGAATTGGGACTCATCGATAAAATTCTGGATTTACTATATAAATATCATACAACAGAAGTTGAAATATAAGGCAACAAATGAAGTAAGGCTTCCAAGTTAATAAGGGAGTCTATTTTATTAATTACTTACAATTGGTACTTCAACTGAAAAATCAGATCCTTCCTTTAAATCGTGGGTTATTTTAGATGTTCATGGTCAATGGGATTTTAAATTATCAAACTTATTCTTCTTAAAAATGACACTGAAAGCTATCAATCTAGGTAGTTATGCCACTTGTTATAATATATTGATTCTGTTAGAAAAAATATTTTACTACTATATAAAGGTAAATTGTTATAACGTATATAAATTTTCAAGCTAGGGTCAACAAAGATATGATAACAAAGGAAAACCTTTACAAGCCAGTTCCACAACATGAACTGACTCATGAGGTAACACTACTTGGAGTCTGGATACAATTAGCTCCAGACTCGACAGTCCTAACCTGTCTGCAATACAACTTTTACTCTTTCGGGACAGATACATGAAAGGTAGTGGTAGTAGGACCCAGAGGGTGTGAAGATATTATTCAGATTAAAAGGAGTAAATGCATATTTGTCTTTTATTTTGTACCTTACATCTTTTGAGTAATACCTTATATTTTCCCCTCCTGGCTTCCATTTGCTCTATTGCCATCTTTCATTTGGCTCTTGATTACAGTTACTAAGTTGTTATCCTATGATAGCTCATATGAGTTAAGGGGAAGATACTTCAACATTAGGATTTTTGTTGGATATTCTTGAAGACCAGAGATTTTAAATAAATATTTAATAATGACTTAAGTGTAAGCATTTGGAAATACATCAATTTACATTAGATCAAAAGCTACTTGCATCTCTAACTTTGACACAGTATTCACATGTCAAATATAAAGATTTCTTTTGCACCTGCAATATTTCCAATTCTATTCAATATCCCACACTTTTATTCCTGAATCAAGAAGTTTCTATTCCACTTTATCAGTTTTTCAGGGCAAGGCAAAGTTTATTTGCCATTACTCAGCTACCTCTTATATTTTCCTAATAATTAATGAAAACATAAATAATTCAAAAATAATTTTACTTTAATTTTTAATTAATTAATTAATTGAAACTTCATGGGGTATGTAGTTTCCCTACAGGGGATTTAGATTGCTGTGAACTAAAAAGATTTCCATGATATTCACCCTCTGGGTTACTCCCACAATTATGTAATTGCATGGAAAAAGGTAATTTGCAGATGTAATTATGTAAATCAGTTTACTTTAAAATGGCAAGATTATCTAAGTGGGCTTAAACCAATCACATAACCCCTTTGAGAGCAGAGAGCTTTTCGGGCTGGTGGCATCAAAAGAAGTCAGAAAGATTCAATGTGTGGGAGGGGTTCAATGTAAGGGAGATTTTCATAGCTGAGTTGAATGGAGCCACAGGGCAAGGATGCAAGTGCCATTTCTAGGAGCTAAGAATGATCCCTGGCCAAGATCCATGAAGAAAATAGAGACCTCAGTCTTATAACCACAAGGAATTAAACTCTGTCTACAGTCTGGATGAGCTCAGTGATAGACATTTCCCCAAAGAAGCCTGATAAGGTCACATGTGGCCTGGCTGACACCTTGGCTTCAGCCTTGTGAGGCCATAAGCTGAGAACCCAGCTGAGCTCACCTGGACTTCTGGCCTAGAGAACTGTGAGACGATACATGAGTGCCGTTTTAAGCCACTCTGTTTGTAGTAATTTGTTTTCACAGCTATAGAAAATTAATACATTTGTTAATTAGTATTTTGGAGGGATAAAATTTCATTTCATTTTTCTGAATAATTCCTAACTAAGCTAGAGATAAGGAGTTCTGTAAGAAAACTTGTTCCTATATTATTATTAAAACATTAAATAAAATTTAAGTAGATAATAAATATTTAGATATTATATGATTTTGAACATCTCCTACAGATAAACTACTGTCTTCCAACGCCAAGACCGTATTTCACCATTCTCTATTTTCCACGGTATGTAGGAAGATACTTATATCAATGAATATTGAATAGCTTAAGAATTGACTTTGGTTTCTTCCATTCTACCAGATATATTTATGAGGTAAAAGAATTCTTCTGCCTTCTAGTCTTATGTATCTGTTTCCTTACCATCTACCACCCAACCCCTCTAAAGTCATAGCATCTATTTTAAGATTGTTTTTTGACCACACAACACTTCTTATACAAATTGCTTTATTAGTAAAACTAAATATTGTAACAAAAATGTATAAAGTCTCATAGGTAATTTAAAGGCATAATTCATGCAAAACTATGAAGTGGATATTCCTCTTTATCATTTAGCTCACTTTCATTAAGTGACTCAGCGATTCAGTTCCCTTCCATTTTGCAGCCTCACCATTGTCAGCACAAGATTTCCTTTATGTGTTTCACCATCCCAGGTAGCTGGAAGAAAGAAATAGAGTGAAAAAACATTTATGGTGGATTTGTAAGTGATCATGCAGGAAATTTAATGCATTGTTTCTACCCTTATTTTATTCTCTTGATCTCATAAATATTTTAACTGTGAATGGGGTTGGGAACTTCATGTAACTGTATTTCCAGGATTTCATCATATATGTTTTGTAACATTATCATCAAGTTTCATTTTCCAAAATCAAGATTTTTCACATTCCTTCCAAGCTATGTCATACTTAGACCATGAATGTGTTTGTATTTTCTAGGTATCCCAGTTTAGAATTTTATTCCATTATGCCATACCCTCATAGGACATTACAGCTATTAGAATAGAACAGTTGAAACTACTTCCTACTGAAAGTTAATCATATCGATAAAAATTTACTTTTGTTAATACAGTTATAAAATAAAGTATTAAAATAAAGGCAGTGACTTATATAGCAAGAGCCATGTATTATGAATCAATTATTTTAAAATATTTTGGCCCAGTTTATTGCCCATATTATTATAAATATTCCTAATGTAAATTTGTCTACACATACTATTTTTTTTCCTTTAGAGAAATATCACTTTTGAGGGTAAAAGCCATTGAATAGTCCCTCAGGAAACAGATCTTACAAAAAAGAATAAATTATGTCACTACTCTCATGATTCATAAATTCTAATTTCCCACTGTATTGTCTGCCCCATTATCAAAGTACAGTTCTGTAAGGTTTCTTTTTGTCCTTTGACTATATTTAGTTGTGCGTGAGTAGTAGAGGGTTGGGTAGGGGCAAATAAATGATTGTTTTGTGATTCTGCATTGATATTAAATTTTTTTAAAATGTAAATAATGCACCTATAATACAGGTTTAACAGAGCAAAAAAATAAATTTTAGAAGAACTCCAGAGAAGACCTAAAATATTACTTACTGAGGAAAAAAAAATATATATATATGCATTCTCTCAGTCAATAAAATACATATATTATTTGATACAAAGCTTGTGTTTATGGAAATATTGCTTGTACCAACTCTTCTCAAGGAAAAAAAATCTAAGTAAAATTAATTAAAAATCATATGTTATTTCTTTTTGTATTTTCAATTTATTTGATCCTTTGAGCAATGACCATAAAATGCCACAAATATGAGTCATTAGGGAGAAAAGCCAAGTAAAAATCCAATGACTATAAACAATGCTTCTCAATAAATGATTAACAATCTACTACCAGAAGTAGAGAGAGAGAAAGAGCCTGAGACATTAGCTATGCTATTTATGATCAACAACTTTTTACTGGCAGTTTAGGAGCTATGTAAAAATATTTCATTTCCTGATATTGAGCACTATTTCTTTGCTTATATTTTTCCCTTTTTTTCAATATACGTGAAATTTAGTTCCCCCTCCCCATTACCTAATCAAATGAAAATGTCAGCACAGCTATTCATCATATTTGGAATATGAATTTGATGGTTTGGGTTAAAATAAAGGCCATATAAATAAAATCCATTTGGGGGAGAGGCAGAGGCAACTCCTCCAAACCAGTTGAAGCCGTATTATCACTGAAGATGCCAATTGCACATTAAGAAATCTGTGTCCTGGTCAGAGGCAGGGCAAGAGGACAGCATAGGTAGTTGTAGAATTCAGTTAGTTCCTTAGAACAATTAGTAAATAGCCAGGAACAACTAGAAAATAGTCTGGAACAACAGATGGGGAGACATCCGTTGACAAGACAGCATCATGTACCAGCCTGGAATGGATGGAACAGCTGAGATCACAGCATAGAACTGTAAGTAAAGCTCCCCAAACTGTGGCGCTGGCACCCCTCCCCCACCAGCATAGCAGGCTGAGTTACAAAACTTCATCATGGGAAAATGAAGCAGTCCCTGCCAGGAGAAAGGCAATGTACCACAACCAAGTTCCAATTGTGGTTTTAATTAACAAATTTTGACTACTGAATACATGCTACAAATACAGATAAACCTAGGGCAAGCAGGGAAGAAACCCAGAAGTTTTTACCCTGGTAGAGAGGAGGCAGGGCTGACAGAAAAAAAAAATGCATAAATAAATAAAAACAGAGGCTTTTGGAGTCCACTGAGCTCAGAATACTGGAAAAGGGCTGTGCCCCAAGAAAAGGGACACATAGAACCTGGTACCAACTCTGGTTCTTGCCTGTGACCTGGAAGGCTGGAGACTGGCTCCAAAAAGGGGATTTCTTGCTTTTCTTCCTTTTTTTCTATCACTCTAGGTAGCTCATTGGAGAAAGCTTCAGGCAGTTTAAATTGTCAGCACTGACCCAAGCAAGGGTGGAGTTAAGATAAGTCAGAGAGTGAAAGGAAAAACTCAAATTTCCTAAAAGGCTTATCTTCCCTAAGAAAAGGGGGGGCAGGGCGCAGCTCAAGTGGCAGCCCCCTCAGAGAATTCAGACCCCAGAGCCTGGGGGGTGGGGGTAAAAAACAGCCTAAGCTTGGCTTCTGACATCCTCAGTTCCTGGCCAGGACAGGGTCCACTAAGAATTAAAGGGACCATACCTCTTTATGCCAGTGGGGAGTTGTGGGCTGACAAGTGCCACCTGCTGGGCAGGATAGCAAAAGCACAGCATCTAGAGGCCTCACAGGAAAGTCTGACAATTGGCTGGGACTCACCCTTGGGGAAACCTGATACTGAATGCAGCCTCCTGAGACCTGGGTCTATCTGTTCTGGGAAAATCTTATTGGGTAATCAAGGAAACCAGAGGCCTAGACAACAAAAAATTATAAAATACACTAGGAAAAAATGATGATATGGCCAAGTCAAAGGAACAAGCTTGTACTTCAACTGATATACAGGAATTGAAACAACTAATTATTAATCAAACAAATCTCATACATCAATAAAAAAATCAAATCAAGGAGTTGAGGAAAGATATGGCAAAAGAGATGAAGGATATAAAGAAAATAATGGGTGAACATAAGGAAGAACTTGAAGTTTGAAAAAACAACTGGCAGAACTTATGGGAATGAAACACCCAACAGAAGAGATCAAAAACCCAAAGGAGACATACAACAGCAGATTTGAAGAGGCAGAAAAAAAGAATCATGAGCTGGAGGACAGGATATCTGAAATTCTATATGCAAAAGAACAGATAAGGAAAAGAATGGAAAAATATGAGCAGCATCTCAAGGATCTGAATATCAACATGAAGTGCATAAATGTACATGTCATAGGTGTCACAGAAGGAGAAAAGAAGGGAAGAGGGGGCAGAAACAATAAAGGAGGAAATAATAACTGAAAACTTCCCGTCTCTTATAAAAGACATATAATTACAGATCCAAGAGGCACAGTGTACCCCAAACAGAATAGATCTGAGTAGACCAACTCCAAGACACTTAATAATCAGATTATCAAATGTCAAAGACAAAGAGAATTCTGAAAGCAGCAAGAGAAAAGTTATCCATCACTTACAAAGGCAGCTTGATAAGACTATGTGTGGATTTTTCAGTAGAAACCATGCAGGTGAGAAGGCAATGGTATGATATATTTAAGATACTGAACTAGAAAAATTGCCAACCAGGAATTCTATATTTGGCAAAGCTGTCCTTTAAAAATGGCAGTTTAAAATATTTTCAGACAAACAGACACAGAGAGTTTCTGAACAAGATACCTGCTCCACAGGAAATACTAAAGGGTTCACTATAGGCAGATAGGCAAAGATGGGAGAGAGAGGTTTGGAGAACAGTGTAGAAATGAAGACTACCAGTAAGAGTAAAAAGAGAGAGAGAGGAAAAATAAAAATAAAATAAGATATTACATGTAAAATCCAAAATACTAAATGGTACAGTAGACATTATGTTGGGTGAAATTAGCCAGAAACAAAAGGATGGATACTATATGCTGTCACTAATATGGACTAATACTGATGAGTGAAATTTGAGAGCTGAGAACACAGGTTATCAGAAGATAGAGGTTGGAGACTGGGCATTTGAGCTGAAGGAGTACAAAAATTTCAACAGGGATGATTGTGTAGATCCAGAAATGGAATGGATAACATAATAGTGTGTGATGGTAACACAACATTGTAAGTACTTTGAACAAAGATGAGTGTGAATATGGTTGAAAGAGGAAGGCTAAGGGCATGTATGACACCAGAAGGAAAGATAAAAGATAAAGACTAGGATTGTATGACTTAGAGAAAACTAAAGTGGTCAATGATGGTGATTAAATTTACAAATATAAGAATGTTTTTAAATGAGGGAGAACAAATGAATGTCAAAATTGCAAGGTGTTGAAACTTGGATGATACAGAGGAAAAATGCAATCAATGCAAATTAGAGTCTACAGTTAACAGTTACATTGTAAGATGCTTCCATTAATTGTAAAAGGCAGTAAACCAAAGCTAAATTTCCATAAGGCAGGGATATAAGGGAGTGATATAGGATTCTTGAGGCTGGTGATGTTTCTGACATTTTCGTTGTATTTTTATTTTTAATTTTTTTCTATCTTTTGTATTTTTATTCTTCATTTTTTTTCCCTCCTTCTTTCTTTGGGAAAGGTATGGAAATGTACTCATATAGACTGTGGTGGTGAATGCATAATTATGTGATTGTACTTGGAATCATTGATTGTTTACTTAGGATGGATTGTATGGTGTGTGAATAAAATAAAAATAAACAGAGGGATACAAGTGCTGGAGAAAATGTGGAGAGAGGGGTGTACCTATTCCTTCTTGGTAGGGAAGCAGAATGGTGCAGCCCAACTGGAGGGCAGTGTGGTGGGTCCACAGGAAGCTAAGTATGGGGTTGTCATAAGGGCTTACAACCCTGTTATTGGGTATATACCTAGAAGAACTGAGAGCACAGTTATGAGTGGACATTGCACACTGGTGTTTATGGAAGCCATATTCATAATTCACAATGGATGGAGGTGGCCTAAGGGTACACTGACTGATAAATGGAACAGTGAGCAGTGGTATATACACACAATGGAACATCTAGTGGCAGCAAGAAGAAATGAATTCGTGAGGTATGCACCTAGGTGAATGGACCTTGAGGAGTATGTTGAGTGAAATAAGTCAAAATCAAAAAGACAAACTTTATAATGCCTCACTAGTATGGACTAACTATAATGTGCAAACTCTGGGAATTGAATCTGAGAGCATAGGTTATCAGGGAAAGGCTTATGGTAAAGGTACCTAGATTGTAAGCTCTTACAGCAGTTGCATCTATTCCTGAGTTGTTATAGTTATCTCCAAATTCTGAGATGCTGAGCTGGTCAGTCCCTGTAACTTTGGGTATCTGTGTGACACCTGAGACTCAGAGCCAGAGTTCGGCAGCTATGAATGTCAGCATTACCCCATACAGCACGTGTTAAAAAAAGCTGAAAAAGAGATCAGACTTCAATTAGAGAGATCAGCAAAATGGATTTGATTAGAACTAAGGTAAACAAGAATAAAGGGAAAAGGATGATATTATCTGTGTTTTAAAACCTCAACCTCTGTGTGAAACCAAAGAAAGAGATGTTTATGTGGTGCAAAATCTATACTTTCTTTAGCATGCTATATGATTTAACCTGTATGATCAGTTTATTCAAACACTATAATTATATGGAACTTTGAAAAGGGAGTGAAATCTGGTTGGTTTGTACAGGTTACCATGAAACCCCGATACATCCCAGAGTAATTTGGGCAGGGAATAAAAAGTATTTGCAAAGCCCCTTGAGGGTGTGGGAATAATGTGGAAACATTAAACTTCCCCACCTGCTGAACTCCTGATATGCTCACAAGTGTGTTGTAGACTGCCATTGTAGTAGGCCAAGTCAATCTCGGGGCTTGCCCTTATGAAGTTTGTTACTGCAAAGGAAAGCCTAAGTCTACTTTATAATGATGCCTAAGAGTCACCCCTAGAGAACCTCTTTTTTGCTCAGATGTAGCTCATCTCTCTCTAAGCCCACTCAACTGGTAAACTCACTGCCTTCCCCATTTCAAAGGACATGACTTCCAGGGATAAGCCTGGACCCAGCACCAGGATACTGAGATAGCCTTCCTGACCAAAAGGGGAAGAGAAATTAAACAAAATAAAGTTTCAGTGGCTGAGAGATTGCAAATGGAGTCAAGAGGTAATTCTGGGAGTTACTCTTATGCATTATATAGATATCCCTTTTTAGTTTTTAGTGTATTAAATATCTAGAAGGAAATACCTGAAACTGTTGTACTGCTACCCAGTATCCTTGATTCTTGAAGATGATTGTTTATCTATATAGCTTGTACAGTGTGACTGTGTGATTGTGAAAACCTTGTGGCTCACACTCCCTTTATCCAGTGTATGGATAAATGAGTAGAAAAAAGTAAATGAATAATAGGGGGAGAAAGGGAGTATGAGATGTTTTGGATGTTCTCTTTTACTTTTATTTGTTATTTTTATTCTTGTTCTTATTTTTTGGAGTAATGAAACTCTTCCAAAAATTGATTGTGGTGATGAATGCACAACCATGTGATGATACTGTGAACAACTGATTGTACACTTTGGATGATTGTATGCTATGTGAATAGATCTCAATAAAATTGCATTTTAAAAAAAGCAGGTAAATTTTGATGGAACCTGGAAGAGAGGGGAGAAGCCAGCAGAGGCCGCCACGTGCATTGACAGAGGAGTCCTAGACCAAGGGTCACTAGCAGCCAGTCTTCTGGAAGAAAGCATCGCCTTGATGGTGCCTTGATTTGGACTTATTCCTAGCCATGTGTGTCCTATACATTTGCAATCCAGAGATAGAGAAAACAAAATAATTTTTAATATGAGCAACAAATGATGGTTAGAATGGCAAAAGTTGTGAAGTCCAGGCGTTGATTTCTAACTGAGCTGCGTCTCTCTTAAGGAACCCCATATATGGCACTAGGGACTGAGGAGCAGCAATAACTGATTGACTTAATGACAGATAGCTGTCCTCCAAAGCAGGCAGACCAGCTAGTCAACAATGCACTGGCCCCAATGAATATGACAACCAGTTCCATAGCCCTAGTCTCACTTTGTATTTCTCCTGACTTTCCTGGGTTACAATCTCTTCTGGAAACCTTACAAGTTTCATTTGGAACATGCAGATATGGGAGAAAAAAGCAGCACAGATAAGTGATTTTTTTTTACATAGAGAGTTGAAGAAGGACTAGTAGAATTATTAAGTTGTTACATATTTTATTAATTAAAATTCCTTGTTGAAAAGTTGGTGGTACTTTTTAGCAAGACTCTGCCTCATGTGTTCTTAGCTCTTAACCCATTAAACTGAAATATGGCAACCAGGGGTTTGAGAATTCTACACAACAGCATGCAAATTTAGGATTAATAATAGTGATTGTGATAGTTTAAATTTCAAGTACTGATGTTAAAGTATTTCAAATAATTTATTTGACTAACTTAATAATTAGATCATGGTTCTATTGAAAAGCTGTAAAATATTCAGTTTCCAAGAAATTTAGTTAGCAACAGTTTAAAGCATTTATTAAAAATAAAACTAAAAAACTCTTCTTGCCTAAAAATAAGGCCAAGATTCCATATCACTGTGATGCTTCTTTCTTTAAGCTTTAGGAGTTTGCAAATTAAATTCAAGAACTGGTCATGCATTGTAGAAATACATAGTGAATGAAAAAGAAAGGGTCCTTGTGCCTGATTTCTTTTGAGTAACATAACTTGTTGCAGTCATAATGACATCTTTGTTCTCCCAAGTAATTGCATTTTTTGACAAATTGCACATAAACCATAACATTATTTTAATATGCTTACAAGATGGAGTAATTTGTCAAATTTTGTACCACACAATCCACTCCTTGTAAAATATAGACTTTAGAATGTGTAGTAATGTAATAGAAGATGATAGTATTTTTTGTGTATGAAAGAAGGTCTAAAACATTAAAGCAGCATGGAACTTATGCCCACTGAGACAATTTAGACTTTCAGTACACAGAACAATAGGAAAAAGTAAACAGTGAAATTTCATGTTGTCCATTCTTTTTTTTAATATTTTTTATAAAGGATATAAAATATCAAGCTACGAAGTCAGTCATCTCTAAGGATTTGCAGAGTTCACTCTGAATGTATATTTTCATACACATTTTAATACCATTGTTTGTTTTACATTGTCAGCTAACAGAGGAAGGTAGAATTTCTCTCCAGTTCCCTTAATTAGATACTGACAAAATAGCCTATAATGGTGGATACTTAGCAGGTAGCATTTGATAAGGAAGATAATGTCCCAATTTAAAACAGAATAAAATGCATTCCAGTCCGGATCGCCTATTTGTTTTCTTTCTCGATAAAATACAGTAGTCTCTCATGCATTTTATGTGTATATACTCAATACATAGAGAGAATGTAGCATATTCTGAATGATGATGTAGAAAATCAAAATTCTCTGCATAGAATACAGAATGTTTTCAAAGTTAGAAAAAAGCACTGCTGTGCTGCACTATTCCATATGCTATATACTGAGACATAGCATTTTCTTCTCAGAAACAGCCCCAAATGCCACAGATTTGAAGCAAGAAAATAAGATTTCTTTCAACTATTTTGGTAGTGTTTTTCTCTTCAAGTTTCCAGCTTCCGTAGCTAAGAAGGGAGAGGGAAAGAGAGAGCACGTAGCAATAAACAAAGATATAAGCAAAAGAAGTGGACTCTTCTGCCAATTATTCAGTTAATACAAAATAGTGAATTAGTGCTACTCAATTTGCAAGGAAATATACACTCCAATGTTTTCACAATGCGAGGAATGAAAAAGTTTTTTCTTTAAATTTTCCAGATAATTACAGCAACTATTTCACTTTTGTTTCTGTCATACATACTACTGTAAAATGTTAGTGAGCAGGAAAAAAAAAAGTTACTGGGTGTGACAGCAATATTTTTAAATTAAGAGATCCAGTATTTATTTAAATGGCATTTCAAATGCAGTTAAAATTGTTTTTGCATTTGAAAATCGTAAGTTAATTTTAATTTAAAATGTCTAAAACTTATAGATAATAAATTATTGATATACTTTTTTATTGTACCCAAATGGCACCCTATAAATGATAGCACTTACAAAAGCATAATAGTTGTTCTTTTATGGGAGATTTAATTAGTAGACTCTCAACTCAGTGATATATAGCCTCCAAATCTGTTCTCTCACTGAATATCCACAAGCCTCCTGGGTTCTACAGATGTACAAATGAATCTGGATCCTTAAGGGAAATTTTGTAATAGATGTCCTCATTTTTGGTTGAAGAATACCATGAAAACCACAGCAGTTTGCATTTTTTGACCTGATTATTGTTGAAGTCAAACGGTTACTGCTGTTGATCTGGATTCTGGAAGAGTGTAGCCAAAAGACTTATTTAGCTTGCTCAGATACTCTAACATAAACCAGGCAGGATGTCCCTTGAATGTGGGACTGAGAGCCCAAAAGCAAAAGAAGGAAAAGATAAGTTCATGAGTTATATGTTTCTAAATTTCATATTATTCATGGGATTGTAGAAGTAATGGCTGCAATGACAACTATTTTTAGCCAGTAAAATGAAATAAAGTCTATCATCATAGAAAAGCAATGTAAAGATAATGAACAAACTGTTCATTTAAATGCTTTATCACATAACATTCTATTTGATGTATGTGAAAATTTATGCAGACGTATATACATTTGTTTATGTATGTATCAATTGATAGAATTGATTGCACATCATCACTGAAAATATCTATGTGACTCTTTCCTATCCATTTACCCTATTTAAATTTCTCTCCCATAAATTTTGGTTGAATTTCATGATGTTTAAGAGACAACAATAAGGCTATTTACTCCTGGGATGCAGATGGGCTTTCTAGTTCAAGTCATCACCTTCAGGTTCTCATTTCTTTTAAAATGCGGAGATTCTGAGGAATCCTGAAGTTAAGGTTTTCTATACTTTATTGTAAGAAACCGATACTTTGGACAATTTATGGCTTTTTGTAAGTTCCTACATTTACTGAGATCCTACAAGTATTACATCAATGGGGAAAGGGATGCAGAACAGGGAGGCTGAGGTTGGTGATGGGAGTGGGGAAATGTAAGGGGGGTTTTTATCTACACACATTTGTCTTGGGCTAGCTGGAATTTTAAGTAGAGTCATGCGCTGCAAAAATCACTGTCATAAATAAAAGATATGTTCAAGTTCTAAAATAACCAAATAGTCTGATGATTTGTCTTGGAACCAAACTAGAAGTGATGAAAACTGAAATCATTAGTTTGAAGTTTTCTTGTAACCTTTTTCTAGATATTATTCTATGTCAATATTATGATACACTTAGAATTTTATGAGTGGCAAAATTTCTTATGAATTGCTATTCTATTTGAATTAAATTAAGGATTTTTTCTAGCACAACAATAAGCACCAGAGGAATTAAATATTTCTCACAAAACCAAAAATAGTTCTCAATACTTCGTTCCAAATAATCTGATATTTCAGTTTATAAAAAAAGGGTGAGGGGGCATAGAAATGATTTTGAAAAAATTAAGAGGACTTTCATAAGTTGACTAGCAAATTTTTAACTTAATTTTATATGTGAAATCCTGTCCAGAGAACTTCCATCAAAGTCAAACCAGTTAGTTTATTCAAAAAATACAATATGGCCTAAAAATGCCTTAAATCTCCCCATCTAATTTTCTTGCTTAAACTGGTTCCTTGGCTTACATTCCACTCAGCCCCTTTTAAATAAAACCTACATTTCTGCCACAGCTCAAATCAGTTCCTATCATTTCTCCTTAATAACTTATTCAACCCACATTAGATTTTCTTTTCAATTAGATGCCTTGCTAGATAAAAATTTATGTATAAGACCTAGCTTCACAATTAGATTTTAAAACATTACAGAAAATAGCTGATCATTTTTATTTTTCCTTATTTATCTAGACTTAAAATATCTCATCAATTGAGCATGTATTGTTTTTTCCAGATAATGATAACTAGGAAAGAACTTTAAACCCGAATTAAATAAATGCCTTTGTTTATTGAAAATTATGCTCATTATGGAAGTATTATACATTTTTGATGTGTATGTGTGAGAGCGAAAGAGGATCTAAATACCCATTTTCCATGAGGCATACAATGTGGTGACCCCTGTACTAGTGCATGCACATTAACTGCTAACAAATAATGTTTAAATTATTTTGAAACCAGTCATTTATTATAAATTTTCAAAATTAAAATGTTTATGTAGTTTCTTTTATAAAGGTAATATTATCTCATTTAGTAATTTAAACAATACTGAAAAGCATGAAAATCATTTTAAGTATCACTTTTCCTTTTTTCTATTATTCAATCTCAATCTCTCTGTTTCCCCATGACTGCATAGGTGAGCAAAAATGTGCATCTTTGTGTAGCAATGGGAGCTATTTGCACACATAGCTACAATTGTATAGACATGGAAGCTCTCTATGGGCGTCTTCTCTTTCCATTTAGCAATGTGTCTGTCTCAGATATACTTTCATACCACAGGATAAAGACAGCGCTGAAAGTCAGCCAGAATGTGTCAGAGAAACAAATGTTTACTTACAATGAAATTATGATTGAATTACAGGTCCTACCAACTATTAAATATTTCTAATATCACCATTATATGTTTATATAATGATCTTTTTCAAAAGCACCATAAAACTCTATTTTATGGATCTTCCTAAATTTATTTAACCAATCCCAACTGTTGGGTATCAACTTTCCAATATGAGAATCCTTATGTTGAACATCTTTGTAGCATGCCTTAGCATACTTAACTCATTATCTCCTTAGAGATACTGGCTCAAATAAATTTTGGTACATATTGTCAGAATGTAGTCTCAAAAGTAGTTCCAACTTACATTTTTGTCAAGATTGTATGAAAGTGCCTCTTTCCCTGAATTGTTAGGAGGAGTGAAAAGTAATATCTCATTTTGACTTCATATTTCTTCTTGATTTTGCATTTCTGGACTTTAAAAAATATATATCTGTGATGGTTGGGTTCATGTATCAACTTGGCTAGGTGACCCAGCTGTCTGGTCAAGCGGGCACTGGCCTGACGATTGCTGTGAGGATATTTGAGGCTGGTTAATAAACCAACGGGCTGGTTTGTTGGATCATCAGTCAATTGACTGCGGCTGACTGATGACTCATCAAGGGGCGTGCTTCCACAGTGAGAGAGTGCAATTGGCTGGATTTGGTCCGGGTGATCAGTTGGAGGCTTATAAGCCGGAAGGTTAGAGAACCTTCACTTCTTCTTCAGCTGCTCAGTGAAGCATTTCCTGGGGAGCTCGTCAAAGTTGCCCAGTTCATTTCCTGAGGCATTCATCAAGCACATTCATCGAAGATCCCAGTTCATTTCCTGAGAAGTTCGTCTAAGTTGCTGGTTCGTTTCCTGAGGAGTTCGTCGAAGTTGTCGGTTCGTTTCCCAAGGAGTTCATCGGACATCTTCCTTGGAACTGACAGTTTGTTGATGGCTCTGCAGAATTTGGACTCATGCATACCCATAGTTGCGTGAGTCACTTTTACAATTTGATAATCAGAGACATCTCTCATTGATTCTGTTTCCCAAGAGAACCCTAACTAATACAATATCTTTTCCTCTTTTTTCAAAATTTTTTATATATGATCCTATTGTTTCCTTTTCTTACTGATTCCTCTCATAGCAGAAGGATGTTGATACTTTGTACTGTGTGTTATGTGCGTGTATGTGTGTGTGTGTTACTTGTAATTTATCTTTTCTGATTTAAATGTTTTTATTTTACAAATACTTAAAATATGTAAGTAAACAAATCTGTCCTTTTGAAAATGTCAGCCAGACTTTATCTCATTATTTATACCTTCTCCACTCAACATCTACAAAAATATGCACACATCTTTTGTTAGCCCATGTCAAATGGAACTTTGAGGAAGTTTATTCCTATGAAAACATTGAAAAAATATCGTACAATCACTGCAACTGTTGATTCACTCAAAATAATATATAATGGGTACCTAACATGTGCTGGGCACTATTCTTGGTGTTCAAAATGTAGCTACAAATAAAATGAAATCTCTTCATCCATGCAGCTTACAATTAAATGGGAAAAAAATAAAGTATGGTAAGGGAGATATGGAGTGCAGGCTGAAGAGGGGGTGTGGGAAAGTCTCACTTTTAAGGTGAGAATGCAAAAGAGAATTGAAGGAAGTGAGGGAGGGCGTGAAGGGGATTTATGTAAGAAGAGCCTTCTATGCAGAGGGATAGAAAATGTACAGCCCAGGGAAGAGGTGTACACTTGGTATATGCAAGGAAAAATAAAGAAGGCTAATAAGGTAAGGTAGAAGAGATTAAGTAAGAGATGAAGATGGGTTCAGGAAGCTCCAGTATGGCCTTGTTAGTCATTGTAAGCATTTTGAATTTCACTTTCAGTTAAATAGGGAAAATGTTGGAGGATGTTTGAACATAGTAGAGGCATAGTTTAAGTTATACTTTAAAATGATCACTTAGTCTACTGTGTTGATAATGTCATGTATGTGTGTGTAGAGTCAGGTAGGGATGGGGCAAAGATTTCTAAAGTACTGGAAGAAGTAAACTGGAGTATATCCTAAATCACCATCTCTTAAGATACAGTTTTAAGAGCAAATATAATATGTCAGTTAAACACAAGTTAGTAAAAACATTCATATTGATTAAAAATAAAATGCCTTTATCCTTGATGTTTTTCTTTACATGTGTGTATGTATGTGTGTGTGTGTGTGTGTGTGTGTGTGTGTGTGTCTCATTATTATATAATTATAATCAATAGCAGAATTTTTTTTTGTTTTTTGATGAACACCAACAGACTGATATATATCACTCTTGTATAGAGTTGAATTGCTTTTCATTTTTGTTTTCCTTCTGCTATATCACTGTCTCCTTTGATGATAGAAAGCTTCCTGAAAATCCGTCTACTCATCATTCAGGTGCTTATATTCACACTAGAAGCCTTTACTAGACAATGATTTAATTACTGGGCAATTCTTGTTTTTGCTTTTTGTTTTTTTTTGTTTTTTTGTTTTTTCCGAAAAGCCAAGGGCCTTTATTGGAAAGCTTATGTGCTCTATATAAGAATTGTGGGAGACACACGATGAGGTGAAAGGAGTGGGAGAAATGGAAGGTAAGGGTGAATGGGATAGGCGAATTGGAAGTAAGGGGGTGGGGGAACCCAACTAACTCAGCAGCTCCGTCTGTAGCCCTTTCATTTATTTTCTACACTGAATCTGTGAACTGAGCCAGGATCACCTCATGGTTTTCCTGGGAAAATAATTCTTATTTCCAGCATTTTGAGTTACAACTTATACTATTTTCTCCATAAATTTAATTTCCTTTTTTCTCTCTAGAATTTTCATGGTCAGTTTGAATCAATGCTGCTACTGTTTTGTTTTTTCCAGTAGAGTTACAGTTTATTTAATGAAAGTGTATTTCCTCTTATTTAAATAAGAAAATGAAAGAGAGTGGACATAGTTGGATTTGTTCAGTCCACATAGGGTTCAGAACCCTAGTTATTGTTCATACCACATTTTTAAGGGTGCCCATATGAAAATGGTCAGGTTTCCACAGATTGTGTAGCAAAACATGAGTACAGATACACATACAATTCTAAAATTGGAGAAGCATTGGACTGAAAACACAACAAGAATACTATTAGTTGTTATCTTTCAAGGTGAGAACTCTCTGATAAAAGGCAGCTACTGAAATTATTAAATTATTATAGTTTTATGTCGTGTCTCTTGGATAACATTTTGAGAGTGTTTAAACCTATTTGACTGGTTTGTGATATCAAGCGAACTATTAAAATTTTATGTAAATTTAAATCATTCAAAATATTAAATACATTTCATGGTCTCTCACTGACCAAAGCATATTTTAGAATAGTAAACAGCTAAATGGTCATGCAGTAAAAAGGAAAAAAAATAATGTTCTGTGACAAGCAATGGAAAGAGAATTCAATAAACGCAAGTTGGTTACATTTAAGGTTATCATTTAAAAGGCACTTGCCAATATTAAGAGCTCAATACTAAAATAATATTTAAAAATTCACTTGAAAAACATACTGTTAAATTTCTTTAGCTTCCTCTGGGTTCTATTCAGCCAAAGGATAGTTTTCAAATGCAACAGAGAGGACGACAGTTCTACATGAACACTTTTTTCTCTTGCTCTTTATAAGATTTAAATAAATTGTAGACACTACTGCATTGAGATAGATCTCAAAAATCTAAAAATAATGCTTGTAACTGAGTTGATAATTATAATCATCAGCAGGATTTTTTTGTTTTGTTTTTTGATGAACACCAAAAGACTGAGTCAATTATATTTCAGAAAGTTTAAGTATCAAGATTTCGGTATTGTGCTTAAAATAATGTAACACTGTTTCCTCTGGTAGAAGCCAATGGGACAAGAATGGAAATGCCTTTTTCTTGCAAAACAATCAGTGTGTGATTGATTATGCCTGTCCATACACATGTCTGATGGATTTAAAAGTGATAGTTTCTCTAATTGCAAATCCAATACCTGATTAATGTTCTGAAGTTGAGTGACCTTTTAAAATAGAAAAGTATTTCACATCAATCCCTTTATTGTTACTCATCAGAATACCCATTTTTATTTATTTGGATATGTGCTGCTATTGGGTTATGTGCCATTACCCTGTAACGACTGGGCTTCAACTAATACATTGCTTTTACATAGGAAAAAGAAATGTGTACGTAAACCATGTAGACTGCCTGATTCACAATATTCATTCCAAGTAGAATGTTCTTTTGAAGAGAGGATTCTGGAATAGAAGACTGTATAACAGGTTTTGGTTCATGGTGAGTTACAAAATACCCTGAACCTTAGCAAAAAGGATCAGGATAAAATACAGAGAAAGTCACAGGAGCCTTAGTGATATGTGCACAATAGGTATTCAGTAACAATTATGTACGGACCACAATTATACTAACATTTTATGCAACCATGTAAATTTATGCAGTAGTGTCATAATGACAGAGCTAAATTATACAGGTAGACTATTTAATTCTGTGATTAGTAAGCAATTTTGAGCATTTAGATTGTTTTTAAGTAAATGTTATGGAAATATGCTTGAATCAAGAATAAAAAGCTAAGCAAACATGCTAAACTTTCAAATAACTGCTAACATAAATGTTAATCTGACACAAATACTCTTTTGTTATTTATTTTACTTGTCAGGGACTCTGTGACCTATGTTAAGTAGAAATCACTTGTGCACTCAAATATCGCACAAATAGAATAAATCTACATGAATTAATTCAATATTTAAAATTAAGAAGTAAATTGGAATATAATTGAATATTCCACATATTGAAATTATAATTTTCTTTCAAAATTTTATTTTGTAGCTCAACTGAGTTATAATTGACTTATAGTAAATTGTACATATTTGCAGTATATTATTTGATAAGTTTTCACATCTGTATATACCCATGAAACCACATCGAAATGGTGAAGAATATATCCATAAACCCCTAAATTTTCCTTCTGTCCTTTCTTAATCCCTCCCTACTTTTCCCCATCCTCCACCTAAACTCTTCTCCCCACACTTTCCCCAGGCAACCACTAATCTTCTTAATGTAAGTATAAATTAATTTGCATTTTCTACAATTTTAGGTAAATGAAACCATCCAGGATATACTGTTTTTTTTTTTCCACTCATAATAATTATTTTGAGATGTAATCCAGGTTGTTGTATGTATCAATAGTTTATTCCTTTTTATTGTTGAATAGTATTTCATTTTATAAATTTTTCAGAGTTTGTATATCCATTCACTGGATGATGGATATTTGGGCTGTTTCCAATATTACAAACAAATATGCTATGAACATCTGTGTATCTGTATACAGGTCTTTGCATGGACATATGCTCCCAGCCCCAAAACATAAATATCTAGGACTGAAAAGGCTGGATCATACAGAACAGTACTTGTATGCTTAACTTATAAGGAAACTGACATGCTGTTTTCCAGGGTGATTATAACGCTTTACATTCGTACCATAAGTATATGGGAGTTTCAAGCTCTTCCACATCTCACCAATACTTTATGGGGTCAATCTTTATAATTTGAGCAATTCTAACAGGTGTGAAGACATATCTAATTGCAGTTTTTACTTTCATTTGCCTAAGACCTAATAATATTGAGCACATTTTCATGTTATTTTTTGTCATACCCATATATTTTTGGTGAAGTGTCTGTTCAAATCTTATGCCCATTTGTAAAAAAGATTGTTAGTTTTCTTTTAATTGAGTTTGGAATGTTCTTTGTCTATTCTAGAAACAAGTCACTTATCAGATACATAATTTGCAAATATTTTCTCCCTCTATGGCTTGTCTTTTAGTTGTCTAAAGAACATCTTTCAAGGAGCAGAGATTTTTAACATTGATGAACTCAAATTTATTAATTTGTTCTTTTGTGGATGGTACTTTTGGTACCATATCTAAGAAATCTTTGCTTACGTGAAAGTTTAAAATATTTTCTCTGATGTGTTCTTCTAGAAGTTTTTATAACTTAAATTTTACATTTAAGCCTGTAATCCATTTTGAGTAATTTTTCTGAATGATACAAAGTATGGATTGAAGTTCATTTATTTACATATGATATCTAATAGTACTAGCACCATTTGTTGAAAAACTATATTTTACCTCATTGAACTGTTTTTGTATCTTTGTTGACAATAAATTTTCTAAATATGTGGGGTTTTTTTCTGGAAACAATTTGTTCCATTGATCTATTGGCAGAACTTTAAGCCAATGCCACACTGTTTTGATTATTGAGGCTCTATTATATCACTGGATATCAGAAGTTTTAATTTTCAAATTTTCCAAATTTGTTCTTTAATTGTTACAGTAGTTTTTAAAAATGCCCGTGTGAATTTAAGAATCAGCATGTAAATTTCTACCAAAAAAATCTGAAATTTTGATTGGGGTTTCATTGCATCTATAGGTCACTATTGGGAAAATTTTTTCTTTTTAACTAGGAACAGATGTTGGAATTCAAGTGCCTTTACTGTGTCTATTGAGCTCATCTATGATTTTTAATGTTTAGTTTTTAAGAATATGATTAAATACATTTAATAAATTCTGAATTTTAATTCAATTTGTGTTTTCTGAATGAACCCCAATTGACCATGATATTTTATCCTTGTCATGTATTGTTGTATTTGAATTGCTAAAATTTTGGTAAGATATTTTACATCTGAGTTCATGAGGGATATTAATCTATAAGTTTTCCATTTGTTTGAGTTGGTTTCTTTATTTTTCCTGTGTAATGTCATTATCTGGTTTTTGTATCTTAAAAAATGCTGGCCTCAGAATGCATTGAGAAGCGTTCCCTCATCTTCAGTATTTTGGAAGATTTTGTGAATAACTGATATTTCTTTTTTTAATGTTTGATAGAATTCACCCATAAAGCAATGGATCTGGATGTAAATTTTCCTTTGTGGAGGATTTGACTAAAATTCAATTTCTTCAATAGATATAGGGATCTTCAAATTACCTTTTTTATTCTTGCATGTTCTTTGGTATTTCTGTATATGAAATAATTTTTTCCCTTTCTTAGTTGTCCAATTTATGTTATTTGTAATATTCCCTTATTCTGCTTTTAATAACTGCAGAATTTGCAGTAATGTAATTTCTCTCATTCTTGATATGGATATACAGTTGTTCATAGTATCCTCTTATGATCCTTTTTATTCTTGTGAGGTCAGCAGTGATGTCTCCATTCTCACTTCTGATTTTATTTATTTGAGTCTTCTCTCATTTTTTCTTTGTCAGTCAAGCTAAGTGTCAATTTTATTGATCTACTCAAAGAATCAAATTTTGGTTTTGTTAATTCTATTGTTTTTATATCTTAATTTCATTTATTTCTGCTCTAATTTTGTTATTTCTTTTCTTCTACTTTCATGGGATTAGTTTGCTTTTTTTTCTAGTTCCCTCAGGTGTGCAGTTAGGTCTTTAATTTTAGCTCTTCCTTCTTTTTTAATGTAAGCATCTAGGGCTATAAATTTCCTTCTCAGTATTGCCTTTGCTGCATTCTGTAAGTTTTGATAAGTTATATTCTTGTTTTCATTCATCTCCAGGTATTTACTGTTTCTCTTGCATTTTCTTCTTTGACCCACTGATTGTTTAAGAGTATGTTTTTTAACTTCCATATATTTGTGAATTTTCTTGTTTACTGCGTGTTATTGATTTCCAGCTTCATTCCATTATGCTCGAGTGAGTGCCTTGTACAATTTCAATCATTTTAAATGTATTGAGACTTGTTTTATGACCCAGCATGTGGTCTATTGTGGAGAGTGATCTTGAGAAAATGTATATTCTGCTGTTTTGGGGGGGGCAGTGTTCTGTATGCGTCTGTTAGTTCAGGTTAATTTATCATATTATTCAAATTCTCTGTTTTCTTATTGATCCTTTGTCTAGGTGTTCTATCTATTGATCAGAGTGGTGTATTGAAACCTCCAACTATTATTGTGGAGACATCTATTTTTCCTTTTAGTTTTACCACTGTTTGCCTCATATATCTTGGGGCACTGTGGTTAGATGCATAAATATTTATGATTGTTATTTCTTCTTTGTGAATTGCCCCTTCTATTAATACGTAGTGTCCTTCTTTGTCTCTTATAACAGTTTTGCATTTAAAGTCTATTTTGTGTGATAGTAGTATAGCTACCCCAGCTCTTTTTGGTTACTGTTTGCATGGATTATCTTTTTCCAGTCTTTCTCTTTCAACCGATCCGTGTCCTTGGATTTAAGCAGAGTCTCTTGCAAACAATATATAGATGAATTACACTTTTTTTTTTTTCAATCCATTCTGGCAGTCTGTGTCTTTTGATTGGGGAGTTTAATCCATTAACATTCAATGATTTTACTGTATATCAGTACTTACTTTAACCATGTTTATCATTTGGCTTTTATATATCATACCTTGTTTTCTGGTGTCTGGGCATCTGATATCGTGATGAATTTACTCTGGAGGTTAGTTTCTCTCTCTTGCCTAGGATTTTCTTGTTGATTGGCTTTGTGCCAAGACACTTCTTTGACACTTGGTTCAACTTATTATAGACCTTTAGAATAGCTCATGTTTAACTGCTCAGATTTTTTCAGCTTTAATTCATCTGACTCTTGTCCTTGATATACAGTACAATTTTTGAGATTACATTATTTGTGAAATTGTTTCACCCCCAAGAGAAAGCTTCTTTTCCCAAGTTCCTTCTCTGGGAATGTTGATCTGTTCTAATTGTTTTTTATTTGCCTCTATCGTTCTTTCACACTCCTTTCACTGTCTCAAACTGCTGCTGCCTATAGGCCAAATTCTGGGAGGAGAGTCACCCCAGAGAGGACCTTCCTGAGTCAGTATTTCCCAGTCATTTAGGGCCAGGAACCCATGAAGAGGGCATAGATCAATTCCAAAGTGCCCTGGGAAGGAGACCAGAAAGGACGCCAAATTTCTCTTTGTCAGCTCCCTGAATCTTGCTTTCCTGGCCTGCCCAGCAGGTAGTGCTCTTCAGCAAACTATTAGCCACAATCCTAAAGTGATTTTATGCCTTTGAGTCTCAACCAACGCCGCCCCTGTTGGGGGCATGGTTGAAACAGTAGCTGTTGTCCAGGGTGGATTGAAACCCTGGCACAGAGCCAGGACCTAGCATCCAAATTTGCTAATCAAAAGCCATGAGCAGTGCTGGGCCATGCCCCTCCCCTTTCTTGGGGAAGTGTTGCCCTTCAGCAAACTGTTCCCCACAGCTCTAAGAAGGCACTGTGTCTCTAAATCTACCCCTCCCCACTGCTTCCATCCTATCCCAAGCATGACTGAAGCAGAGGCTGCTGTCAAATTTGTCCTGGTGGGTTGAACTGTAGCTGACCTCAGAGCCCAGACCCAGCGTTCTATATTTGCTATTCAAAAGCCGCAATTGGTGCTTAGCCTTTCTTGGGGAAGAGGAGTTTTATTTCGAGCCAGGGACTGGATCCTGGGGCAGCCTGACACAAGAGTGGGGGATGAGCAGCAGTCTGTACAGCATGGAGAGTTTTACTCACAGCTTTTCACCAGAGGCTATCAGTCTCTTCCTGCTGCTCTCTCCTGGATGGTATACAGTATTCTTCTGGTCTCCAGATCCCACAAACAGTTGTCTCAGACAGCTCCTGGCTGTTTACTAGCTGCCCTGGAGGAGGAACTGAGTCTCAAAGCAACCTACTCCACTATCTTACCCAGAAACTCTTTGCTGTAGATATATAGATATATTTTTATTCTCGTAAATATTCTAGACTTCGGGCACACAAGTTGTTGTAAAGACTTGTATCCTCCCAAGTCTTGCTTTTAAAAAATTGTTAGATGGGAACAGAAAGTGTTTAGTCTATGACTAATTACTCCTATATGTTGAAGTGAGACACTTACGAGTAATATTCCCTTCACTTCATGAATTACAAAGCATTCCAGGCAACGTTCTTTGCCTGTGTGACTCCAAATACTATTTTCTCTAATCTTTGAATGGTTCCTTAGGGTACTTTTCTTACCACATGCTTCAACCAGTACTCTGATGAACGCTTTGTGGGGCAAGCTCTGTGATCTCAGAAGTCCTCTCTCTGTGACGCTCTCTCCTTTGTGACTCTGCCCTGTAACCTTAATCTCAGAATCTCAGTTCCTTTTCCTCAACTCCTTCTCCTCAGAATCTGCTAAGCTCTGCCTTGATTCCCCCTCCATGTGCTGCAGCCTAGAAACTCAGTCAAGTTAGTAAATTGGGGAAATTGTATGGCTTATCTCAATTGCTTTCATTTCTTATTGATTGTTCTTCTTTCCTGATGTCCATTTCCTTGAACCACATCATTTCATCTATTTTGTCCAGATACTTTAGTTGTTTGAGACAAGAAGACAAATCTGGATCCTGTTACCCCATCTTAGTTAAAAGCTGCAGCTATGCTTTTTATTTTGTGTTGTCTTCAATAATAACTATTAAATTGAAAGTTTTTAAGTAAAAACAAAGTAATATCTACCTGAAAGTCTTTTATTTCATTTCATTACAGCAACAGCACATTAATATTTATTGTTAGCATCTTTATTTTACCAGTTCCTGCCATTTAATGATGCCAAAATTTTTTAGAACTGTAAAAAATTAAATGTTAAGTATACACTGTTTGCTTACTTTACACTAAAATATCAGGAGGATAAACTGATATATCATTACCTCAAATGTCACTGCCCCAAATAATACAGTGGTTTGTAGCATATAAATGATGCTGTTAAGAACAAGCAGATGCTTTATCTAAAATGCAATAACTGTCTTTTTGTAAAAAGCATTGAAGCTATTCTGAGGCTGCAAAGACTTCAGGGATTAGTATCCTAAAGAGAATGAAATTGCAGAAAAATGAGATCAACACTGCACTGTTTTGTTTTGTTTTATGAGGCATTCTTGAAGCCAAGATGCCAAGAAAATGAGCAAAAATAGGTTGCAGATGTGGGTGCTGTTTTCAGCCACTTCACAATTTTAATAAGGAGAAGTGGACATCAAAGATTCACCAAAGACAGAGATCTACTAAACACCTAAGATTTTCACTTGGATCTTTTGCAAGACTACACTTAGAAATGGGAGGAGAACCAAAATTCATACTCAAGTCTCTCATCAGCTAAGTCCCTGAATGGATTGAGTTGATCTCCCCCTAATTTAGTTTTCTGGTGGGGAGTAGGGTAAATTTTCTCTAAAATTGGCTGACAGTATCCAAAACCTTTGCAGTTTTTTGGATCTAATGGCTTGCAGCCAACCAAAAATTAACAAGTATTCCAAGACACAAGACCACAAGACAAAATAAAATAAAAGTAAAATAAGAACAGAGCCATGAATACTCACTAAATAACATTGTCAGATGTAAAATTTAAAATAATAATGATTAATAATTCAAGAATAGGAATGACAAGATGGAGAAGTTTACTAGACAGTTTAAATCTGTAACAAAGTATTAAATCAAAATTCTGTATTTGAAGTTAAGAATAGTGGAAATTGGAAACAGCATGAAGAGAGAATCAGTGAACTGAAAGATAGCTAAATACAGACTGTTAAGAATGGAAGAGACTTTAAGAATTTAAATATATAAATGAGTGTTAGAGACATATGGTACGTGAGGAATAGGTCTAAATAATACATGAACAAACAAGAATAATAGAGAATGGGGCAGATACAATTTTTGAAATTTTGGTTAGAAATTTTCCAAAACTTTTGAAAGATATTCAGTCATGGATTTAATGAAGTCTAAACAGGATGAATGGAAAGAAAATATCACCTAATACACATTATAGCAAAACAGCTGAAATTCAAAGACTGAGTACAAATATTAAGAGTAATTGTGCCAGTTTGAATGTATTATGTCTCCCAAATGCCATTATCTTTGATGTAATCTTGTGTGGGCAGACTTTATCAGTGTTGATTAGATTTCTTTGACTGTTTCTTTGGAATGTGCCCCACCCAGCTGTGGGTGATGACTCTGATTGGATAATTTCCATGGAGGTGTTGCTCCACCCGTTCAGGGTGGGTCTAGGTTGATCAGTGGAGCTATATAAATGAGTTGACATAACAGAAGGAACTCAGTGTAGCTGAGAGTGACATTTTGAAGAGGAGCTACCACCAAGAGGGACATTTGAAGAAAGCATAGGAACTGCAGATGAGAGACAGCTTGAAGACAGCCGTTGTAAGCAGACTTTTGCTCCGGAGAAGCTGAGAGAGGACAAATATCCCAAGTGCAACTAAGAGTGACATTTTTGAGGAACTGCAGCCTAGAGAGGAACGTCCTGGGAGAAAGCCATTTTGAAACCAGAACTTTGGAGCAGACACCAGCCACGTGCCTTCCCAGCTAATAGTGGTTTTCCAGACACCATTGGCCATCCTCCAGTGAAGGTACCTGATTGCTGTGTTACCTTGGACACTTTATGACCTTAAGACTGTAACTGTGAAACCAAATAAACCCCCTTTTATAAAAGCCAATCCATCTCTGGTGTTTTGCATTCTGGCAGCATTAGCAAACCAGAACAGTAATGGAGGAGATATGCATTACCTTTAAATTTGCAACAATAAGACTTAAAACTATCTTATCAGAAATGATGGAAACCACACAATAAAAAACCATAATAATAGAAAGTGCACAATAATTTATTATTTTATGCTTGGGGGAAATGTATTAAAATATATTAAAAGTGAAAGCAAAACAAAGACACTTCCATACTGGAGATGAGAGATTTGGCAAGAATTTATTCCAAGAAGATTCTCTTCACAATATATTCTAAAAGAAGTTCTTTATCCAGTGGAACTCATATGACAGCAGATAAGAAGAAATAAAGAGGAATAAAAGGGAAAAAAGTAAGTATATCTAAATAGATAATGATGTACAAATATTTAATACTAATGTTCTCTTGTGGGAATAAAATTGTACAGAATTGAAATGCATGACAAAAAATATAGCAAGTTGTCTACTGGAGTTAAGATATATTTCCGGTATTGAAGAAGAAAAATCGCGGCACAACTAATAAATCATTATTACATTGTCATATTGAAATAATAAAAGAAGGATAGAAAAATGAATCTGAAAAGTTTAACTAAGGAAAAATTAATAGAAATATTTTATCTAAATATATCATAAAGAAAACCTAAAGAAATATAGAACAGGTGGGAAAAAGAAAAAAATGCTTATTTGTATTGTAACTATAACCCAAAATACCAGCAATTACATCAAATATACTTGAGCTAAGTTTCTAATCAATAATAAAAATGTCTGAGTGCATTAAAAAAAAAAAACCTAGGCACATTCATATTACAAGAGATGTAAACATATAAAAGGACCCAGAAGCAGATCTGGTTAGGACTAGGATAGATCAGGCCAAAGGGTAAAGGACAATACTGACTGTTCTAAAACTTTGGCTTCTGTGAGGGACCAAGGGAAGAGAAGTTTATTTGATGCAGGATATATATCTTCTACAGCACACTAAATAATTTGACTTGTACAGTCAGTTTATTTAAACACCATGACTGCATGGAGCCTTGAATAGGAAGTGAGATCTGATAGGTTAGAAAGGGTTAGTGTGAAATAGCTATGTATCCCAGAGTAATTTGGGCAGAGAATAAAAATATATATGAAGGGCCCCCCAGAGGAGTTGGGGAAAATGCAGAAATGTTGGACATCTGCACCTGGGTTATTACTGATATTCTCACAAACATTGAGGACTGACAATTTGGTGCACTGAGCCCTCAATCTTGGGGCTCACCCTTATGAAGCTTGTTGCTGCAAGGGAGAGGCTAAGCCTATTTGTGGTTGTGCCTAAGAGTCTCCCCCAGAGAGCCTCTTTGTGGCTCAGATGTGGCACTCTTTAAGAGAACTAGGCAAGGGAACTCACTGCCCTCCCCGCTATGTGGGACCTGACTCCCAGGGGTGTAAATCTCCCTGGCAATCCAGGATATGACTCCCTGGGATGAACCTGACCCAGCATCATGGGATTGAGAAAATCTTGATCAAAAGGGGGAAGCAAAATGAAATAAAATAAAGTTTCAGTGGCTGAGAGATATCAAATGGAGTCAAGAGGTCACTCTGGCTGGCATTTTTATGCACTATATAGATAGACCTTTTTAGGTTTTAATGTGTTGGAACAGCTAGAAGTAAATACCTGAAACTACAAACTGCAACTCAGTAGCCATGATTCTTGAGGGCAATTGTATAACTATGCAGCTTACATGGGGTGACAGTGTGATTATGAAAACCTTGGGGCTCACCCTCTCTTTATCCAGGGTGTGGATGGATGAGTAGAAAAATGGGGACAAAAACTAAATGAAAAATAGGGTGGGATGGGGGGATGATATAGGTGTTCTTTTTCACTTTTATTTTTTATTCTTATTTCTTGTGTAAGGAAAATGTTCAAAAATTGATTGGGGTGATGAATGCACAACAATATGATGACACTGTGAACAGCTGATTGTATGCCATGGATGACTGTATGGTATATGAATATATCTCAATAAAACTGATTTTTTTTGTTTTTAAAAAAGGGCACAGAATGTTTTCAAGCAAAAGAATGGATAAAGACGCAGTGTTGAAAAAGTAACCAAGTTAAGGCTGCTGTATCTTTATTAACATTATGCAAAGTATAATTTATGGCAGGAAATATTTGTAGAAATAAAGAAGCAGGCATATTTTTAATGACAGAATGTTTAACCCACCAGGATAATAACAATTCTAAATCTGTATTAATTATTTTTAGGGCTTTTATATGTATAAGGGAAAAATTGACAGATCTGAGAGGAAAAATAGACAAATCCATAATTCCACCTCTCTCTGTGTGCTGGTTTGTATATATTCTGTCCCCCAGAAAAAGCCATATTCTTTAATGCAATCTTGTGGGGGCAGATGTATTAGTGTTGATTAGGTTGGAACCTTCTGATTGAGTGTTTCCATGGAGATGTGAACCCCCCAAACTGTGAGTGACAACTTTGATTAGGGTGTGACTTGTCAATTGAATGTTTCCATGGAAATGTGGCCCCACCCATTCAGGGTGGGTCTTGATTAGTTCATTAGAGTCCTATAAAAAAAAGCTCACAAACAGAGGGACCTCAGAGCAACTGAGAGTGATATTTTGAAGAGAGGACAAAATGCCCGAAGAGCAACATTTTGGAGAACACCATTTTGAAATGCAACCTAGGAGCAAGTAGATGTCAGCCACGTGCCTTGCCAGCTAACAGAGGTTTTCCAGATGCCAATGGCCATCCTTCAGTGAAGGTACCCTATTATTGCTGCCTTACCTTGGACACTTTATGGCCTTAAGACTGCAACTTTGTAACCAAATAAACCCCTTTTATAAAAGCCAATCCATTTCTGCTGTTTTGCAAAATGGCAGCATTAGCAAACCAGAACACTCAGTAACTGATAAAAAGAGCAAATCAGAAAATCAAAAAAGATACAAAATATCTGAATATCATGGCTAACAAAATTCAACTAAATGGCATATATGAAACTCTATGTCAAATATTGACAGAATAAACAAAAATTTCAATATTTCAAGGGTAATTTACCAAAATTAACTGAAGATAGACTCTAAAGACAGTCTCCACAAATTTCAAAGCAATAAAATAATATAAAATATGTTCTCTGACTTCAATAGAATTAAGATAGACTCCAATAATCTAACTAGAAAAAAGTGCTGAATATCTGCCCAGTTCCAGAATGAGAATTAGAAAATATTTTATACTTTATAAATATAAAACTCTGACATGGTCATAAATATGGCATACAGGAGTTAAAGCTGTGATACAGAGAAAACCACAGTTTTAAATACATATATTAGAAAATAAAAAAGACTGAAATCAAGTTTATAAATGCATGTCTTAAGAAGTTAGGATATCTGTGGAAATTAACCCTAAAGAAAGTGAATAAGGAAATTAAAATTTTTATAAACAAACTATAAAATATAATTCAGACTAAATAAAGATCTAAATATATGGTTTCTTAAATCCACAGACTCACAGAAGGAATTTACTACTGCAGACATCTGCAGAGCATTTCTATCCAGAATAGAAGAGATTGATCCTATGAAATTGCTGATATCTGACCATTTTACCATAAAAAATAACAATTTCATAGGTTCAACCTAACATAAAGCTCTTCTAAAATCAACAATAAGCATACAAACAATCAAATAGAAAAATAGGCAAAATACTTGTATAGGAGCTTCATACACACACAAAAAAAAGAATATGAAAAAGGCCAATGAAGACCTGAAATTTTCACAGCCCTTAGTTATCAGGAAAATGTAAGATGTGGAGCAACTGAATGCACATGCATTGTTTCAATTGGCTCAATCACATTAGAAAATACTATATGTTTTAAAGTTGAGCATATGCTTACTCTTTGAACCAGATATTCCACACCTGTGAAGATAAATAATTATATTTATACACATAACCAAAGACAAACTTAAGAATGTCCATTTACAATTATGCAAAACTGGAAGCAACCTAAATCTATATGGATAGATAGTCTATAGATAGATAAAATAAGGTATGGTGAATTTTTATAATCAAATTCTATACAGCAATAATAATAGATGACTGCTACATGTGACAATGAATATGAACCTCTTTATATTACACAAAAGAGTCATAGCGTATTATTCAATTATTATAAAATTTCAAACCAAGCAAAAATGCATGTATGGTAACATCAGTCAAGTTATCAGCTACCTTTGGAACATAGGAAGTATAGTGATTGGCAGAAGGCATGGAGGCTATGGAGTGCTGATAATATTTCTTTTTTCTGGGTGGTGTTCACTTTGAAAGAAATTAATTGAACCATATATTTGATTTATTCACTTTAAATGTTTTTGTTATTTTAACATAAAATATTTGCTTAAAACTGAAAAATATGATTTTCCTCTTTTCTATCTTCTTTTATCATTGAAATATTTGCCCCCTGCCCTTGCTGAGAATTAACTTCAGTGAAGGGGAAAGTGAGAAACAAATCCACATAAGCAGAAGATACAGGTGAATATACAGGTGAAATATTTCTCATCATAAAGGAATGAAGCTTCTATAAAAAAATTTCCCAATTTGTTCTGTTGACTTCTATTCCTCTAAACTAGTTGAAACCATGGATGGATGAAAAGAAGGGAAGAAAGAAATGAGACAAAAGGGAGAAAAGATGGAAAAGATGGCAAAAAGGAATAAGAAAGAGAAAATGGTTGTGAAGAGAGAGTGGGAAATTTAATGGAATAAAGAATAAACTAAAGAAAAAAGAAGATAAGAAAGAAAAGACAAAATTTTCTATTCTGTATATTCACTAGTAAATACTCTTTATAATTTTGATCATTATAAATATGGCTGTAACTTCTATAATGATTTGTTGTTTTTTCATTTTACAAGCCGTCATATGACAATGGCTTTCTTTCTCTACCAAGTAAATCTCTTTTACATTCTCATAGTCATTTAATAGGAAATTATTTTAATGTCTCATTTTCAAGTTAAATCTCTAAGGCATATTCTAAATTAAAAATTTTACTTTTGCTGGAGTTTATTGTTCACAAAAGTTTGATAAAGTTGGATAAAATGTTTTGTATTTGGGTGGATAATATATGGAAATTTCGCCTTACTTTTTATCTTGTTTTATTTTTAATGTAATTTTATTGAAATGTAGTCACACACCATACAATCCATCTGAAGTATACAATCATTGGTTCACAGTATAGCTGTGTATTCATCACCATGATAATTTTTAGAACATCTGCATTACTCCAGAGAAAGAAATAAAGAGAAACATGAAAATTCCATACATTGCATACACTTACCCTCCTCTCTTACTGAACACTAGTCTTGCACTGTAAATTTAGGACTTATAATAGAGGTAAGTTAACTAAGTGTAGAATTGTCAGAAATAGATACATAGATAGATAGATAGATCAGTGGCATTGAACAAAATATCCAGAAGTAGATCCACGCAAACAAGGGTAACTGATTTTTTTTTTTTTTTTTTTTTTTTTTTTGCTGTGAAGTTACACAATCATTATCAAATTATCAAAGATCAGGGCTACTGAATTACTGAATCACAGTTCAACAACTTCAGGTTTTTCTTTCTGGCTATTCTAAAACACAAGGCACTAAAAAGAAAAATCTATATAGTGAGTCCATAGTCACAGTCATTTGTTAAATCCTAACTTCTCAGTTATGCCTCCTCCCTCTCATTTGCTCATTCTCTCAATCTTCAGGGACATATGGGCAATGATTATTTTAACTTCTTCATGCTGGAAAGGGGTGTTGACCTTTTGGGGTAGAAGAATGAAACTGGTTGATGTTCTTGGGGAGACTGATACCTGTGGGTTTCAGGGCTTATCTGTCATGGGATCAATTTGGAGGCCCTAAGTTTCTGAAAAAATAAACTACTAAGTAAAACTTTTATAGAGACTTAGACAGAGCACAGGGCACTCCCTAGGGTTTTCAGGAATACTGTTGGTTGGCACTTGTCATACTGTGGTAGTTTGCAGTATCAGGCTAAAGTTTGAATAAGAGTAACCTCCAGAATGACCCCTTGACTCTATTTGAAATCTCTTAGCATCTGAAACTTTATTTTTTTCCATTTTTAAAAATTTGTTTCATTTCCCCCTTTTGGTCAAGAAGGTATTTTCAATCCCATGATGCCAGCTCATCCCTAGGAGTAATGATCCACATTGCCAGGGAGATTTTCACCCCTAGGAGTTACGCCCCACATGGGGGTCAGGATAGTGAGTTTATATGTAGAGGTAGCTTAAGAAGAGAGACTATTTCTGAGCAACAAAAGAGCTCTCTGGGGGTAAGTCTTAAGCATAATTGCAAGCAGGCCTAGCTTTGCCATTGGATAAATAAGTTTCATAAGGGTAAGAATCAAGATTGAAGCCTTGGCTTATTAACTGGGAGTCTCTAATGCTTGAGAGAATATTAGGAATTCTCCAGGTGGGGAAGTTTAATAGTTCCACATTTTCATCTGTCTCTCAAGGGGATTTGCAAATACCTTTTTTATTTTCTGCCCCAAATACTCTGGAATGTATCCAGGTATTGCATTAAATTTTACAGAATAATAAGATCTCATTCCCTAAGCTAGTTTCCATGTAATTAGGTTGTTTAAATAAACTGACCTGACAGGTTAAATTAGGTAGTATATCTTACAGTTTGCTTAGCTGCCATTATGTAAAATACCAGAAATAGATTGGCTTTTATAAAGGGGATTTATTAGATTACAAATTTACAGTTCTAAGGCCGTAATAGTGTCCAAATTAAGGCATCAGTAGGAGGATACCTTAACTGAAGAAAGGCCAATGGCATCCAGAACACCTCTGTTAGCTGGGAAGGCATGTGGCTGGTGCCTGCGTGTTCTTTGCACCCAGGTTCTGGTTTCAAAATCACTTCCTCCAAAATGTCTCTGCCTTCTGTATCTCTTACCTCCTCTCTCTCACCTCCTATACATCTTTGTTCATTCTCCCAGGGCATTTCTCTCAAGGCATCTGGGGGTCCTCTCTTAGCTTCTCTGGAGCAAACTCTGGGCTTCATCTCTTAGCTTAGCCTCTCTAAACATCTTTCTGTTAGCATCCACAAGTGTTTACAAGCATCTGGGTCAGCGTCAGCTCTTAGCCTCTCCCAGGGGCAAAATCTTGATTACATATCTTGACTTCTCTCCAAAACGTTTCTCAGCTTCTTTGAGGTCCTTCTGTATGTGAGCTCCCTTAAATGACTTCAGTGATCTAATTAAGACCCACCATGAATGGGTGGGGTCCACACCGCCATGGAAATGATCTAATCAAAAGGTCTCACCCACAGTTGGGTGAGTCACATCTCCTTGGAACATTCAATCAAAAGGTTCCACATTAAAAATAGAACAAAAGACTAATGTTTCCCCCCACAAGATTACATTAAAGAACATGGCTTCTGTGGGAGTCATAATAGATTCAAACCAGCACATTCCACCCCCACCTCAATTTGGCCCAAACTAATATGATGCTTCCAGGGGTCTGGGCAAGCAAGCACTGGCTTAACCATCACTGCAAGGACATTTGTGGTTGGTTAGTCATAATAGATTAAAACCAGCACATTCCACCCCCACCTCAATTTGGCGCAAACTAATATGATGCTTCCAGGGGTCTGGGCAAGCAAGCACTGGCTTAACCATCACTGCAAGGACATTTGTGGTTGGTTAATAAACCAGAAGGCTAGTTTATTTAATTATCAGTAAATTGATTGCATCTATGGCTGATTACATCAATGAAGGGAGTGCCTTCTGCAATGAAGGAATTCAATCAGCTGGATCTAATCCATTTTGTTGAAGACTTAAGGGGGAAAAGAGAGAACTTTCACTTCTTATTCAGTGAGCCAGCCTCTCCTGGGGAGTTCACTGAAGAACTTCATCAGAGTTGCCAGCTGGGTGTCTGCCCTATGGCATTTGATCTCATGTGTCCTGCTCTACAGAATTTGGATTCACACATCCCCACAATAGCATGAGTCACATTAATAAAATCTCATTTATAGATCTCTCCTGTAGATTCTGTTTTCCTAGAGAACCCTGTCTAATACAGTGTGCTACAGAAAATTTAAATTTTGGACAAAATAAACATCTCTTCCTTTGGTCTCAAACAGAAGTTGAAGTTTTTAAATACAGACAATATCATCCTTTACCTGGTATTCTGGTTTACCTTAGTCTTAACCAGGTCCATTTCATTCACATCTCTAATTGTAGTCTGATCTCTTTTTCAGCTTCTTTAAAAGTTGCTGCATGGAATAACACTGACTTTCAGAGCTGCTGAACTCTAGCTCTGAGTCTCAGGTGTCACGCAGATACCCAATGTTCCAGGGAAATACCTGGTTATACACAAAGAGCACAGCATCCCAGAATTTAGAAATAAAAGTTAAAACTCAGGAATAGATGTGATAGCTGTAAGAGCTTACAATCTAGGAATCTTTGCAATAAGCCTTATTTGAACATTCTGTACTCCTCAATACTTGATGCCCACTTTCTATCCTCTGATAACCTATAATCTCAAATTCAATTCTCAGAATTACTCATTATAGTTAGTTTATATTAGTGAGACTATAAATTATTTGTCCTTTTTTCAATGGCATATTTCACTCAACATAATGCCCTTGAGTTTCATTCACTTAGTTGCAAGCCACATGACTTCATTCCTTCCTGCATCTGTTCAATATTCAGTCATATGTACACACAGTTCTCCCTTCCATTCATCACTTAATGGATGCTGAGGCCACCTCCATCCATTGCAAGTCATGAAAAATGGTGCCATAAACAACAGTGGGCAAATGCATATTTGTGTTCCTGCTTCTAGTTCTTGTAAGTCTTTGTCTAATAATGAGGTTGCAGGATCATGTGACAACACTATACTTAGCTTCCTGTGAAACCACCACACTGACCTCCAGGGTGGCTGCACCATTCTTCCCTACCAAGAGCTAATACATATACTTTCCTCTCCACATCTCCAGCATTTGTATCATTCTGTTGATTTTTTAAATAGTTTTATTCACATATCATACAATCCATCATAAGTGTACAATCAATGTTTCCCAGTATAATCAGATAGTTATGCATTTACCACCACAATCTATATGAGAACATTTCCATTTCTTCTGCAAAGAAAGAAAGGGAGAAAAGAAAAAAAGGAGAAAAAATAACAACAAGAATTCCATACCCCCTTCTTTCACTGCTCACGCTTCACATGTAAGGTCTAGGAAACCACCTATCACAAGATCTTTAAATATTTCCCTATATTTTCTCCTAAAAGTATTATGATTTTAGCTCTAATGTTTAGTCTTTGATGCATTTTGAGTTAATTTTTGTATAAGGTGTAAGTTAGTCATCTTCTTTCATTCTTTTGGACATTGATATCCTTTTCTCCAAGCACTATTTGTTCTCTATCCAAGTTGAGTCAACTTGACCACCTTATCAAAGATCAATAGTCTGTAGATATGAGGGTTCACTCCTGACCACTCACCTCTGATTCCACTGGTCATTATCTCTATCTTTTTGACAATACCATGCTGTTTTGACCACTGTAACTTTGTAATATACTTTAAAGTCAGATAGTGTGAGACCTCCCACTTTATTTTTCTTTCTTCGGGTATTTTAGCTTCTTGGGGCATGCTGCCACTCCAAATAAATTTGATTATTTGTTTTTCTATTTCTGCAGTGTAAGTTGTCAGGATTTTAATTGGTATTGCATTGACACTATAAATCAATTTGCATAGAATTGACAACTTAACTATATTTAGTCTTCCAATCCATGAATACAGTATGTCCTTCCACCTGTTATTGATTTCCAACTTCATTCCATTATGATCTGAGAAAGTGTTTTGTATAATTTCTACCTTTATAAATTTATTGAGACCTGCTTTTTGACCCGACATGTGGACATCCTGGAGAAAGATCCATGAACACTTGAGAAAAATTTATATCCTGCTATTATTGGGTGCAAAGTTCTGTAAATGTCTGTTAAGGCTAGCTCGTTTATCATATTATTCAACATCTCTCTTTCCTTATTGATCTTCTGTCTAGATGTTCTATACATTGATGAGAGTGGTGTATTAAAGATTCCAATGATTATTGTAGGGGTATCTATTTCTCCCTTCAGTGTTGGGTTTCCCTCATCTATTTTGGGGACACTCCGGCTCTGTGCATAGATATTTATGATTTTTATGTCCTCTTGACAGATTGTGCCTTTTATTAATCCATAGTGTCCATTTTTGTATCTTTTAATTGTTTTATATTTGAAGTCTAATTTGTCTGATATTAGTATAGCTACCTCCACTCTTTTCTGGTTGTTGTTTATATTGGCTATCTTTTTCCAACCTTTCACTTATAAACTGTTTTTGTCCTTGGGTCTTAAGTAAGTCTCCCATAGAAAGCATATAGATGGATCCTATTTTTTTAAATTCAAGTTATTGAGATTATTCACATACCATAAAATCATCTGAAGTGTACAATCAGTTGTTCACAGTACCATAATATAGTTGTGCATTCATCATGATAATTATTTTTTTTTCAATTTTAGAACATTTTCATTACTCTAGAAAACAAATAAGAACAAAAAAAGAAAACTCAAATCCTCTCTACCCCCAACCACCCTGCCTCCATTATTGACTCATACTATTAGTATAGTACATTTTTTACTGTTGATGAAAGAATATTAAAATATAACTAACTGTAGTACATAGTTTGTAATAGGTACATTTTTCCCCGTATGCTCCTCTACTATTAGCTTCTAGTAATAGTGTCATACATTTGTTTTAGTTCATGAAAGAAATTTCTAATATTTGTACAGTTAGTCATGGACATTGTCCACCACAAGATTCACTGTGTTATACATTCTCATGTTTTAACCTCCAACTTTCCTTCTGGTTACATACATGACGCTAAACTTCCCCTTTCCACCACATTCACTATTAGTTATTCTCACAATAATGTGCTTCCATCACTTCTGTCCATTTCTAAATATTAAAGTTCAACCTGGTTAAGCATTCTGCACATATTAAGCAACTGCTCCCCATTCTTTACCTCATTCTATATCCTGGTAACCTATATTTCATGTCTATGAGTTTAAATATTATAATGAGTTCATATCAGTGAAATCACACATTTGTCCTTTTGTGTCTGACTTATTTTACTCAACATAATGTCCTCAAGGTTCATCCATTAACCCAGTTTTTTTAAAGATAGTTTTATTCATGTGCCATACAATTGATCCCAAGTGTTCTGGTTTGCTAATGCTGCTGTTATGCAAAATACCAGAAATGGATTGGCTTTTATAAAAGGGGTTTATTTGGTTTCAAAGTTACAGTCTTAAAGCCATAAAGTGTCCAATGTAAGACATCAACAATAGGGCACCTTAACTGGAGAAAGGCCACTGGCATCTGGAAAAACCTCTGTTAGCTGGGAATGCATGTGTCTGGCATCTGTTTGCTCCCAAGTTGCATTCCAAAATGGCATTCTCCAAAATGTTTCTCCTAGGGTGTTTTGTCCTCTCTTAGCTGAAGCTTTTCCAAAATGTCACTCTCAGTTGCTCTCTAGTCCTTCTGTCTGTGAACTTCTTTATACAACTCCAGTGATTCAATTAACACCCATCCTGAAAGGGCAGGGTAACACCTCCATGGAAATTATCCAATCAAATGTTTCATGCACAGTTGATTGAGTCACATCTCCATGGAAACACTCAAAGATTCCAGTCTAATCAACACTGATATCTGCCCCCACAAAATTGCATCAAAGATAATGTCATTTTGGGGGACATAATACATCCAAACTGGCACACTAAGTAAACAATCAGTGGTTCCCTGTATAATCACATAGTTATGCATTCACCACCACCACCACTTTCTATATAAGGATATTTCCATTTCTTCCATGAAGAAAGAGGAAGAGTCAAAAAAAAGTAGAAAGAAAAAGAAGGAAATAAAAAGTGACAGCTAGAAAGCAACAAAAGAAAAGTTAAAATTAAAAAAAATGTACAATAAAAAAGTCAGACATGAGTTTCAATATCACCAATGCCAAGAGTCCCGTATCCCTCCCTTATGTCCCCCTTTTATAGGCATTTAGCTTTGGTATATTGCCTTTGTTAAATTAAAGGAAGTGTAATACAATGTTTCTGTTAACTATAGACTCTAGTTTGTACTGATTGTATTTTTCCCCAAGACCACCCCTTTTTAACACTTTGCAAGTTTGACATTCATTTGTTCTCTCTCATGTAAAAACATGTGTGCAAATTTTATCACAATCGTTGACTGCTCTAGGTTTCACTAAGTTATACAGTCCCAGTCTTTACCTTTCTTTTTTCCTTCTGCTGTCTCACATGACCCTAACTTTTGACTTTCAACGTACTCACAGTCAGCTTTGTTCAGTGTACTCACATTATTGTGGTACCATCAACCAAAATTGTGTTCCAAGCCTCTCACTCCTGTCTTTTCCTATCTGTCTGTAGTGTTTCCTTTAGTATTTCCCATAGAGCAGGTATCTTGTCTACAAACTCTCTCCTGGTCTGTTTGTCAGAGAATATTTTAAACTCTCCCTCATATTTGAAGGAAATTTTCCTGGATATAAAATTCATGGTTGGCAATATTTCTCTTTCTGTATCTTAAATATATCACACAACTTCCTTCTTGCCTCCATGGTTTCTACTGAGAAATCCATACAGTCTTATTGAGCTCCCCTTGTATGTAATGGATTGCTTTTCTCTTCCCGCTTTCAGGATTCTCTCTTTGTCTCTGACATTGGATAATCTGATTATTAAGTGTCTTGGTGTAAGTCTATTCAGATATATTCTGTTTGGGGTATGCTGCGCTTCTTGGATCTGTAATTATATCTTTCATAAGAGATGGGAAATTTTCAGTGATTATTTCCTCCATTATGCTCCTGCCCCCTTTCCTTTCTCTTCTTGTTCTGGGACACCCATGACATACACATTCATGCGCTTCATGTTGTCACTCAATTCCATGAGCTGTTGCTTATATTTTTCCAGTCTTTTCCCTATCTGTTCTTTTGTGTGTAGGATTTCAGATGTCTCGTTCTCCAGTTCATGAGTGTTTTCATCTGCCTCTTGAAATCTGCTGTTGTATGTCTCCATCGTGTTTTTCATCTCTTGGATTTTGCCTTTCATTTCCATAGGTTCTGCCAATTGTTTTTACAAACTTTCAAATTCTTCCTTATGTTTGCCCAATGTTTTCTTTATATCCTTCATCTCTTTTACCACATCTTCCCTCAACTCATTGAATTGGTTTTTGAATTGATTTAGCATATTTATTTAAAGATCTTTAATTAGTTGTTTCAATTCCTGTATCTCAATTGAAGTATAACTTTATTCCTTTGACTGGGCCATATCTTCATTTTTCCTAGTGTGATTTGTTGTTTTCTGTTGTCTAGGCATATTATTTCCTTGATTGCATCAATCAGATATTCCCAGAACAGAATGGGCTCAGGCCTCAGGAGGAGGCTATATTCAGTATCAGGTTTCCCTGAGAGTGAGTTCTAGATTATTGACAGACTTTCCTATGAAGCCTTTAAATGATGTTTTTTTCCTATCCTGCCCAGCAGGTGGTGTCTGTCAGCTCTTCAGTCTCCACTTTTTTAAAGAGGTGTGATCCCTTTAATTTTCAGCAGACCCTATCCTTGCCAGACAAAGGGTGTTAGAAGCCAAGCTTAAGTTGTTTCTGGTTTGATTGATTTCCCCCAGGCACGGGGGTCTGAGTTCTGAAGGGAGGGCAGCCACTTGTGCTGGGTCCTGTCCGCTCCTCTGATGTGTGATACACCCCCTAAGGAGTTATCTTATACACTTGAATTACTCCTTTGTCTCTTTGACTCTGTTAACTCCACCTTTGCCTGGGTCAGCATTGAGAACTGAAAATGCCTAAGGCTTTCTCCATTGAGCTACTCAGATTCAGTGAGTGGGAAAAAAAAAAAGAGAGAAGAGAGACCCTTTTCAGAGCCTGTCCCCGGTCCCCCCAATTTCACTTGTTGGCCAGAGATAATACTCAGTCCTCTGTATTCCTTTTCTTGGGACACAACCATTTTCCAGTATTCTTAGCTCAGCCATCTCTAAAAGCCTCTGTATTTTTTTCCATCAACCCCACCCCCTCTCTACTGGGAGCAACCACAAGTTAGGGGTTTATCTGTGCTTGTAGCTTGTATTCTGCAGTCCATATTTGTTAATTAAAACCACAGTTGGAGCTTGGTTGATCTACATTTGCTTGCTCCTGGCAGGGACTGCTTCTTTCTCCCATAGTGAAGTTTTACAGCTTAGCCTGCCATGCCAGTGGGAGAGGGGCACCAGTTCTGCCGTTTTTACTTACAGCTTTTATGTTGTGATCTCAGCCATTCCACCCATTCCAGGCTGGATTATGATGTGTGAACAGTCACAGTTGTCCCTCAACAGTTGTTCCAGACTATTTAGTAGTTGTTCCTGGCTATTTCCTAGTTGCTTTAGAAGATTAACTAAATTCCATACCTTTCTATGCCACCATCTTCCCCACCACCTGGATCCTATTTTTTTTTTTGTATCCATTCTGCCAATCTGTATCTTTTGATTGGGGATTTTAATACATTAACATTTAATGTTGTTACTGTAAAGGCAGTAATTTCTTCAACAATTTTGTCTTTTGGATTTTATCTGGCATATCTTATCTTCTTTTTTTTACACTATTAGTTACCCTTACTGCTAATCTTCATTTCTATACTCTTTTCCAAACCTCTCTCTCCTGCCTTTTCCTATCTTTTTGTATCACTGCCTTTAGTATTTCTTGTAGAGCAGATCTCTTATTCACAAACTCTTTCAGTGTCTTTTTGTCTGGAAGTATTTTAAACTCTCCTCCATTTTTGAAGGACAATTTTGCCAGATATAGCATTCTGGTTGGCAGTTTTTCTCTTTCAGTATCTTAAATAGAATCATATCACTGCATTCTCACCTTCATGATTTCTGCTGAGAGAACTGCACTTAGTTTTATCAAGCTTCTCTTATATGTGATGGATTGCTTTTCTTTTGCTGCTTTCAGAATTTTCTTTGACATTTGACAATTTGGTTAGTAAGTGTCTTGCGGTATGACTATTCAGATCTATTCTGTTGAAGTATGCTGCATTACTTGGATCTGTAATTTTATGGCTTTCCTAAGAGTTGGGAAATTGTTGGTGATTATTTCCTCATGATTCTTTCTGCCCCTTTTCCCTTGTCTTCTCCTTCTGGGATACACATAACACATATAATCTTGTGCTTTGTGTTCTCTTTCAGTTTCCTGAGACTCTGCTCATAAATTTTTCCATTCTTTTCCCTTTCTGTTTTTTTGTGTGTGTGTTTGTGTCTGTGTGTGTGTGTAGAATTTCAGATGTCTTGTCTTCTAGTTCACTAATCCTTTATTCTGCCTCTTCAAATCTGCTGTTATAAGTCTCCATTGTGTTTTCCATCTCTTCTATTGTGCCTTTCATTCCCATAAGTTCTGCCATTTGTTTCCTCAAGCTTTTGAGTTCTTCTATATGGACACCTTGTGTCTTCTTTATATCCTTCATCTTTTTTGCCATGTTTTCCTCCAACTAGTTGATTTGTTTTAGAATATTTATTTCAACATCTTTTATTAGTCATCTCCACTCTGTATGTCTGTTGAGGTGTTACTTCATTTCTTTGATGGGGCCATATCTTTGTGTTTCCTGGTATGAGTCATGATTTTTTGCTGATGTCTAGGCATCTGATTTTCTTAATTTATTCTGGAGGTAGTTTTCTCTCTTTTGCCAAGGCTACATCTGAAACTGTGGGGTCCATGTGCCCTCACTTTGCTGACCAAAATCTGGCTCAATGCAGGGCTGTTTCCCCCATTTTACTTGTGGCAGAGGACTCCCCAACTGTCTGTTTTCAACTTGGCCCCCAGGAAGGGATCAGGCTGTCTGTTGCTCTTTCCCTCAGTGTTAGGGGAAGAGCTTTTGGACCCAGGGTTGGAAACACTATCTCTGTCCATGTTTGCTGAGCCTCTGTGTCTCAATTGTATGAGAGAATTTATACTCTGTGTCCCCAGTGGGAGGGTTCCCAGCTGCTGTTTCTATACCCTTCCTGTGCTGTGTGATCTTTAGTGACTGGGAGGGGAGAGGAAGAATTGATATTTCTCTAAAACAGTTTCAAAGTGCCTAGCTAATCTATATTACTACATAAATAATTTCAAAGAGAAGTTTTAGATATTTGAAATATACATGACATTTATTGACAGATAATCTGAAAGTATAAATGTTGTAGATACATCTATATATGCAATACTGAGTCTAAATGTATTCTTAATCATCAAAATCACCATGATTTACCAGGAAAAAAATGAAATTGAGGATCGAGGCAATTATATCTACATTTTATGACAAAACTTGTACCTGGAATATGCAAAAACTTATTTCATTACTGCTAATACAAAATTTCATTGACATTAAGAAACACTGTTTGGACATTTTAATATTTCTATTAACAGAATACATCTGACAACTGTTTCTGTCTTACAATCACTGAAAGGCATTAGCAGTTATGACAGAGCTGTCATTACCTGCCATGTATGACCTTGATCTTAGCTATTCATATTGTAATTACTTCAATTGAATCATGTGCATTATTGGAACTACATATGTCAAGTTTGATTACTATTTAGAATACCTTTCAAAATGTTCAACAATGTTTGAGCATTGGAGCACAAAATATTATTGTGTATGCACAATAGAAAAAGAACCACAGGGTATAATATATTATCTTAGTGAAGCAAATATTTAATGTTGAAGGAGTGGCTCTAAATTCAAATTTCCATGAAAGCAACAAGCATATGCTTTAAGGGACTTGAGAAAGGAGAGATATCATCTTCTTTTATTATTCTAACCCATGCAAAAGAATTTCCAATCACTAGCCAAGGGAAAAAAGATGAAGTAGAAGAAATTGCCAAACCTCTATAAAATTTGAAAGACATTTTTTCAAAAAGGAAAACAGCTTGTAATTAATTTATATATTGTTTGGGACATCAATTTGCTAGAACTTCCTAGTTACTAAAATAGAAGCTGCTTAAATTCCAGCAGCAAGTGATTCACTAGAGAAAAAAGGAAATCAACTAAGGATGCAGTCAAGTAAGAAATACTGATGTAATGCCAGCAACAAAACTTGAAAAATGGGTTTCAGAGGCTTGGAAGAAAATTCTAGAGAAAATAATTATCTATCTAAAAACTTTTGCATCAGCAATGCTCTAGATAGCATGGAGGACAGCATTATTGTGGAAAATGTGGACTTTTTATTATGATTAGAAAAAATTATATAGAAAATTTGGCCCTTGTATGAGAGGAAATTTTTAAATCCCATATTCATTTTTTTCATGCATTTTTTTTTCTTAATGTGTCTCTGGTACTTATATATACACACACAAAAAAAAAACTGTCTAAACAATTTACAGTAGTTCATGCAATAAATTTAAAATTTCTATCCAAACAAAGGCAAAAGGTTAGAAAACACATACCCCAAGATTGTTGGAAATTTACCCAGACAGGAGACAGTATTAGTTGCAGACATATGGGACTACCATCACCCATTGCATTTTAGGGCAGAACACAAAAAACCTACCCAAGCTGGATGTCAGAGTGCAGGAGGGAGACTCAGACTCTGTGAGTCTTAAGATGCGTGATTAAGGGAGCACATGCTCTCCCTCTAGAAGGAGTAATCCATGGGTTTCAATAGCATAGCCATGATGGAAACATGGCTCCAGATCTATGCTGAAAGCTCAGTATGCTTTGCTGGAGAAATTAGAAGCCTCTTTCCCGCATGATCATGAGCCTGGGGTCTCTGCCTTGTAATTGTATCAGTAAGACATGGTCTTCGTTTATAGATTAAAATGTATTATTCTTTTCTCACATGGTAGCAATTTTTTCAAATGGTGCATTTTATAATTAAATGTGTCTTAGATTTGATGAAATGTGGTAAGTGAAGCAGTGTCCGTATTGTTTCCCCATTGAAAAAACTGATAGTGACATTGTTTCTATTGTGATCTCAATTTTTACTCATAGATATAACAGTGACATTTAAAAAGTAATATAAAACACCCATTTTTATCTTATGTATTGCTGCATGTATACAATAAATGTTAGGATTTTAGCAATCCTTGGCTATCTATATAAACTTTTAAATAAAATAGAGTATGACTAGAATGTCCCATATAATATTAAATGCAATATTTATTAAATTTTTTTGCACATTGTTTATTTCCATTGTTCCCTTACTATTATGAACCTTCTTTTAAAGTGGTTTATTCCTTTTACATTTTAAAGGTAATTTTTGTTATGGTATATTGACATCCCCAAATCTGGTAATAAAATCCTCACAGTAATGCAATGTGATAATTTAAGGCTTTCTTTCTGATAATAAATAAAGATCTTTGATATATTTAATAAGTTTTTCCTGAATAAAATCATTTGTATTACACTTCATTTTTATCAGTGATACAGTGTCATTTCAGAATCCAATATCTAGGATCTTCTGCAAATATAAATGGTGTAATTTCTCAGTTTGCACCTAAACTATAATACTGCATAAAAGAATAGATTCCCTTTGAAATTTCTATTAGTGTTTCAAATAAATAGAAACTGAAAATGTCTGAATGGTTTCAGCAAAATTATCTCTTTAGTTCTGATATGATACACTACTGGTCAGATAAGAGGGTTGTAGAACTTTTAAAGTATTCAGTTATTCTATTCAAATTGTATATGAATCGATTATCTTAAAATTTTGCAGTCTTTTAAATTTCAACAGTTGAAGACCTCCTACTATCAAGCCTTACCACTGCAGTACTAACTGCTTAATCCAGTTTTAATCCAGTTTGATAATTCACTATTCTTGGGTTCTTTTTGTAGCTATCAATAATGTCCAACAGTTAAAGTTAGGTGAGGGTATGGCTCTCTTTCCTAACAAATGAGGTGCCAGGTGGTATATTACAATAAGAGCCAACCTGATATTAAATCATGGCACACATGAAAACAGGCTTGCCAATTTGACACAAGTATAGTCATCCAACATCATCTTACAGGTTTGATAAAAACACATCCCTCCATTCAAACATGCATTTTAAGTTTTATTGCATGCAATAACACTATATTGGTACCATAAATAATACAAACTGGTAGTACTCACGTAATCTTTCAGTCAGGGCCTGGATAGAATTCTCTGTTAATGACTGAATGTGAACTTAGGCAGATATTTAGGCTGGTGGCACACCACCAATGGGTGATCATTGTTGGGTGTTCATACATTTTCTAACATGATCAGCTTTGCAAACTTTGTAGTCATGTTTATCAGCCTCAGAGGAAGAGCTGTTGGGAACAATTATGCCAACTGATTGTTAGAGGACCTCACATGGACTTCACTAATCAGTTTCATAAATTTGCATAGCAGTGATCATAGCAGTTAGACAGTGCTTTCTTTCTCTTTAAATACAATGTTTAAGAAAAAGTCCAATTAATTTGTATACATTTATTGGATGAGTTAATAATGGCAGGCACATCTGGAAATCTTGCACCTTCAATGATCACATATGAAGCACCTTACTTAATGAAAGAATGAGCTCCATAACTCAACAAATACCAAACAAGCTTACTCCTGACTGGAGAGTGACCTGTGCATTTTAGGCCAGTATCTAGTACATTTACTGAGTGTTCAAATGATGTTAAATCCCACATTTAAAAGCAAGTGGATTGAAGGATTCTGAGAAAATGGTAGTAGTATCATGATTTGTGAATCTCCTTTAATCCACTCTGTCTCCCTAGCCCCTCCCCCCCCAAAATAAAGAAGAAGAAAAACAAACAGGCAGATTAAATAGATTAGCAGAATCAAAGACTCACTCACTAGTGGATGTGCTATTCCCACTAACTTTTAAATATGAGTGCATGAGAACTGGTATCTGTACCTGAGATAGATGCAAGGAGAGGAAACATAGGAAGACATTGGACTTCTTGTGGTTTTGTGAATAGGAGAAACTCTAAACCAGCCCAAATGCACTTTCCTAAAAGCATGGCAGGGGAAGCAGAAGTCAGCAACTGAAACTGGAAGGGGGTTTTGCAGGTGCCAATACATGAGTGAGGACAGATGCCTCAAAAGAAGAGTAGTAAATTTTTTCAATCATTAAGACATGAGAAAAGAAATTAAAAGCAATGAACAGAAAGTTAAAGTTAAGGTATATGGGCAAATAAATCATACAACATACTTATATGAATATTCAGAGAAGAAAACCAAATGAAAATGGAATAGAACAAATATTAGCAGCAGCATTTTCAGGAAAATGTTACTCAAACAGAAACAAACTTGAAACTATAAAGTGACACATCAAACCCTACACCTATCTGAAAAAACTCAACCCAGAATTGACAACTCTGAGATACAGTGTAGTATAAAATTGGACTTCAAAGAAAAAAATTCTGTGAAGTATCCAGGCAAAAATATCAAGTCGCTTTTAAGTGATAGAAAGTCAAATTTCCATCATACATTTTACAGAAATTACTTATGCAAGAAGCAGACATAATAGCATATGTAAGTTACTCAAGGAAGTAAAATGTGAGTCATACATATTTTTTATAAAATTAAAATAAACTTTAAGCATAAAGGATGCATGGAAATGTGTAAGGCATTTTGGGATCATGTTCTTATTAGCCTCTCCCTCTTTCTGTTCTTTAAAAATTTGCTAAAGAATGAAATTCAGACAAGAAAATGACTGGAAAGAATTTCACCCAGGAAATCTGGTGACCATCAGATAAATGACCGCTTATTTCAAGAACAAAGTTACAATGTAGTTATAAGGGAGAGACTAGGTTATGTAATAGCTATAGGCTTTGAAAGTGCATTTATAGTACAAAGGTTATATAGCACTGTTCAGATTACTGCAAAAATCATCTAGATAATAATCTCCAGCAACAAGATTATTAGAAGTTCCAATAAACTAAGATATTACATTTGTCTTGCATTAAAGCTTAATTAATATTAACAGGTTTATATTGGGCAAATCAGATTGACAATATAAATTTATTTGATGAAATACTGTTAAAACACCTTCTTCAATTAAGATTTAACAAATGACTATGACTACTAACTCACTATATGGATACTTCTTTTAGTGTCTATTGGTTTTAGAATAGCCAGCAGGCAATACCTGAATTTGTTGAGCTGTAATCCAGTAGCCCTAAACTTTGATAATGATTGTATAACCACACAGCAAAAAAAAAAAATTAAAAAAAGTGCAGTTGCTCCTGTGTTCTGATTTGCTAGAGCAGCTGGAATGCAAAATACCAGAAATGTATTGGCATTTGTAAAGGGGATTTATTAGGTTACAAATTTACAGTTCTAAGGCCATAAAAGTGTCCATACTAAGGCATCAACAAGAGGATACCTTCACTGAAGAAAGGCTGATGGCATCTGGAGCAGCTCTGTCAGCTGGGAAGGCATGTGGCTAGCATCTGTTGGTCCTTTGCTTCCGGGTTGCATTTCAAAATGGCTTTCTCCAAGATGTCTCTGTCAGCTTCTCGCTCTCAGCCTCTATACATCTTTGTTTGTTCTCCCAGGGCATTTCTTTCTTAGCATTTGTGGGTCCCCTCTTAGATCCTCTGGGGCAAACTATGGACTTCTTCTCTTAGCTTAGCAGCTCCAAATGCCTTTCTGTCTGCATCTCCAACCATCTCTAAACATGAACATCAATGTAGGCTCTTGAGTTCTCCGAAGTACTCCAGTGGGCTAATCAAGACTAACCCTGATGGGCAGGGCCACACCTCCATGGGAATAATCTAATCAAAAGGTCTTACTCACAGTTGGGTGAGTCACATGTCCATGGAAACACTCAATCAAAAGTTCCCACCCAAAAAGCCTGCATTAAAAGATCATGGCTCGTCTGCGGTCCATAACATTTTCAAACCAGCACACTGTGTTCTGTTCCACTGACTATATATATATATATATATATATATATATATATATATAAAACACTACTACTTTGTCTTAGTTAAACTGCCTCTATTACAAGTCTTAAAATTAGTGCAGTACTAGTGGGTCAATAGGTGGTGGGTGGTATGGGATGTTTGGGGTTTTCTTTTTTCTTCTTATTTCTTTTTCTGGAGTAATGCAAATGTTATAAAAATGATCATGGTCATGAATGCACAACTATGTCTTGATACTGTGAACCAATGTTTGTATACTTTGCATGGATTGTATGAGGTGTGAATATATCTCATTAAAATTGCATTTAAAAATGAAAAAAGACCTTCTTCAAAAATTTCATATTATTAGTATCTTTGAAGACATTATTAGTTCACAGGAAACTGGACACAGAAGGAGAAGAAATGTGCAGCCAAAAGCTGGAAGCCCACTGAACCTGGAAAAGAAAGGAGAAGACACCATCATGTACACTGACATTTGACATAAGGAACCCCAAAGATTGCTGGACAGCCAGAAGATACTGACCCTGGGAGGAAGAAAGCCTTCTAGCTTCTGAATCCGTGAGCCAATAAATTCCTGTTGTTAAGCCACCCCACTGTATGGCATTTGGTTTAGCTGTTAGGAAACTAAAACAGTTATGTTAGGGAAAATTTCTCAATTTGACAAAATGGGAATTGGATTCCCTAGATTAGTAGATTAATGTTAGCTCAAAGTAATTGGATAACTTTCTAGTGCAATACCAAAAGACAAACTAATTGAAACATGATGTGAAAACTAAACAATTTAAATATAAAGTAGTCTTACGACAAACCACCCTAAAGTTTTCTGGGGATGATTGCCTGCAAAGTATAGTGAATATTTTTATATGAAACAAATTCCTAAATATTCCCCGAAAGCATTCTCTGACCATTGTAGATGAATAGAATTTTCTCTGGGATTACAAGGTGAAAGGCAGCAGAATATGTGGTTTAGGATATGACCAATTTACAGACAACAATTCAGCCCTCAAACAAATTGAGGAATTGTTTAACATTATGAGAATATGCAAACAAAAATGGTGGGTTTGGATGAACTGAGTTTCATCAATTTATAGGGTGATATGCTAGATGTGGTAAGGGTAGCAATTAGCACCTTTTCATTTATTAAAGGGAGTTTAAATAATAACCTGCAACAGACTCAACAATTCCTATTTTCATTCCCAGGTAGCTGTGGTGATATGTTCAATCACTGAAAGAGTAAAATAATTTTAGAACAACCTAAATGAACCAGAACAGATCTGAAACAAGGTGAGAAAATTATGATTGCTAGACAATAATTTTGGAAGAAATAAAAGTAAAAAATTGAGCATTATTATCCCTTTCCAGTAGAAACTGCATCCCCATACAAATGAATAGTCATGCACAAAGAGGGTAAGCTCTATTTCAGAGCTAAAATGTAAAAGCTATAGGTAAAAACAGAGTTTTTTTTTTAGAAAATCACGATTTTTCATCTACTAATATGATCATTAACTTAAGCAAGTCATCATGTGGTATTAGCATCATTAGGCAATTTTCTGGAGGGGGCACTGTATATGCATCTGATGCCAAGGTATGTTTTGGTAATGAGGGCAAAATCAATACATAAAGAAGGAAACAAATTGTCACTAAGTTAATCAATTGACCAATCTCAGAATCAGTTATATTGGGGTGATTGCTTGCAATGCATCATTTAATGCAAATGAAGCATTTATGTGGACTATATTGCAATTTTACAAAAGAAGTTTAGCTTGAGTCTAATAATGTCTTTTGTTTTGATGTACCAGTTTACAAGGTGTGCCGGTTTGAATGCATTATGTCCCCCCAAACACCATAATCTTTGATGTAATCTTGTGTGGTCAGACCTATCAGTGTTAATTAGATTGTAATTCTTTGAGTGTTTCCAAGGAGATGCACCCCACAGCTGTGGGTGATGACTCTGATTGGATAATTTCCATGGAGGTGTTGGCCCACCCATTGGTTGGGTCTGAATTAAATTACTGGTGCAGTATATAAGATCAAACAGAAGGAGCAAGTTGCCACAGCCAAGAGGGACACTTTGAAGAAAGCACAGGAGCTGCAGATGAGAGACAGTTTGAAGATGGCCATTGAAAGCAGACTCTTGCTCCGGAGAAGCTGAGAGAGGACAAATAGCCCAAGTGCAACTAAGAGTGACATTTTTGAGGAACTGCAGCCTAGAGAGGAACATCCTGGGAGAAAGGCATTTTGAAACCAGAACTTTGGAGCAGACGCCAGCCATGTGCCTTCCCAGCTAACAGAGGTTTTCTGGACACCATTGGCCATCCTCCAGTGAAGGTACCTGATTGCTGATGTGTTACCTTGGACACTTTATGGCCTTAAGACTGTAACTGTGTAACCAAATAAACCCCTTTTATAAAAGCCAATCCATTTCTGGTGTTTTGCATTCCAGCAGCATTAGCAAACTAGAACACAGGGATTACAGAAGATTGGGGTAATTTAAACATCAACAAAATAGGCATCTGCATCCTTCAACAAATCAGAATATCATTAACAAAAGTGACTGTTGAAAATGAAAGTCTGGAGGCACATAACAACCAAATGTGATTGGTCCTGAATTAGATCTTGATATGACATTTTGGGGAAAACTTAAGTTTGAATATTTAGCTCTATCAGCTAGTTATTAAATTTGTGATAATGTAATCTTCACAATGTAAGATGATGTCCTAATTTTTCTAGAGAATCAAACTGATATAGTCAGGCATTGAAATTTGTATTGTTTGCAATTTTCTTTTAATGTCAACATTGATGTGGTCCTATTTAATATACAACCTAAAGTTAGGTAGTTCATATTTGATGTAACCTTATAAAGCATACATTCTTTACACATGTTACTTAGGACTGAAAATCTTGAATCAGGAATATTTCAATTATTTTTATATCTGATCATTAGTGTAGGGCTTCTTAATTAGCATAATGTATATTATATATTTTTCTCCATTTAAACAGTGTTTGAGATACATTTTTCTGAAGGGAAATATTCAAGCACTCTTATCTTGCATGAGTAATATGAAGAATCCAAAAGAATCCTTCAGGAGGATGCCCTAGGCTTAGACACCCATCCAGTCCTGTGTTAGGTCAATGAGAAGATTCTCACACAGACTAAATGTGAGCCATAGTCTGCCTCTAGAATGTTGTCAAAAAACCTCAAAGAAAGTTTCCATGCAAGATGGTTGGCTAGTGGTTAAATGATAGCTGAGACTTCATTAGAATCATAGGTTATGTGAGAGTTTTGTGCTTTCTTTCTAATGCATGTTTGTGGGTGTCAAAATTCCATTCTAGATTTGCTACCACATGTTTGGATGGAGGTGGAGGGGGGAGGTCCTTTATCCCTCACTTGTCTCCAGTTATTGAATTTTATTGATATCTGGCAAAAGAAGGTAATGAATGTAATTATCCAAGTTGGCTTAACTCAGTTTGTAATATTCTCAAACTACAAATATAATTTATTTTCTTATTATTTCCTTCATATTTAAGTGCTCTAAATTTTGCCATTCTTTGGGTTAGGCAAACTTCCTTAAGTCTTATCTTACTGACTAATATAAGAATAGATTCTGTTTCTAGTGAGAGAAACTTTCTATGATTCAGTTACAGCATACTATTGTATTTACCATAACAAAGTTTTGCTTTCCTAATTGTTTCAGACATACATACCCTGAAATAAAATCTAGAAATAAACAGCCAATGAAAATGCCAATTCTATGCATTACAATCAAATATATTTCAATTTCATATGTGTAAACTATCAGTGCTTGAGCATGCATCACTGCACAGAATTATATTATTTATTTTTAAATTTAATGGAAGACATAGAAGGTAGACTTCTTAAATCCCTGTGGCTATCATAGGATTAGAGTATATTAGATGGAAAATCTATAGATGGAAAAAACCCATTAAGGATGTCTATGGAATATATTTTTAAAATGTAGCCTATAACCCTTTACAGGGAAAAAAAAATCAACTTTAGCAATATCCAGGTATAAAATGTATCAGCATTCTGCTTTAGAAAAAAGTTGATTCCACCTGTTAACTTAAATATGAAGGGTGTGAATAAATCAATTCCACAGTTAATTCAAATTTTGTGCTTTAAATTAAATGTAATACTGTTAGTCAATGTCAAGAAAGTGTTTGGAGTTTTTTGCCAGTGCAGTAAAGTCAGCTCAGTAAGTGGAAGTTTAATCCTGATAGTAATTCCATCACCCCCAGGAAAACAAATCATCCTTCTGGGAATCACATTTCACTCTAGGCCAAAGTCGGTGGCTAATAGGGTTGTGTATCATTTTTTTAGACTGAATCAAATTTTTCTTCCTAATTAATCATCTAAATGAATACCCAGGTTTCTTCACTTTCAGTTCTGAATATGAATCAATTTCAAACAGAAGTTTAATGAGGAAAAGAGCAAGTGAAATTTTGCCTTGGAAAAAATGATGTACAGAAAAGGGTCACAATACTCAATCAGCACTGTCCTCATTATGGCAATTTGCATAAATGAAGACTAAATGCTTTTTAGACTAAAAGAAGTGTATTCTTCCATCCATTAGTCTGTTGTGCTTTGTGAACTTTAATTGTTAACATTACTAATAGTTCACTTATTCATATGCAAAGATATCTCTTGTTCTTTCTTCTAGTTACTTTCTGATCAGTGACACTCAATTGCAAGACTACTAATATTTTTGGTACAATTTGTGGCTGTATTTCTATTTCTATTTAGAAAATTAAAAATACTGCCATCTGTGCCCTAATCAATCAGACTCATCATTCATATGATCTGGTCAAGAAACATATCTAGTTGCCTTCCTCACTTACATCCAAAAATATAAATATAATTAGGGTAATATTTATTGGAAAGGATTAACAACCCAAATAATGCCACTCTGTTATTGACATTCAATTCACATTTGTTTTTAGCATGATATAAAATCCTCTGCAGCATTCTTTGAGGTAGTAGAGAAGGTTTTATTTGTCATTTGCAAAGATTTTAATGTGAAATTGAGGTTCTGACTTGTTAAAACTTTTGCAAAAGACCATATGATTGGTTAATGGTGATGCTGAAACTTCAACTCAGTCTTTTTAGAATCCTGGACTAGGGAATTTTAAATTAAAATATCCTGGCTTAAACCTGATCTGTTTTGCTTTTGGAATCAAACTAAGTCTAAAGGAACCTAGTAAAAATTGTCATTAAGAGGGTGGGCAAAAGGGCAGAGTGGTGAGGTATGGAATTTAGTTACTCCTCTAGAGCAGCTGGTAAATAGCTAGCAACTGTATAGATCAGCAGCTTTGGGGACTTCTGTGGCTGGTCACACATTGTACACCAGTTTGGAACAAGTGGAATGGCTGAGAGCACAGCAAAGATCTGTAAATTTCCCCAGCCAGGAGGCTAGTGCCCCTCCCTACCAGACATGGCAGACTGACTTGGAGCTGGTTCCCTGAAGGAAAAAGAAACAAACTGTGCTGGGAACAAGGAGGGCAGCTCAACCTGGCCCCAACTGAAGAATTAATTAACAAATTTGGGCTGGGGAATAAAAACTCCAAGCATAGATAAACCAAGAGCAGGCACAAAGGGAACTGGGAGTAATTGGTCTGGCTAACAACAACAAAAACAAAATAGACTTTTGGAGTTGGAGGTGTTCAAAATACTTGAAAAGGGCTGGGCTCCAAGAAAAAGGGGCATATAGAAACAGGTAGCAACTTGGGCTGTTGCTTGCAAACCTGGGGAGCTAGTGTTCCACTCTGAAAAGGGTTTTTTTTTTCTTCTTTTCTTTTCACACTCTCTGACTGTTTATCTTTTTACTTTCCCATAGCCCATTAGAGTTTCTGCTTCAACATTGCCCCAGGCAAGGGCAGAATTAAAGTTTTCAGAGAGTAACTATTCAGGTGAAAGAGATAATAGCCTAAAGTGTGTATCTCTAAATAGTCTATACAGGGACTGACAAAGCATGGGGGTTGGGGAAAGGACTTGAAAAGGGATTTCTTTTTTTTAATAATAACTATTCTAAGTAACTCATTACAGAAAGCCACAGATATTTGAAATTGGCTGCTGGACCCAGGCAAGAGTGGAGCTAAGATAGATCTGAGAGACAAAGTAATGAGTCTAGTGGAGGAGACAATTCCCTAAAGGGCATAACTTCCCCAAGAAAAAAGGGGGTGGGAACAAGCTCAAGTGGGGGTCCTCCTTTAGAGAACTCAGATACCAGGGGCTGGAAAATAGAAACTAGATTGAGTCAGCCAAGCTCCTGGCAGGGACAGGGTCTGTGGAGAATTAAAGGTGTCTGTGGCACCTCTTTACACTGGGGAGGAGCTGTGGGCTGACAGGCACTACCTGCTGGACAGGATAGCAAAAACACAGTCTAGGTGCTTTCCCTACAACCTGCGGGTAAAGTTCATATCCTCTTGAGACTTGGACCTGTCTGGATTGGGAAAATCTGATTGGGGTCGGTCATATCTGGGGTTACCTTTTCATAAAAAAGTTACATAGAGACAGGGAAAGAATCAGAAAAACAAGAGGTGGAAAACTCTGATCAACTAAACAGAAGTTATGTTAGAGGTATAGAATAAGTTGAACTGAATGCCAAAGAACAGATAGAGAACAAAGCCAACCAATAAGAAAACCCTGGGTAAAAGAGTGAAAACAAGCTCCAGAATTAACTAATCAAGAAAAGCAGATGCCTAGACAGCTAAAATAATGAACCATAACAGGAAACATGAAAATATGGACCAGCCAAAGTAACAAACTAACATTTCCACTGAGATACAGGAATTGAGAAAACTAAAGATGTTCAAACAAATCTAAATCAAATAAACAAACGGAAGGAAAATGTGGCAAAAGAGAAGGAGGAAATAAAGAAGACACTGGATAACCATTAAGAATTCATGAGCTTGGAAAAACAAATGACAGAAGTTATAGAAATGAAAGGCACAACAGAAGAGATGAAAAATACTAGACACATAAAACAGTAGATTTGAAGAGACAGAAGAAAGGATCAGTAAACTGGAAGATGGGACGTTTGAAATCATACAAACAAAAGAACTGATGGGGAAAAGAATGGAAAAATATGACAGGGTTTTTGAAAACTGAATGACAACATGAAGTGCATGAATACACATCTTATGGGTGTCCCAGAAGTAGAAAAGAAGGGAAGTGGGCAGAAAGAATAATAGAAGACACAGTCACTGAAAATTTCCCAACTCTTATGAAAGACAGAAAATTATAGATTCAAGAAGTGCGGTGCGCCCCAAACAGAAGAGATCCCAATAGACCTACTCCAAGACACTTACTGATCAGATTGTCCATTATCAAAAACAAAGAGAATTCTGAAAGCATCAAGAGAAAAGCAATTCATCACATACCAGTGAAGCTTGATAAGCCTATGTACAGATTTCTCCACAGAATCCAAGTAGGCAAGAAGGCAGTGGTATTTTATATTTAAGATAATGAAAGAGAAAAACTGCCAACCATGAATCCTATATCCAGCAAAACTGTCCTTCAAAAATGAGGGAGAGGTTAAAATACTTTCAGACAAGCAGACATTGAGAGAGTTTGTGAATAAGAGACCTGTGCTACAAGAAATACTAAAAGGAGAGTGACAAGCTGACAGGAAAAGACAGGAGAGAGAGGTTTGGAGAAGAGTGTAGAAATGAAAACTGTCAGGAAGGGTAAAAGGAGAGAGAAAAAATAAGATATGACATATAAAATCCAAAAGACAATAAGATAGTAGAAAGTACTACCCTTACAGTAGTAACACTAAATATTAATAGATTAAACTCCCAGTAAAAAGACATAGACTGGCAGAATGGATTTAAAAAAAACAGGACACATTTATATGCTGTCTACAAGAAACTCACTTCAAACCCAAGGACAAAAATAGGCTGAAATTGAAAGGTTGGATAAAGATATTTCATGCAAACAACAACCAGAAAAAGATGGGAGTAGCTATATTAATATCAGACAAATTAGACTTCAAATGTAAAACAATTAAAAAAGACAAGGAAGGATGCTATATATTGATGAAATGTGAAATTTAACAAGAAAAATAACAATCATAAATATTTATGCACCAAGCCAGAGTGCAGCAAAATACATGAGGCAAACCCTGACAATACTGAAAGGAGAAGTAGATGTTTCTCAGTAATAGTTGAAGACTTCAATACACTGCTCTCATCAGTGGATAGAATATCTAAACAGAGGATCAATAAGGAAAAAGAGATGTTGAATTGTATGATAAACGAACTAGACTTGTCATTTATAGAATGCTACACCCCACAACAGCAGGATACACATTTTCCTCAAGTGCTAATGGAACATTCTCTAGAATAGATGCATGTTGGGTCACAAAGCATGTCTCAACAAATTTAAAAATATTGATATTACACAGAACACTTTCTTGGATCATAGTGGAATGAAGTTGGAAATCAATAACAGGCAGAAGGTAGGAAAATTCACAAATATATGGAGGCTAAACAACACACTCTTAGACAACAAGTGGGTAAAGGGAGAAATTAATAAATACCTCAAGGCAAATGACAATGAAAACATAACATATCCCAAAACATGGGATGCAGCAAAGGCAGTGCTGAAAGGGAAATATATTGCCCTAAATGTCTATATTAAAAGAGAAGAGTCAAAATTGAGCAATTAACTGTTCACGTGGAGAACAGTTTCTTTGAGAAAATCAATAAAATCAATGGACCATTAGCTAAGCTAAAATAAAAAAAAAGCATATGCAAATAAATACAATCAGAAATGAGAAAGGGGACATAACTACTCTCCCAGCAGAAATAAAGGAGATGACGAGAGGATACTAAGGACATCCATATGCTAACAAACTAGACAACTCAGACAAAGTGGACAACTCCCTAGAAAAGCAGGAACAACCAAAAATCACAATCAATCACAAGTAAAGAGATTGAGTCAGACATCAAAAAGCTTCCCCCACAAAAAGCCCAGGACCAGATGGCTTCATGAGGTAATACTACCCAGCAATCAAGAAAGAATTGGTACCAATCCTGCTCAAACTCTTCAAAAAATTGAAGAGGAGGGAAAGCTACCTAACTCACTCTGTGAAACCAACATCACCCTCATACCAAAGTCAGACAAAGATACTACAAAAAAAAAACCTAAATTATAGACCAATCTCATTAATGGATATGGATGCAAAAATCCTCAACAAAATACTGACGAATTGAATCCAGAAGCACATTATAGAAGAATTATATACCATGAGCACATGGGATTTATTCCAGGTATGCTAGGCTGGTTCAGCAAAGGAAAATCAATTACTGTAATACACCACATCAATAAATCAAAGCAGAAGAATCACATGATCATTTCAATTGATGCAGAAAAGGCATTTGACAAAATTCAACATCATTTTTTGATTAAAACACTTCAAAGCATAGGAATATAAGGGAACATTCTCAACATGATAAAAGCAATATATGAAAAACCCACAGCTAACACCATACTCAATGGGGAAGATTGAAAGCTTTCCCTCTAAAATCAGAACAAGACAGGGATGCCCAATGTTACCACTGTTATTCAACATTGTGCTGGAAGTTCTAGCTAGAGCAATTAGGCAAGAAAAAGAAGCAAAAAGGCATCCAAATTGGAAAGGAAGAAGTAAAACTTTCACTGTTTGCAGATGACATGATCCTACATGTAGAAAATCCAGAAAATTCTACAGCAAAGCTACTATAGCTAATCAATGAATACAGCAAAGTGACAGGCTACAAGATCAATGTACAAAAATCAGTAGTATTTCTATACTCAATTAATGAGCAATAGGAGGAGGAAATCAAGAAAAAATTCCATTTACAATAGCAACCAAAAGAATCAAGTGTTTAAGTCAACTTAAGCAGGGCCACAAAAAACATATACACAGAAAACTACAAGAAACAGCTAAGAGAAATCAAACAGGACCTTAAGAAATAGAAGAACATACTGTGTTCATGGATTGGAAGAGTAAATATAGTTAAGAGGCCAATTCTACCTAGCTGATTTATAGATTCAATGCAATACCAATTAAAATCCCAACAACTTACTTTGCAGAAATAGAAAAACCAATAACCAGATTTATTTGGAAGGGCAGGGTACCCCAAACAGACAAAAATATCTTGAGAACGAGGAATGAAGTGGGAGGTCTCACAATACCTGGCTTTAAAGCATACTACAAAAGTACAGTGGTCAAAGCAGCATGGTATGGCATAAAGACAGATATACTGAGCAATAGAATTGAATTGAGTGTTCAGAAATAGACCCTCTCATATATGGACAATTGATCTTTGATAAGGCAGTCAAGCCAACACAACTGGGACAGAGCAGCCTGTTCAATAAATGTTGTTTGGAGAACTGGATACCCATATCTAAAAGAATGAAAGAGGAATCCTCTTTCATACCTTACAAAAATTTACCCAAAATGAATTAGTACTAAGACCATAAGACTTTTAGAAGAAAAGGTTGGGAAACATCTTAAGGATCTTGTGATAGGAGGTGGTTTCCTAGACCTTGCACCCAAAGAGTGAGCAATGAAAGAAAAAGTAGATAAATGGGATCTCCTCAAAATTAAACACTTTTGTATACCAAAGGACTTTGCCAGAAAAGTAAAAAGGGAGCCTACAAAATGGGAGATAATATTTGGAAACCACATGTCAGATAAGAGTTTAATATCTCTAATATATAAAGTGATCCTACAACTCAACAACAGAAAGACGAACAACCCAATTAAAAAATGGGCAAAAGACATGGACAGACACTTTTCTGAAGAGGAAATACAAATGGTTCAAAAACATATGAGAAAATGTTCAACTTCACTGGCTATTAGGGAAATGCAAATCAAAACCACAAGGAGATATCATCTCACAACTACCAGAATGGCCATTATCCAAAAAACAGAAAATGACAAGTGCTGGAGAGGATGTGGAGAAAGAGGCACACTTATCCATTGTTGGTGGGAACGTAGAATGGTGCAACCACTCTGAAAGACAGTGTGGAGATTCCTTAGGAAACTAACTATAGATTTGCTATATGACCCAGCTATTCAATTGCTAGGTATATACTCAACAGAACTGAAAGTTAAGACACAAATGGACATTTGTAAACTGATATTTATTGCAGCATTATTCACAATTGCCAAGAGATGGAAACAGCCCAAATGTCCATCAATGGAAGAGTGGATAAACAAACTGTAGTATATACACATGACAGAATATTATGCAGCTGGAAGAGAGAACAAAGACATGAAACATAAAATATGTGAATATATTTCTATAAAATTTCAGGGAAAAATAGAAACAGAGGCATACAAGTGCTGGAGAAAACATAGAGAGAGGGGCATACCTATTTATTGCTGTGGAGAAGTAGAATGGTATAGCCTATCTGGAGGACAGTGTGGTAGTTCTACAAGAAGCTGAGTATGTGGGTGCAGTAAGGTCCTGCAACCTCATTATGTGGCATATGCTTGTAAGATCTGAGCAGGGACATGAATGGACATTTGCACACTGGCGTTTATGGTGGCAGTATTCATGATTTGCAAGGATGGAGGTGGAATAAGATTACATCAACTGATGAACAGAATTGTGAACTGTGGTGCATGCATACAGTAGGATATTGAACAGCTGCAAGAAGAAATGAAGCTTTGAGACATGCAACTAGGTTAATGGATCTTGAGGACAGCAGTTTGAGTGAAGCATGCCAGAAACAATAAGACAAACATCACAACATCTCACTAGTGCTGACTAAATATAATGTGTAAACTCTGAGAATTGAATCTTAGAGCACAGGTTATCAGAAGAACATTTATGTAATGGTCCCTAGATTGTAAACTCCTATAGCAGTCACATCTATTCCTGAGTTGTAATGGTTATCTCCAAATTCGGAGATGCTGAGTTCTTTGTGTATAACCTGGTCAGTCTCTGGAACTTTGTGCATATGTGTGACACCTGAAACTCAGAGCTAGAGCTCAGCAGCTATGAATGTCAGTATTACCTCATACAGCAACTGATAAAAAAGCTGAAAAATAGATCAGACTTCAATTAGAAATATGAATGAAGCAGATCTGGTTAGGACCAAGGCAAATCAGACCAAAGGGTAACGGACAATATTGACAGCATTTTAAAACTTTAACTTCTGTGTGAGACCAAGGAAGAATATGTTTATTTGGTGCAGGATCTATATTTTCTGTAGTACACTAAATAATTTAACTTGTATAGTCAGTTTATTCAAATGCGATAATTACATGGAACTTGGAATAGGAAGTGAGACCTGGTAGGTTTATACATGTTAGTGTGAAGCACCAATACACTCCAAAGAAATTTGAGAAGAAAATAAAAATGTATTTTCAGGGCCACTCTGAGGAACTGGGGGAAAATGCAGAAATATTGGACTTCCCCACCTGGGTTATTACTGATATTCTCACAAAAATTGAGGACCAACAATTTAGTTGGCTGAGCCCTTGATCTTGGGCTTGCACTTATGAAAGCTTGTTACTGCAAAGGGAGGCTAAACCTGCTTATAATTGTGCCTAAGAGTCTCCTTCAGAGAATCTCTTTGTTGCTTAGATGTGGCCTTTCTCTCTCTGTAAGCCCACTCAGCAGGTGAACTCACTGCCCTCCCCACTACATGGAACATGGTTCCCTGGGGTATAAATCTCCCTGGCAATGCAGGACATGACTCCACCTGGATCAAGCATGGTGGGATTGAGAAAATCTTCTTGACCAAAATGGGGAAGTGAAGTGAAACAAAACAAAGTTTCAGTGGCTGAGAGATCTCAGATGGAGTTGAGAGTTCACTCTGGAGGGCATTTTTATGTGCTATATAGAGATCCCTTTTTAGTTTTTAGTGTATCAGAAGAGCTAGAAGGAAATACCTGAAACTGTTGAACTGCAACCCAGTAGCTTTGATTCTTAAAGATGATTGTGTAACTATGTAGCTTACATGGTGTGACAGTGATTGTGAAAACCCTGTGGCTCACACTCCCTTTATCCAGTGTATAGAAAGATAAGTAGAAAAAATGGGACAAAACTAAATGAAAAATATGGTGGGATGGGGGGATGGAATGCTTTGGGTGTTCTTTTTCACTTTTATTTTTATTCTTAATTTTTTTGAGTATGGAAAATGTTCAAAAAATTGATTGTGGTAATGAATACACAACTATACTGTGAACAGTTGATTGTACATTGTGGATGATTGGATGGTATATGAATATATCTCAATAAAACTGAATATTTTTAAAAAAAAAGCTGTCTTTATTGAGCACCCAGTAAGGCTGGATACTTATGAGTTATGCTTCAACTGATCAACAATTATTCAAATTGTTATTGTTAATCATTTTTTTACCATCTCCTTTTATATATCATCTATCTATCTATCTGTTTATCTATCTATTTATCTATCTATATTCTTCATAGTGTGTTAAATATTTTACTCCCAAATCATTTATTTCAACTTCATGGTGATAGTATGATGAAGGTAAAAATAGTACTTCCCCAGTTTGAGAATTAGAAAACCGAGGTTTAGAAAAGTTGTGTCTTGCCAAGAAGTTGTGGGGTTGCCACATAAACTGGATTCTAGATTCTGGAACTTGTGTTGATGACGATGATGATGATGATGATGATGATGATGATGATGATGATGATGATGATGATGAAGATGATGATGGTGATGGTATGATAATGAATTCAGTGATTGTAGCATGATGAGACAATGATGTCAAGATCATAGGGATGATGCTGACGGTCAAGTTAGGAGGCTGTTAATGAACAGATAAGAAGGAGATATTAGGAGGAATAGAACTGTTTATATGTATTTGGGTACTTGAGGTCACAATACCCATGCTTAAATGTGAGCTTTGTCACTTACCTCTTTTTTGAACATAATGAAATTACTTAACCTTTAATTTCCTTATTGATAAATGAGCAAAGTGATAGTCAGTACCTCTTAGGGTTTGTGTAGGTTATCTCATTTAATCCTTACTACCATCCAATGAGGCAATTTTACAGATGGTTGGAAAACTAAATCTTGTGAAAACTAGTTAATAAATTTCATATTGTGTTAAATATTTTACTCCCAAATCATTTACTTTCACAGCAAGTATGTGAATTAGTTTGGATTCCAAGCCCAGATTTTTCTGACACCAAGTACATGTTCTTTCCATTATGCCATACAGTTGCCCTAACAGCATATTTAGTAAAACACAATATCCCTGATGATATATTTGTAGAATCCTTGAATGGAATTTGAATGCTGATCATTTTTAGCCAACTATAGAAATACAGAAACTGCTCTGCCAGAAAGTAATGTGTACCGAATTGAAGTGATACCAATGAGTTTTTAGAAATTGTGCACAAAAGCCTTTTCACAAAATGGTTGATTTTCCCAATACACACATCTGGCTATCTCACAGCCTTTTTAAATAGAGAAATATAATTTTCAGAAATTTGAGATTACAAAGCATGGTGGTCATGAACTTGTCTCCATATTTCAAATCTGGGCACCCAGACACAGAGCCTCTCTGGGTGGTTGGCGCAGTGAATCATGTCACAAATATAGTACAGGTTGACACTACTGAGTGCCAAACTAAACTCCTAATGTTCTATTTCAATCCAGCAGATTCTATTGTGGCTGATTTTGGAAAAAGGCAAGGTTGGCTTACTGCCATATTTATCACTCAAGCCTGCATTGGAGGAAAAGAGCCAAACTCTGAGAGAAATTCATGGGGATTTTTTTTATTCCTTTCTTCTGTATAATTACATGTTATATTATAGCAACCCCACTGATGGTTGGGGAAACATTTCAAAAGGGGATCCTGCCATCTCTCATGTGCAGCCAGGATGGAAACTTGTTCACATTTTAAATAATTAGTTTATGAGAAATTGCATTATTAGCTGCAGGGAATATGAATGAGGAGACAACTGGTTCCCAAAATTTAAGTAGGAAGCAAACTGACTAAAGGCAATGGCAGTCAGTTGGTCTTAAAATAATTTATAGAGGGCTGGAATTACCTAGGGTAATTAAAAGATTAGCTCCTTACAGGTCTACAGTTCTAAATCTAAGGATAGAACCTGAGGTAATGTAGATATTTTGGCAATTTGGTATAATCAATACAAGAGAAACTTTGAGAAAACATCAATACCTGCATTGTCATCGTAAGTATAATTATTCATTTTGAGTCAACATATAGAGTTTTCATCCTGATACACAAGTTTCTTAGGTCTCTCTAAGAAAACTCCCTTTATCTGATTTTCTATTGATTCCCAATTTAGAAATCATAGCACTTAGAAAGAGTAAGTGGAACCAATGATGCAAGAAAAAGTTTATGTGCTCATGTCACAGCACTCATTTGTTAATCCAACTCAATTTATGTCCTCAAATTCCATAATTTGAAGGTATCTTTTCACCTTTTGCAAAGGGAATTTTGTCATAAGCAAGTATCTGATATTTTTCTGATTACCTTAGCTCTATTAGCCTGAAAATTTAGATGGGTCTTCCAAAAATGACTTAAAAGATGATGAGGAAATGATGAACAGGAAAATAGAATATAGCATGAGATTGACTGTAGTAGAGAAGACAATATGGATACTAGAATTATTGCCACCCCTAATTGAACTTATAGTATTCACAGAGGCCATGAATGTCCTCAGATATTTTCAGAAATACACTTGAACCTAGAAAATAGCTCCACCTTCTCTAGATCTTTTGATAGATTTAAAAACCTTTGAAAATATAATTAGAAAAGGAATTTGAATTTAGCTGCTCTATTTTGTTATCGAACTCAAGAAAAGCATTACATTTTTAGCCTTAGTTACAAAAATTATGTCCATTGTACAAAATATCAAAAATATAGGTCCTGGCATATTTGGTCAACAGGGGTGTCTTACCTATAACTGGTCTATTTGGTAAGTTTATCCCATATTAGTTGCTGAATTTTTTTCTTTTTTGGGTTAAATAGGGTAATTTAATATGAATTGAGATATGGAATCTGAGGTACTTCTGTTTACCTAATATAGTTTACCTATCTACCTATTTATTTTTTATTTGCTGTTTTTCATATAGTTAGTTTTCAAACTTAAACCTGACTAATAAAATATAGGTAATTTGTGATTTTTGTCCTGAAAACTCTACTTTTTAAGTTGTTGTGCCGGTTTGAATGTATTATGTCCCCCAGAAAAAGCCATATTCTTTGATGCAATCTTGTGGGGCAGACAGAATAGTGGGGATTAAGTTGGAATGTTTGGATTAGGTTGTTTGCATGGAGATGTGCCCCACCCAGCTGTGGGAGGTGACTCTGGTGGGATACTCCCATGGAGGTGTGGCCCCACCCATTCGGGGTGGGCCTTGATCAGTGGAGCCATATAAATGAGCTGGCTCAAGGACAGGAAACGGAGTGCAGCTGTGAGTGATGTTTTGAAGAGGAGCAAGCTTGCTAGAGAGGAACGTCCTGGGAGAAAGCCATTTTGAAACCAGAACTTTGGAGCAGACGCCAGCCACGTGCCTTCCCAGCTAACAGAGGTTTTCCGGACGCCATTTGCCATCCTCCAGTGAAGGTACCTGATTACTGATGTGTTACCTTGGACACTTTATGGCCTTAAGACTGTAACTGTATAGCCAAATAACCCCCTTTTTATAAAAGCCAATCCATCTCTGGTGTTTTGCATTCTGCAGCATTAGCAAACTAAAACAGTTGTGATTTGAAAAAGTTTTCAGAACTTCTGTATCAATTAAGCCACATGTGTTACATGGTCTGCCTCTGCAAATATATTTGGTAATAATTATTTCAAATGCAATTTTGAGATATATTCACAAACCATGTAATACATCCACAGTATACAATCAGTGGCTCACAGTATCATCATAGTTGTGCATTCATCACCACAATAAATTTTAGAACATTTTCATTTCTCTAAAATAAAGAAAAAAAAAAGAAAAAGAAAAAGAACATCCAAAACATCCCATACCCTTTATCACCCCCTATTATTTATATATTTTTGTGTTTATTTTATTACTCATCTGCCCATATACTGGATAAAGGGAGTGTCAGTCACAAGGTTTTCACAATCACATGACCACACAATAAAGGCTGTATAGTTACACAATCATTAAGAATCAATTCTACTGGATTACAGTTCAACAAATTCAGGTATTTCCTTCTAGCAATTCTAATACACTAGAAACTAAAAAGTAATAGCTATATAACATAAGAATAACCTTCAGAATGACCTCTTGACTCCATTTGAAATCTGTTAGCCACTGAAACTTTATTTTGTTTCATTTCTTTTCCCCCCTTTTGGTCAAGAAGGCATTCTCTGTCCCACAGTGCCAGGGCTAGAGTCATCTCTGGTGCCCCTGGGAGTCATGCCCCACATGGGGGGAGGGTAGTGAGTTTACCTACAGATTTGGCTTAGAGAGAGAAGCCACATCTAAGCAACAAAAGAGGTCCTCTGGGGGTGACTCTTAGGCACAAATATAAGTCGGCTTATCTTCACCTTTGCAATAACAAACTTCATAAGGGCAAGCCCCAAGATCAAAGGCTTGACTCATTAAATTGGGAGTCTTGCAAGAATATCAGGAATTCCCCAAGTGGGGAAACTTAATATTTCCAAATTTTTCCCCAGTCCTTAATGGGATATTGCACATATTCTTTTTTTTTTTTTAAATTTTCTTCCCAAATACTCTGGGATGTATCAGGGTATTACATTAGCCTGTACAGAATAACAAGATCTCATTCCCTATTCTAGGTTTCATGTAATTATGTTGTTTAAATAAACTGACCATACAGGTTAAATTAGAACATGTGCTACAGAGAAGATAAATTTTGTACCAAATAAACATCTTTCAAATAAGTAAACTCAGAAATAAATGTGGCTGCTCTACAACTTATAATCTAGGAATCTTTACAATAAGCCTTACTGAACATTCTGTATTACTGCATCATCGATTGTCCAATCTCTGTCCGCATTCTATCTCCTGATAAACAATGCTCTCAAATTCAATTCTCAGCATTTGCTCATTATAGTTAGTTCATACTAGTGAGGCCTTACAATATTTGTCCTTTTATTTCTGCCTTATTTCACTCAAATAGTGTCCTTAAGTTTCATTCATCTAATTGCATTCCTTACACTTTCATTCCTTCTTGCAGCCGCTCAACATTCAATTATGTGTATACATCACAGTTCACCCTTCCATTCACTCATTGATGTACCCTTAGGCCACCTCCATCCATTGCAAATTGTGAATACTGATGCCATAAACACCAGTGTACAAATGCCTATTCATGTCCTTGCTTTCAGTACTTCCAAGTATATAATTTGGCGATAATTTTATCCTGGGTTGAAAACTGATAAGAAAAAAGACATCAGGATTACAAGATTCTAAGTATGGTTGTGGCTGATTTGCAGCAGAAATTGACTATGAGTTCTTTTCAGTTGAAGAATGAAGGTATCACAATGCTAATAAAATAGTAAAAAAAAAAGTTATAGAAGTATATCTTACTCCATGAAAGGGAGTAATAACATCCTAATTTGGAAAAAAGAAGTTTGAAGATGGTATCACGTGGGGATGCAGACATTTAGTAGAAGTTAGCGAATGGAAGGAGATGAACAAGAAAAGTTTGAATTGGTAAAAGATCTTACTAAGAAAAGTGGGTATTTCCAAATGACATTTTGGAAGAGACTGGGTGTAAGGAAATGAGTATATTAGGGAAACATTGAATTTAGCAACAGAGGGATCAAATTTCTTAAAAGTCAAATTAGGGAGAAGTTTGTAAATATGCTACTTATCAATGGGAGGATTTTCAGAATTAGGAGCTGTAATTTATGTTGGAGAGAAATAATAACAACAGATGAGGGGAAATACTAGTTCACTAGATTTTAATTACCACAGAAGTTGTTCATATTTAAACATTATATAATATGTGATAATGATGCTACTTTTGCATCACGGTATGCCAGGAAAATCATGACTAAATAAATCGATCCTTTCTTTTATGAACTTAAACCTAACAGTGAGCAGAAATTTTATTAGCTCTCATCTCCAGCTTGAGAGTATAAGAAAAAAAAAATAAGAGTTTCAAAGTTTAAAGATGTGTTTAAATATTAATAAGGAGAAATTCCTATCAGCAAATTATATATTTTGTGATAATTATTTCAAGAAATGATAAAAATATTATACAAAAATTTTCCAACCTGCTACCCAATATGCCAATGATCAGAGCCCTAAACAAAATACACAACTGCTGAAGAGGGACAATATAATTATCTTCAATTTATTGCTCAATTTACTGTTAATCCTTTTGATTTAATAACTCAAAGAATCAAATACTAACAGGAATATGTGAACACAGATCCAATTTTTAAAAAAAAAATTATTTAGAAGAATGAATATTATATATTTACAATATAATATTATAAAGATGACAGGAGATTCTACATTCATTTAAAATTATATGCCTGGCATCACATAGTATTGCCTTTATTTTCAGCCCTGTCATCATTCTTTCTCCTTTGGAGTCTTGCATTCCCTATATTTTGGTTCTGTTAAGTGGCTTTTTACCAGCTGGCTGCGTTGTACTTTTTCATCAGCTCTATTAACAGCTCTATTTAGAAACAACATCATGTAATGTTCACTTACAAATGTGATAAAATAAATGGCTACATTGTGCACTGCGTTGTGCTTACATGGTGTTTAGTAGTTATAAAGCCTGAGTTATTTGTGTTCCACATGCTGTGCAAAGGGTTGGTTCAAAATCTGAGAAGAGAGCCTACTTTAAGAAAAGATAAAATTCTTAAATGATGGTGCTGTTTTTTTTTTTTTTTTTTTTTTATGGATCCCTGAAAGGAATGATATTGCATGCTTGTAAACATTACTGAGGCAAACACGAGGCAATCTTCGGTTAAGTATAAAATTGAGGCGTATTGCTTCCTTCCAGCCCATCAAACCCAAGATTCTAAGAAATATATAAATCTCATGGGTAATATATAATTATATTTCATCCAAGATAAACAAGTCCCAGATCTAGCCTAATCTAGATGCTCCTTGTATTTCACTTATAGTTGGTTGAGGGAAGATACAGAGAAGAGGTTCTTGGGGGTGAAAATAACGGACAATCTAGACTGGGCAATATATGCTGATGACAAAAGAAGTTTTGCTGCTTGCATGTTTATTTCTTCGTAAAAATGATAGTTTTTAATGGAAGAAATCTGTTTTGAAATCATCATTATCAAGTCAAGCACATTTACGTTGGAATCTTATTGAACTAGATGTGAGTTAGGAAAATAATACAGATCACAAGGGTTTTGTGCTCTGAAGATCCAATGTCAGATAATCTAAACTAGATAAAGTAACTGATAATTATGCTGCAAGCACTTTCATATTTTATACCATTTAGACTTGGCTTAGGTTCAATAGCTATTCATACTTTCTAGACCAGTGGTTTTATCTTCTATACTGAGGGGACAATTACGATAACACATACATGTATCTCTTTCCTTTCTGTCTTCACATTTCTTGGCCAATTTATCCACACCTACTGTTAATCTTCTCTACTAATCTTAAGGCATAGAAAGGGCAGAAATAGTACAATAAAATTTTGATTTATGTAATTATATAAAAATAAATATTTTTCTACTTTATGAGTAGGTATCAATTTAGTGATTTTAATTGGGGATCCAAATTTTAATGGTAAAATTTTTCACCCAGAGAATATCTGTTATTTGGGACAGTTGTTTATCATAATCTAAATGTTTTGCTACCAGTTTTATTGCACAAATGGAAATGTTTACTATATGGGGAAAGTAAGTTTATACATGTATATAAATATATATGCATATTTATGCACACATATGTACATATATATGGGTGTGTGTTTGCATGATGGTGAGTATGTATATGTGTATTTGTGTGTGTCTTCATTCATTTATGTGGTTTATCTCAATACCAAAAAAACCTTAGATTACTGTGGAGGGAAAATTATTATTCTGAATGCCGGAGTCTCCATACTGTCTACTTACCTACCATTCATGGATGGCTTCCATTAATTTAGTTGGTTTCTCCATTATACTTATCAAAAAAAGTTCACCTAATCCTGATTCAAATGTCACTTCCTCTTGGTCATGCCCATGTTCCCTTCTCCCTGTTAATCTAATGTTTATGTCTTATTTTATTATTATTAAAGGAGCTGCTTCCATCTTGGTGCTCTTGACGGAGTTACTAATGTATTATATTTTCTATATTATATTTTCAGAATCTCACCAAAAGTCTCTCCTGAGAAAAGCCTTTGCAAAATGTGACTGTTTCATTCAAATGCACTGTAAAAATAATTTGGGGAAGGGCAAATTCTTGTCCTTGTGATCTTGAGGAAAAACCTAACATTACTATCTATTTCTTTGTTAAAATAAAGGAAAATAACTTACTGTTTAGTTTACTACATTAAAATATATTGTTTTATAAAGCAGTTATAAAATTTAAATTATAATCTAATGTAATAAGAATTTAGTAACAGTTATTGTGTCCTAACATAAGCATGATTCACTTGCTAATTTTGAGAATATATAGAAGAAAATAAAACACAATAATTTCACAAATCATAATTTAACAGAAATGATAAATGCAAATAAACTAAACTTATGTCAAATATAGAGTGCATTATCAATTTTATAGGAGCTTCCAAATCTGCCAGTAATAGCAAAAAAGAGGTGGGAAGAAAATGACCAATTATTGAGTATCTATAGGGTATTGTTACTTTGTAATATTCAATTGCTATTATCATTTTTGTTCAAGTGACAGCAACACAAAAGGAAAGTAAAATATGTCAAGCTATTTATTATTTCATTTTTAATAACAGTTTCAGAAGTATTCTTTTAAAATGTTTGCTAGCAGCCAAAGTACATGCTAGAAGGCATGGACATAAATTTAAGGATTTGATGCTGGATATCCATTTTGTCAAAGAACATACATATGTTATAGTCAATCAAAAATATAATATGAAAGCTCTGTGTTATGTATAAACTAGGAGGAGGTTAGAGGTAATGGAAGATAATACTACTTCATCAAGAATAAAATCCAAAGTGGGTAGATATCTGTGCATCTCTCCTTTCTAAGATACTTCAGCCCTGGAGAAGTGAAGGATGTTAGCAAAGAGTAGGGAAGATGCTATACATAGGGGAATCTGCATGTGCAAAGAAACACATTAGTACATATTATTATAATGTCCACAAAAATACACTGCCCAGACCTCCAGCTGAGGGAGAAATAACTGGTGGGCAGCCCCCGCTGCTGCAATCAGAGTCCATCAAGACTTTGCTGCTGAGGCTACACTTCCCCTGGAGAAGTTCTCAACCAGTGACTAAGAACAGCAAACCTACTGTTCTACTGGATGGGGAAAAACTACAGTAATCAAGACTGTGTGGTGCTGGCAGAGGATAGAGAGACATATAGATCAATAAATATCATGAGAGTCTATCAACAAGCCCTAACATTTAAAGTCAATTGATTTTTGACAAAAGAATTGAGGCAATTCAAGGGAGAAAGGGTAGTCTGATTTTCAACAAATAGTGCTAGGAGAACTGCATAGCTGCACGCAAATTAATGAAGCTGAGCCCCTTCCTCATAGCATACATTACAATTAACTCAAAGTGGATCATAAACATGAATGTAAGAGCTAGAATTATAAAAGAAAACACAGTAAACTTGTTGATCTTTTTTAGGAAATGGTTTCTTAGGAAAAATAAAAATAAAAGAGAGGATGGAAAAATGTGATTCCACCAAAATGAAAAACTTACACTTCAAAGATACCACCAAGAAAATGAGAAGACAACCCCATAGAATGGGAGGAAATATATGAAAATCATACTGGATAAGGAATTGTATCCAGAATTTAAGCATAATTATTACAACTCAATAATAAAAAGATAAAAATGCAAAAAATAGCCCAAGTATTTGAAAAGACATTGCTCCAAAAAATATATACAAATGGCTAATAAACACATGGAAAGATCCTTTACACCATTACCAATTAGGGAAATGCAAATTAAAACCACCATGAGACAACAGTTCACCCCACTAGGATGTCTAAAATCAAAAAGACAGGCAATAACAACTGTTGGAAAGTTTGTAAAGAAATTGAAACACTTATACATTGCAGGTGGGGAAGTAATATGGTGCAGCTAATTTGGAAAACAGTTTTTCAGTTCTTCAAAAATTTAAATACGGAGTTCCCAACCATTCAAGAGAATTGAAAACGTATACCCATACAAAAACCTGCACAGTAATGTTTATAGAAACATTGTTCATGACAACTTAAAAGTGTAACAAAACCTAAATAACCTTCAAGTGATGATAACTAAAATGTGGTATACCCATAAACAGAATATTATTCAGGCAAAAAAAAGGAAAAGTGCATGCTACAGCATTAAGAAAATCCAAAATATTACGATAGGTGAAAAGAGCCAGTCACAAAAGACCAAGTATTGTATAAACCCATTTATATGAAATGTACAGAATAGGAAAATTTATAGAGACAGAAGTTTTAGTAGTGGTGGCCTAGGGCTGACAGAGGAGTAAGGAATGGAGAATGACTACTAGTAATATAGTTTCTATAGGGGTATTGAAAATATTCTGATTATTCGATTATAGTGATGTTTTTGCAAACTTGTAAATACACTCTCTATATAGGCAACCGACATAGAGTAACCAAAGCAATAATAAAAAAGAAGAAAGTTGGAGAACTTACCCTACCTTATTTCAAGAGCTATTATAAGGTTATATTAATTAAGATATTCAGTATAATGGAAAAATATATATCAATGGAATAAATTACAGAGTCCAGAATCAGACCCTCCAAATCACGAATATTTAGTAAATTGATTTTTGACAAAATGCTGTTGGAATTCGGTGTGGAAAGGCTTCCCATTCCAACAATTGATATGTGTGGGAGGGTAACAATACAAGTTATTATCAAACCCCTCCCCCCCCAAAAAAACACCCAAAACTCAAATAGGACAGTAGATCTAAATGTCCAATGTAAAACTATGAAATCTGAAAAAATAAACATAGGAGAACATCTTTCCAAAATTTGGATAGGCATGAACAAGAAAGGAAAAACTAATAAATTAAATTTCATTAAACTAAAAGTTGATTACTCTTCTTAATAAATCTTCAGGGAAATAAAAAATTAAGCCCCAGACTGGAAGAAGATATGAGACAAATGACTTGTATCCAGAGTATGTGAAGAACTGGGATAACTTAATAATAATGAGCAGTCCAAAAAAGAAATGGGCAATAGATTTGAACAGATACTCACCAAAGAAAATGTATGAGTGTCCAGTAGCATGTAAAAAGATGCTCGACATCAAAAGTCACCAGAGAAACAAATTAAAACCTCAGTGAGATACCAATACACACCCATTAGAATGGCTCAAACTTTAAAAACAAACAAAAAACAAAGATCATGCCAGTTGTTGGCAGTTATGTGGAGGAAACTAGAACTTGCATACAGTACTGTGGAAATGTAAAATGTTAAAATCATTTTGATAAAAGAGTTTGGCGCTTTCTTCAAAAGTAAATTCCAGAGCTAGGTATTTACTCATAAGAAATAAACACCTGTGTTCACAGTAAGACTTATATCTGATTGTTCACAGCAGAATTATTTGTAATAGCCAAAAGCTGGAAAGTATTCTAATTTTCTATCAGTAGTTAAATAGATAATCACATTATGGAAAACCATATAAATGAATATTTGACCTCAATGAAAAGGAATGCATTGCTGACACATTAAAAACATGAATGAATCTCAGAATCATTATGCTAGGTGAAAGGAACAAGCCATCCCCACTCCCAAAATGTATTCATGCATATATCTCGAGGAAATTCCAAGAAATGAAGACTAATCTGTAGTGAAAACAGATCAGTGATTGCCTGGAGATGAAACTTTCAGTGGTGAGAGAAATGTCTGTAAATTTGATTTTGATGATGGTGTCAAAATTGACCAGATTGTAGACTTTTAACATGTGCTGTTTAGTGTACTACAATCTAACTCAACCAAGTTTGGAAAAACACTGTGTATATGTATTTTTCATATACTTATTTTGTTTCCACATAGTGCAGATTAAATAAGTATTATTTTTTAATGTTTTGGGTAATAGCTCAAAAATAAAAAAAAGTTAGAAATTAAGTAGTTAACCATAAAATTAAAGAGAATGAAAGACTTATTTCAATTATACTAAAAATAAGCTGGATTTTTCATAACTGAAAGCAAACAGAATCCTATGGTGTCTGCCCCAAAGTCATTAAGGAACAGAAAAGTAATATTGAAGAGAATAGATTTGAAATAATTGATTGGGCAAATTTAACTTGTTTGATATTCATACTCACTAAGTTGAATTTCTCAAATACATCAGAACCACACGTGAAAACTAAAAACAGAAGCAAAATTCTGAATCTCTCACTTTGTGGATTTTCAATCAGGAAATTTATGAGATCTGTATTTTTGTGAAGCTCTGCATTGGATGTTGATACAGAAGCAAACCTGAGTTTATATGATGGCAAAGTTAAGAGATACTAAAAGAGATTTCAAACAAATGAACGACTTGTGGAAATTCGTTTTTCATGTATGTGATTTTCATTGTGAAAATGAAAATGAATTGTGTAAGGGAGAAACGGGGAAAACAATGAAATAAGAAAGAAAAATAATTAATGCTAATATACAAATTCTCAAAATCATCCCAGTCAATGACCAGAATTATTTACTTTGTATCTCATATTGAAATAATCATACAGAGTAAATTATTTTAAGAAAATACCTATTAGCATCCCAGAATCTAGAATTGTCACATTTGTCAGGAATAATATTTGTGTAGATAAAAGCCCGACAATTTAGGGCTTTATAATGCTTGTTCTTTATCACAGCACAGATTTTAATTTAAAATGTGGTATCAAGCAGTATATATTCTATTTATATATCTAACAAAAATGCATTCATATTTATATTGGCTGATGATTAAACATTCATCCAGTGATCTGTCCAAATGAGTGAAAAAATGTGCTTTTTTTTAATGGTGAACCAATTAAAAACTAATTCTGTTAGAATCACGCTCTATGGAGACAGTGAAGTTTTAGCATTTGAGTTATGAATCAGCAATTATATATTGTGAATCAAATTTTAGTTTTGGGGGATCCCATTGGCTGAGGTTTTTAAGATGAGTAAGTGACATAAGTTCATTTTTTTGTTTACTTCTGAACTACTCTCTCCATATGAACAACAGGTAATATAACAAAACCTGGTGCATTTATTGGAGGCTATTTCTTTCACTCTGTGATGTATGAAATATTCAAAGAGAGTGAGAGAAAATGAGAGAGAAGTAGCACAATTCCTTCAAGTTCAATGTGCTTTCTGCAATTAAATATTCATTTTGTCCTTTGAATCTAGTTTTAAGCATGATCATAATATATTTACTTTTATACTGCCTACCTGCTTCAAATTACTGTCTAACTAGGGAGAAGTTTGTTCAGCCAGATTGTTTTGCAGGGCAAAACAACCAGGGAACACTAGTGTGATTTGTTAGGAAATCATTTAGTGATTTTTAACAATGCTAACACAAAACAAGACATTAAAAACTCAATTGGCAGTTAGCAACGTTTCCCCTTTGGCAAGTTTGGCAGCAGTTGTCTGTTCAGCATATCAAAGGAATGCCAGTCAAAACACAATTTATAACACAAAAAACACATAGAAACAAAAAATAATTGAAGAAAATAAAACAACCAATAAGTAACTGAAGCATACTGCTTTTCTTTCTCCTCTCATGTCTTTATTCCAGTTTTTAGTCCTGTGAAATCAGTTCATTGCAAAGTCACTCATATGATTGTGATGAGAATATTTAACATATATACAAATATACTTTGGGATGCATTATCTCTACATGGAATCAGGTGGTTTCTTTTCCTACAATTAGGTTTACATATTCTCTGATGCCAAATACACTTTTACATTTACTTTTGTAAGTAGCTTAAAGGATATTTGGATACTACACATATTCTTATAATATAATAATTAGATTTAATGTAATACCAGAGTGTCAGTGTTTGAAGTTAATGGCATTTTAATGTTCTTTAAATTCTCAATGTGAATTTCAATTACAAGAATTTTACCCCCTGGGAACACTAAGGACCCTCAATTTCAATCTTCAAATGTCTTTCTACACTCTGGCAACAGGATGCAGAGCTTTTAGAAATTGTGCTCCTACAAATACCTACCTTTCTTCTCACACGGAGAGAACATTATTATATCCAACATTTGTGACCTGAAGGAATTATAATCTGTGAAAAATGATGAAATTTCCCCAAAGAATCAAACTCTACTTGTTTTCATTTTCTTTTAGCTTTCTTTCTTTCTTTTTTTATGTTCAGTATCAAAAAGCAGGTGGAAATAGTTATAGCAATAACAGAATTAATTAGAGGTGGACCCTATAGCTGAGTCATAATTACTTGTCCTATAAATTTAACATAAAAAATATTTAAGTATATGTATAGAACAAGCACTATGAAAGATACAGGTAATAGTAGGATAAATAAAAGACCATCCCGGTTTTCAAAGAGCTCATACTGTAATGGAAGAAGGAAATACAAAACACATCTGTGATTAATTATACCATTCTCATCAATCAACTGCTTTCTCTGTTAGAGGATCAAGCATCCCTTCTCGTTGTGCTGTGTAGGCAGCCTGTATTTCCCCAGCTCACCTTCCGACATGGTCATGTGACCTCCTTGAACCAATAAGAGCACAGATGACAATGTAACAGTTCTGAGAAGAGGTTTTGAAAGTCAAGGCATTTCAGCTATTTCTTGCTCTTTCACACTGCGTCAAGAACGCCAAGTTCCACGTAAAGGTTCAATCTTCAGTTAAATCTTGGTCTCAAGAGAACAGCTCAACAGCTGACCTTTAGCTGCTACTAAGTAATGTAAGCTGGAAATGAATGTTTGTTTGCTTTTCATAAATAAGCCATTGAGATTTTAGTATTGTTTGTTAATGCAACAAAGCTAAGCAGTACAATATTGTTATAATGCAAATAGTGTTCAAATCTATTTGACAACAAATATTCTGAAAGGCACAGAATACCTGTCAATGTTTTTAGTCAGTATTTCAAACGAACTTTAAGGGGCATTCATATATGTCTGGAGATAAAATATTGGGTCCCTTAGCTACCAAATGACATTCAGAAAATGGAAAGAATACAAATAATTTTATCTGTTAGGATTTTCATGGTATATTTGAGTCAAAGGTGGTCTCTGCTGTACAGCACGAGGAGGCGTTTACGGTACTTATTGATCTTAACAACTCACTTAGGTTATTTATTTCACAATTGAATTCTATTATAAGTGCACAATCCCCATTGCCCTCAGACCTCAAGTCTTGTCATGTTATCATGTGCATTTGCTTTAAACTAACCAATCCTTGATTCCCTCAGCACATCTACTAAACTCCACCCTGGACCACAAAAAGGCAGCCGCTCACCCCTTGTGGCACCTCTCTCCTTGGGACCTGTGAGTAATATGCTATGTGTTCTCATGTGTTATGGCCACAGTTTCCCATTGTGCTGTACCTGACCTCCAACCAGATCCAAATTTAAAACCCAATTTAAATAATTCAAAATGAGTTTAGGAACTTTGTCATTTTTGAGGTTGATCCTCATTTTTCTCCAATTATTTCCAATATTAGATATTCTAAGTTCATTATAGGACACATAATTAATGTATTTAAACAATATATACAGAGAGTCCTTTTAATGGAATACAACACTGAATCTTAGGTCATGTTTCCTGAACACACGGAAAAGTTTAGTTTTATAATTGGGCTTTTCTTACCATGATTCAAGAGGAAATGCAATAAATATATTAACACAATAAGTAATAAGATTTATGCCTCCCCTGAGAGTGTAACTCCAATGTGAAGTTTCTCTTGACTATCAAAGTTGAGTTGTTGGGAAAATGTGTTTTTGAGAGTTAAAAGAGCAGTTCTTTTTTCAATTTGATTTTTTGCTTCCTAAAGCGTGGTGCTAGCCTGCTCAGCATTATATCTAATGAGATGCATTTGTGAGGCATTCATTGTCTTTAGCTTAACTGGTTCATGTTTTCTGTGCTATAACTTTATGCTTATTCCAGCTTTCATTATCAGTATAAGTCAGTAATAGTGAATGTTACTAGCATTTTAACATCAGCTAAATTCTTATAATATTTTTACATTCTATATCTGAGACATTTGTATTAGTTGCAATTTTGAATCTTGGAAACAAATTATGATTGTTTAAATGCATTTAAATGGGTAAATATATGACTGTCTAATATGTATTTTGAGCAAATATATCTAAAATGCTCGTATTGTTATGTATTTGTTTCATCTACTCTGTGTTTTTGACCAATTGTATGTTTTTCCCAGAATGTTTTTATATTGCATAATTTTTCTATTGGGCAATAATAATTGCTGCAAACTAATAGTCCCATGAGTAGAACATTGTTTATACTGGACACTAGATTGTAAACATGAGAACAAGATCAGTGCCTGTTTGGTTCAATATTGGACCCTTAATCCCTAGACACTGCCTCATGCATAGTCACAAAATGGACATTAGTGGAAGGAAGAAATGAGGGAAGGCAGGGAAAGATGAGATGAGCAAGGGTGGATATTAAATTAAACTAGTCAGTTAACAAAATAGCTTCTAATACATCTATGCACAGGGAGAGGCAACTTATTGTTCTCATCATTAGGTTTTATTGCCAGTTTTCTCCCAGACCTTCATGAAATTGATTTAATCAAGAACTTTTCTTTAATGTTTGGGATCTTAACTCAGAGGCAACATTTACAAATTTAGCAGTCATACTGTAAATGCTGTGTGGCCTTCCATTTCCTCCTAATCCCCTCATCTCATTTAATTCCAACCTCCCACCCCTGAGCCCTCCTCACCCCTTTCCCACGTAGAGAGCTTGCTGTGGAGGGAGACCCCCTGGACACAGGCTCCCCTTGAAGTTGAAAGCAATGGCTGTTTCACCAGGAGTACTTCTTGGCAAAAGTTCAAGGAATGGAAGGATTGTAGGGTGGTGGAGTAAGAGTTGGGGTAGTATTTTATAACAGACATTGTTTAGAATTGTGAGCACATGGTAATGATAAAAAGCAGATTGGATTTTAAAATGTCTACTGCTCCTGCTGATTGTTGCTACACATGCTAAGATTATTACATTTTATCACAAAGGGACATCTTTTCCCTTATTTGAAAAGGAAAAAAAATAATATGTTAGACTGAATATTTTATCCCAATTTTTAATCATATCTCAGCTGCCTGTCCGTATCCATCTCTCATTTCCTACTTTTCCAGGAAAGGTGTTGAAGATCATCAGATCTTATTTCAGGCACCCCCATCACAATAACCCCATGTGCCTTGTTTTGTAGATGGAGTAGGGACCTCATGCTTTCTGTGCTATCTACTGGCTTGTGACATAATGAATATTTTTAGAAGTTTGAATCACAAATCCTCTGAACTTCCACTTTTCCTCTGGTTTGGTCAAAATATATTCTTCTTTATCCCAGTTCAAACAGGGTGATCATAGAAACTTTGAGTATATTTATTTATACAGACCTGCATATAAAATGATGATGTAATATATAAACCAACACTTTCCAGTTTGTATTTATATCTTTGATCTCTTATTATTAAAAAAAAATTAAAAAACTTAGTATAAGGCAAGATGCAAAATGAAACTAGCAATTATACATACATGGAGTATGACTGTAGGCTAAAATCATATATTTCGTCACAGAGGAACCTCTTGTCATTTGTTTGGGAAAGAGAGAGGAGAGGGAGAGAGAGAATGTGTTAAAGAGAGAAAGAGAGGTGTCTAGATATTTCATTCCACTCTGTAATTATCTTTTAGAGTATCCTACCAAATTCAGATGAAAACGTTAAGAATCTTGCAGTTCAAATTACCTATTATTCAGTGAACTGCGGAAATGCAGTATCTACCCCCAAATAAGAGGAAATGAGCTTTAAAAGTTTTAGATAACATAGAGGTAAATATCAAAATCATTTTAAAAATATGACATATGAGTTTTAGCTTTAAGTATTTAATTATATTTTTAAAAAATAAAAATAAATTTTTAAAAAAGCTAAGCAAGTTCAATCTACTGAATCCACAAGAATACAGCCATTTCTCATAGTGGATAATTTAGCATCAACTAAAAAGCTTGTGCATTTAATTTATGATTGATCTATATCTGGCTTATATACTACATTTATAGTAAAGTCATCTACTGTGGTATGAAGTTCACAAAGAGGAGGAGAAACCTGCCATCAATCCTGAGTTCAGTAAAATCAGAAAATGGATTGGATAGCTGTAGTGATATTCTCTGTCCAGTCAAAACTAATTATAAACCCCAAATGAAATCTGGCACTATGGAGGAAAGTATAAATAAAAATAAATCAAAAACATGCAGTTAAAACTAGAAAATTATTTTCCATTCCAATTCTGTGTCCCTCCATATCGATGGAAAGAGAAAAGATAGATATAAATATATAACTGTCATATATTGTATACTCACACACACATATATAGGTGTGATGTGTGTGTGGGTGTGAGTGTGTGTGCATTCTAAACACTGTAAACTAATAGTAAAAGTCTTCTGGTAAAAATGGCATATTTAACACATATATTTATTAATTTTTCCTCCTACAATCTTACAAAAGTGGATTCAAAGAATTTAAAAATATAAAGGTAAAAAGTTTAATCTCTCAATAAAAAAGGTGAGCACCAACAAAAAATTTAAACGTGGTTTCAGAAGATAGAAAGCAAGAACTTGTAGTAATTGACTTAAGAAAACAAAACCAAGCTGCTTGCAGGTCAGGGGTGGAGGGAAGTAGATACTGTTGAAAAATGAGCCTATTCCTTCTGTATATATGTGTTTAGAGCTTAGAAGTGCAGGCACTGTCTCCAGGGTGTGGTGCACAGCTGAAAAGATGGCTGGGCAGAAATCTGAAGAAGACACCTGCAGAATCCCAGATCCTACTCCAAGCCCACATGGCCAGGTGATTCCCCAACCCCAACAAGATAGAGAGTATGATTACCATAGAGGTGGGGGTTGTCCCTAAAATGTTTGGATTTGAAACACCAGGAAGAACTCAGAGAAAACAGGGATGGGGGTTGAGTTTCCTTGTAAAAACTGAGTGATTAAGTGAAAGTCCCCAGACTCTGAATCATTGGTAACACCAGCCTCCTTTCCTTGCTAGCATCCAAGAATTCTCATAATTGGAAGCAAATGGGGGGGAATGGTTTCTTCTCTGGGCAAAATGACTAACCCCTGCTAAAAAGACCGATTAATACTGACACGTGAGTCCCTGAAAACCAGAGCTGAAGCCCAGATGATGTTAAATTCTGGAAGAAGTCTAGCTTAGAACCACACTGAGAGTTTTAAAAGTATCTCAGTATAATCAAAGAGTCAAGGATCAGCCGCCCCATGAGAACAAATTTAAACGAAAATTTGTGATCAAACAAAGAAGCATAAATCAATTATACCAGTCCAGGTTTAAACAATACTTATGTAGTAATAACAATGAGAATACTGAATAGTAATTTAAGCAAATATTTCAATATTGTTTTTGCAAGATGGGAGAACAGGAAGTATATATGTTGGGTTGGGTAGAAGACCCAATTCCTTCATTTTCCATAGTTAAAATTTGTAAGTTTTGTCTAAAGTTGAAAAATCTAGACATAAAAGTATAAGCATATTATTTGGAAATATGTCATTAATGGAAAAAATAGCCACAGGAATAGAAATTAAATATATGGGTGGATGGCTGTTTTAATTACATGTTGCAATGCTATTTCAAATGTAAATGGTAATTGATTTGCTTTTATAAATTAAAATTTAATTTAATGATAACAGAGACTTGAAGTACCAAGGGAAATGAATGAGAAGTAAAATACATAAAGTTTATCTCCCTTTGAAACTAATGATTGCATAAAGTTTGAAGATTTACTCTTAATAAGGTGAAGATTTCGATTGACAAGTTTCTTGAGAGTGGCTATGGGTATATTTATGAATGCTTACATAATTAACACTTAACTATTTTAGAATGCATAACTTTATGCATAATTTTAGAGAAATGACAATAAATATGGTGCGATTTAAGTTTAAGATGGTTTTAAGTTAGAATCAATAACCATAGTAATATTTAAAACTATAATTTATAAACAATTAAAAACATTTTAATTTCTACAAATACTCTTTTCTTGGCTTAGACTTTCACATGATTTTATGGAAAGCTTAGAAAATGCAATCCCAAATGAAATTGCTTGTGATTTTATTTTATAAGCTACCAAAATTCATAGTAGAAAGGATCATTTTATAAGCATTATTAATATTTGGATTCTCTTGCAATAGACAAAATTGCTGAACTTTAATATAGTGTATATATACACACACATATATTTATATATACAATCAAAATTTTGATAAATCATTTAATTTTGTAAAACTCTACAGCCCTTATGTTAGGAAAAAAGCACAAGTTGGGCAGGTTTTGAGAACTTACTTTTAAATCTCAATTGTTTGGTGACTGATTTCACACTAAATTCCATTAGATTGCAGTTGAAAGAGGAAAAAATGCTTTTTGATATTTAAGCTTCAGTGAATAAGGAAAGTTGGATGAAATTATAGAAGATATAGAACAGAATAAAAGATTAGAGACTTCACAAATATTTGCTCAAAGAATTACAGGAAAATCAAGGCTCTAGGAAGAAATACCAAAACAGCAAACAAATAATCCTAATGTGGTATCACTACCAAAAAATGGAATTTCTGAAACAGTAGCATTTCTAAATTATAGAGAAGCTGGAATAAAGTAGATATAACTAAATAATATCTTGTATAAAGTAGTTTGTATGCTGTAACCAGTTCATAACATTAAAAAAAAAAAAAAACAGTAAGATAAACTGTTGGCTTTGAGATTATATTTTCATTAGGACATGAAGGGCAAAATTATTCTCTTGAGATAGCTGTTTATGAATTAAAGTTCTTCAGAAAGTCAAATGACAAAATAGGGAAGAGAGATAAATTTTACTATTCCAGTTTTTAAATAAAAGAATTTAATTGATCTGTACTTGTGGTATCTTCAAATCTCTAGAGGGATTTGTTCCCTTTAATATTAAGAAATAATTTTATGTGGTGATTTTCCCTAATCCAAAAGGTAATACCAGTCTCTCATTTTGTTATGTAGGTATAAAATTCACAGAATAACTGCATGTGTTGAACATGTTCTGTGGCAGGACTGAACCAAATTCCGAATGAAGTTCATTTAGAATCACGTATATAGGATTTGGTGTTGAGAATGTAATCATATGTACAATTATGTAGAGCATGTATTTATAATATGTTAGAGAAAGAGAAAAGTGCATCAGCTAAATGATCAGCAAAAGTCTTTATAACATGGTACCTTCTGCGAATAAACATGGTACCTTCTGCGAATATAGTTTATATGGATTAAAATTTCCTATTCATAAATATGGCATATGAAAATAAATTACAAGTCAAAAATATAACAATAAGCACAGCAAGAAAGAAAGCAAATATAAATGCTTGATTTGTGCATACCACAGATTTTATACAATTTCATTATCATATAAATAGCTCACATATAATCTTCCATGCGTTAATTCTGATGTAACAGTAAAAATTAAGATTAATAGAGTCTGCTTTGAAAAGTTTGCTACAAGTTATATCTACAGCACTTTTGAGCATGGTTACATTGTGTTCTGAGAAAGTTCGTGCATTCCATTAGTGATTTACAGTATCTGCTTACTTGTGTTTTTATAGACTGCTAAATTGCGTGAAATTGCTTTTTTAGTCTTAACTTTTGATGCTTAGATTTTTGCAAGATATGAATCTTTAAAAATGTGCTGATCTTGGAAGAGTAAATTAAGTGTTTTGAAAATTACGAGATGACTATTAAAGAACATTAAAATATGCATAAATACTATACTGAAGTCTAGAGGCAGCCAGTCCTATTTTCTTTGTTATTACTATCATCACATGATTTTTTTTTATCATTATTATATTAGTCATTTATTAATTTGGTAAACATTTATCAGGCATCTACCATGCACTGGTCATTGAACTGGACAGAGAAATACAACAAGACTTTAATGCAATCCCTGTATTCAGGAGATTCACTGCATAGATGGGAAAATATATAGAAGATAAAAAATACAGTAGATTTTGATGTTAGTAATGGGAACATATAAGAAAGGCTACAAACATGGACTTGAAGCCAGGCAAGAATTCTAAGAAAAATAGTCCTTAGATTGACTCTTGAGAGATGAATTCTGCTTAGGTTGACTTGGATGTGGACAAGTATTCTTAAATAAAGGAAATTACATTTAAAGGTACAGATGTTGCAAGAGACCGTGGTATGTTTCTGGAACTTGAGGTAGTTGGTATGCTAAGGTACTCAGTGCTGGAGTGGGTATAATTGGAAACATGTCTCAGATGGCCAATGAAGATAAGATTATAAAGGTTTACATGCCGGGATATAACAAATGATTCTTAATATTGAAGGCAAAGGAGAGACATTCAAAAGATGTAAGCAGGAAAAAACAAACAAAACAAAACATTATCATATATGCAGTTAGAATATCAATCCAGGGAAGTATATTTTGGAAGTACTGAGACCACCAGAAATTACTATTTCAGTCAAATTTTGGACACCTAAATGAAGACAGTGTGCAGGAGAAGAGAATGATAGTGTAAATTCAACCAGTATTTAATATCAGAATTTAACCGATTGGATGTGAAGAATCTGAGTTAATTCCCAAATCATTTTTATTAAAAGTTATTCTCCTCCTAGACATTTGCAACAGGGTATCCTCATAGATTATTTCTAGGAAACATATTAACAAGTAAACTCATCATTTTTTCCACAATATAAAAGTCTTTTTAAATTTTTTCTGATTCTATTTAAGTACTCATCGTTTACCATCTTGTACTATATATAATACTTTAAAGGTGGTAGGTTTTTAAAATTTATTTAATCTAAAAACTCAAAACAAGGTAGTTTTCCTACATAAACACAACTTAGTTTTCCTTACTCAGGATATTTAACAATTTTCTTGACACAATGTTATTTCCCAAGATAGAATCCATATTTAAATTTCCCAAGTTAACTTAATAATGTCCAACCAGTTGAAAACCATTTGGGTTGTACTGTTTACCTCTGATTTGTCGTTCCTTAATATCTAGCCTCAGCCAAACCCTTCCTTACACTTTTGTTATGAATTCTGATTCTGTTTTTAAACTGCTCTCCCAGAAAATTTGTGTAGAATTGGTATTATTTCTTCCTTAAATATTTGGTAGAATTTACCAGAGAAGCCTTCAGATGGAACCTTTCTTTTTTGGAAGGTTTTTTTTTTTCTTTTTTTTTTTACCTATGACCTCGATTTCTTCTGTAGATAAAGAAGTGTAATGTTACCTATTTCTTCTTGAGTGAACTTTATGTCCTTCAAGAAATTTGTTCATTTTGCATATTATCAAATTTTTTGTCATACAGTTGCTCTTCATAATCCTTTATTATTCTTTTAATGTCTATAGATAAGTAGTGACAATAACTCCGTCATTCTTAACTTCCATCTCCCTGCTGAAATTTCCCCATTACTGCATCCATTCTGTCCACCTTTTCCTTTAGATGCTTTAATATTTTTACCATAGTTCTTATAAAATCCCTGTATGATAATTCCAACTCGGGGTCATTTCTGAATCTGGTTCTGTTTGTTGCTTTGCCTTTTAACAATGGGTTGGTTTATCTTGATTTTTTTGTGTATATCAACATTTTAAAAGAATTCAAGTTGTTTTATATAGTCAAACTGCACAGATTGAGGTCACTAATATCCCTAAACATTTCAGAATGACAAGCGAGGCCATATGACTTTCAGCAAGCAGTTCTTTGCAATTTACCTGATTCATTGTTACCCAGAAACAGCATATTGTTGTAACTTATTGTTACTGCCTTGACCTTTTAACTTTATTTATATATTTAACATTCCCTCCTTATGTAGTTGTTATTACTGTTTCTATATATCAAGTTTTCTGTTAGATTAGACCACTAGGAACACATCATCATCTTTTGTACTGTGTTAAATTCCATCTTTCCTTGGCACAACAAATCATCAATAAGTAAAATGATTTACTCTTCAATGGATATAGATAGATATTAACTCAACTTTTAAAGAATTTTATAATCCTTTAAAATTGGTTTTATATGAAAAGCTATCATTTCAAAATGAAAGCTGCTCTGGTGCAAAAGTGAAGACTGAGTCTATTCACAGTCTAACACTATAAGGGACATATTTCTGCCTTAGCATCTGTTTCTTTTTAGCATTTTAAAATGCATCTCATGTAAACATTCCTCTAAGAAGAAATAGCAATAAATCTTTAATAAATTCCCAAATTTCCAGTGTGACAAATATTTTGCTACAAAAGTATCACTGATAAATTATATTAAAAATAAACAAACTAAAACTTACTATTAAAAGGCTTGCCTATGTTTTTCTTGAACATAGAGTTCATATTTGGTTTGTCAGGAATTACAGCCATACATTTTTAACGAAGCAAGGATGAATGTGCTGATCCCTTGAGAGTTATTGACACATCAATAGCCATAGGATAATGTCTTATTAAACTATTCCTGCTCTTTTGTTAATAGGGTTTGTACATTCAGTATTAATAAAAGATGAACATTTTTAATTCATTTCTATTGTTAAACTCTATTTGTACTCCTGAAGAACATTATTAAAACTGGTTTTATAAAACTTACTTCTCCAGATGCATATGTATAGGAATTACTGCCCTTTTAAAAAAAGATTCTATGTGACTAAAATTCCCAATTCATTATAAATAAATTATTCATTTGTTAACTGGCAGACATAACTTTTTCTTTCAGTATTCTCCTTGAAAGTGGCCTCAGGAATGATATACTTATCATTATCCAAGGGATACATATTGTTTACTAATATGTTAGAAAGAGACATTACTCACCTTGCATACTGATCTTTAGTGAATTGCTAATCAATTTAACTTCTAGGTCTGAGGTAATCTTTATTTTGCATAAATAAGCTGGGAAATTTACAGTTTGCCAAGGGTGTGCAAACAATTTAAAGCTTTAATATCTACTTGTGTTTTTGAGTTCCTAGCCACAGAGACAACAAAGGAATAACCCTGGATCAGTTTGTCCTTGGGGTTAGGGTAAAAATACCATAAATGCCAAAAATGCATGAGTTATGTTGAATATGAGTACCACAATTATGAGAATATGAAATATATTTTCTTCTCAACCAATATTCTGCTACTTAAATAAAATACAACTGGAAAATGTTACTTCTTTCTGTAAATGTCCCATAAAATAGACCCTAAGTTTATTGTATTTATCCTGTCAGTATCAAAATGCACTTTCTGCACCAATGTTTTCCAGATTTTTAGTTCCATGGACCAGAAATAATAGAAACAATTGGGAGCTGTCATACTCTTGGAAAAAGTTATTTTTGCTAAGACAGGACCTAATATAAAAACAAGTGCCAAACAAAACAAACAAAATCAAACAAAATCTCACCATCTGCCATTCACTGAACAAATGATTATTGAGGATCTATTACATGCTGTGCAGCACTCTACACAGGGACTACAGAGAGAATAAACAAAATCATCACCTGCCCTGCCCTAGTAGGAGGGAGAGACCTAAATAATGTTCAAGGAAATAAATATATATTCCAAAGCATGATATAGGCTATGAAGGAAAATTACAAGTTCAAAGAGAGAGCATTAGAGGGTGATACATTTTCTTTTGGGAATTCTGGAGCCGTCTCAATGAAGACAGGGCATTTAAGCTGAAGCCTTAAGATAAGAATGAGTCAGTCAAATATATTACTGGGAAAGAATATTCCAAGATGAGAGAATAAAATATACAAAGGGAGAGGAAACATGTTATTGTTTAAAGATTCTATGTTAAAAAAATTTTATTTCTTCCCAGGTTAATTTCATTCCATTATTCAACAGTAATTTAGTCTTGGCCTGGAAGTTCAGAAGCAATTATATCAGACAAGGTCTCTGCCTCATGAAATATGTAAGCTAGTGGAAGAGAGACAATTGAAAACATATTTATCAAAGATTAATGCGGATAGACAGATGATACAATCAAACTGTATAGGTCCAGATACCTATAACATTCAGTAACAGTATTACCATGACACCTCTAATCAATGGAAAAGGATGAAAATATTCAATTTAAGTGTTGCAGAAATTTTAGCTATTTTCTGCAGGAAAAAAAAACTAAACAGTTAACATATGCTATACACCAAAATAAATGATGGATATATTTAAGGGACAAACTTTTAAAAATGAAACCTTGAAATAACTAGAAAATGACACTTGAATATTTAATCTTGAGATGGGAGAAGCTGTTTGATGCATAACACCAAAGGAAACATAGGAAGGAAAAAAATAGTTTTTCAATATGAAATTTTAAAAGGGTTTTATATTAAAGCTCCCACAAAAGTAAAGCCAGGTGCTAACTGGAAATAATATATAATGTATGGAAGAATAACATCCTCAGTATATAAACTATACTTTGAAAGCAATAGTCAAGAAAATAAATACTGCAATAAAAAATGTGCAAAGTGAATGAGCAAGCAATTCATACACAAAATAATAGGTGGAAAAATACTCAAATTCATTACCCAAAAAATACTTTGACTATAAAAATACTTAGAATATAAAATACTCTTGTAGTACAAAAAATACTTAAGAGTACACAAGAGATGTGGCTCTTCTCTTACATTTACAAGTGTATTTAAAATAAAATTATTCATTGCTTTAAATAATTAAAGTTATTCATTGCTTTAAAATTGTGCTGTAATGGAAAATTTGTATATTGGTGGAAGAACAAGAAATAAGGGATATGCAGAAGTTTCACATGCAATGTTAAACATTACAGCATTATAATAATAGATATAACTTAGAACCAATACATTTAACCATAGGATATTGCTTTAAAAAGTAGTTCTATTTATAAAATGAAATTATAGCTATTAACCATATCATTAAAATATTATAATGAATATTTAGTATTTTAAAATTGTGAAATTTCTAAGTGAAAAATTTGATTAAAATATGTAGATCAATATTCCAATTAGACGTTGTTGTATGTAAATATGAAATGTGTATTTACACCAGAATAACAACAGTCTATATCTAAATCATAAAACTATATTAATTTCCTTTAATTTATTTGTTACTTATTTTTGTTTCTAAAAATTGTATTTTTTTTAATTAGATAAATTGTAGGCTTGCAGAAAAGTCATATAAAAATACAATTTTCCTATATATATATAATATTATATATAATATACTCCCGTATTGTTGACACTTTGCATTAGGGTGGTATCTGATACGATCGATGGAAGAATATTAAGAAAGTACTGTTAACGATAGTCCATAGTTTTCATTAGGTTTATTTTTTTCCCATATACCATCCTATTATTATCACCTTGTACTAGTGTCATACATTTGTTATACAGATGTTATAATTCATGAAAGGCCATTGTTATACTTGTATTGTTAACCCTAGTCCATTGTCCACACCAGGTTTCACTGTGTTTTATCTTATATTTTTCATCCTAGTAACACAAAACTCGTTCCATTCTCTTCAATTTTTTTGGAAGTGTTTGAGCAGGATTGGTATTAATTCTTCTTGGAATGATGGGGAGAATACACTCATGAAGCCATCTGGTCCTGGGCCTTTCTTTGTTGGCAGGTTTATGATGACTGATTCAATCTCTTTGCTTGTAATGGGTCTGTTTGAGGTTTCTATTTCTTCTAGAATCAGTGTAGTTTGTGCGTTTCTAGGAATTTGTCTATTTCATCTAGATTGTCTAATTTGTTGGCATACAGTAGTTCATAGTATCCCTTTATGATCTGTTGTATTTCTGTGGACTAAATAGTAATGTCCCCACTCTCATTTCCGGTTCTATTTATTTGCATCTTCTCTCTTTTTTTTCTCAGTCTAGAAAAAAAAATTGGTTTGCCAATTTTATTGATATTTTCAAAGAAGCGACTTTTGGTTTTGTTAATTCTTTTGTTTTCTTACATTCAATTTCATTTATTTCTGTTTTAATCTTTGTTATTTCTTTCTTTTTGCTTGCTTTGGGGTTAGTTTGCTGTTTGTTTTCTAATTTCTCCAGGCATGCAGTTAGGGCTTTGATTTTAGCTCTTTCTTCTCTTTTAATGTGAGTGTTTAGAGTTATAAATTCCCCCTTTGCAGCATCCCATAAGTTTTTATATGTGTTCTCATTTTCATTTATTTCAAGATACTTAGCTAGTTTTCCTGTCAATTTCTTCTATGATCCACTGGGTTTTTTAATAGCGTTATTTAGCTTCCACGTATTTGTGGATTTTCCAGTTATCTGCTGGTTTTTGATTTCCAGCTTCATTATATTAAGGTCAGAGAAGACACTTTGTATGATTTCAATATTCTAAATTTATTGTGACTTTTGTGTCCCAACATGTGGTCTACCCTAGAGAATGATCCATGTGCACTTGAGAAGAATGTGTATCATGCTGTTTTGGGGTGCAATGTTTTGTATATGTCTATTAGATGTAGTTCATTTATCATATTATTTAAATTCTCTTTTTACTTATTGACCCTATGTCTGGATGTTCTAAATATTGATGAGAGTGGTGTGTTGAAGCCTCCAACTATTGTTGTAGAGAGGTGTCTGTTTCTCCCTTCAGTTTTGCTTGTGTTTGTCTCATGTATTTTGGGGCACCATGGTTAGTTGCATCAATATTTATGATTATTTCTTCTTGGTGGATTATCCTTTTGATTAATGTATAGCATTATGCTTTGGCTCTTATAACAACTCTTGACTTAAAGTCTATTTTGTTTGACATTAGTATAGCTACCCCAGCTCTTTGTTTTTGTTTCTGCTTGTATGGAATATCTTTTTCCATCCTTTAACTTTCAACCTATTTGTGTCTTTGTGTCTAAGATGAGTCTCTTGTAAACAACATATAGTTGGATTGTGCCTTTTTTTTTTTTTTAACTCATTCTGCCATTCTGTGTCTTTTGATTGGGGAGTTTCATCCACCAACATTCAGTGTTATTACTGTAAAGGCAGTACTTACTTCAGACATTTTGTCCTTTGGTTTTTATATGTCATTTTTTTTTTTTGTTCGTTTGCCTCTGTTTTCCTATATTACAACCTCCTTTTCTGTATGGTTGATCTTTTCTAATGTATCTGACTGACCCCTTTTCCAGTTCTTTTCATATATATTTTTTAAATACTTTCTTTGTGGTTACCCTGGGGATTATATTATACAATCTACATCTATAACCTACTAATTTCAATTTTTACCAACTTAGTTTCAATAGCGTACATGTTCTCTACTCCCGTATTCCTCTGTTTCCCCTCTTTATGTTGTTTATGCCCCATATTACCACTCTATATTTTGCATGTGCATATCAGGAAATATGCCTTTTTCTTGTTCAATTTTATTCTGACTTACAGGAATTAGAGTAGAGTTGTATGTTGAGGATGCAGTACTATTGGTTTTCCATTTACCCTTTAGTTACCCTTACTTATAATCTTCATTTTTTCACACTACTCCAAGCCACTTTCTCCTGTCTTTTCCTTTCAACTTGTAGAACTCCTTTTGGTAGTTCTTGTAGGGCAAGAATTATCTTATTGACAGCATTCTCAGTTTCTGTTTTCCTGTGAATATGTTAAACTCTCCCTCAGTTTTGAAGGACAGGTTTGCTGGATAAATAACTTTTGGCTGGCAGTGTTTCTCTTTCAGTACGTTAAATATATCACTCTCTTCTTGCCTCCATGGTTTCTGTTGAGAAATTTGCCCTTAGTCTTGTTGAGGATCCCTTGTATGTCACTAATTGCTTTTCTCTTGCTGCTTTCAGAATTTTTATCTTTATCTTTGGAATTTGATCTTCTGATTAGTATGTGTATTAGAGTAGGTCTATTAGAATTTATACTTTTTGGAGTATGTTGTACTCCTTGGACATCCATGTTTGTCTTCAGTAAGGACTGGAAAATATCCTTTCTGCCCCTTTTCCCTTTTCCTCCCCTTCTGGGACACCCATGATGCATTTGTTTATATGCTTTTTGTTGTCATTCAGTTCCCTGAGAACTTACTCATTTTTTTCCATTCTTTTCTCTATCCATTCTTCTGTCTGTAAGATTTAAACTGTTCTATCTTCTAGTTCACAGATTTTTTTTCTTCTGCCAGTTCAAATATGCTGTTGTATGCCACTAGTGTGTTTTTAATCTCTTCTATTGTGCCTTTCATTCCTATAAGTCCTGTTACGCTTCTTTTCATACTTTCAAATTCTTCTTTATGCTCACCCTGTGAGCATAATATCCTTTATCTCTGTATGCTTATTTTCCGTCATATCCTTGAATTGATTTAGGAGATTTGTTTCAACATCTTCGATTAGTTGTTCCAACTTCTAAGTCTCCTCTGCAGTTTTAATTTGTTCCCTTGGCTGAGCCATATCTTCCTATTTCTCAGTATGGCTTGTAATTCTTTGCTGATGTCTAGGCATCTGATTACATTGATGAATTAACTCTGAATGTCAGTTTTTCTCTCTTGTCTAGGGTTTTATTATTGATTGGCTTTGTGTTAAGGCTCTTCTTTGATTCTTGGACTAACTTATTCTAGACCTTTCTTATAATCCATGTGTAACTGTTCAGATTTTCTCTGCTCTTCTTCATCTGAATCTTGCCTGGATATGTGTTGCAATTTTTGAGATTGTACTATTTGTGATATTGTTTCACCTCCAGAAGAAAACTTCCTTTCCTCTGTTTCTTCTCTGGGAATCTTGGTCTGTTCTGTGTGTTTTTATGCAGACCTTTCTCCCCAGCTCCTATGGTTTGTTTAAATTCTCTCCCTCACTCACTGTTCCATTTTCCTTTCACTTTTCAGCCCTGGAAACTGTCCTTTCTTACATCTGTTCAGTTTAACAACCACCCCCTGTTTTGTTGTTGTTGTTATTGTTTTTCTGTGAGGCTTTTCTGCATCCAGCTTCTTCCGTTAGGGTGTCCCACCCCAGGGAGCTAGATGGGGTCAATCCAGAAAGGTTTGTCACTTTGGAGGATTCTGTTTTGCCTTTGGGTGTCCTGCTGATGGTAACTGGATTGAGTGAAGGCACAACAAAGTTTACCAGACTTTCTACCCAATCTCTCTCTCTTATTTTTTTTTTCCTGCCCCAAGGGGCCCATTTGTAAACAGCAGTCCTCAGCAGCTTGTGTTCCACCCTGGGTCTTTGTAGATTTTGGTCCCTGTACCAGAATATGCATGGATTTATAACCCACTGCTATAAGTCACTCTTAGTCCATGGTGTGAGGGAGCTGTGCCATAGGGCCTCTGGGTTACTCCCATCTGGCATGACCAAGTGAGGGGGAAGTGAATGGAAAACAACTTGTGTCTGGGAGGTCTTCTCCTATCTGATACCTATTTCTTCACTTCAGGATTTGTGGAGTCCTTCTCTTGTCTTTATCGTCCTCCAGAGTTCAAAGCAAGTGGAGTTTGTCCTTTTATTCACTAAATCACTGAGGAGGCTTTTTCAGGGGATGTCTTATGTCACCATGTTGATGACGTCATTCCTATTTCCTTTTATTGAGTTTATATATTTTAAAATTTGTTTACAATAAACATTATTAATTTATACAATGAGAAAAAGAACTGAAATTTCAGAAAATCTATGAAAATTGGTTGAATCTGTAAACTATACAATTGGATACGTTTTATCACTCAGAAACGCAAAACAGCAATTTTCAGGTACTTTTATTTTTTAATAACTATAGAAAAGAGGTCCTTTATTTATTTATTTTGCTTAAGAGCAAATTTATTTAAAACACCAGCTCTATTAATGTATTTGTTCTCCATTTTATGTCAGGTTCCTGTCAAGGAAATTAAAGGTAATGAAAGTTACATTGTTCTGATTTTCTGCTTGGCATTTTTTCCCATAGCATATGCATCACACTTAAGGTAACATGTGGCTAATTAATTTTGTGGGTGATGGCAGAACACATACAAAGAAGCTAATGTCCAATGAAGAACATGAACTTTTTGTCTTGCTTGTGGGGTCCATGCTGCAGCTGCAAGGAGAAGATCTTTTCTGCCAACTTCACTTCTACTGCCATTGTTTCTAGGGATGAACCGAGCCCCTGAGTACTACCAGGAACATATAATAGCAAATGGAGGTACAAACCCTAATCCACACAGAATACAATCCTTCTTTCTTGCTGGACTTCTTGGTCTGAGTCTTGGTTTTTCTCTACATTTGCCACATTGCACTCGTCTTCAGCTCTGAACTCCAGGGCAAGAGTGGATGGTGCTTCCTGGAGTTGACTGCTACTTGGATTGTGCCACATTTGCTGCTGTTCATGTCACTATTGCACAGGAATCTATCAGGAACTAGGATTCTGGTTTCCACATGATGCAGAATAATATTCTTTTCTCAGGACTTGTACCTATGTCATTTCAGTTTCTTCCCAATTTCAATTTAGAGCCCTTGAATATTAATATTATCCATGTTTAATCTTAAATTCTGTAAGTTTCTTATTTTTTATGGGAATGGTATGGACTTGTTTCATAAAAGAACTATTGTTGGAGCTAGGCAAGATGTGATAGATAGGATTTCAAATTGGTAAAACTAAATGGGAGGATATAAACTGAAAGGTTGGAGAGTTCTTGATTCAGTCTGACAAATTGAAAGAAGGAACTTTGTTGGAGAGAACTGCACTAAAAAATTGTGATTGATTTGAAATAGTGGAGATATTGGAAGCTCTCTAGATTTCCTAAATCCAGATTTTAAAGATATATATTTAAATTCATGCGTTATAGCATTCATTCAGTTTCTGAATGAATATTATTTTATATCTAACTTTTAGAGTACATGCATCTGGAAATCAGAGTGCATTTAAGAGTAGCTTCAATTGCATTAGGCCAAATACTTTTTTACTCTATTGGTCAATAATGCATATAAAAATAATTCCAAGGTGATATCAACATTTTCCTAAAAGCACATTTTCCCATTTGACAGAATGTATAGAAGAGGTCATATGAGACATTGATTCTCATGGTCTCAATAATTTTACTCTTGTGTTTCTGCACTACCTAAATAAAGTATTGGTTTATCACTTTTAAAAAATAAATATTCACATCATTTTTTTTTTGTCAGCTCTTAAACATTTTCAAGTTCATAACCCTGTACCTTCCTTTTATTTTCCCCTTCCCAGGTGAGAGGCAATAGGCTCATTAGTTCTCAATCGATCTGAAGTCACAAATTTATTGAGTGGAGGGGGTTCCAGAGGTAGGCCTTTGGATATGTGGTACTCTTAGCAAGTTCTGTGTTGCCTGATTGGTTTCTTCAGGCCTCTCCCACATACCCGCTAGCTGATGGTTTCCTATCCTTTCCTATCTGCACATTTCACTCAGAGAACTCCACTAACACAAGTGTAGTTCTTGAGGGACTCTTTGTTATGTGAGTGGCTTTCTTTACAGATTCTTTCTTTATCTTATGTCCAATTAAAAGCAATTTTGTTTAATTAGATCCCTGAGCTAATATAATACCATATTTAAGGCGCTTTAAAGTTCCTTTAAATATTTGATGCTAGTGTGGAATAAGTTGAAAAAATGCTGAATTTTAATTTTTACTTCACATATTTTACTATATTAAAAGCTTTTCATGTAATGAGTTTAACTTCATTTGTTTTAAAAACAAATTACTTTAGGCTATAAATTCAAAACTATTTTTCTAAGTGAACTGTGGCTTTATTTAAGTAAGTCTGGCAAATTGTTAATTGAGGATGAAAAGTCTAGAAGAAACATGCCTTGTGTGGCAACAACCAAAAATACACAGTCTTTTCCTGAATATTTTTCTTCTTTCCCACTTCTACTCCATCTCTAGGGAAAAATCGACCTTATATTGACCAGAAAAAAGTCAAGCTGCTGCTGAATTTAAAATGAAAAAGTAATGTAAAATTATTTGTGTCTATTATTATTATTGCATTGTTTCCGTATTTGTGCCAGAAACATATGTTTAATCTAGACCATAATTATTCATAAGAAAGAGTTAATCAGTTTAACTTTCTCCAAAATAAATTTCTACTACTATAGTCCCAGGTTGTAAGATAATAGGTTTCTCAGGCACTTTAAGAAATGCCTCATGTGAATCCTAAGTCACAAGTATCTTCATTCTCCCCATGGGAATAAAGAATTTGGAAGTATCTCATAATGTTATAAAGAGGAGGAAGGGACTTCAGTGACTAAAGACTGCCCATTCTTTTGGCTTTGGAGGCATTTCATTCAGTGGTGTGTCCATCACGCTTCTTAACCACATTAAAGCTCTATCCCTACAGAAAGGGCACTGCTGATTTTATTCTCACACATCTGTCATGTGCACAGTGACAACTTTTCTGCAGCAGCACAGCTCCAACACCTGGCTCCTCCCTCCTTTTTGTATTATTCATCAAGCACATGTGTAGAGGGTTTATTTTTGCATCTGTCCCATACTCTGGTGAATCCTCAATTCTTTGTGAAGTTAGGGTGAAGAGGAGATTGAGAATAGAACTAGAAGTTTCATTTGGTTTTACGTATAGCTTGCTTAGATGTCTGACTGTATGGTGTGACCTGACATGTGCAATGTGCTTGCTGGCTACTATGTTCTGAAATATGCTCCAGTCAATCAAAGTGATGCCTGAAATGTCTGCCAGGATAGTAGAAATCTACTTCTTATTTCTATATACTTCAGTTTCTCACACAGCAAATTGAGTAGAAAATTATCAGAAAGAGTAATATGGAAATTAACTCTCATAGGAGACATACAAAAATTGGAGTTTTCATGATTTTTATGATGATTACACAAAATGTCCAGGAAATGATAAATAAGAAGCAATAGCATTCATAATGGCAAAACCGACATGTAAGAAATCTTAACCTTTATATAGTCTTGATTCAAGTCTTCATTCTATGTATGTTCATGCATTTGTATAATATAAAATAACCAGAAAGACTGTATGTATATGTATATGAGTATAAATATATGAAGATTTGTAATATGTTTTTTTTTTTTTTTTTTAGTTTTTATAACATTTTATGCAAAGAAAAGCATAGTTCATTGATGGATTTATGATTAACATAAGAAAATAGATTTTATCATTCTTAGTCATCATTTTTTGCCAGAGCATAACATAGTAACTGTCTATGATTCAGTAAATATTTAATGAATAAAGTTTCTAATTGGAAGTATCTACTGATTATCTACAATTGGATATAAAGGAATCCATCTATAATTTTTCTATTAATAGCACAATTATTGCCCCCATTATTCAGTTATGTTTTAGAGTTTTGCTGAGTACTCTTCCTCTTTTCTATCCACTGACTAAGATATACCTTGTAGTTTCTACCTCTATTTTTTTTCTCCTACTATCATTTGCTTTTGCCCACTCTTTCCTATTGCCTCTAAAACTGCTTTAGTGAGGATCCTTTACTTTATATACTCACACTATTATAGTGATCTCTTCATCTCCTGTTTCTTCATTCTTTAATCTGCCATATTTGCCATCATATAAAATTCAATATAATGTACTCCTTTCATGCACCTCAGAAAATCAGAACCCTGAGCACTGAGCCCTTGAGAGGGTGAATTCTGGCCTGATGGACTGATCACACCTCAGTGCTCTCCATGTTTCATAACTCCAAGCCTCAAGAGTAGAGACCTGAGTAGGTGTGCTGTCATGACAGTGTTGAACAGAGTAAGGCTTTTGTATGCTAAGTTCAGCATATGGTGAAGATGGCCTTCCCAAAGCATCCATTATTTTATGATAGTGACAGAGAAACAAGTTTATCTAAGACCATTGTTCTAAACTAGCTAAGCTGGGTGCCTAATACTGGACGAAAACTTATTACTACACTCACACATACACACACATACACACACACACACACTTATAAGACACAAATGCATAAGCTGATAAAACATAAATGTGTGTGCACGTGTGTGTGTGAGATTCCTTGTCATCCATTGGAAACAGAAGGGCAACTAGCATATCAGAAAGTAACTTTTTCTTTTACTTTTACTGCAATTTTATTGAGATATGGTTCACAGTATCATCATGTAGTTGTGCATTCATTAGTACAATTTTTTAACATTTTCATTACTCCAAAAATATAAAAATATGAATAAAAATAAAAATAAAAAAGGAACACCCAAAACATCCCATACCCCTTATTCCCCCCTATTATTTATTTATCTTTTGTCTTTGTCTCTTTACTCATCAGTCCATACACTGGATAAAGGGAGTATCAGTCACAAGGTTTTCACAATTACACAGTTACAATTTAAGAGCTACATAGTTATATAATCATCTTCAAGAATCAAGGCTGCTGGATCACAGTTCAACAGTTTCAGGCATTTCCTTCTAGCTATTCCAATACACTAAAAACTACAAGGGATATCTAAATAATGCATAAGAATAACCTCTAGAATGACATTTTGACCCCATTTGAAATCTCTCAGCCCCTAAAACTTTACTTTGTTTCATTTCTGTTCCTTTCGGTCAAGAAGATTTTCTCAATCCCATGATGCCAGGGCCAGGTTCATCCCCAGGAGTCATGTCACATGTTGCCAGGGAGATTTACACCCCTGGGAGTCATGTCCCATGTAGGGGGGAGGGCAGTGAGTTTACCTGCAGATTTGGCTTATAGAGAGAGAAAGGACCACATCAGAAAGTAATTTTTAAGAAAATGATTGTGAGCACCTAGTAAACAATGATATATATACATTTATATATATATGTATATATATATATTCTTCAATTCCTGTAAAATTTCTTAGAGTGTATCTTTGTTTAATTAATGTTTATATTTGCAATAGAAACTTTACCTCTTTCCCAGAAAGATCAACTTCCGTGGTCTCACCATTAGTTTGAAATAGCTTTAAAAATATGACTGTAGGTCTCTACAGGATCTGTACTGTCTTTTAAGAGTGTTTAAAAAAATGGGGAAGGAGTTACTTTTGTTTTTATAAACTGTTTTTCGAGGCATTCTAGGCGTTTAGTGGCTGGGGTCAAAGATCCATGATGTTCTGTCAAGTGTGGGTCAGCCACAAAACCCAAATAATTATTTGGCATTTTACATGATTTTCAAATGACTCTTGGCAATTCAGATCAATGAAAAACTTGTTTGTGATTATCTGAGCTTAGACACGAATTTCATTTTATGCATAAACACATAAACACAAAGCACTTTTGCACATTTTATCATGAACAGAATTCCAAAATCCAAGCATCTTGTACATTTGGGGGAAGATTGTGCTTCATTTTGTTCAGAACTTTATCAAAAGTGATTCACTATCTATGGAAATCCAATCACTGATGGTGATGTTACTTATGAAATTGGAGCACCGATGGTAGCTTATTGTTTTTCGCACATGGTGATTCTATTTGCAAGTACAGGATTTGAATACTTCATTATGTTTCTTAGCATAATAACACATATTTATCTTGTGAATCAGTTATCTTTTAGTCTTTTCTATAGATAAGGCATTATATTTATTTTGTGAATTTTGTGTATTGGTAGGTTATATTATCTTAAAATTCATTTCATGAGAGTAAAAGGGTATTACAAAACCTGTTAAAAGAGAAGGGGAGGTGATTCGGTTAACAGAGATAAGAACCACTAAAATAAACAGTTTTATTAAATTTCATGGTCCTTCAAGATATTCTTGTAACCTGCCCTTTCAACTGTCACGAATATCCTTCTTACAACTTACTATTACCTAAACACATGCAACAACTCTATTGGTAGTCAAAATTCCCTCATTTCTGCATGATTAACTACTACTCATCGTACACAGCCCATCTCAAAATGCACCCCTCCCTTCTGGTTCCCACCAACCAGATGCACTGTTTTTATCTTTTTCACAGCAAGCACATCCCGTCTTGTACTATGGCTGACAGCATACAAATCTTTTCTTCCATGATTTATTGAGAATATGAACTGTGTGTTATTTCTCCTTTGCATTCACAGCTGAATTCACCACAGTGCTTTGAAGACAATTTGGAAACAATTAAATGAATAAATAAATCCATAAATAATATTTTGTGGTACAAAAAAAGTGTTTTTATAACAAAGAGCTCTGGGACTTCAACTGCTTTTCTGGGATACTGGAAAAGAATAGAATACTAGGAATTAAAATAATGAAAATATATTGCAGATGATCATTAAAGAAGGCTGAGAAAGAAATTTGTTTAAAAGAATATTAGAAATGCTACAGCAAAAGCACATTCTGTCTGAGTCACTCAAGGCATAAAGTAAAATTTATATTTCTTTTCAGTGCCTATCATGTTTATGCATAGATGACCAAGCCCTGTTAGAGACCTTCATTATGTTATTAGATGATGGATCTGGGAAGCTTTATATATTTTTTTAGCAAGTTATATAATCCATACCCAACAAAAGGCCTTTGTTTATCTCCTTTCCTCTTTTATTCACTTAGGATGTGAAAAGGCATGTCATTGCTGCAGAATTAGGCTATTTCAATAAGCAAAGCAATTTTATTACAGATATCAGCAACATATATTTGGTGAATCTTAGTAACATCCACTTACACCTACACAATAAATTACTAGTAAAAATTACTTTAGTATTGACATTTTCACTCTTTGTCTCATCATTAACTCTTACATAGGCATATATTCCAGTTCTGAAAAGGAAAGCTGTCACAAACATTATGACATTTGATTGAATGGAGTAACTTCCAAACCATGCCATGTTAAAATATCTCCTGAAGTCAAATTTCCCTTCAAGAGTAGTATAACAGAGATCTATAATTATAACTAACACAACTTCCCTCAAGATAGTTAGTAATGCTGGTTTAGTAATAGCTAGTTTTGTAATGCTGAATTTCCAGAACTTTTCCTCTTTCTCTCTGCCCTCCATAATTGGTAAGTTAAAACTTAAGTTAGACCTCAATTCTATCACATTCAGGTTTCCTCATTGTACTACTCATAAGCAATGAACAAATCAACAAGCTATTTGATAATCAAATTTAAATAGATTGGTATAGAGCAACATTTAAAGGACACTTAGGTATTCCTATTCCCAAAGTCATTTATATTTTGGAACAAAGTCCCTGGGTGTCTTTGAATGAATGAATAAATAGAAATAAAAGAAACCAAGTGAAATAGACACTAAGTGTAGCATAAACCCCTCGCCTCATTAGAGCATCTCAATAGCCCATCCTGCCGGGAGCATGTTGCACTCCACTTACTTGTATGATCTGTTTGACGAGCTCATATCCTTTCTTTGAGTAAGGAGAAAAACAGTTGAAAACCATGATTCATATTACAAAAGAGATATTATTACATAGCTTTTACAGAAATTGTTTTAATAATCTCATGGGCAGCAAATCATTTAATCCAGTTGTTCTCAACTGAAGGCAAGTGTCCTAGTTTGCTAATGCTGCAGAATGCAAAACACCAGGGATGGATTGGCTTTTATAAAACGGGGGTTTATTTCACTACACAATTACAGTCTTAAGGCCACAAAGCGTCCAAGGTAACACATCAGCAATCGGGTACCCTCACCGGAGGATGGCCAATGGCCTCTGGAAAACCTCTGTTAGCTAGGAAGGCAGCTGGCATCTGCTCCAAAGCTCCAGCCTCAAAACGGCTTTCTCCCAGGACGTTCCTCTCTAGCAAGCTTGCTCGTCTTCAAAACATCACTCCCAGCTGCACTCTCTTTCCTCTTTGAGTCAGCTCATTTATATAGCTCCACCGATCAAGGCCCACCCCGAATGGGTGGGGCCACACCTCCATGGGAACATCTCATCAAAATTATCACCGACAGCTGGGTGGGGCACACTCCAAGCAAATCCAACCAGCACCCAAGGGTCTGCCCCACACAAGACCACAAAGATCATGGCATTTGGGGGACACAATACATTCAAACTGGCACATTCCACCCCCTGGAACCCAAAATGACATTATCTTTCCAAATACAAAACACATTCATTTCATCACAATATCACAGAAACTTACATCATCTCAGTAACAATAGTCAAGTACAAAATCCCATCAAAATCAATTTAGGCATGCTCAGTCCTAAGGCATAATTTTTCTTTAGCTGTGGATCTGTGAACTTAGAACAAGTTATGTGCTCCCAATATACAAAGGAGAGACATTCATAGGATAAACATTCCCATTGCCATAAGGAGAAACAGTAAGGAAAACAGGGTTAACAGGACCAAAACAGTTCCTAAAACCTGCAGGACAAACTCCATTGATTTCAAAGTCTGAGAGTCATTTGCAGAACAATGTTGCATCCTTGGGGCTTGAGAGAGCGGGAGTCTCACGCTTCCTAAGGGCCTTTGCAGCAGCCCTTTCCTCTCCAAATGCTTGGGTGAGTGCTCCAACATATCCACACATTGGGGAGACCACCTTCTTGGCCCCACCCTCCTCAAACATTGGGGCAGCTCCCGGATTCCTTTCCATCTCCGGGGCACACACTCAACCCCTTCAGAACAGTGTGGTGGCAGCCAGGCTCTCCCCAATTTCCTGGAAATGTGCTCCACCCTCTTTGGGACCTCGGGTGGCAAAACTCTTCCAGAGCATTGAGGCAGAAAGCCCGCCCTCGACCTCCAGGGCAAACTCACCCTTTCCATGCATGTGGGCTGCTCCGCTCTCCCAGCCCGAGACCTCTTGACTCCAGACCTCAACCTCCATGGCTCTGTCTTTGAAGAGATTTTTCCTTTAATTTTTCCTTGTCTGTCTCCTCCAGTCCAGACCGGCAATGGCTCTGTCTATAAAGATCTCGCAAAAATTCTGTTGGCTTTGCATGAAGCACGCAGGGGTCAAAGCCATCAGACAATAGGACTTTCCACAAATCCTTTCTGCTTAACTCCTTTTCCAATCTTGGCTTGTACGGAAATGGCGGCTGGGTTCCATGTTTGGTTCCATCCTCACGTTGGGCTGTAGCTTCTGGGATTCCACCCACTGGAAGCCCGTAATTTTCCAAGCCATCAGTTTCTGGTTTCTTGGAACCCAAGAGTTCAGTTCTAAGTTTATCTCTCTCCGCTTGCATTTTACTATAAGCTGCAAGGAGAAGCCAGGATATGTCCTCCACACGTAGTCTGAAGATCTCAGCTAAGTATTCCAGGTTGTCACTTTTAAATTCTTCCTTCCATCTGACACCAGGACTCAATTTTGCCAAATTTTGTGCCACTTTAAAACAAGGATCACCTTTCTTCCAGTTTGCAACAACACATTCATCATTTCTGCTCAAGTCCTCATCAGAAGTATCTTTAGAGTCCATATTTCCACAAACAGTCTCTTTAAAACAGTTTTGGCCTTTTCTATCAAGCTCCTCACAATTCTTCCAGAATCTTCCCCTTATCCATTTGAAAAGCCGTTCCAACATGTTTGGTATTTGCAAACTCAGCAGCAAAAGCACCCCACTTCTCCAGTACCAAAATCTGTCCTAGTTTGCTAATGCTGCAGAATGCAAAACACCAGAGATGGATTGGCTTTTATAAAACGGGGGTTTATTTCACTACACAATTACAGTCTTAAGGCCACAAAGCATCCAAGGTAACACATCAGCAATCGGGTACTCTCACCGGAGGATGGCCAATGGCCTCCGGAAAACCTCTGTTAGCTAGGAAGGCAGCTGGCATCTGCTCCAAAGCTCTGGCCTCTCTAGCAAGCTTGCTCGTCTTCAAAACATCACTCCCAGCTGCACTCTCTTTCCTCTTTGAGTCAGCTCATTTATATAGCTCCACCGATCAAGGCCCACCCTGAATGGGTGGGGCCACAGCTCCATGGGAACATCTCATCAAAATTATCACCGACAGCTGGGTGGGGCACACTCCAAGCAAATCCAACCAGCACCCAAGGGTCTGCCCCACACAAGACCATTTGGGGGACACAATACATTCAAACTGGCACAGCAAGTTTGCCCCTTCGGGGACATTTAGCAGCATCTGGAGATATTTTTTGCTTGTCACTACTGGGGGTGTCCTACTGGCATCTGTTGAGTAGGGCTCATGGATTCTGCTAAACATCTTACAGTGCACCGGGCATTCCCTGAAATAAAAAAAAAAAAAAAAAAAAAAAAAAAATCTGGCCCCAAATATCAATAATGCTGAGATAGAAAAACTACATTTAATCTTTTCAAAATACTTATGAGATGGGTATTTATTGTCATTAATTTAGTGATGCAAAACATATATATATGCACACTCACATGCACACACAGATGTACACACACACACACACACACACATATATACATACATATATGTATATATGAGGTGACTACAGTGTTAGCAACTTGCCGGGGACATCCAGGAAAGAATTGGTTGAGCTGAGACTTGAGCCTAGGCAAACCCATGCCATTTGGCAGAGTCCATGATCTTGGCAACTGAACTCTGCTGCCTCAATGATGGAAAGGTAGATGACTTGTGAAATGGATTCCAGTGGTCCTCACCTTCTGGTTTTCACACACTTGCACCAATACCCTCCCTTTGTGTGTGGCTGTACCTAAAGACTTGTTTCTTAAGACTAGAGTATGACAAAGTAATGGGACACTGTGCCAGTTTGGATGTATTATAACCCCCAAAGCGCCATGTTCTTTGATGCAATCTTGTGGGGGCAGATGTATTAGTGTTGATTAGATTGGAATCCTTTGAGTGTTTCCATGGAGATGTGACTCAGTCAGCTGTGAGTGAGATGTTTGATTGGATAATTTCCATGAAGGTGTTACCCCGTCCATTCAGGGTGGGTGTTAATTGGATCACTGGAGTCGTATAAAGGAGTTCACAGACAGAAGGACCTCAGAGCAGCTGTGAGTGACATTTTAGAGAGCAACTGAGAGTGACATTTTGAAGAGGAGCTGCAACTAAGAGAGGACAAAATACCCAAAGAGCAACATTTTAGAGAATGCCATTTTGAAATGCAACCTGGGAGCAAGTGGAGCCAGTCATGTGCCTTCTGAGCTAATAGAGGTTTTCTGTGCACTATCGGCCATTATCCTGTGAAGGTACCCTATGGTTGATGCCTTAGTTTGGACACTTTATGGCCTTAAGACTGTAACTTTGTAACCAAATAAACCCCCTTTATAAAACCCAATTTATATTTGGTATTTTGCATTCTGGCAGCATTAGCAAACTGGAACAGACACTATTTCCAGTATGAGGTTATAAAAGACTGTGACATCCCTTTACTCTCTCTCTTACTTTTCTGGCTTACTGTCATGTTGTTAGTTGCCCTATGGAATGGTCCATATGGCAAGGAAAGAGGGTGCCCTCCAGCCAGCAGCCCTTGAGGAACTGAATCTTGTCATTAGTCAGATGACTGAGTGTGGAAGCTAATCCTTTCCCACCTGTACCTTTAGATAAAACCACAACCTTGGCTGGCACCTTGATTGCATCTGGGGGAAGATACAAACCCAGAGTACCCAGCTAAGCCATTTCTGAATCCTGACCCATAGAACACATGAGATAATAAGTGGTGCTGTTTTTTTATTCTTTATTTTTTTTCTAACATATAGACATGGTATTTTATTTTTACTTCAGACCCTTGACATTCCTAAAATTAATGGCCTCTAATGTCCTTTTGCAAATTTAAGTGATTTCTATATACCCAAACATGTCATCTGTAAACAAAAGTCTCATTTTTTTTCCCCAAGTTTTCTTTTTCTTTCCACTCTTTGACTTGTTACACTGTATAAGTCCACTGTTATGTCTATATTTAATGGAAATATGACAGAAGACAACTTTATCTTGGTCTTTATTCAGGGTAAAGTAATGTCTCTCAATATTTTGTAAAATATAAGGTTTATGATGAGAACAGAAATACTTCTAGTGTCCCCAATTTTGTAGGAAAAATTCAGCAATCTTTAAAATTATGAAGTTTGCTAAGTTTTCACGTGCCCATTTTCCAGATCATAATTTTTATAAAATTAATGTTAAGGACTGGATTCCCACATCTGGACCATCATGCTGGCATTGCCTTTGGGCCCTGTAGGTTTTGGAATCTAGTACCTCTTTGTGGTGCTGTTTTTAAGCCAGTAAGTTTTGGGGTAATTTGTTTTGCAGCAATGCATAACTGTCTTAGTTTCTTAGGGCTGCCATAACAAAGTACCACAAGCTAGAGGGTTTAAAATAACAGAATTGCATCGTCACACAGTTCTGGAAGCAGAGAGTCTGAAATCAAGGTGTCAGCAGTGCATGAAAGGATCTCTTCCACTCCTGTCTCCTGGCTTCTAGTGGTGATCGGAAATCCTGGCTTCTGGCAGCATAACTCAACCTCTGACTCCATCATCACGTGGCGGTCTTCTCTCTCTGTGTGTCTAACTATGTCTCTTCTTCCTTTCTTATAAGGAAACTGATCATATTGGATTAAGTGTCTCCCCTACTTTAGTATGACTTCATTTAACTTACCTAATTCCTTCCACCTGTAATGACCCTATTTTCAACTAAGGTCAGATTGTGAGGCACTGGGGCATAGGACTTCAATGTAGCTTTGTGGGGGTACACATACAACCCATAACAAAAACTAATACAGATACAGACATACTTCATTTTGTTGTGCTCTGATTTATTGCACTCCACAGATAATTGCGTTTTTTACCAATTGAAGGTTTGTGGCAACCCTATGTCATGCGAGCCTATTGACATAATTTTTCCTGCAGAATGTGCTTACTTCTTGTCTCTGTGTTATATTTTGGAAATTCTTGCAATATTTCAAACTTTTTCATTATTATTATATACTTAATAGACTACAATATAATGTAAACATAACTGATATATGCACTGGAAAACCAAAAAATTTGTGCAACTCACTTTATTGAAGTGGTCTGTAACTGAACCTGCAATATCTCTGAGGTATGCCTGTTCATTTTAAATATGACTTAGAAAAATATTCACAAGGTTTCATATCTTTCTTGGAAAAAAGTGACCTGTTCCATTACCATGAGGTATTTCTATAGACAATATTTAACTGCTTTTGGAAGCAATATGATTGGTGTAAATAAATTAATGAAATAAAATAAATAAGTAGGATTTTAAAAATATTTTATCATTGCTGATGTAAATATTGTGGCTACCTCAAAATTAATACAAATACAAATCATTATTTAAATGTAATATGTCAATCACAATGGTTGAGCTCAAAGAAAAGTTTTATTGGTGTTTTGCTAGTCACAGTGCTGATATAAGTTAAATAATGCCTCATATATATCATAATTTCTTCACCCCACAAATATGTGGCCTGATTTTAAATACTAAAGAAAAGAAATTAACAAAATTGAATGAGGATGGTGAATAACTTAGCCACTTTTTTTTGTAAAATTACACACTTTTTTTAACAATATTCTTGATCAAGATGGTAAATTTAAATAACCCACGACTTTGATTTACTTCGAGCTCTTCTATATCAATAATCTGCAGAATTCAAACTATAAAATAAGCTCTTCTCATGTAATTAAGCTCTTCTCATATAATTTATAAATATGAAACAGGATTTATTATAATAACTTCTGAAATAGATCTCAATTAAAAATCAGTAAAATGAGAGCAGGGGTACACTGCTGTGCTGAACCCAGCCTGGCACAGAGTACGTTCCAGTCTATATTTGTTGTAATATTGAAACTATGTTTTTTAAATCACATTAAATATACATAATGATTTTAGAGACATCAAAAATCCAAACTATGTAATAAAGAAAAAAAAAACATGAACTGACAATGCAGCAATAATGTAATTTCTTCCAGTCATTTTTCTGTTCATCTTCATTCATTCATTCATGAATTCATTCAACAAGTGGGTAGTAAATGTCTACTGTGTTTCAAGAACACGATTAGATTCTGAGAACATGCTGGTGAAAAGAACCAAAAAATCCCAGACAGGATTATTACACTAAAGGACCCATATGGAAGAGTAAATATAGTTAACATATTCAAATAAATGCTTTAAATAAATAAAACAAGGTGCCATGAGAGAGAATGACCATTTGAGATTAGGGAGGAGGCTGTCAAGGAATAACTCACAGAGAAAGTGATTTTTTAAATGATTCCTGATGGTGAAAACTGATACCAAAAAGCTGACAGAGAAGTGTTCCAGGCAGCAAACATGAAAACGAACAGACACCAAAGTGTAGGAAGGAAGCCACCATCTTGCTAAAATATTGGATTAACGTCTACCGGCTATTATAGGGTTGGTGGAATGGCACTGAAAAAAGATCTCCAAGATCGCTGGAACAATTAACCCACAAACTTGAACGAAGGTAAGAAGACACTTGTCTTAGCCCCACACTGTGCTCCCTAGCTTGGAAAGTAGTCTGTAACTGTTAAACCTAATAAAAATGATACATTGTTGTCATACTCTTGCATTTTTTTTAAATGATGAAAGTGCATTCTCTACAGCGTTCTCATATGCTGTCAGTTTATATGCTGTGAGACTGCCCCTTGACCCCTGTGCTACACAGGGTTCCACAACCATTTGTCTCAGAGCAATGTGGTTACATAAATCAAAAAGCTTCTACCCATAGGAACCACTTGTGATACGCTACCCTAAAGCCTCTCATATCATTTGTTTTAGAAAAGACAATTATATTTTTAGCATGATAGCTAATGTTTTGAGATACACAACATTTGTGAAGAGTATCTATCATTGTATGGATAACATAGTCACGTTAAATCAAATAGATATCTTTGTTAAATAGGATTTTAATGGATGGGTGGTCTTTTGAAAAATTTTAGATTGCTTATTCTAACAAAAGTCACATCAGTAAAACAATATTATAAGCTGTCAATTGAGATTGGAAGTCAGTTTGTTATCAGAAAATGAACTCAGGGATATTTGTTTAAATATGCTTTCTATAGCTGAGTAAAATTAAACTAAGGATGAAATTAATTCCCTTATAATTTACTATTCTTACTGTAAGTGTGATTGTCCAGCATCTTAGCTTCCCTTCAATAATTTTGTTATGTGCTAAAATAACTAGAAAGAAAATATAATAAAAGTATTTCAAAAAGTTATGCCTAAACTGGGTAACAAAAATAGTTCTAGAGCCTAAAATACAACAAATGGATCCATGAGGGGAAAAAAGCCCTCCGAAAATGAATAATGTATAGGACAGCAGCCTTAAATTGTCACCAACATTTCATTTATTCTACAAATATTTACTGCGTGCCTACCATATTCAGGGAACTGGGGATAGAATGATGAATAAGTCAGGGAAAGCATTGAACACAGTCTGGTGAGAAAACTTAAAATAATATGCTTATTTTATTAGCGAAAGAAATATCATTCTATTTGTAGCATCTTACAGTGCCTTGGAGCTATGCACCCCAGAAAAGCATGATTGTGAACATTATCCATTCCTATGGGCATGAACCCATTGTAAATAGGACCTTTTGATGAGGTTAGTTCAGTTAAGGTTTGGCCCAACTGAATCAGGATGGGTCTTAATCTTATTACTGGAGTCCTTTATAAAAGCAGAATGAAATTCAGGCACATAGAAGGAGCAGCCAGAAGAAAAAATCAGCAAAACCCAGAAGAGAAGAGAGAATCCAGTAGAGGTTACCATGTGCATTGTCATGTGTCAGAAAATCCAAGAAGAAAGAATCAGCAGCAGCCATACTCAGAATGCCACCGTTTTCTGGAAGAAAGCATCGCCTTCATGACAACTTGATTTTGGACTTCTCCTAGCTTTAAAATTATGAGCCAATAAATTCCTGTCTTTTAAGCCTACCATTGCATGGTATTTGTTTTAGCAGTGAGGAAACTAACAGATCTATAATATGTGTAAAACTTTATCTTAAGTATTATTTGTAGTTTAATTTTTATGCTTTTTTATCATATTTTTTATTGTGGAATGTAACACATATACATAGAAGTGATAACTTTCCAAGTGCAGTTTAACAAGTAATTAAAGAGCAAATTTAAAAGAATGTTATGGGTTATAGTTCCACAGTTATAGTTATTTCCTTATTGTGAAATATACATATATGCAAAAAGTTAATAACTTTCAAAGTATGATTTAACAAGTAGTTATATGGAAAATTTCCAAAAATGTTATGAGTTACAGTACCATAGTTTCAGTTGTTTCCTTATTGTGAAATATAATATATATACAAAAAGGTTATAACTTTCAAATTACAATTTAACGAATAGCTTTAGAACAAATTTCAAAGAATGCTGTGGTTTACAGTTCTACCATTTGAGTACTTTCCTTCTAGCTATTCTAATACCCTAGCAACTAAGAAAAAGAAAATTATATAGAGAGTCAGTATTTATAATCCTTTGTTTAATTCCATCTTGTTTGTTGCTATCCTTTCCTCTAGTTTAATCACTTTCCAAACTTTCAGGGAGATCTAGGCAGTGACCACCCTAACTTGTTCATACTGAAAAGGGGTGTTGACATTATGGGATAGGAGTTTTCTTGAAGATTTGTTTCTGCAGAATTAACTTAGTGAGTGAAACTTTTATAGAGTCTCGGATAGGGATCCAGGTATCCTTTGGGTTTTGAAGACTACTGTTGACTTCGGCTCATCATATTGTGGCCATTTGACATATCTAGCTGAAGCTTGCATAGGAGTAACCTCCAGGACAGCCTCTTGACTCTATTTGAAATCTCTTAACCACTGAAACCTTATTTTGTTGCCTTTCTCTTCCAACTTTTGGTCAAAAAGGCCTTCTCAGCCCCTCTATGCCAGGGTCAAGCTCATTCCCAGAATCTGTGTCCCGCATGGCCAGGGAGACTGATTCACCTGGGGGGGCCTGTCCCACTTTGGGAGTAGGGTGATGTATTTATTTGCAGGGTTGGGCTTAGAGAGAGAAAGTCCACATTTGAGCAACAAAAGAGGTTCTCTGGAAGTGACTCCTAGGCATAATTATAGGTGGGCTTAGCCTCCCCTTTACAATCATGTTTCACAAGAGCAAGCCTCAAGGTCGAGGGTTTGACTTATAAAGTAGGTGGTTCCTAAGTTCACATAGCCTCTATTCTGTCCATGATAATCCATCCATATCTCACATTATCATCACTTAGTTATCCAATCCTCATCAATCTCCATTTTAAACAATTCTCATGACCCAAAACACCCCATAGCTCTTTTCAGCCCTTAATTATTTGTCCCTAGTATTTGTGTGGTACTAATAAGGTATTCCTATTGTAGTCCCTACTATGCGATAGGTAGATTTTTCCCATGTATCATTCTGTTCTCAACTCTCTGCACAAGTGTCATCCCTTAGAAATATATCATGCAAGTACCCATGTATATTTGTAGTGCTGATCTGTGGAATATATGCCTTTAAACAAGCCCTTTCAATCCTATTTGCCTTCAGTGCAGCTCTGATACTTAAAATCCCATTAACAAACAATCATCACCCCATCCATTCCCATAACTTTGAATTCACCTTCATTGACATATCTGAACATATTAGATTATCATTCCCCCTTCACTAGCTTCTGTCTATCATGAGGTCCCGAATATTATACATTATAAGACACCGATTTTAGTTTGTTCAGGGAATTCATAGTAGTGGTAACATATATTTTTCCTTTTGTGTCTGACTGATTTCACTCAGCATTACATCTTCAAAGTTCATTCATGTTGCCATATGTTTCAGGACCTTGTTCCTTCTTACTGTTGCACAGTATCCCATTGTATGTTTATACCACATTTTTTTTATCCACTCATCTGTTGAAGGACACTTAGATTGTTTCCAGCCTTGGCAACTGTGAACAATGCTGCTATGAACATCATATACAAATGTCTGTTTGTGTTGCTGCTTTCAAATACTCTGGATATATACTGAGAAGTGGAATTGCCAGATCTTAGAGTAATTCAATATCTGGTTTTCTGAGAAACAGCTGAACTGTCTTCCACAGTGACTTTACCATTATACCTTCCCACCAGCAGTGAATAAGAGTTCCAGTTTCTCCACATCCTCTCCCAGCCATTCTTACTGATGTGAGATGGTATCTCATTGTGGTTTTGATTTGCATTTCCCTAATAGTTACTGAAGATGAACATTTTTTCATGTGGTTTTTAGTCATTTGTAATCTGCTTTGGAAAAAAAAAGTCTTTTGATATCTTTTGCCCACTTTATATTCAGGCGTTTGGACTATTGTTGAGTTGTAGGATTTCTTTATATATGCAAGATAGTAGTCTCTTATCAGATATATGGTTTCCAAATATTTTCTCCCATTGAGTTGATTGCCTCTTCACCTTTTTGACAAAGTCTTTTGAGGTGCAGAAGCTTTTGTTTTTGAGGAGTTCCCATTTACCTGTTTTTTTGTTTTGTTACTTGTGCTTTGGATATAAGGTCTAAGAGGATACCTCCTCTTACTAGGTCCTGAAGATGTTTCCCTGTGTTATCTTCTAAGAGTTTTATTGTGCTGTCTCTTATATTGAGGTCTTTGTTCCACTTTAAGTTAATTTTTGTGTAGGGTGTGAAGTAGTGTTCCTCTTTCATTCTTTTGGTTATGGATATCCAGTTCTTCCAGCCCTAGTTATTGGAGACTGTTCTGTCCTAGTTCAGTGGATTTGGGGGTTTTATCAAAAAAAATCAGTTGACTGGAGATCTGGGGGTCTATTTCTGAGCTCTCAATTTGATTCCATTGATCAATATGTCTATCTTTGTGCCAATACCATGCTGTTTTGTCCACTGCGACTTTATTGGAGGCTTCAAAGTCTGGAAGTGAAGGTCCCCCCACTGTGTTCTTCTTTTTTTATGATGTTTTTGGCAATTTGAGGCCCATTTCCCTTCCAAATAAATTTGATAGCTAGCTTTTCCAAATTTGCAAAGTAGGTGTTGGAATTTTGATTGGAATTGTATGGAATATGTAGATCAGTTTGGTTAGAATTGACGTCTTAACAATGTTTAGTCTTCCTAGCCATGAACATGGGATATCTTTCCACCTATTTAAGTCCTTTTTTATTTCTTTTAGTTAAGTTTGGAATTTTCTAAGAGGTCTTTTATATCCTTGGTTAAGTTTATTCCTAGGTACTTGGTTTTTAGTTGTTATTGTGAATGGGATTTTTTTTTTTTTTTTGAGTGCCTCTTTAGTTAGGTCGTTACTAGTGTATAGGAACATTACTGACTTATGTTCATTAATGTTGTATCCTGCCACTCTGCTGAATTTGTTTATTAGCTCAAGTAGCTTTGTCATCAATTTCTCAGGATTTTCTAAATATAAGATCACATCATATGAAAATCGTGACAGTTTTACTTCTTCCTTTCCAATTTGGATATCTTTTATTTCTTTGTCTTGGCAAATTGCTCTGGCTAGAAATTCTAGCACAATGTTGAATAGTAGAGGTGACAGTGGGCATCTTTGTCTCATTCCCGATCTTAGGGGGAAGGCTTTCAGCCTCTTACCAGTGTGCACTATGCCTGCTATGAGTTTTCCATATATGCCCTTTATAATATTGAAGGTTTTCTTCAATTCCTAACTTTTGAAGTGTTTTTATCAAAAGGGATGCTGAATTTTGTTAAATATTTTTTCAGCATCTATTGAAATGATCATTTGATTTTTCCCTTTCAATTTGTTAATGTGTTGTATTACACTGACTGATTTTCTTATGTTGAACCACCCTTGCATGCCAGCAATGAACCCCACTTGGTCATGGTGTATAATTCTTTTAATGTGCCTTTGGATTCAATTTGAAAGTATTTTATTAAGAATTTTTACATCTATTGTTCTAGTTTGCTAATGCTGCCAGAACAAAACACCAGAGATGGATTGGCTTTTATAAAAGGGGGTTTATTTGGTCACACAGTTACAGTCTTAAAGCCATAAAGTGTCCAAGGTAATGCATCAACAATCGAGTACCTTCACTGGAGGATGGCTGATGGCATCTGGAAACCTCTGTTAGCTGGGAAGACAAGTGGCCAGTGTCTGCTCCAAGTTCTGGTTTCAAAATGGCTTTCTCCCAGGATGTTCCTCTCTAGGCTTCAGCTCCTCAAAAATGTCACTCTTAGTTGCTCTTGGGGCATTTGTCCTCTCTCAGCTTCTATGGAGCAAGAGTCTGCTTTCAATGGCCATCTTCAGACTGTCTCTCATCTGCAGCCCCTGTGCTTTCTTCAGTGTTCCTCTTGGCTGTAGCTCCTCTTCAAAATGCCACTTACAGCTGCACTCAGTTCCTTCTGTTTGTCAGCTTATTTGTATGGCTCCACTGATCAAGGCCCACCCTCAATGGGTGGGGCCACGCCTCCATGGAAATATCTCATCAGAGTTATCACCTACACTTGGGTGGGGCACATCTCCATGGAAACACTCAAAGAATTCCAATCTAAACAGCACAAAAATGTCTGCCCCACAAGATTGCATCAAAGAATATGGCTTTTCCTGGGGGACATAGTACATTCAAACCTGCACATCTATATTCATTAGGAAGATTGACTTATAGTTTTCCTTTTTTTGTAGTGTCTTTATCTGGTTTTGGTATTAGATTGAAATTAGCTTCATAAAATGAGTTAGGTAGTGTTTCTTTTTCTTCAATTTTTTTGAAAGAGTTGAGTCAGAATGGTGTCAATTCTTTTTGGAAAGTTTGGCAAAATTCCCCTCCGAAGTCATCATGCCCTGGGCTTTTATTTGTAGATAGATTTTTGATGTGATTTGCTTGTGATTGGTTTGTTGAGGTCTTCTATTTCTTCTTGGGTCAGTCTAGGTTGTTCATCTATTTCCAGGAAATTGTCCATTTCCTCTAAATTGTCTAGCTTGTTGGCATACAACTTTTCATAATATCTTCATATGATTTTTAAAAAAAATTTCTTTGTGATCTGTTGTAATTTTCTTGCTCTCCTTTCTGATTCTGTTTATTTGGGTGTTCTCTCTTTTTAGCTTTATCAGTCTAGCTAAGGGTTTGTCAATCTTGCTGAACTTCTCAAAGGGCCAAATTTTGGTTTTATTTATTCTCTATTGTTTTTTGTTTGTTTTTGTTTGTTTTGTTTTGTTTTTGTTGTTGTTGTTCTCCAGTGCATTTATTTCTGCTTTAATCTTTGGCATTCTTTTCTTCTACTTGCTTTAGGGTTAGTTTGCTGATCATTCTCTAGCCCCTTCAGTTGTTCAGTTAGGTCATTGATTTTAGCTCTTTCTTGCTTTTAAATTTCCTTCTCAGCACTGCCTTTGCTGCATCCTGTAGGCTTTGATATGTGGTGTTCTTGTTTTCATTTGTCTCTAGATATTTAGCAACTTTTCTTGCAATTTCTTCTTTGACCCACTGGTTGTTGAGTGTGTTGTTTAACCTCCATGTATTTGTGTAAGATCTGGTTCTCTGATGAGATTACTGATTTCTATTTGCATTCCATTATGGTCAGAGAATGTACTTTAAAGAATTTCAGTCTTTCAAAATTTATTAAGACTTATTTTGATCCCCAGCATATGATCTATCCTGGAGAATGTTCCATGGGTGCTAGAGAAGAATGTATATCCTGGTACTTTGAAATGTAATTATCTATATATGTCTGTTAATTCTAATTCATTTATTATATTGTTTGGGTTCTCAGTTTCCTTTTTGGTCCTCTGTCTAGTTGTTCTATCTATAGAAGAGGGGGATGTATTGAAGTCTCCCACTATTACTGTAGATATGTCTATTGCTCCCTTCAGCTTAGACAATGTTTGTCTCATGTACTTTGGGACTCCTTGATTGGGTGCATAAACATTTATGATTGTTATTTTTTCGTGGTTAATTGTCCCTTTTATTAATATATAATGTCCTTTGTCTCATGACAACTTTGCATTTAAAGTTTATTTTGTCTGATATTAGTATAGCCACCTCTGCTTTCTTTTGGTTGCAGCTTGCATAGAATATTTTTTCCCATCCTTTCACTTTCAGTCTCTTTGTGACGCAGGGTCTAAGATGAGTCTCTTGTAAATAGCATATCGATAGGTCATACTTCTTTTATCCATTCTACCCATCTATATCTTTTAATTGGATAGTTTAATCCATTCACATTCAAAATTATTACTATGAAGGGAGCTCTTGAACCAGGCATATTATCCTTTGGTTTTTAATTGTCAGATCTATTTTTTCCATCTCATCTGTTTTTCCTTTAAGTTACCCTTACTCCAATTCTGTGCCCTTCTCCAGACCACTCTCTGCTTTCTTTTTTCCTTAGCAGGTAGAGCTCCATTTAGTATTTCTTTCAGGGCAGTTAACAAATTCTCTCAGCATTTATTTGTCTGTGAAAATTTTAAACTCACTCTCAATTTTGAAGAAGAGCTTTGCTGGATGAAGGATTCTTGGCTGGCAGTTTTTCTCTCTCAGAATCTTAAATATGCCATACCACTGCCCTTTTACCTCCATGCTGCTTGCTGAGTAGTCAGTACTTGGTCTTATATTGTTTCCCTTATATTTGGTGAATCACTTCTCTATTGCCACTTTCAGAACTTTCTCCCTCTCCCTCTCTTAAGAAGTTTGACAATCTGATCAGTATATGTCTTGGAGTGGGTTTATTTGGATTTATTCCATTTGGAGTTTGTTGGGCATCTTTGATTTGCATATTCATTTCATTTAGAAGGGTTGAGATTCTTCAAGTGCTTTATGATTTTTCTGTTGGCTTTGGGACATTTGCTTGTCTGGAAAAGGTTATTTTGGGAAGTGCAGGATTATTTGAGCATTTATATATAATTTGGCAGAGTAATAGCTTGCCAGAGTGCAGTTTCCATAGCCTACTGGCAAGTGGCTCTCTTCAGCCACCTGTAATTGTCAAGCCAGCTTTTCCTGAACTTCTCCTCTGTGGTGGGCAGGGTCCAAACTAGGTGGGGATCCGATCAATGTACCAGTGTGTTGGGTACTGCCCTGGGGGTGTGATGTGGGCCCTGTGCAGTTTGGCAGGGTTTCCAGTCAGGGGCACCCTCCAGCTCAAACGTGCTCTGCTCCCTGCCTGCCATGTACCTGCCAACCTCTGGGGTGTTGGAGGGGCTCCTGATGTTTCTGTATGGCGCCTTCTCCTATCCCTGCTTCTTGCCAGTACACACCCCTTCCTCTTCTGTAGTGGGAGAGGAAATGCTACCTCCCTGGTTCCCTCATGAGCTCTCCTGTCCTTATGGCTGTGGAGGATCACTTCCCAAGCTAACTGCCAAGAAGGGTGCATGGGAGTGGAGAGCCACTGCCCATTCCCTTACCCAGCAGCCTACTCGCCACTGCCAGCAGGAGGCGGTATCGGCCAAACAAACTCACCCTGTCCCTCAAGGTGCCATCTCTCTGTACCCCACCACATCTCTCATGTCCCCACCACCCGTACTGCAGGGTTCCCTCTAAGGCCGGTCACATCCTGAAACTGTGGTCCCGGGTGTCCTCCGGCCCCTCTCTAGTTTCTGTCATGTAGGAGAAGCCCGCTCTGCCTCACCCACTATGCCATCTTCCCAGAAGACCTCATAGTTTAATTTTAACTATGAAACATATATGGAATCTTCGGCACAATTAATAAGAAAAAGACTTTTAAACCCAAATGCATATATTTTTTTCATAGCCCTTTTGGACAAGTGGCAAAAGAGTAATACCATTTAAAAAGGACAAATAATATTCATACAAATAATATTAATAGGCTCTGGTAAATATGGAAAATTGCACTCCTGGCTTTACCAGAAAAGAAAAATACAAAACTTAAGACTTTAATATGAATCTATTTCCTAGTTTTATGGAAGCAAAATACCTAAAGAAAAAAATCAGCATCTAGGGAAATGCATTTTACACAGCCTGCACCCCAATTATCAACACTGTTATGTATCCCATTCTCAGCCCTTGGAACTCCTCCATGTCCTGCCTTGACTTTAATCTTCCTTACCAGTGTCTGCTTCTGGTTAACTCACAGCCTCTGCTTCAGTGATTCTGATCCAAGGGTCATTCATAATCACTTGTTGGAACTTAAAATTCATATAGATTGTTTCAAATCCTTACTTTGGTTTTTATGTGGAGGACCAACAGCAAAGAAGGACCGAGGGATATTCAGATATTCAAGTTTATTAGAGAAATGTTAAGTATGAGAGGTTTCCCCTAGAAAAGAAAGATAATACTAAAATATTTCTTATTCCAGACAAGATAGCATATTAATATGGGCTGATGATTCACTACCCAGAATTCAGCCAGGAAGTTTGATATACCTCAGACTTCTCACAGAAAAAAAAAAAAAAATAAAGTTGACTTTGGAAATAGAATATGATTATGTGCATAAAGGCTTGTGTGCATGCATGTGAGCGCATGCGTATACATGTATGTGCAGGTGTGTGGGTATGTGTGCACATGTGTAACTGCCTTGTGTGTTTGTGAGCATGTGTGTGTGTGTGTGTGTGTTGGTGGTTGGGAAGGCACAATGTGTTATTGGGAGATGCAATGAGGGTTGCTATGAACTGAGTTTTCTAATAGTCTCCTCTCCCATCCCCAATTTTGGCTACCCTGTTGGCGGTCCAGAGTAGGAACACCTAAACACACAAGTCAGCAGGAATAATTGAGCAGCATTAAACCCAAGCAGAGTGCGGAACACATAACTAAAGGGGAAAGCTGGCTGGCCCCAAAGCTAATCATATTTCCCAAACCAAAGGGGCACGAAATTACAATGAAGTTATCTTTTTGAAAACAAGTGCTCAGAGTGTAAATTCTACAAGTTTACAGTGGCTCACAGTCACTATATAAGTGTGCAGGGAAGAGCAAGTGTAGCAAATAGGATGTGATTCGGCCTGGCTGAAGAAAAAAGCAGGCACTTCCCAGAGGCCCTTAATAATATCCCCCATCCATCCAGAGTTAACTGTAGAGGGGAGTGCAAGTTGGGGGCCTTGCTTTCAAGACTTTCATCTCTCTCCCTAAGTTCTCATTATCTCTTTGGGAATAAAACCAGCTCAACCTAAGAGGAGCTTGCTGGAAGATATCATATTGCTGAGGAGTGCATGCACTATAAAAGAAATATTAAAAGCTGATTAGTATATAGCATCAGTTAGTCATTAAATGGGCAGACAGATCCAGAATGTTAAAAAGTCCTTAAATAAGGCGTCCTAATAAGATCTCCATGAGTTTCATCTGAGAGATGTAGAAAGCTGGAAAGAATGTTGCTCCCATCCCAGGGAGATAGATGGATAAATTGTAAATTGATATATTTTCTTGAACCCACCAGAGAACTGAAGTTGCAGGAAAACCACATAAATCGAAGAACAGGGAGAGAGAGGTACCTGGAGGGAGAAACAGAGCAAAACACATTTGCTTACCAGGGATACATACTACCAAGTGCGATTTTAGCCAGTTAGAAGATACAGTTTTGGAAATCTTCAATGAATTGCTAAAGCCAAGTGTGGCTAGTGTGAGAATTTGAAGCCCCTGGGGGCATCCCGTGTAAAGGGAGTCTCTTGCAGGCTTTTTCTCAATTGACCACATCAGCTTCTGGCAAGAAAAACTGGGGAAAATCCTGCAAAAGCTGTTAAAGTGGTACTGACCTGCAGAGGAAAACAGCAGCTATTGTCCTGCATGGACCCATTTCCCATCACCCCTCAAGAACAAAAGCCTTAATTGGCAGAAGCAAGAGCAACAAAAATTGTGGTCTCAGGGCACTGGTGATGTGGTTCAGAACAGAACAGGAAAAGGAAACAAGGTGCTAACCACCCAGGAGGGGCAATAATACATGGTAGTTCCAGTACAGTTGGAGCAGGGGTGAGAAAACTTGCAGAAATCATACCTCCAACACCTAAGACTAAGGCTGAATCAGAACATCAGAGAATGTCCTGCTGCTCTGCCTCCCAGCATTTACCATAATAACAGGCATGGAGTGAAAATGACAGTGTAATGGAGACGAGAGCACTGCAAAAGACAGAATCTCTGCAGGGCACAGTGTAAAGGAAAGACTCCCAACCAGGGGTGAGCCAGTATTAAAAAAATAACCTCTGCTATAGAAAGCATGCTCATTGAATGGACAATATCCCAGGTGTATTGTATTAGAGAATCCACACTGAAAATGATCTTGACAAGGCTGAAAGTGATCATAAAGATAAAAATGATCTTAATTTGTGCTTACAATGAGTTTAACAATGTGATATAAACATCCAGAAAAATTAAAGCAAATGTAGGCTGCTTGAGTAGCAGAAGCTCTCCTTGGATACCAAATGGTTATATTTCACATCTCCTGAACACTGATTGTACCACATTTTGATTAATGTTGCACCTCTGAATGTCAGTCTTTTACAGGGCTAGAGCAAACAGATAAATATTCAAAAGAGCATAACTTAATCAAAACCATTCAAGATGTGTTTGTTTGAAAGATAAAGCCATGTTTAACCTTGAGAAGGAAAAGCCTATGGGATATGTACTAGGTGTTCCAAACATTTAAAATATTTTCAAATGGAAAACTTAACGCACTTTGTGTATGGCATTAATGGAAAGAAATAGGATCAATGTAAATAAGCCATTGAGACATATGCTATCACGGATGAAATAATTTCTAAGTCATCAAAGTTAATCCAAAGAGAAATATATTACTTTGGAGATGTATCATTAAAGATTCTAAAGTCTGTGTTAGATAACCCACTGTAGGAACTTATTTTTTAGATAAAATGACCATTAGACAAAATGACATTTAACTCTCACAGATTCTATTGTTGTATCAGAGGTGAGGCATACACCAAGTTGCTTGATTCAGTTTTCATACTGGTGCCTTTTGAGAAAGAAAACTCTATCATATTTAGAATAACAATTCTACATAATATTAGATGTCAGGAATCTTCTAAAATGAGTCATTTGTCAGTTGACTTTTTATTTCAGTGGAAAAACAATGCTAAGAAGAGAGTCATTGCAAATAATTCAGAAAACAAAAACTTTGAAGAATGGGTAAGAACTTAGAATAATATATATATATATATAAAAGTAATAAAAATACTGAAGCTGCTTTGTATTATGTATGCTGTTGCTTCAAGAATGCACTATTCTTCTAAAGGAAAGCAACTTCGGTATAGTCCATGAATCATCTTTCAGACAGGAAACACCGATATTTGCTAATATCAGTGAAGGTGATTCACTTGTTAAGATTTTTCTCTTCCTATTGTCTTATGTTCCACCAGGTTCTTAGATAAATTTAAAAATATAATTTGCCACTTAAAGGACATATCTTAATTTATATTCATTTATATTCAAATATGAAGAACTCTGTAATTTAAGAGAAAATTATGGCAATGCTCCGTAGCTTGTATTTTTAGGGATGATTGCATGAAACAAAAGCACTAAAAATGGCTTTGTGGTTTACATCTACTAAAGAGGAACTTACTGCCAAGAATAACAGAATGTGAAATAAGAGTTGCAATTCATCAATACAATTTTTTTCTTTCTATTTTTTTTTTTTTACCTGGAGCAGAGCTAGTTGAACAGATGTGGAGGGATTTGCGTTCTAGAAAGGAAAAGTATCCTGGAGCCACACAAAAGGTCTATTTGTTCAGTGCAGTCCTGTGGGATGGCTATGGTGAGGAGGCAACATTTGTAACCCTGGCTTATTCTCTTGAGTCAAAAAAAGCTTAAAGACTTATATATCTGTGTTTTCCTGAAAGACTTGTCTGGCATTAAACTTTAGAATAAACACTAAGGAAAACAAAGTAGTGAACACTATTTTTTTAAATAAAATAAGATACATTAATTATTAAAGAACCCAGGTTTTAACTCTATATTAAAATAAAATCCAGTGAAAGGCTAATTTATTCAGTCAGCACAAATAAAATAAGCACTTGCTTTTAGTATTTTTATAATACTTTTTTTGAATATAATTATCTTGACTAATCTGAGCCTAATGTTTTTAAGCAATTTTGGGGAAAACGTATAGCCAAACTAGATAATTGAATTTGCTTCCACAATGTTTCCATTCACTATCACTTTTTACATTCATCTATATTTGAGATATATTTATCTGGGCCGTAACATGAAACATCAGAGATAATAGAGAGGTCAAGTCATCTATTAGGTCTCTTTGTTTAATTATCCTAAAATTATATAATTAATTGTATAGTCTGAATAAACTAATTAAATTGTTGGCTATCCCATTTGGCTTTACCTCTATACACACAAAGTTTAGCTGATGCCATTCTTCTTCTTTTATATTTCCTCGATGGATAAATAACCACATAAATTAGAAAAAAAATCCCCTAAAATTACAAATAATTATCAGGTACCATAAGGGTTATTTGCCAGGATAATTTATAGCAACTTCATGTATCAATAGCATAAATCTCTATAGTATTCTTGTCCAAGGAAATAATTAAAACTCTAACAATTTTAAGAAGCCACATTTCTTAATTTAGATGATCTTCAACATATACAAGAAACAAAAGCAGATGAATTTAGTCAGATATGAATAAAAATACGAATATATAGTTAGGTGATAAATGTTGCCAAAATCTCAGTGGCACCAACACAATTATTTATTAGTCTTATTTGTCTTGTTAGTTCTTTGGGGGATATCTCACTCAGCTTTGCTTTTTGCTTGAAGTTTCTTTCATTCGGGTCTTAGGCAAAGGATTAGCTCCTTTCTGCAACAAGTGGGTCTTGTGTAAAACACCAAACAAAACAATACTGGTCCATGACGTAGAATGGCTGGAAATGAATCTACCCCCATCCCAATGACCAAAGCAATCAGTGGGGCAGGAAATACATTCCTTCTTCAGGGAGAGACACAGTAGGAAAGGAACAAAATAATTCTGAATGATAGTATAATCTAGCACACTCACAGAAATAATGATATAGTTATATCTTAACATCCATGTAGATAATTAATTTAATCCTCATTTGTAGATGAGTTTGTTAGAACTTTGAATGGATTTTTCATAGACTCTGTTTGGATAAACAGAGTAGTTCTCCAAAATTATTAACAGTTAATATCCATGAATAATTACTGTTCACTGATGAGGAAATATATAGGAGATAATTTCCTAAAAATCCTAATTAAAACTGCACTGAATTATAAGCAAGTGTTTATTAATCTTAAATGTTGATATGAATAAATATGAATAAATATAATTATGAACACTGGGGTAAAGAGAATTTTGAGGGTAAATCTGAATGAAACTTCTAAAATTCATCAGTCTTTAAAATTGATGGCATTGGTTCTTTGCCAGTAAGAACTTCACCACAATGCCTCGACCTAAATACTATGCACAGTTCTTCACTGGTTTCTTTTAAGCGTCTCTTAAATTAAGAATCAAGATTGTGGTTTGTTTTGACTTTTAAGCAAAACATGTGCTAACAAGAAAGAAAGAGAGACATGTAGATAAAAGGAAGGAGGGAAATATTACATATGGCACACCCCAGAAGCTGGAAGGTACATATGTGAAAAGTTCTTTGGGGGATAGAATCTGGGTTAAGAGTGGTGAAAGATAGAACAAAAGAAGAGGATTATGACATGCAATTGACAGCTATGAGAGAAACAAATACCATAGAAAAACCAGTGGAGATAGCTCATGTATCAGCTAACACTTCCATTTTTGGTCAAGAATAGCTGACTTGCTGCCTAGTTTGTAAGTGATAAGGATTAGGAAAGAACAGGGCCTTTGCAGGAGTTTGGCAAAGAATGGTTTTTTAACTATTTATTTTTATATACAATATATGTGTAAGTTCTTTGTACCCCAAATGGGGAGATATGTTATAATAGAGCAATAAAATAAGTATTTTTAAATGTTTTCATACTATATCTTCTTAGGAAAAAGATCAAGACATTCCAAATTACGAAAAGTAAAAAATTATGAAATATAGAAAAGTAGGAAGTCTTCCAAAAAGCATGGAGAAAAAAAAGGAAAGCATGATTTGAACAAATGAAATAGTGAATATTAAGGAAATGTTTAGTGCCTGTGATCTGATTTTTTGTTCATTTGTTTGTTTTAGTGCTGAAGGACTTTAATTTTCATTGCAAATGCCTGTCTGTCAAGGTCCTCAGCTACTATGTTCCCACCTCAGATAATTTATCTGGACCTTCATTTGCAAAATAAGTGGCCCCTTCAATATGTGAAGGTCAAAGAAAGAATTAGTGGAATCCCTTCCATTTTAGAGAAAATATCTTTGTGGTAGAAGGTATTTTTCACAGATAATGATGCAATCTATTTACGTTTTTATATATTGGTTCTATTTTCTTTGTTTTTCCTTTGCCTATTTTATTTGTTACCTGGAAGTATGGATATTGTTTTTAAAGGTATGTGTTAGAAAGAAGTTCAGATGGAGAGCTGTGGGGGTGGTTTATATTATACTTCTTGGTATATAGCCTAAAATTCTTCTCTAACTTTGTAAATGAAAGAAAAAGGCTGAAGTGTGTGATGATTTTCTGAATAATCAGAGTTATGTTAATGAAGACCAAATTTAACATGCTATGTGAAGTGGTTGACAGGCTTTACATAGAGTTGAAAGTATACCCCCCAAATATAAATATATTTAGTCCCCACCAAAAAATAAATAAATACAACATTGAATTATGAGAAAATAAAAATATTTTAAGATCATAAGGGGGGCATTAATATTACTCGTGCCATACTCTTACATTTCATAAAATCTTTTTTTTTAATGCTAGTCTTTATTAATTGAAAAATGTAGATAGAGGCTTAAAAGAGTCCCTAGATAGCACCTATTCAGACCTCTCATTTTGAAGAGAGAATTCAGAGACTTATAATGAATGGGTGATGTGTCTAGTGTCACACAAGTAATTAATAGCAGATCTGAAATTCAATGTTAGTGTTCACTTTTTCTTTAAAACTGTGGTGGATTTAATCACATTTACTAATCAAGTATATATTTACTTGTATATTTCTGGAAGTGACTTACAATTTTATGTAGGTTACACTAAATGATTCATCACACTCTCCCTGTTGGTCAAATTATATATACCAAGTTCCGCACTTCCATGAGGTGCTAAGACACCAACAAATAAACTGCAGTAATGTTTAGTCCTTAGGAATATTTCAATCTTTCCTTGCTACACATTACCAAACTTAGGAGAGGTAAGTGGTGGAATAGACACTCCCTTGTTGTGAAGGCACACACAGGGACCCTTAAGTAAAAGCACATTAGCCTTACATGTCTGTTTTAATTCATGAATTTGCCTCAAGATTCACTAATTGCTATGGACCTTGTGGTTTCTATAATTTATCTATTGTTATGAATGTACTTGTTCAAGTTTTGCCTGTACCTTAATTATCTGTTCAGAAACAGGAAGCATTAAGAACTTATCTTTTGTTTATGAGCACCATAATGTAGTATGAAGCTTCCAAGAGTCTTTATTTAGTAAGCTGCTAAAGCAGGGGAGCTGCATTTGGGACCACAATGGAATTAATTCATCTTGTCATCACAGAGGCACACTGAGCCCAGGCACTGTCAGAACTCCAAACCTTTCAACTCAACCCAAAATACCGTCTCTGAACATTCCCTAAACCTGACCCAGGCCCCCGTTCCTTGCTTTCTCTCTTTCCAAACTTTTGCACTACTTTTTGATCAGCAAACTTCCTTTATATGTACCAATTTCGTATTTTTCCTTTTATCTTTGCTTTTATGAAAAGCCAGCTGTTGCTGAGAACACTACTACCCCTATAACCCTACAAATTTGAAACCATTTTTGTTGTTTTATACACCAGTGATAGGTAGCTAAACTTGATACTTTCTTTGATTATAGTTGCCACTTCTAGATCATTACATTCCTAAAAATAGTGCTACCACCAGTAACAACAATAACAGCTGAGTATACTCCTTTGCTTTGTGCGACACAGGGTATGACCCTTCTCACCTACTAACCTCCTAGCAGCTCTCCTTTCAGCCACTGGGGAATTCAACTGCTTGTTCAAATCTTTCCTCTTGTCTCCAACTTCTATCTTTTTTCATTGGTATAAAAAACTCACATGGATAACATTTATCAATTAGAATTTTCATTTTTCTACTGGTCTTTCCTCAGTTTCTTAAACTAACCCAGCTCTTTATTGCATCACAGTTTTTGCACCTATTTCCTGAAATCTTTCCATGCATAAATTTTTCAATGCTAGCTCCAGCTCAGGAAATACAGACTCTATATCATTGCCTTCTTCTAGAGAGAGAAAAAAAAGTCTTCCAGAAAAGAGGGAGGGAGGGAGGGAGGCGGAGGTGGGGGGTGGAGAGACAGAGAGAGAGAGAGAGAGAGAGAGAATCTAAAGGAGGAAGACTGACCAGGATGGAACAGGGTAATTAAGTGGAAAGGTGGATTAATAGCCAAAGGAATCCACTATTTCTTTTTACAGCAATGGGCAGGCAAAAAATAAAATATATAATCTGAACTATGTTTTCCCATTCTCCCCTAAATAAACACACCTAGACATGGTACATTTTGAATTCCCATGTCGTTGGCTCTCCACATTTAAAGAAGTAAACTACTTTGGCCAAGCCCCAGATAACATGAATTTTTAAAAGATTTTACCCTACTATGGCCTCAAGAAAAGAATATTAACTGCTGAAATATATAATTTTGAGAACTTGCAAAATGTGCATAATAGAATACAAAATGAAAGTGATGTCACCAAAAATTGATGTCTGCCACTTTTTAGTCAGAAGGCAAAGTTTAAGGGGGAAAATATATCTAAAATTCATTGAAGTAACAGTGCAAGGATAACATCATGAACCATTTCCAAAAAATTAAAAGACCAATTTTCATTTTTTGTTATAAAAATATTGGCATGTTATGCTTCATAATTAGCTCACATGTGAGGCCATACTAGGAGTCAAAGATAATTCAGGAAGTTGATTAGAAAATGTACCTTTCAGCCATCTTGCTTTCAGCTTATCTAAACCTGACACTTGCAGCCGTTTGCCATGCGTTTTGAAGCAGTGAAATGATTTTTATTAAAACGCAGTTAGTGTTGTCAGTTTGTTTCCAAAACTTGGTCTTGGCTAAAAGGAACATTTCTTCCTGACTATCCACTACCCATTCCACAGGATTTATATTTCTTTTTGTTTGAATATTTCAGTTTCCGGTTTTCAGTTGGAAAATTCTTATGGGAGACAATTTTTTTACTGCAGAGAGTAATGAAAACACTACACAAATGAAATAAGACTAAAATCTGCAGAAACACAATTTCAACTGTGGCAATATTTTTCTTCAGTTAAAATACCTGTTTAAAAATCTGAGATGGTATTTGGTAGATCTTTCAGTCATAGATGCTTCTGTTTAAGATGCTAATTCCAAATCATGATTGCAGTTACACAACTTATTTTTTGTGTGAATTTCTCTTGTTATTTTCAAATTTGCTCACTTGTATATGCATATGATCTTTCTTGCTTTGTAACAATTTTGAATTATTTTTGCCCATTTGTGTAAAAATTACATATAGCTAATAGAAAAAAGAATCTGTTTTGGGGTAAAACGAAGTATGTGTGGCCTGCCTTTATCCTTGTTTATCAATTAACCTAATTCTGTGATATTCAAATATAATCTTGATTTGAGTGGCTAACTTATAAAAATAAGATTCTTGATCCGTATCGCTGCTTGAATTATCAAATAATGGTTTACAAACACCTAATGTTAGTATGCTTTAAAGCAAGTTAGAATTTGTTAAATATTAAAATATATATTAATATTCTGTGTATATAAAACACTTTCTTTCCAATCATTGAAGTGACTTGGCAATCATTTATGGAGGCTTATAAATCAACCAAACCACTTAAAAGTGCCATAATGCTAGGCAAAATGTGAGAAAAACTTGCTTTGCATTTTGAAGATAAGTAAAAATTGCTTCTTAGTTTGGCAACAATAAAAGAACTCATAGGATGTCATTGAAAAACATATTAGTAGTGAGGGTTCTTTATTAGTATTCACAAGTACACACCTTGCCATTTATAAATGTCTTTGTCTCTCATCTCTACATGGACTGACTACCATAGACAGGTTTGCCTGTCTAATAATTTTCCCGTTTTCTTTCCACTACATTATCACTGCTATAACCATGCATGTAGGTTTAACTTCTAAACTCCAACTTTTTAAAAGAGTGCCTTGTGATTTTGTGATAATGTCTGGGGGTGGGCAGGGACAACGAGGTGAAGGGAAAAAGCATTATGCTGAGTGGGTACCTCACATGATTGTTAGGGAGGAATTTTTATTAATGACAATATTTCACATCATGAAATACAATAATCTTTAAGAAAAAGAGATTTCACAAAAAAGCATAAAGATATAAAAGCTCAAAAGCATTAATTATTTGGCAAAGAATAGAATTTATAGGATGCAACATACCTACATAAACACACACTCACCCACATTGTCTTGGTTAAAGCTTAAAAAGCAGAGAGAAATAAGTGAGCATATAAAATAAAAGCTACAGGCTGCAAATGTAGCAGAAGAGAATGAGAAAGGAAGTATAATAGCTTGTATAATTTAAGAGGGAAATAAAATTAATGATAAGTTTTTAGTAGCCAAGATATGGAGCTACTATTTTAAACTTGTCTTGAAGGAAAAAAAAAAGTGAGAGAAAGAAATCCAGACATCTGGAGAGTAATGGATACCATAGTAATTGCAGTTTATAGAAACCTGATAAGAGAAATGGAGTATACCTAGAATTAGATATGTAAAATGACAGAGTCCAGGTGTAATTTTGTAATGAAGTAATGAAATAATTATAAGCCAGTAAGAATGTCTTTGGAAATCATATAGTGTAGAAAGAAATATAACCTCAGCTTCACAGAAGCTAAGAAAATATACTGAGAAAATTATTGCTAGTCTAAATCTAGCCCCAACAGATATCTGAAATATACAAAACGTTTATTTAAGAGAAAACAAAACAAAACAAAACATTTGCCTAACTTTTTTTTATGCAAATATATACTATTCTGTCTCTTGAAGCAAATCTCTCTACTACATGCTGATAACAAAACAAACAAATAAAATAAAATGGTTTCAACTAAAGCCACAGATATTGAAAATTTAAAGAGAAAAAGTTATTATATGTGAACATTAAGCATGAAAAAGCTCAAGTGACTGTATTATTGAAAAAAAGGAGACTTTGAAAAAATAATATTTCCAGCTATAAAGAGATCCATTGGTCATAAAATTACAGATCCAAGAAGCGCAGCGTACCCCAAACAGAATAGATCTGAATGGGCCTATGCCAAGACATTTAATATGTCAAAGACAAAGAGAGAATCCTGAAAGCAGCAAGAGAAAAGCAATCCATCACATACAAAGGAAGCTTAATAAGACTATGTGCAGATCTCGCAGCAGAAACCATGGAGGCAAGTAGGAAGTGGGGTGATATATTTAAGATACTGAAAGAGAAAAACTGCCAACCAAGAATCCTATATCCAGCAAAGCTGTCCTTCAAATATGAGGAAGAGCTCAAAATATTTTCTGACAAACAGACAATGAGAGACTTTGTGAGCAAGGCACCCGCCCTACAGGAAATACTAAAGGGAGCACTACAGAGTGATAGGAGAAGACGGGAGTGCGTGGTTTGGAACACAATTTTGGAAGATGGTAGCACAACAATGTAAGTACACTGAACAAAGATAACTATGAATACGGTTGAGAGAGGAAGGTGGGGAGCATGTGAGACCCCAGAAGAAAGGAGGAAAGATAAAGAATGGGACTGTGTAACTTGGTGAAATCTAGAGTGTTCAACAATTGTGATAAAAAGTACAAATATGTTCTTTTACGAGGGAGAACAAGCAAATGTCAACTTTGCAAGGTGTTAAAAATGGGGAGGCATTGGGAGAGGGATGCAATCAGCATAAACTAGAGACTGTGACTAATAGAATCATTGTATTATGCTTCCTTTAATGTAACAAAGGTGATATACCAAGGTAAATGCAGATAAGAGGGGGGGATAGGGGAGGCATGTTAGACACTTGACATTGGTGGTGTTGTCTGACTGTTTACTTTGATTTAAGGTTACCTTTTTTTTTGCTACGTCCTAGCTGTCATTTTTTTTTCCTCTTTCTTTTGCCTCTCTACCTTTGACTCTCCCTCCTGCCTTGTGGAAGAAATGTAGATGCCCTTATATCCATAGTGGTGAAGGTGGTGAACACATAAATATGTGACCGTACAGAGAACCATCGATTGTTTACTTAGGATGGAATGTATGGTGTGTGAACAAAACCATCTTAAAAAAAAATTGGGTTGATGACAAAACCTCACGGGCAATATACTGAGTGAAATAAGCCAGACACATAAGGACAAATATTGCAGGGTCTCACTGATAAGAACTAATTATAATATGTAAACTCATAGACATGAAATATAAGGTACCAAGATATAGGATGAGGCTTAAGAATGGGGAGTGGTTGCTTAGTGTGAGAAGAATGTTCAACTAGGATGAACTTAAATGTTTGGAAATGAACAGAGGTGTCGGTAGCAAGATGTGAGAATAACTAACAGTGCCGAATGGTGCGTGAATGAGGTGGAAAGGAGAAGCTCAGAGTCATATATGTCACCAGAAGGAAAGTTGGAGGTCAAAAGATGGGAATGTATAAAACTAAATCCTATGGTGGGCAATTCCATGATTAACTGTACAGATATTAGAAAACTCTTCCATGAACCAGAACAAATGTATGACAAAACAACTAGAAGTTAATAACAGAGGGGCATATAGGGAAGAAATATATACCTATTGCAAACTATATACTACAGTTAGTAGTATTTTAACATTCTTTCATAAACAGTAACAAATGTACTATACCAACACTATATGAGTCAACAATTGAGGGGGCTTGGTTAGGGATATGGGGGGATTCGAGTTCCCTTTTCTTTCTTTTTTTTTTTTTTCTTTTTTCAACTTTCACTTTATTTCTTGTCTGGAGTAATGAAAAGTTTCTAAAAACTGAACAAAAATTAAGTGCGGTGATGGATGCACAGCTGTATGAGAGTACCAGGGGCAACTGATTGAGCACTTTGGATCTTTGAATAATTGTATGGTGTCTGAACAATCCCAATAAAAATTAAAAAAAAAAAAAAAGAGGTCCATTGGCAAAAGGATCAATTTATCAAGAACACTTAAAATCTTAAATATGTATACATGTAATAATGAAGCTCCTAGATAACTAAAAATAAAACAGAGTGAAAGGGAGAAATTAACATTCAATTTAATGTTAATTGAAATTAACATTAAAGGGAGAAATGCACATAGTTGCATACTTCCCCATCTCATTATCAGCAATTTAAAGAAAAAGTAGACAAAAAAATCTAAGATCTGTATATATGTGATTTGAGAAGCATATTGACCTATATGAAGAAATAGATATTTAGAGAAAACCACACACATAAAAAAGTTAGTACGTTCTTCTAAAGTGTATGTAGAACTCATTCACCAAGAATAACCAAAAAACAAGTCCCTATAAATTTCAAAGAATCAAAACCATATGGAGAATGCTCTCTGATCACAGTTATTCAGTTAGAAATCAATATTATGATATTTAGACAATCTAAAATATTTGAAAATTAGAGAAAATTAATCTATATAACCCAAAGAAAAATTTAGAGGGAGATTTAAAAATGTGTATTTTAATTTAATAATAATAAAGACACAACATCTAAAATTTGTGGCATCTAGCTGTGACAATCCTGAGAAGGAAATGTATGGTTTTAATGCCAAAATTAAAAAAGAAGAAAGAAGTAAAATTAAAAGAAATCTAACAATATCAAATGTTGGGTAGGGTGTGGAGTCACTGGAACTCACTGATGAGTATAATGATTTCAAACTTTTTTGAGACCCGTTAGAAGTTTCTTATGAAGCTAAACATTCACTTATCCTATAACTCAGCCAATTCCATTTCTAGATATTTATCTGCAAAAATGAAAGCATATTCACAAGAAGCCTTGTATAATAGCCAAAACTACAAACCACCTATGTCTCCATCAGCAGGTAAATAGACGTAAAAATCTGTGATTTAGTCGTACAATAGGATGCTACTCAGCAAGAACAAGAAGGGGATAGTGATAAAGGCAACAACATGGATAACATCAAGGACATTAAGTGAAAGAGGTGAGGCATATAATAGTTCACATTGTATAATTTCCTTTATTTGATGTTCTAGCACAGGCAAACAAAATCTATGTTGATAGAAATCAGAACAGTGTTTTCTTCAGAGAGAGTGAGGATGTACTAGTAATGGGTAAGAGGAAGTTTTCCATGTTGAACAAAATATATGGCATCTTGATGGGAGTATGTACTACACAGGTTTATGCCTTTGTCAAAACTGATTGAAGTGTGCACTTTGATGTAAATTCCATTTAACTGTCATTTACACCGTAATGAAATAGAAAGTCTTGCAAAAATTAAAATACCATTTACAATAACAGCAAAAGTGTCAAGATTCTAGGAACTTACTTAACCAAGAATACACATAATATCTATGTAGAAAATTGTAAAATTCTTCTAAGGGGCATAAAGTAAGATCTGAATAAATGGAAAGATAGCCCAATTCCTGATACAAAGATGTTAATAAATTCAGTGCAACATTAATCAAATTCCCATCTGCTTTTTGTGGAGTTGATAAACTTACCCTAAAATTTATTTGCAGTAATAAAAGAACATGGATAACTGTGTCAACTTAAGAAAAAAATAAAAATAACCCAATGAGAGGAAATTCCCTACTAGGTAGTAAGATACTACAGACCCTTAATAATATGAGATAGATGCTAGAACAGAATATTACATTGGGACAGAATAGAAAAGTAAGGTACAATTTATATCAATATCCATATATTTATATATCGCTATCAATTTATATATATATATATACTCCTTTGACAGTGGAAAATTATGGGCAGTTTGGCAGATGTTGAGAAAGCTGGGTTATTATGGGGACACAATAATATAGTAGATTCCTTTATATGATGAAGGCTCCATGTAGATTAAAGACATAAATAAGAAAGATAAACCTAAAAAGTTAATGAAAGAAAATGTAAAAAAACTATTTTGCTGTACCTCAGATGTAAAGAATGTCAACTTAAGAAAACCTGAGAGGTACAAACAGTGAGATAAGAAACTGTTACTTTTGATTGTATCAAATTTAAGGATAATTATTCAATGGAGGAAAACAGGGACAAAGTAACAGATGACAATTTGAAGATATTTGCAATAACCGAAATAAACAAGATAATGACATGTTGACTATAAAAGAAATGTGTAGACATGAAAAAGAAATATACAGGAAACTTTATAGAAAAAATTGGCAAACAATCAAAGAAACCCAGAGTTGATCAAACATGTAGAGAGATTAAAATGTATCAGTGACAGGACTGCAATTTAAAACAACAACATGTTACCCTACTACTATTATTCAATTCTGAAAAGCTGGATAATGCCAAGTTTTGGTATAAATTGTGTGAATGGAAGAACTTTAAAACACTGCAGTCAGGCATATAAGGGAGTGTAGCCGTTCGAGGGAGAACTAGTTGTACTTAGACAAAGTACATAGTAGGTATACATATTTCCAATGACCTAGCAATCTGTCTCTTGGAAGTCTCACCCTCAAAAAAATTCTTTTGTTTTTTTTCGCATGGGGACTTGTCTGAGGATATTCACTATGGAATTTCCTTATGGTAATGGGGAGTTGAAGGCCCCTCTGAAATTCATTACTAGGGAAATAAATAAGTACAATGTGGTGGGTGTACATGACTCTATACAACTCTGCAATTGGAAGTAACTAATTACACACACACACTCACAGAGCAACATGGATATAATTTTAAAATGTTATTGAATGGAAAAAAGTAAGTTCTATTAAATCAAACTTCTAGAGATTAAAAATAAATTAATAGGTGCAGATCCAAATAGGATTGAAAGTCTGGTGTCAGGAATGTAAGGAGTTTCCTTCTGATAGAATCTATTTTTTCTGTGAAGTAGGAGGCAATGTCATCTGCTGTGAAGCACATGGGTAGACGAGTGTGGAGAATGGAAAATTTTGACTACAGAAACTAGACACATGTAATAATAAAATTTTCAACTAGAAAATTAGATCCAGCTGAGTTTGGTGACTATGAATTTATACTGCAAAAATTTTCTCAGTGTGAGATTTTTCTCCAATTTGTTTTTACCTGCCCAATAGGAGGCCTGGAGAAGGCTGATAGTGATCCTGCTATAAATGGAAAGTAAGAAATTAATTAACTTATTCATTTATTTAGGTAAATACTCCTCCTCTCCGCCCCACTTTCCACCTCCTCCTTCTCCTTTTTTTTTTTTTTTTAATCCAGGTGATGCTTACTTCATATATACTTGATGCTCCTAGGGGAGAGCATAAAGTGAGCTTAGCCGTGATTAGCAATGCAGAGTTTGGAGAATACTAACTTAAACAAGTCTAAGATATGTTTGGAAATCTGATCACAAATATGATTACAAGTAGTTGCCCATGAAGGGCCTTGCTTTACAATGAAAGCAAGGGGGAATGGATTCTAATCCTTGGTTTGTCTTTAAAGAGTTTTGTGAGCTGGGGGCCTTTCCTAACATTTGAATACCAGCTCCGTCATCTGTTAAATGAAAAGTTTCGATTATTGGTCTTTACTGTTCATAACTGCAGAACTAGTAAAGCAAATGATTCTAGTTGGACTCTTCCACATGACCTTCAAATACTGGAGGTATGATAAACTCCAGTAAAATTACTTAGATTATTATTTTTATTTGAGAACACCATAATGGAATATAGAAGTTACATTTTTGAATCACAATCTAGAGAGCTTTGAAGCTGCAGAATTTAGGATGTATTTTCTTGATCTTCATTTCTTGCACAAAGAAGGCTTTGAATTAAATTCTGGTGGTCACCAAAGAGACCCCTTATTGTAAATAAAATCAAGTATGAATGAAGACAGGTTAATGTTTGTTTTCTGATTGCTTTATCTGAAATAGAACTAGTATGGACTTTATACACTTAAGGACATAATCTTTATATATTACCTGAATCTTCATGGCTGCCTTTATTCTTTCTTTTGATTCCATCTTTTCCAAAACACCTTCCTGCAATAATCTGAAAAAAACAAAAAAGGTCCTAATTATTTTAAGGGATCATTTTTCCACAAAGAAAATAAAAAATGAAACAAAATGTGTTTTTTTGTGGAAAAATTTCATGAAGACCCATAGCCTGCAGTTAAATAAATTAATTCTTCATGTTTTGCACTGTGCCTGGCTAATACTAAACACATTTAGGAAATTACCAATCTCATATCCTGACAACCAAATTTACTGTAACTTTCATTTGTTTCTTTCAAACCACAATTAAACCATCATGAGATATAAGGGAAAGATATATGGACTAAAATACTGTATTTAAAAAGGCATATGGTCTAATTCCCATGAAAATTAAAGTAACATATAGTTTAGGCAAAAATCTGTTCTGATAAAAGTGAAATTAAGCCTTGATCTTATTTAATTTTTAAAAATGTGACTGTTGAGAACAGTGGTGACAAAAAATACCTAATGGTAAAATTGAAAACATATCTCAGGTTCATCAAGCAGCTGGAATATTGGTCAATGCTTAACATTCTTCTGAACAAAGAATACATATGTATGTATTATACACATTCATGCATATGTGTTGATATGCATATGCAATGTACACCAACACACATACATGTTCATATTTACAATCTTGGTAGAGTTTCTGGTTCATAGTTTTTTCGTCCTTCTGGGCACAGGATTATATTTCCTACATCTGTCCTTTTGCTAGACAGTCATGTGGCTAATTCTCACCAATATGTTTTGGGGTCAGAAATAGTAGTTGTCTCTTCCTGGCTAAAGCGTTTGACTTCTGGGACAGGACCATTTTCTCCTGTGGATGTATGTGTTGAGACAGAGTCACTACATGGAAGTTAGCTATCTTGGCAAATAACCCAGAACTGCAGCAGACTTTGTGTGACAAAGAAAAAGGAACAAAAAACAAACACAAAGATACAAAACCGTAAAATCCACCCCTCAAAAAAGACTTCTTGAGAGTTTGTATTGTTTATACAAGCCAAAATGTCCCATACCGACATAAATAATTATCATATTAGCTACCTTCTTTAAGTATACTGAGATCCCCAACAGTAATCCCTTTGAAACATAGCTCAATAGTAGTCTGGTGCTATTTCAAGATGCTTAAGAATGCCACATTTTCTGATAAAATATTTGCTCTTGTTTTTATAAGTTATTTATTGTCACAATTACCCTTTTCTGTGGAAAATAAAAAAAAAAAAAAAAAAAATCATGTTTCTGATCACTGGTAGGTCATTTGTGTACCACAGATTAAAACTGCCTATTGACAAAAGGGTAGTTCTGTTTTCTTAATTTTTATTTCTAGATCACAGCCAACTTATTTAAAGGTTTATCGTGATTGTTATTGCATTTGTTTCCCCCATTCTCTTTCAACAAAAATAAATCACATGTAGTGCCATTTTATAATAAGACATTTGCTTGTGGTTGTTTTTAATAGCCTATAGTTTTCTCAGAGGTATTTATTCAAAATCAGGACATCAGATTTATCTTGCTCATTTATCGTGGCTTTCGCTTACAGTAAGAGTATACTTCCTGTCATAGGATTTAGACTGTTTCAGCCATTTCATCACTGATTGATACACCTTGGAAAATGGAGTCGCGTTTTCTTTTATTTACATGTAACACTGGGAGGGAGTACATCAGATCGGAAAAAATCTGTGCCCTCAGTGTCCCCCGTCAAAGGTTCTGACCAGTTTTGAAGAGGCTGCTCTTCCATGACAGATGGTTGTATGTGAACTCATCCAAGACATCCAAACAGATGTCTGTCCTGAGGTGATCCTACCACAGATTAGAAGATGTACAAATGCTGATCCAGATCTGAGCTAGCTGACTTAGTTTTTCCTGTAAAATTGGATCAATTAAATAACCCAATTTTTGAAAGCCAGTTTTCCAGAAGTCACAGCTGCTTGAATATCGCTGACTAGACCCTCCATTTCCATAATATGCCATTCCTTCTAATGTTAACATTTTACAAACTGGAAAAAAAAGTTGCAGGCTTTTTTTTTTTAATCATATTTTTTAATTACTATGCAGAAACTATGTTTGTAAGTGCTCTTTTATTCCAAATCTAAAAGACAAAATTCTTTTGTTAGAAAACAGCATTTTAGAGTTGTTAGTGCCTAACTGGGGAGGTAGAAGTTCTGCTAAATTTGTGGCAATATTTCTAATAAAATTTTTCAACAGAATATAAAGTATCTAATTTCAGTGTTTGGGTGATTAATTACATAAAATACATTTAGTGGTTGAACATTAGGCAGGAAAAAATCAGTCTTATGATAAGTGTACATTTATTAATTTTATTTCACAAAAATGCATGAATATCTAATATATACCTGGTAACTTTCATTGTCATCATTAAACCTTACAGCTTAAATGAAGGAAAAAAATGGGGATTATTTTATATTTCAAGGTCAAGTTATCAGACTGGTGATTCCCATAAATAACAGTAAATACCAACGCACCTAGAAAGCTGTTTTTTGTTTTTTTTTTTATTTTTTATTTTTATGTTAGACGTGGTTTTGTTTTATTTCAGTTTGGAAAGTGTAATGACAATGATAACAATAATAACAGCACCAACACTCACTACTCAAAATAACTTACAGGATATGAAAATACTCAGTCTTTAACAGTTTCACAAAACTAATACATCAAACTAGAAAAATGAATACAGTAATATCTGCCTTAAACTGAGTTTCCCTAGAGGAGGCATCACTTCTTATTCATCTCTGAGTTCCTAATATCTAACATTGATCAATGGAAGATTCTTTAAAGATGTCTGAAATGATTTTCCTATGGACACAGCAGGCATGTAAAATAGTGTACCAAACTTTGGCCCCTTCATTTTGTATTCTGCGTTGCTTGTTATCTGTTTCCTCCAACACTTTACCAATAATATACACAATTTAGCTCAAATTCTTGAAGAATGCTGTTCTAAGTCAAAGCAGAGAGGGAAAAACAAGAGACCATTTAAGACTAAAAGAGATTAACAAATGACTGAAAGTGAGATATACTTTTAGAGATTTTTCAATTTAGTACTGAAAAAGCACATAGCAAGTGCTGCAGCTCCAGGATTCCAGAAAACTCAAGGTGGTCTAGCAAGGACAATAACAAATATGACTAATTTAGGGGATATAGGATGACTTTTGATAAAATGAGGAAGGAATGAGAAGAAACTGGAGCAATGGTATAAGTGCATTTTCACTAGCTCTGGGCAGGCAGTCATCTATATATTTAAATATTCCTTTCTCAGTATTTAAAAGAATAAGGGAAGTTTACATGGTTGGAGAATGTTGGAAAGGGGTGTTATAGTGGGATACAGGTACATTTACTTCCTGCATGGTGCAGGAAGAAAACTGCTTTTCAAAGCGGTTTTGATTTTCTCTGTAATAAATAAGTTTCCCAGAATTATATAAAGCAAATACACATTTCATAGGTTATCTTAAAGTCCTCACTTTCCCAATATGGCACATGAAGAGATATCAGAGACTCCAACTCTTTACCCATCGTATTTTGATTTTTGATATTTTCATAAGCATCTGTTTAAATTCTAGGATTTAGCTTATTTTCACCTAATATTATAATCCAATTATTAGGATGTTCAAATAAGGCTGGTTGCTATTTTTTTATTATGATTGGATAATCACTCCTAATAACAAAACTAACACACGTGCTCTCCCTCAATTCCATTTTTATATTATTTGTATTATTTTAAATTTGTATTTATTAGTCATATGAAATGGAAAGAATACTACTTTTGACTCTCTTTAGCATTTCAAACCTGTAGTTAAATCCTGGAAGTGATCCATTGTTTTTACTTATCCTTTGGAATTCTACTGTTTCATGAGAGACAACCTGAAATTGATGATGCTGCTTTTTCCAGTGGCTGGAACCAAGAAGACAGCCAATTTCAAAAGAAACAAGATGCAAAAACATGGTTGATTCTTTCTCTCGTCTCTAGAATTGGTCTATATTATGAACATAAATAAGCCCAGTTCTTAAATATATTATTAGAATAACCTTGAACATGGTAAAAGAGAGGAAAGGAAGATTCCTGTTCATTTTTAATAGATATTTTACTATTTTCAAAGCGTTGTCAAATTCATTATTGCATTATCTCAGAACATTCATGCAAAATGAGGACGGAGAGAGAGAGAGAGAGAGAGTGCATTTCTCTTCTACAAAAGATAAAGCAGTTTCAACAAGGGGAGTTCAATTACCTGGCTGTTAAGTGGTAGGGCTTGGTCTAGGAAAAAAAGTGCTATTTTCAAGACAATTTCAGAGCTTTTCCCACATCTGTCAATTTCTTTATAAGTAAAACTTATCCAGGTTAGCCTTCAATTTATTTCACATGAGTCCAGGTTTCTGGTAAAAAATATTATGGCAAGGTATGATATACATACTTTGGAACAAAGACAAAACATATTTATATTTCTTCAGTCTGTTGTCTGATAGCTTTTATAGTCTGCATCATTTTATAAATATGAACACACGGTTGTTTTACCTGTAGGTGAATTAATCAACTAATAAGTCAATCAACAATGATTTTATCGAGCATCTACTATATGTTATGAAGTACTATGTGCTATGGTGAATGGGAAGGGCTTCATAAAACAGTCATTTCCAATGAGCTTATAATATGGAGCTTCCATAAGAATTATAACAAAAATTTTACAGAAAAAGTAAAGGCATTTTAATGTACATGGGCATTAAATGAGTATTTGTGTCAAGAAATGCTATAGGAATTCTGATAAGGGAAGGCCACTTTACCTGGTGGGCGGTTGATGATGGACTCCCCAAAATATGGTCAGAAAGGAAGGGATTCAAGCTAGCAGGAGAGTATCAGCAGCATAGATATATAATAAAAAAAACAAAGAATGTGGTTCTATCATCACTGGACATGTAAATGTAATTTTATTGATGAGGAAATCATTGAAGAATGTATTGAGAAAGATAAATCTGGACAAACTGTGGGAGGGAATTCTGAATGTCAGTCAGAAAAGTCATGTTTTCATATTTCCTGTTCTGAAAGATGAAGGACCACTGAAGAGGTTTGAAGAATCTATTAATAGGAAATAATGAGTGATGAGAACAAAGAAGTATTAACAAAGATTCTTATCACATTATTTTTGATGGCTAAAGTGTAAGAAAAAAATTATTCCCAATTATAAGAAAATATTTGAATTATATATATAAATGTATTACAGAAATTGAATTCATATTTATTTCTACTCATCCATGAATAACAAAGAAATAGGGATTAGCTTTTGAAATTGAATTTGCAAAAACTATTAGGTTGCATCTTATAATAGATTATTTTGATGGCATTTAATTCATGTTTCTGAAAATAATAAACTTGGAAATTGCTTATGATATAATGCTAAGTAAAAAAAAGAGATAAAATTATAAATAAAAGACAAGAAGTAAACATGCCAAAGTTTTAACAGGTTATGGTTTTCTTGAACCTTTTCTGTTCTATAACCTCCTCTTAAGTGAGCATATGATATACTTATTCCTAAGTATGTAATTTGCATGTTAACAAAATTTTTTACTTAAAAAAAGTGAAAAAAAAAAAATGAAGTATGGGAGAGTCCCATATTCACTAAGGATAAAAGACAGTTTCATCGATTTTCTAGCATCCCTTTGACTTGAGTTATTCCATTTTATTGCAAACAAATATTGGTCTAGATGATATTTAAGATCTCTTCGAAATGTATTATTATAAGACTTTAATTTTTATATTCTGTGTTGAGAAATTATGTTTAGAATACTCTCGTCTCCTCTGTCTACCTTAGACCTTGACATATAAAGAGTGGTCAACAAATCTGAACTGAATAAAGGAAAATTTGAATATTGAAGTGCCAAAGTTGAAACATGTTTTGAGCTTAGATATAAAGTATAGATGTAAGCAGATAAAAATTAAATCAACCCATGAAGAAGTCAAATCTTTGGAAATTGTACTCATGAACTGTTTCATATAGTATACACCAGAATAACTATAGACATAACACATATACATGTATTTATATAAAATACAAATTTGTAATTGAAAAGTCAATATATTGTGTGATTAATCTACTTTTTGCAAATTCCCTTTTGGTAACAACTCACTGAATGGCAGTTTAAACATCAGAACCTGGTAGCATTTCTCTTTTAGTGTCTAACTTACTCTCAGGGAGTGACTTAGACACTGGGGAGAATCTGGCTTATTATTTCTTTGTCAGTGGGAGGCAGAGAAACAAGAAACCTTCCCTGGCAAATACACCTTGTTCCGAAGAAGAAAATGAACTGATTTTGTTCTCTCACCAGGGCCATTTGTGCTAGATATAGATAATGGTCACAGGTGGCCTGATCCGATCTTTTCCTATTTTAGTTGAGAAATAGGTTTTCACACTTAGGACAGTTCACTCCTATTTAGCTCTGAAAATGAAATATCCTTGCATTTGTGACCAAACTGAAGTCACCTTCTTTTTATCTTGATCAAAGCTCTTCATAAATAGACATTGGAAAAGTATTCCCTACTTAGAGAGGGAAAATAGCTTTTACAACATCCACAGCAGGAAGTAAAGTGTAGATATGCTAATTTGAGTAAGATTTACTATTAAATTAACCTCCAATTTTTATTTTTACAGCTTGAAAGAAATAATCAAAACTTTTATGCTAAATTTTCATTGAAATGAAGTTCGTTTGATATGCTCCATCAGTAAAATGTGGTTTTACTTTTATAATCTTGTATTAGACTATTAATTTCAACTTATTCTTAGGATATAAATTTGAATGCTCCATGCAAAGCAATTAATGAGTATTCCTAACAAGGTAATACACAGAGAACAGAGCTGTAGATCAGAAAGCAGAGAAGTGAAAAGTCTGATGAGACATTTTCTTTGTATTAGACCATATTATCATTGCATTTAAAAAATCAGTAAAGATTAAAATAAAAATAATATTGAACTCACAATCACCGCCAAATCAGGATTAACTGTTTCTCTGAGTCACTGACTGTTTTGTGCTTGCAACTACTAAATAAACTAAATGTGGGGAAGAGATCTTAAGGGCCAGTCTAAGTTATCAGCTAACAGGTCTGAATCAGGAAATTGTGGGAATGGGTTACAATGAAGAGAGAGAGAGAGAGAGGTGGGGGAAGGGAAGGAGAGAGAGAGAGAGAGAGAGAGAGAGAGAGAGAGAGAGAGAGAGAGAGAGGATACATAGATCTTTTCCAATCCAAATGACCAAAAATAGGAGGAATCTTTTAAAAAATTGTTTTAGTTTCCTTGGCTGCTCAAACAAATACTATGCAATGTGTTGACTTAAACAATGGAAATTAATTAGCTACCAGGTTTGAGGCAAAAAGAAAATCCAAATTAAGGCATCGTCAAGGTGCTGCTTTATTCCCAAAGACTAGCATTCTGGGGGTAGCTGTTGCTGATATTGCTTGCTCCTGGGCTCCTCTGTCACATGACAATGCATATGGCGACCTCTTGTGGCCTCTCTTCTCTTCTGAGTTCCTTTGACCTTCAGCTTCTTGCTTCCCATGGCTTTCTCTCTCTGTCTAAATTTCATTGTGCTTATTAAGGACTGCAGTAGTAGTAATAGGACCCATCCAAGGCTGGACCTTAACTGAAGTAACCTCATCAAGAGGTCCTTCTTACAATGGTTTCACAACCACTGGAATGGATTAAGTTTAAAAATTTGTTTTTCTGGGTTGCATACAGCTCCAAACCACCACAGAAAGTTAAGACTTTCAGGATTCCCCTCTGTTATCTCATTTATATTTGTTCATACTGCACCAGCTTGCAGGATTATTTCGGTCCACCTTGTATAATTGTTTCAAATACGTCCATCAAAGTAAATGTTTTGAGCACTTAAAAATTAGTTTAGTTTTCAAGTAAGTTAGAAATGAGAAGAGAATCTCCACTTATTTATGATATTCTGGCAGAAAAATATATTTAAATCAAATATTGAAATGTTTATCATTTTAATATAACCGTTAAGACTACTGTGAATATTTTGTTAAGGCAAAATTGCTCATCTTTTAGATTTCTTCATGCATCATTTTCCACCAAGAATCTGTGCTATGTATTTCTCTTAAAGCTGTTTAATGCTGTTTATATTTCATGATCATAACAACCTCAGATTTTTTTAAAATATGTAATTGAGTTCTCACCAGGAACACTTGAAAAGAAATAGAAATGCCTTATATAATGACAAACTCTGAATACTGAGTCACAAATATATTGATGTTTTCTGGTGTCACAGCACAATGCTCACTCATTTAATTCACAGTTCAGCACAACTCTGTTAGAAATTCATATATAATATTTTTCTAACCAACCTATCCCATTGATAGAATCCTTCTGATTATTTTTCCTCAGAAGTTTTTGTTTGCCATTTCACATGTTCCACCTCAACAGATTGCTTCTCTCTCACAGTAGAATGTATTTCTTTGATTTCCTTACTCTGTTGTGACATATAATGCAAACTTCTATTATAAAGCTTGTTTTATAAATCTTCTCAAATTCTTATTAAAATTTTGTTTGCTTTCTGTTTCAGATCCTTAATAACAAGTGATCTTACTCTGGACCTAGCACCGGGGAGATGATGTTTAGGTTGATATTTACCATTAACTTTGCTCCATGGTTGTTTGTTAACAATCCATTACTATAGTGTTGAAATGGAAGCATATGAATGTATATTGTACAAAAGTTATATAATGCATTACAATCCACTTAGTAGCATCAAAACAAGTGCTGTCTATTTTTTAATACTGGTAATTAGCTTGATTCATGAATAAATTTTGCTCTTAAATATGTTCCATTTTTTATGCATGACTTCTCTATACTCTTAGGGGAATAAATTATATACATATTTATGATCTCCAGCATGTGTTGTTCCCTTCTCCAACAAGACACTGTATTCACTTATTTTCTCAATATGCCCATCCTATAAAGCAAAATATATCCTATTTTGTGTCATGGATATTTTGATTTGAAATCTTGATAATGTTCCAATAATTATTTTAATAGAAGATAGTTTGTAATTTTTATTTAATTTATATTCTGCCTCTTCCAAAAAGATATTTAAAGCAGCTGGTTAAATTATATGACTTGGGAAGCATATCATTAAACCTTGAATAATGTATATTTTCATGTGTTTATGTCATAACGCTACCAGCTCTTACAATTGTGTGTTTTTCTTCAGAATATTTTCCTGAATGGAAACCAAAGATTGAATGCAATCTGAATGAAAACCAAAAGATTGCTTGCAAATCTGACAATAATCATGGAGCCTAACACAAAAAGATAAATTGAAGTGTAGTATTAATGATAATCAGTATGTTAAGGAAACATAGTAATGAACAATTTCTATAGCAATGAGATTTCATATGTTAAAGTTTCCTCATGTAGGAAATGTGATTTTCTAAAATGACAAGATCATCAATTTCATATCAATGATATATGACTGTGCTGAAGATCATTTATGAAAAATTAACATGTTCATCTTTTAAAAGTTTAAAAAATCCTAAGAAGTAGTGTCCATTTACTAAAACTACCAGAATGCAGTATACCAGAGTTGGGTTGGCTTTTTCAATGAGGATTTATTAGGTTACAAATTTACAGTTTTAAGGCCATGAAAATGCCCAGATTATGGTGACATCTGCTGGTCCTTCTCTCCTGGGCCCTGGTTTTAAAAATGGCTGTCTCCAAATGTCTCTGGGCAATTCTCTCTCAGCTTCTCTGAACTCTCTCAGTTTCATCTGCCTTTTATCCTCTCGTAGGGGACTCCAGCAAGGGGATCAAGACCCACCCTAAATGGGTGGGGTCACATCTCCATGGAAACAATCTAATCAAAAGGTCCCACCTAACAATAGGTCTGCACTCACAAGAATGATGAAAAGAACTGTGGTCTTTTCTGGGGATACATAACAGCTTGAAACCAGCACAAGTAGTAAAATATATGTTTATCAAGAATGATTTTAGTAGATGTTTGTTTAAAAATCAGAAAATTCACTTGACAAATGCTCATATGTATAATATGCTATAAAATCCTCTTCTGAAACTCAGTTCCCTATACTTACAATTCCCCATTCTCTTTTGAGAAATTAAACACAATACTTAATTTTGTATAAGACACAATATTTTGTATAGAGATTAAAAAAATAAATGTTCCAAACATTTCATATTAGAAAGAAATCATGAGTCTATCTCACTCATTTAATTCATCTCTTGAGGCTGAAACTATGGAAGAGACTTCAATATGATTGCCTTGGTATTTGAGGATTCATGAATAATGTTTCAGCAGTTATAGTATCATTATAAAATGAAAATAATGAGATACTTAATTAAATTGTTCTATTCTGTAGGAACATATTGGGACCTCACTTTCAGTATTCCTTTATATCTTTAGAGAAATATCTGTTTGTCTTTTGCCCATTTTTAAAATGGGTTGTTTATTTTTTCTTACTGAGTTTTGAGAATTCTTTATATATCTAGATTTGAGTCATTTCATGGATCTGTGATTTGCAAATATTCACTTCCAGTCAGACACTTGTCTTTTCTCTCATAATGACTTTCTTTTCTCTCATAATGACTTTTGGAGAGCAAAGTGGGTTCCTAGTAGATTGCATTTAGAGTTGAATCATTCTTTTGCATTCAGTCTGGCAATCTCTGTCTTTTAATTGGTGTGTTCAGAGTATTCACACTTTATGTGATTATTGCTAGGTTCAGAAATATTTAACATCATATTAGCTGTTTTCTATTTCTTCCATCTGGTCTTGTTTCTTTTCTCATCTTTATCAGCCTTCTTTTGGATTAATTGAGCATATTTTATGATCCTTTTACCTCCACTACTGATTGATTATCTATGTTTTCTTTAAAAAATGCTTTCAGTGGTTACTTTGGGGTTACAATATACATTGTTAATAAATATAGTCTAACTTCAAAGAGCTTCTTCATGTGTAGAAAAAGGACCTTACAACACTTTGTTCCCAATTCCTCTCACCCCCATTTTGGTCTACTATTATCATATATTTTATTTTACATATGTTATTAACACAAAATATATTGCTACCCTTTATCTGAGCTTTTTGGATCTCTAGTTTCGTGCCCTTAATTTCTCAACATATCTACGTATTCCAATGTATGGTCACCCACACAAGAACCATAAGTCCCTTTGGAAAAAAAAATTGGGAGAGAATTTACTAAATAGACTTAACCTAATTTTAAATAATTTGTCTCCCCTCCTTCAGTCATTGATTTCAGGATCTGAGAACTGGTTCACATTTGGGCACTGGGCAAGGAAATCATAACCTTTTACAGGCACACTTGCCCTCAGTCATTTGATCATCCATATTAACCAGGTGTCCAGAATTCTAAGAAATAAGGATCTAGGTCACCCACCATGTAAGCAGCCTAGACCGGCAAAGATGTTGGCCAAAGGTGAAAGGGGAATCTAGAATGGTTAGTAGAGAAGAAGAAATAGATGATGAGCAACAACAGCTATGAGCCTCAGCTGCAGTGGTGATGGTTGTATTTTTATATATGTCCCTAGGAAAAAAAAAAAACAACTAGATTCTAAAGGAGCTGTTCCAAGATGGGGTGAAATTACTGTGCAGAGCAAGTACACCTGTGTGGAGCAATGGGGTAGGGAGGTGCTGTAGTGTGGGCTGTGTGGTATGACAAGCTATTCTCCCTTTTAGGAATTTGGCACCCATTTCCAACCATAAAGAATGTTGGCTGCTGATAGCTTTTAATTGAGTCCTGCTGTGGACATTGCCCTTCAATGAAGGGAAGGTTACACCCCTTCCCTGGAGGCAACCCAAACCCAATGACTAGGTGATGCAGGACACGAAGTCCTGGCTCTCTTTTTTTTTTTCAGTTCTCTGCAACTCTGAGGGACCATCCTAGTGCCTCTGAGGTCTCTGGTGCTACTGAGTCACAGTTCAACTTCTTTCTCTCTCCAAAACCTTTCCAGTTATTTCCTTATACATATTCTTAAGAGCAGTCTTCCTAGCCCACCTGCTTGCAAATGTCTACCTCACTGTCCATTTCCTCGGGAAGTAGACCTAAGATGCAATACTTCCAAGTGGAAATGGTACAGTTTTTCTTGAAATCATATGGCTTTTTTGTCCCAAAGAGATTATAGGCTTCATTTATTTTTAGCCTAATGAGCTTTGAAGTAAGTCATCAAGATATTTCCTGTCACATAAGTTCAGCAGATAGGTCTCTAAGATTCCCTTCTCTGTGATTGCATTAACAATGTAGCTTATAAGGGATGACTATGATTGTGAAAACCCTGTTGATCACACTCCCTTTATCCATTGTATGGCTGGATGAGTAGAAAAATGGGGACAAAAAGTAAATGAAAAATAGGGTGGGATGGGGGGATGATTTGGGTGTTCTTTTTTTACTTTTATTTTTTATTCTTATTCTGATTCTTGTGAAAGGAAAATGTTCAAAAATAGATTGGGGTGATGAATGCATAACTGTATGGTGGTACTGTGAACAGGTGATTGTACACCATAGATGATTGTGTGGTATGTGAATATATCTCAGTAAAGCTGAATTAAAAAAAAAAATCTGAAGACAATTAAAAAAAAATTCCCTTCCCTTCAAGTCATCCAGGTTACTTCAATCCTTCAACATTTACAACATTTATTCCCAGTTGTTTTGTTTGTTGATTTTGTTTGGTATTTTAGGAAGAGTTGAGACATGAGGCATTTATAAAACTGTACTTCAATGGCTCCATCAGTTGAATACGCATAGTGGTACTTTCAGGAGTGTTGTGGGGAATAATTGAACTAAAGTACGTAAACCATTTTTGATAGTACCAATCATAATAGATATAGTTATTTTTCTATATCCCCTTTTTCTGTAATTCAACTTAAGAATGACAAGGTCTTTGGCACTTAGGATCTTTAGAACAGTCTCAACCAAATCAATGATATGGCAGCAAACACATTATTATACATTTATTAATTTTAGTCCATGGCATTAGTATCTCTAAGGAATCTAAGAAAAATGGAGAAAAACATCAAATTGAAAGAGGGATATTTTCTGACCATCAGTCCCCAGTAATCAAAGTATTTATAGACACTTTGGATGAGAGAGGATGTATATTTATTGCTTTCCAAGGCATAGGAATATAAATATATAGAGTTATAGATTAAATAGTTGGATATTCGTATAAATATATAGTGCTTTGGATTAGATTAGATAGAAGGATAGATGGATAGATATTCATGTATATGGATCAGGGTCTGCCTTTACTATGAGAACTTAAGAATAGTTAAGATGGGATCAGAAAAAATAAACTGAGGAAAAAAAATTAGATCTAATGAATTCTCTTCAGACTACAGTATCAGAGATAGTGAGAGAGTTATTCTCTATATTAAGAAGAGTATTTTTATCATAAGTATGGGGCGAAAAGTAGAAATTAGGTATGAGCTGAGTTAATGTCAGCTAAGAGAGAAAAATGTTCAGAGTGTAGATTAAATAACTGATATTTTTACTAGATATTTTGTTCTATTTATTTCTGAACCAGCTAGCAACCACAGAAAATTTTAGAGTAATTCAAAGTGAAAGCCTGTAAGTGAATAGTATGCTACTATCTAGAGCAAGATTCATAAAACTTTTTCAATAATGGGAGATATTATATTCTATATTTTATATTTTAGGCTTTGCAGGCCACATACAGGACACATATGGTCACTTGTGCATATTATTTTTGTGGTTGATTGGGTTTTGTTTGCTTTTTTATACTCCTTTAAAAAAATGTGAAAAACATTCTTGCCTCATGAGTCATACAAATACAGGCCATGGGCTGGATTATCCCATAGGTTATGGTTTGGTAACACCTGATGTAGATAGAACATACGTTGTACTCTATAATTCGTGGATATAAGTGAAGTGAGAGATGACTGGACATTGTATAAGTCCAGCAAAAGAGGAAATAATTCCGTAGGCTAATGAACATGAACTCTGTCAAAACTGAATGCTGTATATAGATGCAGATTAATAAACTCACTTGTTGCTTTGGCTGTGATCCATCTTTTGAGTCCAAAAGATGGTACAATTAGAGCAAGTCCCAGTGTGATCACTGGAGCCAGAACACCCCTGATGTTACACAAAAACGTGACACGTAAGAAAGAGAATTCACCAAATCTTTGCTCATTCTCCCTTAAGAATTCACTTCAGAGTGTCATAGTGCATATTTGCTATGCTTTAAATATGACCAATTGATGAAGAATGTTCGTGGATGATGGTGACGAGTTAGATGTTGATGCTGCCCACAGGTTTCCTAAACAGTACTGAACTGAGATTGACTCATTGTCAGAAATGAAAATGTTTTGGTATTCTGTGCTATAAATAACTATATGGCTAGGTAATTTGGAAAAAAGTATGAAATGGAACCAAGAGTGTTAAAATATTTCTAAGAGAAAGTTCACAAACAGGAAGATATTTCCCCCAAATTGTGAGGGGAAAATATAAATTTTAATTATATTCCTTCAACAAGTCAAATAGTGTTTCTGCAGGTTGTGAAAATTAGTCAAATACTTGCTATATTTTTCCATATTGGTTATAGCTATTTCTTGGAATAGCTATAACCAAGATAGTGATATAGTGATGATCATAATAAAACCATGATTTCTCCAGAAAATGCACCCATTTTCTTGAATTATGAGTAACTTGTATTCCATAGCCCCTGCCAGAAATCCATTATTAGACCAATGTTAAGTGCAAGCTGATATAGAATCTAATGCATTTTGTTATTTTTAGCGAATTACATGAAAAGATGTATCAAGAATATGTTAAAATCAAACATGGAATTAAAGGTGATAAATACATTAGGGCATTTGCCTTCAAAATCGCTCTCATGGCAATGGTTTTGTTTATGGTCAAGCATGGACTATGGAATAGTCACAGCTTCACATTCTAAAATATGCATTACCTTGAAATAAGGGAAGCTTTAAATAAATGACCCTTATCTTAGCAATAAATCCTAGAAAAACATGTCCAAGAAAAATGCCCATTAATCTAGTAAAGATCTATTTATTTATTTATTTATTTATTTTTAAAGCAGTTTTATTGAGATCTATTCACATACCATACAATCCTTCCAAAGTTTGCAATCAATGGTTTTTAGTATAAGCCCAGAATTGTGCATTCAACACCACAATCAATTTTAGAACACTTCACTTCGAAAAGGGGAACCTCATACCCGTTAGCAGTCACTTTTCAATCTTTCCATCCTTCCCAAGCTCGACATAACCACTAATCTAATTCTGTCTCTATAAATTTATTTATATTTACATTTTATACAAACAGAATCATATAATATGTACTACTTTGCATCAGGTTTATTTCACTTAGCATGTTTTCTTTTAATTATTGTTATTTTTTAAATGAGAAAAGTTGTAGGTTTATATAAAAGCCATGTAAAAAAATACAATGTTCTCATATATCCTCCTATTGTAGACACTTTGCGTTAGTGTGGTACCTTTGTTACAATTGATGAAAGAATATTAAAATATTACTGTTAGCTATAGCCCATAGTTTGCATGGGGTGTATTTTCCCCCATATACCACCCTCGTATTAACACCTGGTAATAGTGATGCACATATGTAATAATTAGTGAAAGAATGTTCTTATATCTTTACTATTAACCACAGTCATCATCCACAACAAGGTTCACTGTTATGTCATCCAATGTTTTATCCTCTACCTCTCCTTCTAGTAGCATACATGACCCAAAACTTCCCCTTTCAACCACATTCTCACACATAATTCAGTGCTGTTAATTACACTCACAATAATGTGCTATCATCACCAATATCCATTTCCAAATATTTACAATCAACCTAATTAGAAATTTTGCTCAAATTAAGCATCAGCTCCCCATTCTCCCATTCTATCTCCTGGTAATATATATTCTGGTTTCTAAGTAGAGTTTGCTTATTATAATTACTTCATATCAGTGAGATCATACAATATTTATCCTTTTGTGCCTGGCTTATTTCACTCAGCCTAATGTACTCAAGGTAAATCCATGTTGTCACATACATCAGGACTTCATTTCTTCTTACAACTGAATTTTATATGTATATACTACATTTTGTTTATCCATTCATTGGTTGATAGACACTTTGGTTGATTCCATCTTTTGGCAGTTGTGAATAATGCCACCATTAAATTCAATGTGCAAATGTCTGTTCGACTCCCTGCTTTCAGTTCTTCTGAGTATATACCTAGTAGCGGGATTGCTGGATCATATGGCAGTTCTAAACTTAGCGTCCTGAGTTGGCTGCCAAACTGTCTTCCACAGCGCTTCACCATTTTGCATTCTCACCGGCAGTGGAGAAGTTTTCCTATTTCTCAACATCCTTTCCAACACTCGTAGTTTTCTTGTTTGTTTGTTAAAATAGTGGCCGTTCTAGTAGGTGTGAAATGATACCTCATTGTCCTTTTGTTTTGCATTTCCTGAATAGCTAGTGAAGATGAGCATCTTTTCATGTGCGTTTTAGGCATTTGTATTTCCTATTTGATAAAATGTGTATTTAAGTCTTTTACCCATTTTTAAATTGTGTTGTCTATTTATTGTTGAGTTGTAGGATTTCTTTATATATTCTGGATGTTAAACTCTTATTGGATATGTGGTTTCCAATTATTTTCTACCATTGAGTAGGCTGCCTTTTCACTTTCATGACAAAGTCCTTTAAAGCACAAAAGTTTTTAATTTGGGAAGCGTCTCATTTATCCATTTCTTCTTTTGTTGCTTGTGCTTTGGGTATAAATTCTAAGAAACCATTGCTTACCACAAGATCTTGAAGATGCTTCCCTACATTATCTTCTAGGAATTTTATGGTACTGGCTCTTATATTTAGGTCTTTGATCCTTTTCAAGTTACAGGTAATTTTTATATAAAGTGTGAGATAGGTGCCTTCTTTCATTCTTTTGGATATGAATATCCAGTTCTTCCAGCACCATTTGAAGAAGAGATGATTCTGTCCAGTTGAGTGGACTTGGCAGCCTTGTGTAATATTGACTGGTCATAGATGTGACGGTCGATTTCTTAATTCTGAAATTAATTCCATTGGTCAATTTATCTATCTTTATGCCCGTATCATGCTGTTTTGACCATTACAACTTTGTAATATACTTTGAAGTCAGGAAGTGAGAGTCCTCCAGCTTCATTCTTTTTCAGTAATATTTTTGGGTATTTTGAGGCCCCTTAATCTTCCTTATAAATTTGATATTTGGCTTTTCCATTTCTGCAAAGTAGGGTATTAGAATTTTGATTGAGATTGCATTTAATCTGTAAATCAATGTGGGTAGAATTGACATTTTAATGATAGTTAGTCCTCTAATCCATGAACATGGAATATCCTTCCATTTGTTTAGTTTTCCTTTGGTTGCTTTTAGAAACGTTTTGTAGTTTTATGGGACTAGGTCATTTACATCCTTTGTTAGATTTATTCCTAGATATTTGATTCACTTAGTTGCTATTGTATATGGCATTTTTAAAATGCTTTCCTCCTCAGATTTCTCATTACTAGTATGTGGAAACACTACTAATTTTTGCATGTCGATCTTGTATTGTTCCAATTTGCTGAACTTATTTTTGGCTCTAGTGGCTTTGTTGTATATTTTTGGGGGGACTTTCTAGATATAGCATCGTGTCATCTGCAAATAGTGAAAGTTTTACTCCTTCCTTTCCAATTTGGATGTATTTTATTTCTTTTTCTTGCCTAACTGCTCTAGCTAAAACTTCTAGCACAGTGTTGAATAAGAGTGATGACACTGGGCATCCTTGTTTTTCCCATATCTTAGATGTAAAGCTTACAGTCCTTCACCATTGAGTACATTGTTAGCAGTGGTTTTTCATATATGCCATTTTTCATGTTGAGGAAGCTTCCTTCTATTCCTGTCTTTCAGAGTGTTCTTATCAAGAAAGGATTCTGAATGTTGTCAAATACTTTTCCTGTGTCAATTGAGATGATATTGTGGTTTTTCCCCCTCAATTTGTTAATGTGGTATATTACATTAATAGATTTTCTTGTGTTGAACCACAAGATAAATCCCACTTGAACATGGTGTATAATTCTTTTAATGTGCTTTTGGATTTGATTTGCAGGTATTTTGTTGAGGATTTTTGCATCTATATCCATTAGATCAATTGGTCTGTAATTTTCTTTTCTTGGGGTTTCTTTATCTGGCTTTGGTATTCGGGTGACGTTGGCTTCATAGGATGAGTTAGGTAGTGTTCCCTCCTCTCTAAAATTCAGGAGGCGTCTGATCAGGATTGGTATTGATTCTTCTTACAATGATTGGTATAATTCACCTCTGAAGCCATCTGGTCTTGGGCTTTTCTTTGTTGGAAAGTTTTTAGTGACTAATTCAATCTCTTTACTTGTAATTGGTCTCTTGAGGAAGACCTATTACTTCTAGAGTTAGTGTAGTTTGTGTGTTTCTAGGAAGTTGTCCATTTCATCTAAGTTGTCTAATTTTTTGGCATACAGTTGTTAATAGTATCCTTTTGTGATCCTTTTTATTTCTGTGTCATCAGTAGTAATGTCCCACTTCTCATTTCTGATTTTACTTATTTGTATCTCCTCTTTTTCATTTGTCAGTGTAGCTAAGGGTTTGTCAATTTTATTGATCCTCTCAAAGAACCAACTTTTGGTTTTATTTATCTCTCTATTGTTTGTTTTATGATTAATTTCATTTTTTTATGCTCTAATATTTCCTTCTTCTTACTTTATGATTAGTTTGCTCTTCTTTTTCTAGTTCCTCCAGATGTGCAGTTAGGTCTTTGATTTTAGCTTTTCCTTCTTTTAATGTAATCATTTAGAGCTGTAAATTACCCTCCCAGCACTGTCTTCACTGCATCCCTTAAATTTTGATATATTGTGTTTTAGTTTTCATGCATCTTGAGATATTTATTTATTTCTCTTGCAGCTTCTCCTTTGACCCACTGGTTAAGTAGTGTTGTTTAACCTTCATATATTTGTGAATTTTCTGGTTCTCTGCCGGTTATTCATTTCCAGCTTCATTCCATTATGGTCACAGAAAGTGCTTTGTATAATTTTGATCTTTTTGAATTTGTTGAGACTTGTTTGAGATGTCCCAAAATGTGACAAAATTGTTTGAGATGACCCAAAATGTGATCTATCCTGGAAATGATCTATGGACACTTGAGAATAACATATATCCTGCTGTTTTAGAGAGCAATGTTTTGTATGTATCTGTTATGTCTAGTGCATTTATCACATTATTCAAGTTCTCAGTTTCCTTCTTGATCCTCTGTCTAGATGTTCTGTTTATTGATGAAAACGATATATTAACATCTCCAACTATTATTATAGAGGTGTACATTTCTCCTTTAGTTTTGTCAGTGTTTACCTCATGTATTTTGGGGTTTGGTGCATAAATATGTATGACTGTTATTCTTGGTAGATTTCCCTTTTATTAATATATAGAGTCCTTCTATGTCTCCTTTAACAGTTTTGCATTTAATATCTATTGTGCCAGCTCTTTTATTGGTTATTTGTGTGTAATATCTTTTTCCAGCCTTTCACTTTCAACCTATTTGTGTCGGGCCTAAGATGAGTCTCTTGGAGACAGCATACAGATGGATCATATTTCTTTTGATTGTGGATTTTAATAAATTAACATTTAATGTATTACTGTAAAGGCATTACTTACTTCAACCATTTTATTCCTTGGTTTTTATAAATCATATCTTATTTTTATTTCTCTTTTTACCTTTTAGTTTTGCTTACTGATGATATTCATTTCTACATCTCCTCCAAGCCTCTCTTTCCTGTCTTTTCCTTTCAGCCTGCAGAATTCCCTTTAAGATTTCTTTTAGGGCAGGTCTCTTGTTAATGAACTCTCAGTTCCTATTTATCTGTGACTATTTTAAACTCTCCATCATTTTTGAAGGACAGTTTGTCCAGATAAAAAATTTTGGGGTGACAGTTTTTCTCTTTCTGTTTAAATATATCATACTGATACCTTTTACCTCCTTGGTTTCTGAGGAGAAATCGGCCTTACTTCATTTCCCTTGTATGTGACAAATCACTTTTTCCTTGATACTTTCAGGAGTCTCTCCTTATCTTTGGCATTTGACATTCTGATTTGTGTGTGTCTCCAAGTAGGTCTATTAGGATTTATTCTGTTTGAGTACATTGTGTTTCTTGGACATGTATGTTTATATCTTACCTAAGAGTTGCGAATTTTTCAGCCATTATTTCCTCATATATTATTTCTTCCCCTTTCTTCTGGAACACCCATGATGCATATGTTTACATGCTTTGTGTTGTCATTCAATTCCCTGAGACACTGCTCCATTTTTTTTTCATTCTTTTCCCTATTCATTCTTCTACATGTAAGATTATCTACTAGTTCACTGATTCTTCCTTCTGCCTGTTCAAATCTGCTGCTGTATGCCTTTACTATATTTTTATCTTTTCTCTTGTACCTTTCATTCCCATAAATTCTGTTATGTTTCTTTTCATACTTTGAAGTTCTTCTTTATGCTCACCCTGTGTCTTCTTAATATCCTCTCTTTAGCCATATTTTCCTTCATCTCCTTGAATTGATTTAGGATATTTGTTTGGACATATTCTATTAGTGTTTCAAATTCTGTTTCTCTTCTGAAATTTTAATTTGTTCCTTTGATGGGGCCATATCTCCCTGTTTCTTAGTATGGCTTCTAATTTTTTGCTGTTGTCTAGGCATGTGATTGTCTTGACTCTGAAGTTCAGTTTTTCTCTCATGCCTAGGGTTTTATTGTTGATTGGCATTGTTTAAGGCTTTTCTTTGACTCTTGGTTCAACTTATACTAGACCTTTAGAATTATCCATGTTTAATCAGTCAGAATTTTTCAGCTCTTCTTCATCTGATTCTTGCCTTGAGTATGCAATATAATTTTTAGGATTGCAGTATTTGGTCAATTGTTTCACCCCCAGGAGAGAGCTTCCTTTACTCTGTTCCAATTCTGGGACTTTTGATTTGTTCTGTTTGTTTTTGTTTTGCCTCAATTATTTTTTTATTCTCCTTTCATTGCCTATATGATTTTGTCTAGAGGCCAAATTCTGGAATGAGTGTCACCCAGAGAGGAGTTTCCCAGTTCAGTATTTCCCAGCCAGAGTAGGTCCAGGGACACACAAAGGGGGCATAGACAAATTTCAAAGTGTCTTGGGGAGAAGGTCAGGAAAAATGTCAAAAAAGCCTTTTTGACTGGTCCCCAAAGTTATACTTTCCTGGCCTTCCCAGCAGATGGTGCCTTTCAGCAACCTTTTCCCCTGAGCTCTAGGGAAGCCTTGTGTCTTTAAAGCTCCACCACCTTCACTCTTATTGGGGGTAGTGATGAAACAGTCACCACAGCAGGGGATGCTAAAACAGCTGTTTAGATCTGGGACCCAATAGCCTAAATTCACAGATCAGTAGACATGCCCCCAGCCCTCTCCCCATGTTCTTGAGGATGAGGGCTTCCATGTCCCTCTGCATCCTTAGCAGCCAGCCAGGGACAAGATCCAAGGTAGCTCATCCTGAGTGTGGGAGATGGGCACACCACAGCTGCCGCAGAGCGAGGTACAGTTCTTTACCGCTGTTTCTCAGCCTCTTCATCCCACTATTCCCTGGATTCTGTACAATTCTCCCCTGGCCTCCAGAGCCCCAGACAGGTTGTTTCTGACAGTTTCTTCTTGTCTGCTACCTGTTTTTGTAGGAGGAGTTAGTCCTGTGGCTCCCTAATCTCCATCTTCTCTGTAAGTTCTAATATTTATTATTTGTTATTAAGTGTATGTATTATTTGGATTCTTTACCAAGAGTATTCATTCAGTATTACAAAGACATGTTGATGGTAGTCTTCAAAATTGAGAAAACAACTGTGAATTGCTTAATTGTCCTTGTTTTGTTTTTGTTGTTTTTTTTAAATTTAATTTTGTTTTGTTTTAGTTTTATGTTCAGACTTCATATTCTAGAATTTGGTGTGACATTTTTCAAAGTACTCTTATAATGTATGTTAGACTTTTTCTTTCTAAACTACTAAGGAAAAATCAGAAACATAGAAAATTTACAGATGTTGCCTTGAGTCTTAGAGCCAGACAGTTAAGGAGAACTGGAATTCTAAAATATAGACCTCTTGTTTTTAAGTCCTAGGTTTTATTCACTGGGAAACGTTATATAACTTTTTATCAGTTTATTGAAATTCTGTACACGTATTATGAAAAATTTCAATCCAGCAAGTGTTAATGTAAAAACCATTGTTTTTATTAGAAAGATGTGTATATTATTCAGAAAGCTAAATTTTTCTGGGGTGAGACTATTTGCTCTAAAAAATAAATACTCTATATTTAAGTATTTAAAAGCAGTGATTACTATTACTTAATTTTGGAAGCTGCATATATTTTTGATTTTCTTTTTTTCCTTTTGTGATGGAGTGATCTCTGAGTGTCAAAATTTTAATTGTTTGTGTTGTTTTGTTTTAGTATAATTATTGCAATTCTAAAAATTATTATTCTAAAAATTTATTCTCAATTCAAAAAGACATATCTAGGATTCATGACTATTGAATGTTTTCTCAAATTGTCTCCTTTTTGTACACCCTAAAAAAGCTATTCCAGTACTATTCTTTTTCATCAGTTTCTTCTCAAAAGCACAAAGCCAATTGTGCATTTAAGCTAGAGAATGGACCTCAGGGCATGCCCATCTGTCTAAACAAATAAGTACATTTCCAACAGAGTTATGGGGACAGATTGTCCTTTTAAACTGAGGTGATGGATGTGAATGTTTTAGAAATTATGAATTATTGAAAAGCACACAGTGTTAATGCATTGCTCTCCATTTCCTATAACTGTATTTCTGAGATATATTATTGACTTGGGAGTATTTTTACTATTATCAAAATGGAATTAACAGTAAAGAGTTTCCAAATTAATGTAAGATATCTACAGCTAAGAAAAAATGCATTAAAAAGCAATTGAACATTGTAGAAACCAAACCCCATATACATGACTGATTTAAAGATATGTACATATCCCTGTGAATTAAAACAAATTTAATGTGCATTAATTCTGTTTTAACTAAAATTTGTGTCTAAGTAGAAAAGCAAGTCTACTATGTTATGTCTAACTTAATTAAATGTGGTAATAAGTCATTTATTCTCACAGCATGACTTTTTATCTCCTATACCATGTTACTATGAAACCTAAAAAAGTCATCTTAAATTATAAAACAGTGATTATATTTAAAATATATATAAAATTTCTCTTTAAATATATTTAAAATTTCTCTTTAAAAGAGATTATCTTTTCTACAAGTAAGTTTGACAGTTAAAGTATTATTTTCTAAACTGAGTGGAGCATCTTTATAAAAGATATGGATGAAAAATATAAGTCAGATGTGAAGGGAGTTAATGTGAACTAAGAAAAATGTTCACAGTGTAAGCTAAATAACCATTTGGCCTCTGCTTTGTGTGTGGGGGGGGGGGAAGCTTTCTCCACTGCTAATTTTCTTTTGGATTACAAAGGTCAGTATTTGAATGAAAAAGAAAAGAGAACTATTAAAAACTGTTTACAATGTACAAATGAGAGTACAAATTGGAGGGGATAGGTATGCTAATGAGAAAGCAGAAATTAGTCTAAGAAAAATTGTGATTACACAAAGTATTTTTTCATCTTTATCTTGAGAATTTAATGAAGGGTGGTTCATGCAATTAGAGGTAATCATTTAGGTTCATAGAAAGGTACACAAAGACTGAGAATGATTTCTAATAGCAGCAGACAATTTATCCATACTTCTGAAAATTATCCTGTTTCTTTGCATGTGCAATTTTGTGCAACAAAAATCTTAATTATAAGCTAAAACCCTCTCTCTGGAAAAAGAAATTTCTCTATGTTTATAAAGTCAAAGTCCACTAACTATTGTTTTAAAATGTTGATTTTTTTTTAATCTATTATGTGATCATTACAATTTAACATCTCAACTAGAATAAATAGTATTTTTACTGATGCAAAGTTGAATAAACCCTAATTGTATTAAATGTTACATACCTTTACAAGATAACATCTGCAGACTATATTAACATGTTACAATTCACATTACACTATCCCTTTATTAATTTTCCTTATCAAAACTTTTTATACTTACAAATTTAGCTTTTAAAGTCTAAAGGAAATGATTATCAATAAGAAATGATAAATTTTGTGTTTAAAAATAACTGGTGGACTATTATTTGATTTAGTTCATTATTTGTTTTAATATTTAAAACATTCATTTGTGTTGTATAATAACTATGTTTTTGAAATGTGTGAAAGAACAAATATCTGACTTGTTTTATGATTACAACCTAAGCATCAATATATATTGACAATCTTGAAGCAACACACAAGATTTTAAAGTTATTCTAAAACATAAAAAAGAAAACAACAACAACAAAAAAACCCATGGGAATTTGGACCTAACTTAGAATGAGGTGAGAGAAAGAGAGATTGAATAAAACAAGTCATGCCATAAATATATGTGATGCTTTAAATAGAGTTAAGAAGGATACCTTTCTAAACAAACACAAATTCTAGAAGTAAGAATTTACACAGTGAATCTACATTCTCTCTTGTGTGGAACCATCTTTGTTTATACTTCTGTCTTCTTTTTGGCCAGTTGGGATTAAAAATTGCTTGTTCACTATAAGAATTTGCATTGATTTTTGGAGGAGAAACTGGCATTTTTAGGATCAGTTAAATTGCCTTTGAGGAAAGAATCATATGACATCAGATATCTAGGTCATTCACACAATGACAACCATCTGCATCAGAGGCTCCAGCAGGGGTGGAGGAGCTCACCCAATCAGCTATCAGACTGGTTGGGCAAGAGCCCACAGCACCATGGCAACCACCATCAGCATGCAGTGGGCCCTGATGTCAGCAAGATGGTGGAGTAAGATGTTCCAAGGGAACCCCCTGCCTGCCCCACATACACAGGAGCACACACACACACACACACACACACACACACACACACACACACAAAGAGCATAATCTGTGAAAACCAACTTTCCCAGAAACGCAGAAGACAGTCAAGGATAAACAACAGCCATGTAAAGTCTGAATCAGGAAAAGGGAACTAAAAACTGATAGGAGAGGTGTGGGTCATTCGTTCTAGCCTTCCTCCTCTCCTTACTCAGTACAGCAAGCTGTTGGCAGACAACCAATGGCAACTGTATCCCCAAAAGCAGCAGTCCATGTTTTCAGTGTAGTTCCCTGGTATGTGGTTATTAACACACCTAAACTGCAAATTTAGTGTGTTTTTAATCTCCACTCCACCTGGTTCTCTGAAAGACAGTTCTAAGGCATTCATTTGGGTGGCCTAATGAAGGAGTCAGGAAAACTCAAGCATATTTGCATGTACTGTGGAATTTTTGAAAGCTATTATGCATGCCCATGATAAGATATGTGCTGAAAAAATCTGAGGAGAATCTGACTGTGGTGGCCCAATCAATAGTTCTAGTGTAAACTGAGATAAGTATTGAAGGAGAGCCTTGACACAGAGCCAATCTCTGTCTTCAACAATTAAAAAAAATAAACAGTGGGGAAAAGGGAGACTCAGACTTTCAGAATTTGCACATTAAAATATTCAAATGTCCACACTTCAACAAAAATCACAAGGCATTCAGTGAAAATGGATGAGAGCGCCAATTCAGAGAAACAAAATAAAATGATAGAAATTATCCCTGAGGAAGCCTAGACATTGGAACAACTAATCAAAGACTTTAATTAAGTTCTCCTAAATAAGTTCAATGAGCTAAGTGATATCAGGAAAATGATGATGAACAAAAAAGAGGAATTATAAAACTTTAAAAGAACAAAAGAGAAATTCTAGAGATGAATCACAGTATCATATGCAAAAAATGATTTTTTTTCTGGGGCAATGGTTCAACAGCAGATTTGAACAGACAGAAGAAAGAATCAGAAAACTTGAAGATAGGATAATTTAAATTATTCAGTCTGAGAAGCAGAAAGAAAAAAGAATGAAAAAAAGTGAGCAAAGCCCAAGGGACACCAGGAAGCATACCAACATATAGATTACGGGAGTCTCAGAAGAGAAGAGAAAGAGAAAAGGGAGAAGGAATATTTGAAGAATTGCCACAAACTTCCCAAATTTGATGAAAGATATGAATCTACACAAAAGAGAAAAGAAATCAGTGAACTGCAAATATGATAAGGAGGTCCACACTGAGACACTTTATAGTCAGACTGTCAAAGGTAAAAGAGAGAATCTTGAAAACAGCAAGAGAGAAGCAATTCATCATGTAAAAAATAAGATTGTGTCAATTTCTCATCAGAAATCATGGAGGTCAAAAGAATTGGGATACCATATGTAAAGTGCTGGAAGAAAAAAAAAAACAAAAAACTGTCAACCAAGAATTCTATGTCCAGCAAAGCTGGTCTTCAACAATGAAGGAGAAATCAAGATATTTCCAGATAAACAAAAACTGGAAGAGTTTGTTGTCACTAGACTTACCCTGTAAGAAATGCTAAAGAGAGTCCTTCCGCATGGAAGGAAAGGATACTAAACAGTAACATGAAGCCATATGAAAGAATAAAAACCCACAATAAAGACAAATATGAATAAATATAAATGCCAGTATATTATGTTCTTGGTATATAACTCCAAATTTTATTTCTTACATGATCTAAAAAATTTATTTCTTACATGATCTAAAAATACAAATGCATAAATAATACTTTTTTTTTGTTATTGGGCACAAAAATATAATGATGTAATTTGTAAAAGGAACAATGTAAATGGGGGAACACAGGGTATAGGAACAGAGATTGAGTATGCCCTTGAATTTAAATTTGTGTCAATTTAAACTAGATGGTTATAGATTTAGAATATTAAATGCAAAACCCCATGGTAACCATAAAGAAAATATCTTAAAAATATTCAGGAAATGAAATGAAAAGGGACTCAAACCATTTCTCTACAAAAGATCAACTATATACAAAAAAGGCAGTGATGGAAGAAATGAGAGACAAAGATGTTATTAGACATCGTAGAAGCAAAGGACAAAATGTTTGAAGCAAGTCCTGTGTCATCAAAATTAATATGAATATAAATGGATTAAATTCTTCAGTCAAAAGACACAGGTTGGCAGAATGGATAAAAGGGGAGATCCAACTATACGCTGTTTATAAGACACTCACCTTAGACCCCAAAGATGCAGATTAGTTGAAAGTTGAAAGTGAAAAGTAAAAAAAAATAAAAAATAAAAAAAAGTGCTGAGGAGCCTATATTAATATAAGAAAAAAATTACTTTAAATTATAAACTATTAAAAGGGACAAAAATGGACATTATATATTAAAAAGTCAGTCCACCAAGATGTTCTAATATATGCACCTAATAACAGAACCACAAACTAAATTGACAGAATTGAAGGGGGAAATAGTTCTAGAATAATAGTAGGATATTTTAATACTCCACTTTCAATAATGGATTTAGATGGAAAAATAATATGAAATCAGAGGAGTTGAACAATATTATAAACAAACTAGTCATAACACATACTTCTCAAGTGAACATGAATAATTCTCCAGTATAGACCATATGTTAGGTAACAAAAGAAATCTCATAAGTTAAAAAAATACTAAAATCATATGAAAGTTTCTTCTCAGCCCACAGTGGAATCAAGTTACAAGGCAATAGCAGAAGGAAAATATGTAGAAATTAAGCAACACATTCATAACCAATGGGTCAAGGAAGAAATCATAAAGGAAATGAGAAAATTCTTAGAGATGAATGAAAAGAAAAATACAATATACATAAACTTTTAAGGTGAAACAAAGACAGTGCTCAGAAGGAAATTTACACCTGTAAATAACTGCATTAAAAATGATAAAGATCAAATCAATAACATAATATGATATCTTAAGGAATGAAAAAAATTGAACTAAATCTAAAGTTAACAGAAGGAAGGAGATAATAAAAATTATAGTGGAGATAAATGAGGTAGAGAACAAGAAAGCACTTTAGAAAATTACTGAGTCCAAAAGTTGTTCTTTGAAAAGATCAGCAAAATTGACAAATCTTAAGCAAAACTGATAAAAGAGAAAAGACACAAATAATTAAAATCAGAAATGAAAGTAGGGAAATTATTAATGATCATGCAGAAATCAAAAGGATTATAAGAGAATACTATGAATGATTGTACACCAACAAATCATATATTCTAGAGGAAGTGTACAAATTCCTAGAAACACACAATTTACCTAAACTGACTCCAGAAAAGAACTCCTTAGCTGATCATAACAAAGAGATTGAATAAACAACAACAACAACAAAAAAAAACAAACAGACCTTCAACAAAGAAAAGTCTAGGGTCATACTTTCTCCCTGGTAAATTCTATGAAAAATTAAAAGAATAATTAACACCAATCTCAAACTCTTTAAAGAAATTGAAGAGGAAGAAATTCTTCCAAACTCATTTGAGAGGCTAGCATTATCCTGGTACCACAGCCATATAAAGACATCACAAGGAAAGAAAAATACAGACCAATTTGCCTCATGAATATAGACACAAAAATCTTCAACAAAATGCTAAAAAATAAAATCCATTACATATTGAAAGAATTATAGCCCTGACCAAGTGGTAGTTATGCCAGGATTGCAAGAGTGGTCCAACACAAGAAAATCAGTCTGTGTAAAACACCACATTAACACAATGAAGGAAAACAAACCACATGATCATCTCATTTGATACAGAAAAGGTATTTAATAAAATCCAAAACACTTGCATTATAAAAAACAATCTGAAAAGTAGGATTTAAAAGGAAGTTTCACAAGATGATGAAGGGTCTTTTTGAAAAACCCCACAGCTAACATACTCAATGGTAAAAGACTGAATGCTTTCTCCCCTATGATTAGGAATAAGACAAGGATGCCCACTTTCACCACTTCTATTTGTTATTGTAATAGAAGTTCTAACCAGAACAGTTAGGCAAGAAAAAGATATAAATGTTATCCAAATTGGAAAGGAAGAAGGGAAATTAACTCTTTTCACAGATGACATGATCTTTTTTATAATAGAAATTATCCAAGAGTATATAAGCAAACTATTCAAGCTAATATACAAATTGAGCAAATTTGCAGGGTATGAGATTAATGAACAGAAATCTGTTGTGCATTTATATACCAGTGATGAACAAACTAAAATAGAAAGTAAGGAAAAAATTGCATTTACTATAACATCTAATAGAATAGGATATCTAGACAAATTTAACCAAGGAGGTAAAAGACTTGTGCACTGAAAGCAACATAACATTGTGTTGAAAGAAATTAAAGAGTAAATAAATGGAAAGAAATCTCATGCACTTGTATTGGAGGCCTTATTATTGTCAGTACTACTGAAAGTGACCTACATATTCAACATAATTCTTATAAAATCCCAGAAGTCTTTTTGCAATCCTCAAATTCATGTGGAATCACAGGAGCCCCTAAATAGATAGGTCAATCTAGAAAAATAAAATCAAAGTTGGATGCCTCACACTTCAGATTTCAAAATTGAAGCAAACCCACAATAATTGAAACTGCATTGTACTGTTATACAGATAGAAATATAGGCCAATTATATAGAATTGAGAGTCTGGAAATGAACCCACGTGTCTATGGCCAACTGATTTTCAACAAGGGTGCCGAGCACATTAAGTAGGAAAAGAAAGGTCTCTTCCATTAATTTGCCCTGGGAAATCAATGTCCACAAGCAAAAGAATAAAATTGGATCCCTACTTGACACCATAAATAAAATTTAAGTCAAAATGGATCAAGGACTTAAACATAGAGCTAAAACCATAAAACTTTTAGAAGAAAACATAGGGGAATACTTTCATGACCTTGCATTTGGCAGTGATTTCTTAGATGTGACACCAAAAGCATGAGCAACAGAAGAGAAAAACAACTTTGATACATCAATTGAAATTATTAATAAAGTGAAAATACAACTTACAGAGTTATATATCTGATAAAAGTTTGTATCTTATAAGGGCATATATCTTATAAGGGTATGTATATGATAAGGGTTTATTTCATCTCCAGAAAATATGAAGAATTCCTATACCTCAACAACAAAAAGACAAGCAGCCCCATTGAAAAATGAGAATAATGGCCTCCTGGTGCTTATCACAGGCTGTGTTCTTGCACTGACTGTATAGAAAGAGGAGGCAGAGTAAACTTACCCCACCTACACCTCAGTCAGGGCCTTGTACCTGGTCTGTATTGTGAATGGGGGGACATGGAAAAAATGTGTATAAGACTTGAATATACATTTCTCCAAAAGGGATATGCAAATGGACAATAAGTACATGAAAAAGTGTTCAACATCAAGGAAATGGAGATCAATACCACAATGAGATACTACTTTACAAACAATAGGTTTAGGAAAATAACAAATGTTGGCAAGGATGCAGAGAAACAGGAACCCTTGAACATTGTTGGTGGTAATGTAAATTGATGTACCTGCTCTGGAAAACAATTTGGCAGTTCCTCAGAAGGCTGAACATAGGATTACCATATGACTTAGCAGTACCACTTCTAGGTGTATAACCAAAATAATTGTAAAATAGGGACTCAAACTTATAAATAGATATTTATAAGCCAATTTTCATAGGAACATTATTCACAATAGTCAAAAGATAGAAGAAGCCAAGTGTCTATCAACAGATAAATACATATATAAAATGTGTTGTATACATACAATGGAATATTATTTGGCCATAAATAGAAATGAAGTTCTGATGCATGTTAAAATATGCATGAACCCTGAAGACATCATATTGAAAGAAAAAATCATATATGAAACCACAAATATTGTATGACTCAAGTTACATGACTTACCTAGAATATGCAAATTCAGAGTCAGAAATTAGAATACAGGTTACCAGGGGCTGGAAAGGGGAGAGGTATAGAAAAGTGTTGCCTAATGAGTATAGAGTTTCTGTTTGAGGTGATGAAAAATTTTCATACTGGATGATGGTGATGATAAAACAAATGCATATGTAATTAATAGCACTCAATCGTACACTTGAAAGTGATTAAAATGGGAAATTTTGAGTTTATACATGTTACCACAAAAAATATTTACAAAATAAACAACAAATATAAATATCCAAAGTTTGTGTAACCCTATAAAATATTTGTCCATAAATCCAACATAGACATTCTGGATCCTCCCCATTCCTGTATATATATTTTCAACATATTTTTCAAAAAAATATTGTGAGGGTACTTTGAGGACACATAAAGACATATTTGTTCTTAAATTAATATGGGAAATTAAATTTTACTATAGCTAAACACAGTTGGAATTTAAAAAAAGAGAAAGAAAATTTAAAACAGAATTTTCTAACCATATATAAAGAACTAATACACAACTGTATTAATGAAAACAGCATTCCATTGGGACAGTTAAAGGCAAGGAGCCCGATAGAACCAAATAGAAGGCTCAAAAGCAAATCCATTTCCTGTGAAAGTTTATGAAAATGATGTCCTTATAAATGATAAAATGATGTGTTGTAATCAGATGCAGCCCCCTTCCCCATAATGTCAACGTCCCCTTTCAATAAGAACAGATTAGGGTGGTCACTGCCTAGACACCCCTGAAGATCAAGAAAGTGATTAAACAAGAGGAACGGGTAGCAACAGACAAAATAGTATTTAACAAGGGATTATGAATACTGAAACTTTATATAAATATAAATATATATATATATATATATTTAGGTGCTAGGGTATTAGAATAGCTAGAAGGAAATAACTGAAATTGTGGTACTGTAACCTGTAATATTCTTTGAAATTTGCTCTATAGCTATTTGTTGAATTGTGCTTTGAAAGTTTTCACCTTTCTGTGTATATTCTATGTTTCACAATAAGGAAAGAACTGAAACTGTGGAACTGTAACCCATAACATTTTTTGAAATTACCTATATAACTGCTTGTTGAGCTGTACTTTGAATGTTAACATGTTTCTATATATATGTTACATTTTACAATAATGAAAATAACTAAAATTGCTGAACTGTAACCCATAACATTCTTTGAAATTTCTCTCTACTTGTTAAATCATACTTTGAAAGTTATCACAGTTATGTATATATGTTAAAGTTCACAATTTTTAAAAAATGCATAAAAAACATGATGTATTATTTAATATAGTTTGGAGAAAATTGTTTTCTCCAAAAAAATAAAAATAAAGTTGGACCCCCAAATCCTAGATAAATATAAATTGTAATACTATAAAAGTAATAAAAGAAAATGTGAGAGAATTTTCTCCTTACATGTAAAGAATCATAAGGTTTAAAATAAGATGACTTTACATCAAAATTAAAAATTTCATTGATACATAAATACATATATAAAGGGGAAATTTGAGTGGCTAACAATATATGAAATGATGATGATGTCCCATAGAATGTAAATAAAACAAGGTGATACTAAAATTGCCTCATGAGGATGGCTGGCAGCTACAGTAAGAACATGGTAAAATTAATATGCTCAAACCTTATCACAGAGAAACCCAACCCAACCACAGAAAAAGTCTGTGTTCAGGGGCATTAATCTATTAGCAGGAAAATAGAGCAAAATGGAGGAAATCTCAATGTCCATTGCTCAGGGAAATAAAAATACTATCTTAATCAATTATTCAGTCCAAAGGGCTCATTTTTTTTATGTTTTTACAATCATACTTCAAAAGTGTATTTATTGATGTTTGTCTGTAACACTGCCATGCACACATTCTGTAAAATGAAGATGATAAAGACATAATTTTCTGTTTTACATCTTCTCCTTTACATTCTAAGTTATTTTATGGATGATCCAAATATTTGGGTTTGAGCTACATTAAATAAGAACACTAAGACTTGACCTACATATTCAGTTTTTCAGCAACAACTTTTGTTGCTTCCATATATGGAAATACTAATCTAATAAATTGAATCACATTTCATATTAGCCCTTACAAAATAATTTATTCAATATTCCCAGGTTACCACACAATCCTGTTTCTATCATACGTATTTTGACTGGTAAGACTTACTCAAAATCCTGGATTCTTTGCTGAATTTTGTGCTCAAGTGTATTTGTAAAGTGCTTTATTTTCCACTCTTGAATTTTCTGATGTGAAATCCAGCTGAAGTTTTTCCTATTTTAACTTTAGGATTGTTGCCTCTTCAGTGCAAGTTCAATTCTGACCAGGGAATGAGTGCTTACTGTAGTCTTTCTGCCATTTATGACCCTGAGAGTCTTTTATGTAGTGCGAGTTCTTACATGCCGTAGAAGTGTTCCTGTGTGGTGAGATGATTTCTCATGATTTTCATTGAATAACTTTTCCAATATGACTTATCTTGCACTTTCCCCTAGGAGTTTTGTTGTACTAGTAAAGATTTTTCCACTTATTTTTTGTTTTATTGGTTATGCATATACTGAATTTTCTTTTGCACAAGGCTGGGGCTTGGCTAACGTTTATACACATTGATTATAGAAATAGTTGTCTTTCCTGTGGACTTCACTCTTTTTGTTTAAAAAATATATTATGAGTTAAGGTATTCCCACACTATAGACATAGAATTTCTCTCCCATATGATTTCTCTGGTTTGTTTATTACTGAGTGGTGAAGACTATCCATTTTTATACACACTTATATTGTGAGTTAACCAATGATGTATACCATCAGAACATCATAGAAGGCTTTGCTACATAGAAGACATTTATATAGATTCTTCTCAGTATGAATTTTCTTAGATTGTCTGAAGTATAAAGAATACAAAACCCCTCCATGTTGACTACATAGTGAGTCTTCAGTATGTGAGTTATCTGGTGTGTTAAAGGTTAACTCTATGACGTCAGTCATTTCTGTATTCTTAACATTTACACTGAGTGTTATCATGTCATCTAAGATCAGAACAGTGAATGAAAGCTTTCCCACAAAGATAACATTTGTAAGGTTTATTGACAGTAAGTTCTCTCATGTTCTCTAAGATGAGAATATTGACTGAAGGCTTTCTCACTTTGATGCATTCACAGTTTCTCTCCAGCATAAGTTTTCTTATGTTGTATAAAGAACAGAACACAGAGTGAAAACCTTCCCACATATATGAAACCATTTATATGGTTTCTCTTCAGTGTGAGCCCTCTCATGTTGTCTAAGGCCAGAACATGAGTGAAAGATTTCCCTTATATATGTCGTTCATAAAATTTCTCTCCAGTGTGATTCCTCTCATGCCATTTAAGACCAGAAAAATTGGTGACGGCTTTCCCACATAGATGATATTCATAGAGTTTCTCTCCAGTGTGTGTCCTCTCATGTTGTGTAAGGAAAGAATGACAGGTAAAGACTTTCCCACATAAATGGCATTTATATGGTTTCTCTACAGTGTGAATTCTTTCATGTTCTTCAAGAGTAGAATATTGGGACATTTGGGGCAAGATGGCGGCATAGAGAGGAGTGGAAGCTAAGTAGTCCCCCTGGAACAACTACAAAAAACCAGAAACAACTAGTAAATAATCCAGAATAACTGCAGGGGACAAATAAGACCATCCATTCATCATACACCAACCTGAATTAGGAGGAATGCCTGAGAACACAGCATAAAATCTGTAAGTAAAACCTGCGGAACCAGGTCGGAAGACCCCCTCCCCCATAGCCTGAGCTGCAAAGCCTCGTGGTGCCAGAGAGGAGCTCTCTCCCAACAAGCCAATATAGCTCAGCTGAGCTCCAACTGGGGTTTTAAGTGGCGAGTGTGAACTGCTCACTACAGGTATGCAGCCCCAAAAAACAGACAGAGGCTTTGGGTGACGACTGACCTGGGAGAGCCGGAGGGTCGCCTTGGACTGGGTCTGAAGGGGACTATCTGTTTCTTTTTAGGCTCAGTGGAGAAAGCCCTAGTCATTTTCAGTTTCCAAGGCTGTGACTCTGGGAAGGGTGGAGACAGCACAAGCAGAGAGCGAGACCTTTGAAATGCTAATGACCTCCACCTGAGGGATCTGTCTTCTCTAGGAGGAAAGGGGTGGGGCCCTTTCCATTCAGAACCAGACCCCAGAGCCTGGGGGAACACGGCCATACCTCCTCACACCAGTCAAGAATTATAGGCTAACAGGCGTCACATGCTGGGCAGAAGGGCACAGTGACCTGAGGCATCAAAGGGTGGAGCAATTTTCTAAGACACACCCACAGGGAAACCAGATACTGAATATTTCTTCCCTCTGGGACCTGAGCCTGTTCTGGTCTGGGAAAACCTGATTTGGATAACCAAGGAAACCATGTCTAGACAACAGAAAATTACAACCGACACTAAGAAAAACAAAGTTATGGCCCAGTCAAAGGAACAAACGTACACTTCAACTGAGATACAGGAATTTAAACAACTAATGCTAAATTAGTTCAAAAAGTTTAGAGAAGATATTGCAAAAGAGATAGAGGCTGTAAAGGAAGCACTGGACATGTATATGGCAGAAATCAAAAGTTCAAAAAACCTACTAGTAGAATCTATGGAAATGAAAGGCACAACACAAGAGATGAAAGACACAATGGAAACATACAACAGCAGATCTCAAGAGGCAGAAGAAAACAGTCAGGAACTGGAGAACAAAACACCTGAAAGGTTACACGCAAAGGAGCAGATGGAGAAAAGAATGAAAAAATATGAGCAACGTCTCTGGGAACTCAAGGATGAAACAAAGTACAATAATGTACGTTATCATTAGTGTCCCAGAAGGAGAAGAGAAGAGAAAGGGGGCAGAAGCAATAATAGAGGAAATAATTAATGAAAATTTCCCATCTCTTATGAAGGACATAAAATTACAGATCCAAGAAGTGCAGCATACTCCAAACAAAAGAGATATGAATAGGCCTACTCCAAGACACTTAATAATCAGATTATCAAATGTCAAAGGCAAAGAGAGAATCCTGAAAGCAGCAAGAGAAAAGCAATCCATTACATACAAAGGAAGCTTAATAAGACTATGTGCGGATCTCTCAGCAGAAACCATGGAGGCAAGAAAGAAGTGGTGTGATATATTTAAGATACTGAAAGAGAAAAACCACCAACCAAGAATCCTGTATCCAGCAAAGCTGTCCTTCAAATATGAGGGAGAGCTCAAAATATTTTCTGACAAACAGACAATGAGAGACTTTGTGAACAAGACACCTGCCCTACAGGAAATACTAAAGGGAACACTACAGGGTGATAGAAGACAGGAGTGTGTGGTTTGGAACACAATTTTGGGAGGTGGTAGCACAACAATGTAAGTACACTGAACAAAGGTAACTGTGAATACGGTTGAGAGAGGAAGATGGGGAGCATGTGAGACACCACAAGAAAGGAGGAAAGATAACAACTGGGGCTGTGTAACTTGGTGAAATCTAGAGTATTCAACAATTGTGATAAAATGTACAAATATGTTCTTTTACAAGGGAGAACAAGCAAATGTCAACCTTGCAAGGTGTTAAAAATGGGGAGGCATTGGGGGAGGGATGCAATCAGCATAAACTAGAGACTGTAACTAATAGAATCATTGTATTATGCTTCCTTTAATGTAACAAAGGTGATATACCAAGGTGAATGCAGATAAGAGGGGGGGATAGGGGAGGCATGTTAGACAATTGACATTGGTGTTATTGTCTGATTCTTTATTCTACTTTGATGTAAGGTTATTTTTCCTTTTGCTGCTTCCTAGCTGTCATTTTTGTTTGTTTGTTTGTTTCCTCTTTCTTTTGCCTCTCTACCTTCTTTGACTCTCCCTCCTGCCTTGTGGAAGAAATGAAGATGCTCTTGCTTAGTATGAGCAGAATGTTCAATTAGGATGAACTTACATGTTTGGAAATGAACAGGAGTGTTGGTAGCAAGATGTGAGAATAACTAACAGTGCCGAATGGTGTGTGAATGAGGTGGAAAGGGGAAGCTCAGAGTCATATATGTCACCAGAAGGAAAGTTGGAAGTCAAAAGATGGAAATGTATAAAACTGAATCCTATGGTGGGCAATGTCCATGATCAACTGTACAAATACTAGAAATCACTTCATGAACCAGAACAAATGTATGACAATACAATTAGAAGTTCATAATAGAGGGGCATATAGGGAAGAACTATATACCTATTACAAAGTATATACTACAGTTAGTAGTATTTCAACATTTTTTCATAAACAGTAACAAACGTACTATATCAATACTAGGAGTCAACAATTGAGGGGGTTGGTTAGGGATAGGGGAGGTTTAGAGTTTCCTTTTCTTTTTTTCTTTTTTCATCTTTCACTTTATTTCTTGTCTGGAGTAATGAAAAGTTTCTAAAAATTGAACAAAAATTAAGTGTGATGGATGCACAGCTGTATGAGGGTACCCACGGGCAAGTGATTGTACACTTTGGATCTTTGGATAATTGTATGGTATCTGAACAATCTCAATAAAAATGAAAAAAAAAATAATAATACAAAAGTAAAAAAAAAAAAAAAAAAAGAGTAGAATATTGATTGAAGGCTTTCCCACACCAAAAAACACCCATAGGTTTTAACTCCAGTGTCAGTTCCATTGTATTGTCTCAAGGCAGAGGTTTGAATAAAAACTTTAACATTATATAATTGTGTAATTTACTTCTAATATGAATTTTCTTATGTTGAATAAAACATGACAGGGCTTTTTCAAAGACTTTGTGAACTATGGATTCCTTCCCTTGTGAATTGACATATGTTAAGTCACTGTGGATTTCTGTGGGAATCATCTTGCAGGTCATAACATTTAAAGGGATTCTCTGGAATGTGAGTTTCCATTGATATAATGGTAGATGTGTCTTTGCTGAAGATACATAATATAGTTATCATTTCTTGTTTTCTACAGCAACTTTCCCTGCTCATTGTACAGGCTTCTCCTTGTGCAGAAGCACAGGCTCCTAGAATTCATCTTAATTCAAGTTTTGGAGAGTAACAATGGAATGGTTAATAGCTTTATCGTTTTGATCTGCTCAAATTTCCTTTTTATCCATGGAACATTTGAGCAGTGACCTTTTGTTGCTGTTCCACATTAATGCTACTTTAGTTCAATAAACTTCTGTACTTTAGTTTTCAGTCTGTTTTCAGCAAATGTCTGGTGTCAGAAGTGGGATTCATAAATAGATACTGGGATGATGCCAGAATGGCAGCTCAGGGAAGAATTTGGTACCAGCAGGAATCCTTTGTGTTCTGTCTTCTCTGGGTTTGTCATCTGGTGACCTCGGCTAGCCCCTCTCAGATCTTTGAACTCCTGCTGCATTGTGGTTGAGGTTAAATCCATTTGTTGAGCTAAAGTCTGGTTGGGTCTCTGGTTTGGTCTCTGTTTTTGACCATCAGGTAAAAGAATTCTCTACTGTTTCACTCTGGATCTTCTGGCGTTATTATGGTAAAAAATCAGGCAGTTGACTCTAGGGAAGTGCCTCCACAAAGATGGCCACTCCTTTTATGTTTTATGATTTTGGAACTAATTCTTGTTACTTTCAACTGTACTTGGTCTTCAGGGAGTCCAAGAACTCCCTTAACCAGAAGGAGATATTTGAAGACTTGATATCCAGTGGTTGCTTTGTTAATAACTCAGCTGAAAATTCTCTTCCTTGGGTTTCTATCAGAACCAGAAAAGCAGTAGTCAAACAATCATGTGGATGCAGCTGAGTAGTCTCAGAGCTGTGGATTACTCCTCTGTGGGTCACATGGGAATGAAGCATTTGTCCTCCCTATGGAGGTGGTGCCCAGTCCAGGAGTGAAAAAGCAGGCTCTATTTTTATTGTGTACATATTTTTTAATTGGTGTAAGATAATCAAAATGATTATCTATCTTCTTGGCTGCCATCTTTGAAACAACTTTCTTGTTTTTTAGTGCCAGTTTTCAACCCTACCCTCCAAAATACCTCATGGTGCTACTTTCTGTATAATTCAAGAGTTCTTTATGGGCAATAGTCTGGTTTCTAATTGGGATTTCCCTCTGCAGGGTGCTAGCAATTCACTGCACTCACTGTGCTAAGTCATTTACAACTCCGTTCACTTCCAGATATTGGGCTTAAAGGTTACTGTCAGCTTCTTTCATTAAATATAGATTTTCTGCATTTTTTTCTTTTAAATAGTTTTCAGTTCTTTACACCAGCATATTAAAAGTCTCTAAATTGTTTTTATCAAATAATTTTTAAAATATTTCTGAGAAACAGGAATATTTTACGTATTTTTGTTTTATTTTTGTTCCAGTTTGATAAATTTATATTACCAGTATAGATTTAGATATTTGATGGCTATTGGAGAGCTGTAGCACAACTGAGGACTTGGAAATTATTTAGCAGAATGAATATATTACTTCTCTGGGATTTTTTACATAAATTTAAATATCCAAATACTGATTTATGTTTTTATTTATTTCTCTCCTTGAAAAAATTTCATTGCAAATTATTTAAACGTGTTATTGAAAAGTCAAAATTACTAGTGAGTATAGAGATAATGGATTAACTCTTAAATTGCATGCCATTTCTCATCAGCTTACAAGTGTTATAAGCATCTACCAACTATTACAAACTCAGAGCCTGTGGGCTCACTCACTCATATAACTGACATGAGAATATTGGCTAGTTGCATTCATACAAAATTTTTGTACCTGAATCTATTGGGACAAATTACCTATTTAAAAACTTCACTTGGAAATAGGGCCCAGGGTTTGAAATTTTGAGGAATTTTCCAAAACTGTGTATTAGGCATCCATATTTTATCCATCCATGCATTTTGTCCAGTTCTTTAAATTATGACTGACATTGCCTACTTCCCTAAGCTCAACTGGTAGAAGCATCTCTTAAATACACCTGCGTTCATATATATTATATTGCTAGATATTTCCAATAACTTTTTTCTCATTCTTAGTTTCATTAGTCTTCTTATGTGCACAATCAACCTATTTTATGTTTTCTTGCATCCCTAACCACAATTGAGGACCTTACACAGTGGGAGAAAGAAAATAATACATGTTCTGAAATCCACTGGATCATTCTATACTGTTCATTTCAGCTCTTTCCAAAACTAATGGTTTTTTGAAGAAAAAATGTAGCAGTTAGGTTCAGTTGTACCAGAAAAGTGGAAAGAATTTTAACTAGCATGTAACTTAAATGCATTCTTTGCTCTTCTTACACTCCTCCTTGGTTAAAAATCCTTCCAAAAATCAAATTTTACTAAATTGTGCATACTGAGAAACTAGACAGAAAATATATATTCATAAATATTTAAATTAGAGGGTTAAATTTTGTATATTTTGAGTCATATCATTAGATGCAAACACTGAAATACCAGAGACTAACTTTGGAAACTCAACTTTTAGGTAAATATTTTTCTGGGCATCTCTGTTTTCTGAACTCACTCAGAACGTGATGCTTAAAATGAAAAAAATATAAGTATTGTATTTTGGATGTTTTTAATTGAAAAACATTGCAATAAGAACATTTCTATATGTAATATATTTTAATTGTACATTTATGCTGCATTTAAAAGTTTAGTCTTCTATAGGAATGTGTCTTCATTAGTAGTGCAAACATACGGTCAAAAGAATTAAGAGGACCTGTCAAGATGATAAAAAATCATCAATGCATAGGCTCAGAGACTACATACTTTCATGTCATGTAATCAGTACTCTTGAGTAGCAGGAAATTAATTCAGTTATCCATCTCCTCATACTTATGGACACACCTAAAATTGGTTGTGTTTACATTGAAGAACAGCTCATTATTGCAATTGAAACCATTTCAAAATTTGTATCCAAAGCAAAATTTTATAGTACAATTATGAGAGGATAAAAAGGAATTAGTAACAAAAATGCTGACACATCCATAACTAGACTCATGCAACTGGGCTTTGCTATAATAAAGCACAGTTTAATTAAGCACTGAATTAATTGCCACATTAAAATGATAGGGGCCTAACTCATAAAAATGACTTATGGGGATGCAAGCTCCTTTTGCTGTGTTAACTGAAAATGCAAGCTGTACACCATTTAATTAAGAAAAATGTAATCAGGCAATAGTGTGGGTGTTTAGTTTGGAAGCAGAACCTGCAGGAGTGAAGGGATAAAGACATGTGGACACAACAAATGTACTTGAGAATACCATTCCCTGGAAATAGCTGATAAGCTAAAGCTTCATAGTCATACCTATTTGAAATCTAGTGAGGTGCTCACAGATTTTATGCTACAGATTTTACTTATTTTTAATTTTCAATTTATGACATGTGTACAGAAATCCTATCTGTAGGCTAGCTACCCGGTGTTATTTGAGTCAGTTCTTTCAAAGACAGTTTAATAAAAAGGAATATTTAACTTAATCTACTGAAGATATTCTGCTTGGAAGTTTGTATGGATTAAATTTTAGTTCTCTTAAGAACCCTTTCAAGTTCATTTCAGCTTTATGATTGAGAAAACTGAGAGTTAGGAACATTAAATAACTTGTCTAAGCTCACAAAATATATAAAGGAGGAGATAGATTTCTAAAAGAGCCAATATGCATGGCTTTACAGTATATTTAAAAAAGCTGATGCTCATTATTGTTCTTTTTCTACAAATACCTCCTGTAAAATAAAGATATAAGATCTGGGAGTTTAGACTGTTATGAATGTCACCCCACTTACTTGAATTACCTACCAGATTAAAAAAGTATAAAGGAGAAAGTGCTGTATCTGTTTATAGTCAAGTGGGGGACTGAAGAAGTTACAGGAAATGTGGTTTTCCCTAGTGGTTAATATGGAATCTAAATAAAATTACATTTCTCAGGAGCTGGCTAAACTTCAACAGCTTACTCTTGTCTCCCTTTTTAAAATGCTGGTTATTATCTACTCTCCTTTTTTTATTAGCTAAATGGAAGCTATACTTTTCTTTTCCTAAAGAAATAAGATTCTTTAGCTGGCCCTCCCAGTGAGCTAGTCATCTTAATCATTGAATTGTACAGCAATGACTCATCTTATCCTCATAAGATGTATAAAAATGAAATGAGTAGAAAGGACATTTATTATTAGAGGATTGCACAAAGTTAATTCACTGGATTTTTAAAAAACTTTCTTAATATAGATCCCAAATTCCTAGTATATTTAACTGATTTAGCCCTCATACAGATACTTTATCAAGTTTCACCTTTTTTTACCAGCTTATAAAAAAAAAAACTCCTAATTTTTAATTCTCACATAAATCTCACTCCAGATCAAGATAGTAAAGAAAGGCACCATAGGGAGATAATTTAATGATGTTTTACAGAGTACATTATGTCCCTAATTCAACAACAGCTTTATATTATAAAAAGAGTACTTGCTATAATAAAATTTAATGTTAACCGGAAATACTGCTAATTGAATAATTTTATTGATATAAATATTTCTCATTCAGGGTGTTCAACAAGACGTTAAAAATAAAGTTGCATTTGTTGTCCTTCAAATACTCTGCCTTGAACATCAAAAACTTAGTCATCAAAGCTCACCATTTTTCTCTTTAGTTAGTTCTGGGCAATTGCAAAAGGGTGCTATTTAGATAATTTTGGTTACATTAAAGATAACTATGCTAGGTAATTGAATAATAAAGTATTTTCTAAAGTGCAGTTCCAAGGCATTTGAAAAACATCTGATGCAACATTCTGGAAAGATAACAAGAACAAAGTTGAGAACCATGAAGTAAGGATTCAAGTAACACCAACAAAAATGTACAAGACTAAATAATACATTGTTCTAAAAGGGAAGTTTTCATGAGGGCATTTGAAATCTAAAAATTAAACGTTTAGAAAAAAATCCTAAAAAATTATTTTATCTGATTTCTAGTAAAGTATCTGTCCACTTCACTGAGATATTGAAACTGCCAGTTGGTTTCGAGTTCCTTTTAACTGTTCCAAAAAATGACCATTTAGGTATATATATATTTTTTTATTCACAGTCTTCTGTTTCCAAATAGTTGATCCATCTGCTAAGCTTCTGCATTCAAAACTCTGCCAAGACCCTAAGGGCTGTCTATGCATCGTTCAGTCTTGTTGGGACTAAACTTGGCTTTTAATCAGTCAACAAAGAATCCCAGTGTAATGAACAACAGATGCATGTTTTTGAAGAGTTTGTACACTTAAACACATATAAGGCCATTTAAATTGTGCCTCTATACATTTTTGTAGTGCAGGCATATATTTATACTGCTTTATTTGGGTAATCTTATAAAGTAGTCTTTCAGTTCTATTTTGCCAATCTTAGTAATTTACCCCTTACATTTTAAATGACAAATAAGAAGTATCATGAGATATCCTCAGCTATTTGATTTGAGTGGAAAGAGCATGAAGTATTTGATCAGATAACGTGATTTGCTTGCTAATTTTGTTTCTCATCCAGCGTATGAGATTGAACAAGTCACTTAGATTCTTTAAAAATGCTTCTTCAACTAAAAACGGACACTGATGATGTAGCCTAATGAAGTCTACTCCTTTCACCTCCATCCATCTCTCTATTATTCTTTTATGACTCAGATTTTTAAATTTACCATAAATATCATAAAATCTTATCTTCACAGTGGAGATATTGCAGTTCTTTGCAGTCAGTAAGTTTTTGCTGTAAAGGGCCTGAAAGTAATTATTTTAGGCTTTGCAGATCACATAAGTTTCCTTCCTTCCTTCCTTCTTTCCTTCCTTCCTTTCTTCCTTCCTTCCTTCCTTCCTTCCTTCCATTTTTTCACAATAGTGTAAAAGTGTTAAGAACTATTCTTAGCTCAAAAGCCATATGAAAAAGTTCCACAATCTGTATTCGTTGTTCCTTGGTTGAGAGAAAAAATCATTTCTTTAAAATGAAGGACCTGAAATTAATTAATCAGCACATCTTTTCTTATTTCTATTCTTTTGATCAGGGGTTAGCAAAATTTTTTAGATGGCAAGATTGTAATATTTCAGGTCATTTGGTATCTGTCAAAAACTCTGCCATTGAGCTGTGGTGTGAAAGGAGCCATTCATGATAAGTAAATGAATGACTGTGTTCTGAAAAATCTTTGTTTATAAAAATAGGTGACCAATGTAAACTTGAATGCAAATGTTTACTTTAGCCAAAAACTTTTGAAAACAGTCAGATGTGTTTCATTGGGTGAATGGTTAAACTGCAGTACATCCGTATCATGGAATACTACACAAAAATAATAGAGCCAACCGTTGATGTATAAAAAGAATAGGATGCAACTCAAGAAAATTTTGCTGAGTGAGAAAATAAAATCTCAAAAGGTTACATATCGTATGAGTTAATTTATGTAACATTTTCCCAATGACAGAATTAGAGAGTAGAGAACAGATTAGTAGTTCCTAGAAGTCAAGTGCTACAAAGGGGTGGTGTGAGGTATCCTTGTGATTTTATGTCTTGACTGTAGTAATCAATACACAAAACTTCTCATGTGAAAAAATTGCATAGAACTAAACACACAAATGAGTAGAATTAAAACTAAAGAAAATATGGTACACGCATACAATAGAGTATTTTATTCAACCATAGGAAAGAATTAAGTTCTGAGACATGCTGGAAAACAAATGCCCTTTAAAAACATAAGGACAAATATTGTGATATCACTTATATGAGATATCTAGAATTAGCATAATTTGCAGGAAGGTAAAGTAGATTAAGGCTTACCAGGGGATGAGGTATCTCTTGGTGGGTAGAGAGTGTTTGTAAATAAAAATTAATAAATAAATAAAAATAATGTGGGAAAACTGAATAAGATTTGTTGATTGTAACAGTGTTAGTTGTCTTGTTTTGATATTGTACTATAGATTTGCAAGATGTTACCACTGAGCAAAATGGTAAAAGGTACATGAATCTCTCATTATTTCTTAAAATGATATATGAAGCTAAAATTATCTCAAAATAAAACTTTAATTAAAATTTTTAAAAAAATGGATGTCTGGTCCTTAGGTCATAATTTGTCAACACCTGCTTTAGAATGATATTATTTGGATCAAACATGATTACTTATTTAGTGTATTCAAACCTTCTTTTGTTTCCCAAGTCTGGCAAGAGTTAAAGAGTTAAATTTCATAAATTAAGTTTTAAAGAGTAATAAAAATTAAAGTTATCATTCTCTTTAGAATTCATCTTTGATGCTATCAGAAATTAAACAGATTGTGGAATGTATATGAATTCTTATTTTCCCAAACCAAGCATAAGAGTGGAAAGGCTAAAGAAGACTGGTAATACACAAAAAACTTTGTGAAACTAATGCAACTAAACTGAAATAATATATGTGCAAATGAAATAAAAGAGAATCTATTAAAAAGTTCAAATACTAGTATAAAATAAAATAGAATTCAAATTATTTTAACAAAAGATCTGAAAGCAAAAATCAAATACAAGTTTTGCCAATCATATGTACATTATTGAAGAAATCTCTGAAACAAAATACCTTTGTGGATTTTTTACATATTATTTGCAATCTTTACTTTTCCACATTTCTCAAATTTCTTAGTCAGTTATCTAATTGTAAAATAAAACTCTCTAATAATCTTGATCAGATGTTACAAGTTAAACAATCTTGGAAAATTTTAACTAACAAAAACACACATACATTTGAGCCAGATCCCCACATTTGCTACATTGCATATGTGATTTACAATCAGCCAAACAGGAACCACCTTTGCCCCTCAGCTGACCTTTTGATTAATTTTTATTGTGATGGAAGATAAATTTTAGGACAGTAGGAGACAATGACTGATTTTATCTACCACAAACATTTTTACATCAAATTCAATATGAAGTCTACCAAGGAAGGGGTTTATCAGTTGTCTTACTAATTTGATGCTACAGTGGAGCACAAATCAGGAAGGGAAATGTGTTGACCATTTTTACTACTTATACAAGGAAATAAATTGTATGCCTGGAAGACATTCAAACACAATTTGTCTTTCCCCGTTTATGAGATATAATGGACAAACCTTCTCCTTTTTCCTTATTAAGGTTTATTAGGTTCAATCAAATTCACACAGTTTAAGTATAAAGTGTCATAAATGTTTAGTAATTGCTTAGAATTATGTGGCCAATACCACAGTCAAGATCAAGAACAGTTCCCCAAACCTAAAATGTTTCCTCCTGCCAGTTTGTAGTCAATCCACCTCTCACCTAAAACCGCATGCAACCAATGATCTGTTTTCTGTCGCTAGAGTTTTTTTGTTTCTTTGTTTGTTTTTTTGTTGTTTTTTCTTTTTTTAATTCAGTTTTATTGAAATATAGTCACATACCATACAATCATCCATGGTATACCATCAACTGTTCACAGTATGATCATAGTTATGCATTCGTCACCACAATCTATTTCTGAACATTTTCCTTACATCAGAAAGAATCAGAATCAGAATAAAAAATACAACTAAAAAAAGAACACCCAAGCCATCCCCCCATCCCACCCTATTTGACATTTAGTTTTTATCCCCATTTTTCTACTCATCCATCCATACACTAGATAAAGGTAGTGTGATCCACAGGGTTTTCACAATCACACTGTCACCCCTTGTAATCTACATTATTATATGATCGTCTTCAGGAGTCCAGACTACTGGGTTGGAGTTTGGTAGTTTCAGGTATTTACTTCTAGTTATTCCAATGCATTAAAACCTAAGAGGTGTCATCTATATAGTGCATAAGAATATCCACCCGAGTGACCTCTCGACTCCATTTGAAATCTCTCAGCCACTGAAAGTATTTCGTCTCATTTTGCATCCCCCTTTTGGTCAAGAAGATATTCTCAATCCCATGATGCCAGGTCCAGATTCATCCCCAGGGGCCATATCCTGCATTGCCAGGGAGATTTTACACCCCTGGGAGTCAGGTCCCACGTAGGGGGGAGGGCAGTGAGTTCACCTGCCGAGGTGGCTTAGTCAGAGAGAGAGAGGGCCACATCTGAGCAACAAAGAGGTACTCAGGGGGAGACTCTTAGGCACAATTATATGCAAGTTTAGCCTCTCCTTTGCAGTAACAAGCTTCATAAGGGCAAGTCCCATGATAGAGGGCTTGGCACATCAAACCGCCAGTCCCAGTGTCTGTGACAATATCAACACCAGTCCAAGTAAGGAAGTCCAGCACTTCTGCACCTTCCCCCAGCTCCTCGGGGTGGGGATGGGGGGAGGCTGTAAATATATTTTTTATTCTCTGCCCAAATTACTTTGGGATGTGTCACTATTTCACTCTAACCTATACTAACCTACCGTATCTCACTTCCTATTCATTGTGGTGTTTGAACAAACCGACTGTAGAGTTACACTATTTAGAAAATTTAGATCCTGCACCAAATAGACATCTCTTTCCTTGGTCTCACATGGAAGTTGAGTTTTAAAACACAGTCAGTTTCGACCTTTACCCTTTGGCCCGGTTTGTCCTAGTCTTAACCAGATCTGCTTCATTCATATCACTAATTGAGCTCTGGGCTCTTTTTCAGCTTTTTTTTTAACAGCTGCTGTATGCACTAATACTGACCTTCATATCTGCTGAGCTCTGGCTCCAAGTTTCAGGTGTCGCAGAGATATGCATTGTTCCAGAGACCAATCAGGTCATACACTAAGGGATCAGCATCTCAAATTTAGAGATAGGTATTACAATTCAGGAATAGAGTTGATTGCTGTAAGAGGTTACAATCTAGGGACCATTACAATAATCAAGTCCATGTTAGGCTATGTTCTAAGATTCAATTCTGAGTTTACACATTGTAGTTAGTCCATATTGGTGAGGAATTATAGTGTTTGCCTTTATTTCTGGCGTACTTCACTCAAATACTGTGTACAGGATCCATTCACCTCGTTGTGTGACTCACAGCTTCACTCCTCGTAGTTGCTCAATATTCCATTGTATGCATACACCACAGTTCAGCATTCTGTTCCTCAGTCTATGTACCCTTGGGTTACCTCCACCCATTGCAAATCATGATTGCTGCCTCCATGAACACCAGTTTGCAAATGTCCATTCATGTCTCTGCTCAGATCTTCAATGATATACCCCATAATGAGGTTGCAGGACCTTATGGTCCCCACATACTTAACTTTTTGTGGAACCACCACACTGACCTTCAGAATGGCTACACCATTCTACCTGCTCATCAACAGTAGATAGGTACATCCCTCTCACCATGTTTTCTCCAACACTTTGACTCCTATATATATTTTTTCCTACAATTTTATGGAGTTATATTCACATACCATACATTTATCCACAGTGTACAATCAGTTGTTCATGGTATCATCATAAAGTTGTACATTTATCACCACAGTCAGCACTTGAACATATTGATTACTACAAGAAAAATTGTTTTTTTTTTTAGCAATAATAAAAAAGATGATAAGTCATACAATACAGTAGTAAGGACAGAAAATAACACCACTACCAAGAATCCCATATTCCTCCCCATATCCCCCTCTCATATACACTTAGCATTGGCATATTGCCTTTGTTACATTTAATGGAGGTGTATTACAATGTTACTGTTGACCATAGACTCCAGTTTGCTTTGATTGTTTTTTCTCGAATACTGTCCCTTTTTCAACACTCTACATCGTTGACATTCATTTGCTCTCTCACATGCAAAAACATTTTTATATTTGTATATTTAGTAACAGTCATTGGCTACTCCAGTTTTTGCCACATTATACAGTCCCAGTCTTTATCATCTGTCTTTACATCTGGTGTCATACATTCTCCTATCCCACCTCTTTCAGCTTTACTCACAGACATCTTTGTTTGGTGTACTTACAATTCTGTGCTACCATCACACAGTATTATGCTATCTATTTCTGGATCTGTACAATCAATCCTAAACATTTGATAGTCCTTCAGCATCAAATGCCTCGTCTCTCCCCTCTTTCTATCTCCCCACCTGTGTTGTCAGCTTTTAACTCCCAAAGTTTGTTCATTAATATCTGTTCATATTAGTGAGACCATATAAAATCTATCCTTTTGTTTCTGGCTAACTTCACTCAACATAATGTCCTCAGAGTTCATCCACATTATTATATGATCCATGTCTTTGTTCTGTCTTACAGCTGCATAATATTCCATCATGTGTATATACCAGTTTGTTTATCCACTCGTCTGTTGATGGACATTTGATCTGTTTCCATCTCTTGGCAATCATGAATAATGTTGCAGTAAACATCAGTTTACAAATGTCTGTTTGTGTCTTAAGTTTCAGTTCCTCTGCGTATATACCCAGCAATGGAATAGCTGGGTCATATGGCAAATCTATGTTTAGCTTCCTGAGGAACCTCCACACTGTCTTCCAGAGTGGTTGCACCATTCTACATTCCCACCAACAATGAATAAGTGTGCCTCTTTCTCCACATCCTCTCCAGCACTTGTCATTTTCTGTTTTTTGGATAATGGCCATTCTGGTAGGTGCGAGATGATATCTCATTGTGGTTTTGATTTTCATTTCCTTAATAGCCAGTGAAGTTGAGCATTTTTTCATGTTTTTGAGCCATTTGTATTTCCTCTTCAGAAAAATGCCTGTCCATGTCTTTTGCCCATTTTTCAATTGGATTGTTTGTCTTTCTGTTATTGAGATGCAGGATTCCTTTATATATTCGGGATATTAAACCATTATCTGATATGTGGTTTCCAAATATCATCTTGCATTGTGTAGGTTGCCTTTTTACTTTTCTGACAAAGTCCTTTGATGTACAAAAGTGTTTAATTTTGAGGAGGTCCCATTTGTCTATTTGTTCTTTGGTTGCTCGCACCTTGAATGTGAGATCTAAGAAACTACCTCCTATCAAAAGATCTTTAAGATATTGCCCTACAATTTCTTCTAAGAGTTTTGTGGTCTTGGTGCTAATGTTTAGGTCTTTGATCCATTTCAAGTTAATTTTTGTATAAGGTGTGAGATAGGCATCCTCTTTCATTCTTTTGGAAATGGATATCTAATTCTCCAAACACCATTTATTGAACAGGCTGCTCTTTCCCAGTTGCTTTGTCTTGACTGCCTTGTCAAAGATCAGTTGTCTGTAGAGGCGAGGGTCTACTTCTGAACACTCAATTTGATTCCATTGGTCGTTGTATCTGTCCTTATGCCAGTGCCATGCTGTTTTGATCACTGTACCTTTGTAATATTCTTCAAAGTTGGGTAGTGTGAGACCTCCCGCTTTGTTCCTCTTTCTCAACATATTTTTGGCTATTCAGGGCACCTTGCCCTTCCAAATAAATGTGGTTATTGGTTTTTCTATTTCTGTAAAGTAAGTTGTTGGGATATGAATTGGTATTATATCCCAATTACATTGAATTTGTAAATCAGTTTGAGAAAAATTGCCATCGTAACCATCGTTCAGTCCATGAACATGGTGTGTTCTTCCGTTTTGTTAGGCCTTGTTCAATTTCTTTTAGCAATTTCTTATAGTTTTCTGTGTAAAGGTCTTTTGTGTCCTTGGTTAAGTTTATTCCTAAATACTTGATTCTTTTGGTTGCTATTGTAAATGGGATTTTTTTTCTTGATTTCCTCCTCTTGTTGCACATTACTTGTGTATAGGAACACTACAGATTTTTGCATATTGATCTTGTAGCTTGCCACTTTGCTGTATTCATTGACTAGTTCTAGTAGCTTTGCTGTAGATTTTTCTGGTTTTCCTACATATAGAATCATGTCTTCTACAAATAGTGAAAGTTTTGCTTCTTCCTCTACAATTTGGATGCCTTTTATTTCTTTTTCTTGCCTAATTGCTCTAGCTAGAACTTCCAGCACAATGTTGAATAACAATGGTGATAGTGGGCATCCCTGTCTTGTTCCTGATCTTAGAGGAAAACTTTCAGTCTCTCCCTATTGAGTATGATGTTAGCTGTGGGTTTTTTATATATTGCCTCTATCATATTGAAAAAATTCCCTTCTATTCCTATCCTTTGAAGTGTTTTCATCAGGAAAGGATGTTACATTTTGTCAAATGCCTTTTCTCCATGATTGAGATGATCATGTGATTTGACTTATTGATGTAGTGTATTACATTAATTGATTTTCTTGTGTTGAACCAGCCTTGCATAACTAGAATAAATCCCACCTGGTCGTGGTGTATAATTCTTTTAATGTGTTGCTGGATTTGATTTGGGAGTATTTTGTTGAGGATTTTTGCATCTATATTCATTAAAGAAATTGGTCTATAATTTTCTTTTTTGTATTATCGTTGATTTCGGTATTAGGGTGATGTTGGCTTCATAGAATGAGTTAGGTAGCTTTCCCTCTTCTTCAACTTTTTTGAAGAGTTTGAGCAGGATTTGTACTAATTTTTTCTTGAATGCTTGGTAGAATTCACATGTGAAACCATCTGGTCCTGGGCTTTTCCTTTTTGGCAGCTTTTTGATGACTGACTCAATCTCTTTACTTATGATTGGTTTGTTGAGGTCATCTATTTCTTCTTGAGTCAATGTTGGTTGTTTATGCTTTTCTAGGAAGTTTCCATTTCATCTAAGTTGTCTAGTTTAATAGCATATACTTGCTCATAGTATCTTCTCAGTATCTCCTTAATTTCTGCAGGGTTGGTTGTTATATTTCCTTTCCCATTTCTGATTGCATTTATTGCATCCACTCTCTCTTTTTTTTTTTTTTTGTTAGCCTAGTCAGCGGTCCATCAATTTTATTGATTTTCTCAAAGAACCAACTTCTGGTTTTGTTGATTCTCTCTATTGTTTTCCTGTTCTCAATTGCATTTATTTCTGCTCTAATCTTTGTTATTTCTTCCCTTTTGCTTGCTTTGGGGTTGGTTTGCTGTTCTTTCTCTAATTCCTCCAGGTGAACAGTTAACTCTTCAATTTTTGCTCTCTCTTCTCTTTTAATATAGGCATTTAGGGCAATAAATTTCCCTCTCAGCACTGCCTTTGCTGCATCCCATAAGTTTTGATAAGTTGTGTTTTCATTGTGATTTGCCTCAAGGTATTTACTAATTTCTCTTGTAATTTCTTCCTTTACCCACTGGTTTTCTAAGAGGGTGTTGTTTAACCTCCATGTATTTGTGAATTTTATGACCTTCTGCCTTTTATTTATTTCCAACTTCATTCCATTATGGTTTGAGAAAGTGTTTTGTATAATGTCAATATTTTTGAATTTGTTGTGACTTGCTTTGTGACCCAAAATGTGGTCTATCCTAGAGAATGTTCCATGAGCACTTGAGAAAAAAGTGTATCCTGCTGTTGTTGGATGTAGTGTTCTATAAATGTCTGTCAAGTCTAATTCATTTATCATACAATTCAACATCTCTGTTTCTTTAGTGATCCTCTGTCTAGATGTTCTATCCATTGATGAGAGAGGTGTATTGAAGAGGTGTACAACTATTATTGTAGAGGTGTCTACTTCTCCTTTCAGTGATCTCTGTGTTTGCCTCATGAATTTTGGGGCATTCTGGCTTGGTGCATAAATATTTATGACTGTTATGTTTTCTTGATGAATTGACCCTTTTATTAATATATAGTGTCCTTCTTTGTCTCTTTTAATTGTTTCGCTTTTGAAGTCTAATTTGTCTGATATTAGTATAGCTACTCCTGCTTTTTTCTGGTTGTTGTTTGCATGAAATATCTTTCTCCAACCTTTCACTTTCAGTCTATTTTTGTCCTTGTGTCTAAAGTGAGTTTCTTGTAGACAGCATGTAGATGGGTTCTGTTTTTTAATCCATTCTGCCAGTCTGTGTCTTTTTATTGGGGAGTTTAATCCATTTAGTTTAGTGTTATTACTGTAAGGGCAGTACTTTCTACTACCATTTTGTCTTTTGGAATTTATATGTCGTATCTTATTTTTTCCTCTCTCTCCTTTTACCTTTCCTGATAATCTTCATTTCTGCATTCTTCTTCAACTCTCTCTCTCCTGTCTTTTCCTATCAGCTTGTAGCACTCCCTTTAGTATTTCTTATAGTGCTGGTCTCTTATTCACAAATTCTCTCAGTGTCTGTTTGTCTGAAAATGTTTTAATTTCTCCCTCATTTTTGAAGGAAAGTTTTGCTGGATATAGTATTTTTGGTTGGCAGTTTTTCTCTTTCAATATCTTAAATATATCACACCACTCTCTTCTTGCCTCCATGATTTCTGCAGAGAAATCTGTACATAGTCTTATCAACCTTCCCTTGTATGTGATGGATTGCTTTTCTCTTGCTGCTTTCAGAATCCTCTCTGTCTTTGACATTGGACGATCTGATCAGTAATTGTCTTGAAGTAAATCTATTGGGATCTATTCTATTTGGAGTACACTGTACTTCCTGAATCTCTAATTTTCTGTCTTTTATAAGAGTTGGGAAATTTTCAGTGAATATTTCTTCTATTACTCTTTCTGCCCCTTTTCCCCTCTCTTCTTTTGGGATACCCATAACATGTATATTTGTGTGTTTCATGTTGTCACTCAGCTCCCTAAGACCCTGCTCATATTTTTCCATGTTTTTCACCATCTGTTCTTTTGTGTGTATGAATTCAAATGTCTTGTCTTGCAGTTCACTGATCCTTTCTTCTGCCTGTTCAAATCTACTGTTGTGTCCCTCCATTTTGTTTTTCATTTCTTTCATTGTGGCCTTCATTCCCATGAGTTCTGCCATTTGTTTTTTCAAGTTTATGAATTCTTCTTTATGGTCATCCAGTGTCTTCTTTATATCCTTCATCTCTTTTGCTATATCTTCCTTCATTTCATTGAATTTATTTAGCATTAGTTGCCTCAATTCCTGTATCTCGGTTGAACTATTAGTTTCTTCCTTTGGCTGTCCATATTTTCATGTTTCCTGGTATGGCTTGTTATCTTATGTTGTCTAGGCATCTGATTTTCTTGATTAGTTTATTCTGGAGCTTGTTTTCTCGTTTGTTGACTTTGTTCTTCTGGCATCTGTTATTGAGTTCAACTTATTGTAGACTTCTAACTTAGAGGTTAGATCAATTTAGTTGATCAGAATTTTTCACCTCTTGTTTTTTCTGTTTCTTGCTCTGCCTTATGTCACCTTTTTGTGAGTGGGTCTCCTCAGATATGGTTGACCCCAGTCAGATTTTCCGTCTAGTAAGGCCCAGGTATCATTGGGAGGGTATGGAGTTTTCTTGACAATGAGACCCTCCTATTAGGCCTTTAGAATCAGTGCTTTTCCTCTCCTGTCCAGCAGGTGGCACTTGCCAGCTTGCAGCTCCCCAACCAGTGTAAGGAGGTATGGAGACTTTAGTTCTCCTGGTGACTTTGATCCTATCTGGGGCATGGCTGATTGAAGCCAGAATCTGAATTCCAGCCCCTGGGGTCTGAGTTCCCAGAAGGAGGACTGCCAGCTGAGCTGGACCTCCCCCCACTCTCCCAATCCTAGGAACTCCAGTTGTCTCTCAGGGGCACTATTCCTTTCTCCCCTCTCCTCTTTGGGGCATCTCAAGCTAGATTCCTTGGTCAGCCTGAGTTGCCAATTAAAGACGGGGGTGGAGACCTTCAGTAGTGAATATGGAACTCAAAGACACTGTGGGTACTCTTTCTCCCCCCAAGCCCAGCCTAGTTCCTCAACCTGGGCTTTCCGATAGAAAATAACCACATATGTTACTTTTAGATTAAAAAAAATTGAAGGGAAAAACAAGAAAAAGAAAAAAGAAAAAAAAAAGGAGTCCCTTTTAAAAGTCTTTCCCCAGCCTGGAAGTTTTGTCAGTGTCAGAATAGAGCATTTAAAGATGTACTTTGGGCTATTGTCTGATAATTACTCTCCAACAGCTTCAATTCCACCCCTGCCAGGGGCTATTGAAATGCAAAAAGATAAGGAATCAGTGAGAAGCCAGAATGGACAAAATGTGGGAAAAAAAAAATAGCTTTTTTGGAGCCTGGGAATGGGTGCCCGCTTTTATGTGCCCCCACTTCTAGGAGCCCAGCCCTTCTTTAGCACCACCAGCTCCCCAAATTGATTTATTAATTTGTTAATTAATTCTGCAGTTGAGGCTGGGTTGAGCCCCCCTTCTTGTCCTCAGCAGATTGCTGTTTTTTGGGTGTTTTTTTTTTTTCTTCCCCTTTCAGGGAGCCGGCAGCAAGGCAGTCTGTGAGGTCTGGGTGGAGAGGGGCGCCAGACCCCTGGTCGGGGGAACTTACAATGTTCACTGTGTTCTCAGCTTTTCCTCCGATTCCATACTTGCGTCCGATGTGTGACTGGTTACTGGAGACCCCGAAAACACTGTTTCATATAGTTCTTGGGTAATTGCCAGCTGCTCTAGGGGAGAGATGAAATTCTGCACCTCACCACTCCACCATATTGCCCCACCCTCGAGGTGGGGCCTCTGTCGCTCGAGTTTTGCTTTACTAAAATTTCATACAAATCAATTCATTCATAGTATTTTGTGTTGACTTCTTTCACTTAGCTTAAATTTTTTGTGATCTGCCTATTTTTTGTGTATTAATACTCCATGACTTTTTATTTCTGATTGGCATTTTATAATTTGAATATACCATAATACATTTATCCATTCTTCAGTTGGAAGGCATTTGATTTGCTTCAAGCTTTTTATGATCAATGCTGCTATGAACATATACATGCATGAGTTTTTGTTGTGTCAGTTTCTATTGGTAATTACTTAGGAATGGAATTGGTGGGTTGTATGCTAACAGTACATTTAACTTTATAAAATACCGCCATTTTATTTTCAAAGTGATTGTACCACTTTTTATTCCCACCAATGATACATTAGTGTTTCAGTTTCTCCACTTCCTCCTTAAATCTTGGTGTGGTTAGACATTTTAACTTTAGTCATTATAGTGAGTTTGATGTGGAATCTAATTGTGGGTTTAAACTTAACTTGCATTTCTGTGATGAAAATGATCTTTTTATGTGCTAATTTGTCATTTGTGCATCCTGTTTTGTAAAGTAAGTACTTAAAGCTGTTTCCCATTTCTTGTTGGTGTTTGTCTTCTTGTTAAGTTATAATATACTACAACCACTATGGGAAAATTTCAAGATGTGACATACGTTTAAAAGGAAATCAAGGAGAAAACACAACAAAGCAAAAGAAATAGTTGAAGTAATATTGGCCAAGGAGTTTCCAAAACTTATGTCAGACACAAACTCACTTGTAATTAGCATTATATTATGCTAAAAATCACACCTAGTTCTATCATGTTCAAACTGTAGAAAACAAAAGACAGAGATAAATTCTTGAAAGAAGCTGGGTTTATGTGTTGTATCTATGTATTACATATAGAGGAACAAGGATACAAACTATGGCAAACTTTCCATCAGAAAACTTTCAAACAAAAACAGTAGAGTGAAATATTTAAAGTGTTGAAAGGAAAAAAAATCACAAAACTAGAATATTTTATGCTGCAGAATTATTCTTCTAAAGTGTAGGAAAAGAAAGACATTCTCAGAAATATAAAATCTGAGGGAATTAATCACCCTTAGATCTGTCTTGCAAGGAATGCTAAATTATTTTCTTCAGGCGTAAGAAAAACAATATAGCTCAGAAACTCAGATCTACTTAAAGAAGTGTGTCATGTAAGTAGTAAATGAAGGTAAAATAAAATCTTTCCTTTTTTCATTCTTAATTGATCATAAAGATAACTATTTGAAGTAATAATAGTAGCAATAGCATATGGATAAGTGAAATGAATGGCAGCAATGTCCCAAAAAGTGAAGAAGGGATTGAAGCTAGATCGTGTTCTTTGGAAGAAGATTAAGATTAGGAAACAGTGTATATAGTAAACTCTATGACAACTGCTAGGGCCTGAAGTGGGTCCTCCAAAAATATATGTTGAAGTCCTAAGTCCTAGTACCTCCAAATGTGACCTTATTTGGAAATAGTATAGTTGTAGGTAGAATTAAATTAGGATGTGGTCATACTGGGGTAGGTTGGGTCCTTAATTCAGTATCTCCTTATAAACTGGAGAGAAGAGACAAAGGCACAGGGAGAAGATGGCATGTAAGGGTGGAGGGAGAGAATGGAGATATGGTACTATAGGCCAAAGAATGCCAATGATTGATGGCCACAACCAGAAGCCAAGAGAGAGACACAGTACAGATTCTTCACTACAGAATTCAAAGGGAGCATGGCCTGTCTGAACCCTGATTTCAGACTTCTGGCTTCCAAATCTGTGAGAGAAGAAATTTCTGTCACTTTAAGTCACCCAGTTTATGGTACTTTGTTACAGAAGCCCTAGGAAAACTAGGACAACAACCTATAAAACTATTTAAGATGTATAATTGATACACTAAAAGAATAAATAAAAGACTTGTATAAAATGCTTCATTAATATTATAAGGTATAAAAAGAAACCTCTGGTAACCAAATAGAAAACTTACAAATATGGATGATATTAACCCTAATATATCAGTAATCACTTTAAATGCGAATGATCTGCATGTACCAATTAAAAGGCAGAGATTGTCAGAATGAATAGGAAAAAAAAGGTCTAACTCTTTGCTGTCTACAAGCACCTACGTTAGATATAAATTTATATAGCATAAAATCAAAGGAATGAAAACATATGCCATGCTAAGACTATTCAAAACAAGGCTGAAAGAATTATACATTATCATGCAAAGCATACAAAAATAATACAAAAATTATCAAGGATAAAGATGGGTACTACATAATGACTAGAGGCCAGTTCTCCAGGAAAACACACATAACCTAAATGTGGGTTCCCCTATTAACAGAGCATCAAAACCTATAAAGCAAAAACTGACAGAACTGGAAAGAGAGATAGGTAAATCTATTACAGTGTGAGACATCAACATCCTCCTACCAGTAATTGATAGATCAAGCAGGCATAAAGTCGGTAAGTATATAGATGACATGTAAGCACTATCAATGCATTTGATCGAATTGACATTTATCAAATCATCCACACCATAGCAGAATACATGTTCTTCTAGAGTTGCATGGAACATTCAACAAAGTCACCCACATTCTGGGCCATAAAACACACCTTAACAGCTTTAAAGAAACAGAAATCATGTAAAGCATGTTCTTGGACCACAGTGAAATTAAATTAGGATCAATGCCAGAAGAATATTTTGAAAATCTCCAAATATTTGAAACTTAAACAGCATGCTCCTACATGGTACATAGTCAAAGAAGAAGTCTCAAGAGAAATGTTAAAATATCTTGAACCAATTCAGCATGAACATATAGCACCAAAATTGGTTGGGTGCATTGAAAGCAGTGGTTACAGGGAACATTATAGCATTAAATGTATATATTAAAAAAGAAGAATGGTCTAAAATTAATAAGCTTGGCTTCCACTTTGTGAAACTGGAGAAAGAATAATTTTAGCCTTAAGCAAGTGGAAGACAATAATAAAAATTAGAGCAGAAATCAATGAAGTCAAATACAGGGAAGAAATGGAGAAAATCAACAAAACCAAAAAGTGTTTCTTTGAAAATTGACAAGCTCTAGGCAGGATAACTAAGAAAGAAAGAAGACATAGGTATTGAATTTCATAAATAGAAGAGGGGTCATCAATTATAATCACATAACAATAAAATACAATAAAAGCTATAAACAACTCTATGCCCACAAGTTTGATAGTTAAGATAAAATGGACCAATTCCCTGAACCACACAAACTACCAAACTTACTCTAGCAGAAAAAGGTATCCTAAATAGTATATCTAATTAAAAGCAAGTCGGTAATTAATAACCTTCCAAAAATGAAATCACCAGGCCCTTACGTTTCACCAGTGAATTCTACAAACATTTAAGGAAGATAGGACACTAATTCTGTGCAATCTTTTCCAGCAAGTAGAAGCAGATGAATACTCACTAGTTTATTCTATCAGGCTTGTATTACCCTAGTACCAAAAAAAGATAAAAGTATTACAATAAGAGAAAATGACAGGCCAATATCTCTCATAATTACAGATGTAGAAATCTTCAACAAAATATTAGCAAATTGAATCTAATGACAAAAGAATTATAAGCCAAGACCAAAAGATATTTATTCCAGTATTAAAGAATACTGAAATTAATTTTCAGGAATGCGAAGATGGTTCAAAATAGTATTGAAAGAGAAATCATGAAAAAAGAACAAAGTTTTAAACCCATTGTGCTGAAACAACTGGTAATCCATATTTAAAAAAAAAACCTAGACACAGAAATCAAAAATTTCACAAAATAACTCTAAATAGATTATAGACCTAAATATAATATGCAAAAGTATTGAGCTTCTATAAAATAACATAGGAGAAGATCTACATTATCTTGGGTTTAGTGATAAGTTTTTAAACACAACAGCAAAAGCATAGTCCGTAAGACAAAATCATGGTGTTGGACTGTATTAAACTTAAAAACAAATGTTTATGAAAGGCACTGTTAAGAGAATGAAAATACAAGTCACAGACTGGGAGAATATATTTTCAAAATATTCATCTTTAAAGCACTTGTACATAGAATATACCAAAACAAATAAACAAACAAATACTCAAAACTCAACAACGTGAAAACAAAACTAAAAAAAATAATATAAATGAGCAAAAATCTGGAGACCTCATATAGAAGATACACAAATGACAAATAAGCATATGCAAAAATGCTCAATATAATTTTTCATTATAAAATTGCAAATTACACGAGATACCACTACGTACCTTTTATTTTAAGTAGATAAATTCCACTCCTCTCAAAATGTCAATACTTACTGCAAGTTAGAATGCAGAACAGTAGGAACTCTCATTTATTGTTGGTGGGAATATACAGATAGTTACGTATAGGAATATCTATATATATGTATATATATGAGTTAGTATACACAGATATATTTCCTTGTTTTCTCAGCTAAAAGAACCTAAAAGAAAAAACACCCCACAAGCCACAAGCATATCTATTACCCAATCTTGATTTCTAATACCATTCTCCAATAAAAGGATCTGGAGAAATGACTAATTCTAGGTCTGGGGTAGGAAATACACAAGATGAGCTTGGAGCATATTGCAATGCCAAAGCATAAGGAAGTGTTACAAAATAAAAGAAAAAAAAATAAATGGGTGTGTTTCAAAGGGACATGGGAGCCGACTGAAAGAGCTCCCAATGTCCAAGCTAGAAAATCTGAGCAAAAAAACAGGGTTATGGGATTATAACCCAAAGTATAAAATAAATATCCATGAGTCTATGATGATATAAATAAATAATTGAATAAGTAAATAAATGGGGAGAATAGACACATCTTTTGTAGGGAAGAATTCCAAACAATTTATGTTAATACTATTTTTTTTACAGAGGTAGAACATAACTTCCCATTCTTAAGTGTGGGCCATGAAAAGTGATTTCCATCCAAGGAATATGGTATGGAAAGGGGTGAAAAAAAAAAAAAAAAAAAAAAGGAGTAACTTTAGAGAGGAGAACCCTGTCAAATTTTAGGTTGTAAGGTGATTAATGTCAACATTGACAGTGGTAAGTTATATTGATAGTATGCAACTTTGATTTGATGGGATGAGAATGGCACTTCCAAAAACAGATTACTGCAGTCTAAACATGATAAAAACATCAGTCAAATCCCAGCTGAGGCATGGTCCACCAAATACCTGACCAATACTCCTCAAATCTCTCATAGTCATCAAAAACAAGGAAAATCTGAGAAACTGTCACAGCCAAGAGAAGTCTAAGTAGACGTGACTATTAAAAATATATGGGATCCTGGAACAGAAGAAGACTATTGGGGAAAGACTAAGGAAATCTTGATAAATTATGGACCCTACTTAATAATAATGCATCAATATTTGTTAATTGAGTCTGACAAATTTACCCTATTAATATAAGTTAATAAAGGGAAACTCTGTGTGGAATATAAAGGCACTCCTTGCACTATTTTTGCAGTAATTATATAAATTAAAACTGCTCTAAAATAAAAAAAAAATTACTTTTAAAATGCAGTTTAATAAAATAATTATAAGAATAAAAGGAATACATGCTTCCAAGGATTTTACTGCATTATAAACAGTAGCATGGATACTGAAGGGCCTAACTTTATCCACAAATATTTCAGTTGCGTTCAGTGTGCTCTTTACTTAGTAAGGTAGTTCAACAATTGTATTTAGAAATATTTCCTTTTGAAAAATTAAAATACTCTAGCAATAATATGAGTAACTTTCATTTTTCTGAAAAATTCAATGTTACAAATCATCACCTTACGTTTCTCAAGGTAAAAATTCTCTTGCAGCTATAAATACTATCAAACTCCAACCCAGTAGTCTGGACTCCTGAAGATGATTGTATAATAATGCAGATTACAAGGGGTGACAGTGTGATTGTGAAAACCTTGTGGATCACACTCCCTTTATCTAGTGTATGGATGGATTAGAAAAATGGGGACAAAAACTAAATGAAAGATAGGGTGGGATGGTTTGGGTGTTCTTTTTTACTTTTATTTTCTATTCTTATTCTGATTCTTTCTGATGTCAGGAAAATGTTTGGAAATAGATTGTGGTGATGAATGCGTAACTATATGATCATACTATGAACAGTTGATTGTATATCATGGATGATTGTACGGTATGTGAATATAGTTTAATTAAACTGACTCTAATTAAAAAAAACATATATTGTCTTCCCACTTTTAAAAGAGCCCTTTTCCTTAACTTTAGCTAAATAAAAAAGTTACTGTTTCAAACCTGAAAAAAAAAAAAAAAAAAAAAAAAAAAAAAAAAAAAAAAAAAAAAAAAAAAAATACTATCTAGAATAAACAATTATAAGGCCAAAAATAATGCTTCCCCTGTTTATTACTAAAAAGTGCCCCTAGGTTGGATACAGGATACAAAATAATAAAATAAAATAAGTAGCTTCTTCTAAAATCATAAAATACCAATGACATAAATTCTTCCTTAGCAAATTGGAATCTAGAAACAAATATTCCACTCAAGCACAAGTTCTATGATATGTACCAGTTTACTATCAACACAGCATGCTCTCTGATTCAAATTTACAATATTAACCATCAACCTCTACAACAATCCTTAAGAATTAAGTGAATCACAATGCAATTTATTTGGCAGTATTTCAACAGTTTTTTGTTTTGTTTTGTTTGTTTTGGTTTTTATTTTTTTCTGCATCTCAGAATCATTATTGTTCCTCTTTCGATAACTAATTTTCTCCTGGGCAGTATATGATATTTTATCATAAAAATGAGGTATGTGTTAATAGACCACAAAATCTCAGCCTTAAATATTTTCACACACACGGGGCATTTAAAAAATATATATGAACTGCGAGCAAGAACTGAGAAACCCCAGAGAGTCATGATTGACTAGATATCTGTATCCAAATGAGATTCATAAATATTGAAGCAGACTTTTTAGATGTATCTGTCATATCTACTTCCTTCCACTGTGATAGTAATTATAAGTACTTGAAATAAAGACTTTATCATATGATTCATATCTCCATCAGAAATGTCAGTTTCCTTCTTCAAGATTCTATAACATACGTGCTATAGAGTTTAGAACAATTCTGATATAAAAAAAGTTTAAGTTGCCCTCCTCTTTTTTCTTCCCCCTAAACTGCAACCATTAAAGTTTAATATCTGGTAGCCAAAATGATTCTGTATTCACTCATAGCAGTTCTCAGAATTTTGCAATTTAAAACACATTATTTGATCAAAATATTCCAACTAATCTTGATGCATGAAGACTATAAAATATTTTGTCTAAACTTCTTTAACAAATGGATTACAAGAAAAAATATTCAGAGATTTAGGTAGAGAAGTATTACATGTACTTGTCCCAAAATGTGTTGTCCTAATACATTATGATTAACTAATTATTAAACTAAACCTACTACCAAAGTTGCAACAGATTGAAGAATAGCATATTATCTTGAGGGAGAAATCTTGGCTGAAATCAATACAGCATTGTCTTGCACTGAGACACAGGGTTAAAGATATCCTCAATAAAATACCCAAGAGGGGACATCACTACCAACCTTATGTAAATATAAAATGGATTATGGCTTTCTGAGTGACAAATTAATTGTCAACAAATTAATAACCAGATAAAATGGACATTTTTGGAGAGAGATAAAAAAATAAACTGACTTAAGAAGAAAGAAGAAATAGAAAATCTGAACAGAAGTATAACAAGTAAAGAGAGTGAAGTGATAATTTAAAACATTACTGCAAGAAAAAGCTCAGGCGCAAGTGGCTTCATGGTGAATTCTACCTAATGTTTAACTAAAACTTAACATCAGTCTCTCACAAACTCTACCAAAAAATAGAAGAGGAACCACTTTCTGCTTCACTCTTTGAAGCCAGTATTACCCTGATAACGAATCATAATATTACAAGAAAAGAATACTAAAGACAAATATCCTTTATGAATACAGACATAAAAATCATCAACAAAATACTAGCAAACAAAATCCAGCAACACATGAAAAGAATGATATACCATGACCTTATCCTAGGAATGAAAGTTTGGTTTTATTTCTGAAAATTGATCAATATAAAGCCATATAAATAGCATAAAGGACAAAAACAATGATCATCTCAATAGAAACAGAAAAAGCATCTGACAAAACCCAACAACATGTCATGATATAAATGCTCAACAAACAGGAATAGAGGGAAAGTCTCTTAACCTGATAAAGGGTATCTACAAAAAATCCACAGCTAACAACATACGCAATGGAGAAAGGATTTCTTCCCCTTAAGATCAGGAACAAGAAAAGGATATTAACTCTCACACTTCTATTAAAAATTGTACTGGAATGCCTAGCTTTGTCAATAGCAAGAAGAAGGAAAAAGCCATCCATATTGGAAAGGAAGAACTAAAATTATCTGTATTCACAGATATCTTGTACTTTGGAAGTCCTAAAGAATCCACTAAAAATATAATAGAACTGAAACAAAAAAAAAAGCCCAGCAAAGATGCAGAACACACAATCTATATCCAAAAATCAATTGTATATCTATAAACTGCCAGCGAAGAATGCAAAGATGAAATTAAGAATCCAATTCCCTTTACCATAGCATCAAGAAAGAAGAAAGTGCTTGGAAATAAGTATAAAAAAGTGCGACACTCTGAAAACTATAAAATATTGTTGAAAGAAGTTAAAGAGAGCTGAATATATTCCCACTTGATCCATAGACTGAATGCAATCCATATCAAAATCCCAGCTGCCTTTTTTTTGAAAAATTGGCAAACTCATCCTAAAATTCATGTAGAAATTCAATGGATAAAGAATAATCAAAACAACCTTGAAAAAGAACAACACGGTTGAAAGTCTCAAACTTCCCAGGTTCAAAATCTACAAAACTATAGTAATAAAGACAGTATGTTCCTGACATAAGAATAGACATATTTATCAGTGGAATGGAATGGAGAGTCCAGAAATACACCCTTTAATTTATGGTCAATTGATTTTCAACAAGGCAGCCAAGACAATGCCATGAAGAAAGAATAAATTTTTCAACAATGGTACTGGGATAAATTTGCACATGAAAAGAAGGAAGTTGAATACCTACCTCATACCATATATGCAAATTAACTGAAAATGGATCATAGTCCTAAATGTAAGAGTTAAAGTGATAAAACTCAGAAGAAACATAGATGTAAATCTGGTCTTTGAGTTAGGCAATGTTTTTTTTTCTTTTAGATATGATACCAAAAGCTAAAACTGCAAGAGAAAATAGTAGATAAATTGGATTTTATCCAAATTTTTAAAAAAATGTTTGTGTTTCAAAGGACATCACCAAGAAAATGAAAACAAAAAAGCACAGAACTGGAGAAAGTATTTGCATGTCATATATCTGAAAATGGAGTTGTATTCAGAATATGTCAAGAATACTTACAGTTCACCTATGAAATGACAAATAACCCAATTTAAAACGTACAAAAGATTTGAATAGTCATTTCTTTAAGGAAGATATGCAAATGACTAAGAAGCTCATGAAAATACACTCAATATCATTAGATACTAGGGAAATTCAAATCAAAGCCCAGTGAGATGCCACTTTAAACCCACTAGGATGACTTGTATCAACAACAAAAAAAAAGGAAAATGAAAAGTGTGAATGAGTGTAAATTTGGAATCCTTATATATTGCTTATAGGAATACAAAATGGTTCAACCACCTTGGAAAACAGTTTGGCAGTTCTTCAAGATGTTAAATATTGAGTAACCATATAACCCAGAAATTCCACCCCTAGATGTATACCAAAGGAAAATGAAAACATATGTCCATAAAATCCTCATACAAGAAAGTTTATAGCAACATTATTCATAATAGCCAAAAAGTGAACCAACCCAAATGTCCATCAATTGATGAATGATAAACAAAATGTTGTATATCCATACAATGGAACATCATCCACAATAATAGATTATGACGTACTGGTACATGCTACAACATGGACAAATACAAAAACAATATGCCAAATGAAAGAAGCCAGTCACAAAAGACCACATATTTTAGGATTCTATTTATATGAAATGTCAAGAAGAGACAAATACATAGAGACAGAAAGTAGATTAGGTTTGCCAGCAGGTGAGGGAAGGAGGATTGGAACTTGCTGCTATTGGGTACATTTCTTTCAGGGATGATGAAAATGTTCTAAAATTAGATAGTGTTTATAGTTGCTCTTCTCTGTGAATGTACTAAAAGCCACTGAATTTTAAACTTTAAAAGGGTTAATTTTAAGAATGTGAATTACATCTCAATAAAGCTGTTATAAAAAGAATATATACAAGATCCCTTTCACTTACAGTAGTGATTTCAAGTGGTCATTGGGTCATTTTTGTGGATTGCTGTCAGATGTAATTAAAATGAATAGGAAACATTAGTAGCGTGAATAATGTGCAATAAGAATTATATGGTTTAGTTAAACCATGTAAGATGTAGTGAGTTGCGATGTACAATGTGTTTCTTACTTTGGGGCAAGTCCAAAACATTTTAAAGTAACATGCCTTCACCATATTTCCTAGCTTGGCAAGCAGGGCTTTTCACAAGCTGGTCCCAAAATATTACCTCCGCCTCATCACTTATCATTCCATAAAACAGCCATCCTGTTTCCTCTGAAAATGTAACATCTCATTGTTCTATTATCACTGGACATTATGTCAAATACTGTTTACACTTTGAAGACTTCCCTGACTTCCCAAGCCAAAATGGATTTTTCTGTGCCCTGTGATCTCACGGTACTTTGTCATGCCTCTTAAAACCTATCAAGTTGAATATTTTGTTTACATAAGTTTAGGGCTGTCTTAATTTGTCTTTATATATACAGTGTCTGCTGTGTTGTCCATCCTTAAGAAATGATTTTTAAATGCTTGTGTTAAAGGGATAAATTGATCATCAAATGCACATTCCAAAGCTAGTATTTACTTTTACCGTAAATATATACAACATTCATAGCTGGTGTTTAATTGCCTGTGATTTTAAAAAATTGCTATTGGTAGTAGCTCATAGTCAAACAAGGACAACAAATACTATGCTGTGTTTCCTGGCATTTATTTGAGATTGATATGTGGAATATACAATTTGAAGTATGAGATTCGTGTAAACTTCCATGAACCACCAATTCACCTTTTTTAGTCTTGCGGTAGGCTGCACAGGATGATATCTGATGATGGTTCGGAGAATGACAGCTTTAATGGAGTTTGAACAAAAGGCTTTAGAGGGAAAGAAATATCAAAAAGAAAATTGGTTATTGTAAGAGAAAGTGAAAAGGAATGAGCATCCCCTTCCCCTTTTTGAAACAACAAATGCTTTACATACAATTTCGAATTTTAGAAAAAGACAGACTGTCACTCAAATAAGGCTGGTCAGTGACTATCAATGAGCCTGTAGTTTTTCTGTGTATATAGCTGTAAAATAACCATGGTTGGGCTAGTTGGTTGTCCTTTCAAGTTACATTGCAATGCAAATCTATTTTAAGATTCCATATATGACATGAATGGGTATATATATGTTTACATATATGTATGTATGCATAAGCATGTATACATTAAAAAAATCCTCAAATTGTTCCATTCTTAAAAACAACAACAACAACAACAAATAAAACCAGAATATTCCATTGTAGCTTCTCATCCAACTGGAGGCAACAAAATTCAAATAGAAAAGTCCCTGCATTTTTGACATAAATGAAGTAAATCCCATTCAAAAAAGATCGGGGATTTGATACCATGGTATTATGAACAATTATTTTAAGATAATTGAACTACTTAAATAATTACTTGTGAAATATGATTAAGAAAGAACATGCAAAAGAATACAAATCCCCCGGTATAATGCACTGTAACTACAAAGTAGTATTGACAAAATTCAATCAGAAATCACCTAGGTAGCAATATTCTTATTGTTATGTTCATTGATTTTCTGATTCTATAGCCCATGGTTTAGGAAGATGATGTATGTAGATGCAGTTCTCCCACAAGGCACCCAGCAATATCCACCACATGTAAAATGCACATTCTTATGTGAATGGAATAAGTTGATGTGCAAATAGTGGGATTCCATCTGAAAGTTCAGGTGATTGATGAGATGTATTTTGGCATATGCCAGAAGAAGCATTCCAAGAAACTAAGGACTGCTATAGCCCTCTTGATAGAGTCAGAGAATTCAGTCCCTAAGTCTTAAGCAAATACACATCTATTAAAAATATGTTATTTTAAAACTGCAGTAATACAACTAAAAGTCAAGTCTTTTTTTCTTTTTAAAGTGGTATCTTTTCTCCTTGAGTTGTCACAGACACATGGACTAGCTCTCTGGCTAATCCTGGTACCACTGTTCCTGCTTCTGAACTTTAAATTTTTTTTTTTTTCCATTGTTTTCGTGGGAGAGCATTTTAAAAATGTCATCATCTCAATGTTAATACTTGTAAAATAAAGTTAGTTGAACTAGATGATATCTAAGGTGCCACTGCAATTTGAAATTAATCTGGATTTGATATATGACATGAATATATATATATATCAAATGCCTCAGTTTTGTCTGTAAATTTATTTTCCTTATTAAAGCAGAGGATAAATATAATGTGCATATGCATCATGTTTATGGATATTTATGAAAGATACTTAGAATTTGTGACACATGTATCAATCATGTTCTTTATGCCTTCTGGATTTTGTTTCATGCTTATTTCTGTACATTAAAAAGGGACTTTTTATTGTTTTCAGGGTAGCTTTATTAGATGCTAATATCACAGTTATGCTGTCTTCTAAAAAAGATTTATGAAGTTACCTATTTCATAAAAGTGCATTTTATAAAATATATCCTCATTTTATTCTTGAAGGATTAAGATAATTAAACTGTGAATATATCTGTGTTCAATAAATTGAGAGCTTCTCCAAAAATTTTGCTGTTTAACTCCATAGTTATACATCTGTGTAAAGTCTTCTCTTTTTCAGTCAGATATAGTCATTTTTAATTTCCTAGAATGCCCATTTATGAGATTTTTTCCTAATTTACTTGTTTGAGAATTGTGCTAACTATCTTAAAACTTGTTCAATTCAGCATGTAGCTGTGGATGTTGTCCCTTCTTTTTTATTGCACTTCTTGTGGCTATACTTTTTAAACTATTTTCAAATTAACTATTTTCTCATACCTTAATTTATAATTTCTAACTCCCTTATATTTTTATCTTCAGTTAAATTATTTTTTTAATTTATTTTTATTTTCTTCTAGATAAAAACAAAAGTATATTTTCCTCTGAAAGAAACTTGGCAACAACCCGTTGCTTTATTGTTTATTATTATCATTATGCCATAGATAGTCCATAGTTTTTTAATTTTTATTTTGATCTAAAAACCATTTGGATGCTATTTTTTAAATTTCCAAATGTATGATTGTTTATTTCTACTTCTTTTGTGTTTTCTTGTTGTTTGTATTAATTTTTTTTTTAATTGATGACTTCTGGTATCTGATACGTGGCAGATTTTTCTAACTATTTAATAGACTTGGGAAAGAAGGAACATTTATTTATATTTGTTTCTACATGTCTATACACCTATCTACTCACTTCACCTTATTCTATACACTCATTTTCTTAATTTACCCAAACTAAAGTGAAGAGAAGGATATGTTACCATCTCCTGCTACCTTTGTGCTCCTATTAGTTACTCACTTTGATTTTAATCACTTTTCTTTAAAGCTGGCTTTTGCTATTTATTTGGAGCAAACAGTTTCATGACATGCCTCTGTTTACTGTAGACTGCATATTTCATGTAAAAATATAAGACTTTATGCCCCATTTGATGCTTGTTAAATTATATTTTAACTCAGATTTTGTTATGCCTTCATTTGACTGGATATTTTTTCTAAAATTTGGGCATATGTTCTATTATTGGAAGAACATCCAGTAAGCAAAATTTAAAAACAAAGGAGCTCGAGTTCTTTTCTATCCTTTTCATTCAAGTTCACACCTCTTAATTCAGCTTAGAATTACCTTATCCTTGACCTAATACGTAGTTGTTCTCCCATTCTTCACATCTTCTTATTTCAGTTCATCATAGATTGATCTTCATATATTCCAACTTGAAAACTTACGATTTCTCTTTATGGCTTACAAAATTACTGTCAAATGCTTACATTATATCTATAATATTGTAAATAAGGTGTTAAACTTTCTAACCTACTATTCTACAACTACCTTTTGTGGTCAAACTGATTATTATTCTTGTTGTATAGCTGAGGAAACTAAGGCTCAAATACATTAACTAATTTGACCAAGGCCATGCAGCTAGTAAGTTCTAGAACTGTCCTTGAACTTCAGTTTTCTAACTATAAAACTTCTACTCTTTTTTTCATTATGAAATAATGCATTTCATCCTACCATGTTATTCAACTTGACTATTAACACTTTGGTAAATAAATCTGCTGGCTTTATTTTTCTTTATCTCCTCCAAAATAAACAATTCGTACTTTGAAATGGCTCCTGAATAAATATGTATTAATATATCCACTTTATAAGTGGAATGAAATTCAGACATATAGAAAGAAAGCCAGAGGGAGCTGCCAGAAGTTGAATGTCAGTGAAACCTGAAAGACATAGGAGAGACCAGGAGATGCTACCATTTGCCTTGCCATCTGAGAAGCCAGTGGACCAAAGGTCCCCAGCAGCTGACTCCAGAACACCATTGTTATTGGGAGAAAGAATAGCCTTGACTTTGGACTTTTTCATAACCTCAAAACTGTGCACAGATAAATTCCCATTGTTTAACCTGACTCATTTCATGGTATTTGCTTGAGCAGCCTAAGAAACTAAAACGGACTGGAATGCTTAAGTCTGGATATTTAGAACCAGGGATTCTAAAACTTATGAATATTAAATTTTCTTTTATCTTTAAGTAAAATACCAGTAAGCATAATGAAATAAAGTAATTTCTTCCTTTAAGAAAATGAGAATTCAATATAGTGAATTGATATTTTAAACTCTTGATTTCTTTAAAACAGTTTGCATCATATAAGTATATTTTCAGATAGAAGAAATTTTTAGGAGGTACAACACTCCTAGGCCTAGTTCAAGCAAAAACTCCCTTTAATATAGAGTTTCATCCAATCAACTCCACCTATTTATTTTTTTCAATGTAAACAATGTTCAACAACTTACGTTTACTGAAATGAAAACTACAGCTTGGCTTAAAAATAGCCTCCATTTTATAACTGGGGGAGAGCTGATTCCTTTCATTATATTTGTTTTTTAACAAGTCTTTGTTTCTGAAATTTTCAGTATCACTTCTTTCATTTTAAAAATATTTTGTAATACATTTTCCCTATTGCATTTGAGGAGTGCATTACTATTTATGACATTTGGGAACACAGGTTCACGCACAGCAGAGATTCTCAACAGATAACCACTTTATTACTTACACAGTGCAAAGGGTCCAAAAGAGCAGGGACCATCGTGGCCAGTCCCCCAGGGAGGTCAGCCCCTCTGGTCAAAGTGGGTGGATTGCTCAGCATTGCAGATGAGGGATACCTGGGATGCCCGACAGAGGGGTATTTATTCAGCCCAAGAGAAGGGGGCCCTTCCACTGAGCAAAAGATGTTTACATCAAGCAACCTTTGTGCTGAGTTCCCTCCTTGATAACCATCTGGAACTGCTTGTTCCTGGTTTCAGGTTCAAAGTACAGTCATGTCATTCCATTAGCCTTAACATCTCCCCCAGGCTGTGAAAAGGAAACATATTGAAATATCTGCACTCAAAGGAAAAGTGGGCTGGAAGATGGTTGCTGAGTGTGTCCAGGACTCCCCTCACAAGCATTTCACTTTGATTTTCCTATTTCTTTTTAAAAGGCTTTCCATAATTCACTACATGAGTGCAATAATAAAATGCTGGTTTCGGAAAGCCATAGGCACTCAGTGAGAGAAGGATGTATGACTATATTAGTGAACACAACACTGATAAATTAATACAACTATTTGTATCAACTTCCTCACTTTTGGCAGTTGTAGAATTGAGAATAGGATGAATTCTCTGAGAAATTATAACTAGTATTATCATTCAGTGGGAAAACAAATAACTTTCTTTGATAACTTTATCCAAATTTTTTTCTCTGAAAACACAATCAGTTCTCGTTAGAAATACTCTGGCAATGAAATAGAATATCAGTTCATCTGTGGTGGGATAAAAAATAGAGAACAAAATCATAATGATTAAGATATATTTCAGTTATTTCCTATTAATACAAGGTCATTAAGAATCTGACAGGATATAAGATGGAAGATTATTATAAATTTCCTGTATAAGTATATAGACATATTTTACATATTTTAAAATAGTACCCTTTTTCTCTACATACATATACAAAAACCCTTCAGCATCAGAAGCATTCATAAGATGATATTTTATTATAATTTATATACAGCTCATGTGAATTGTGCACCTCTTTACATTTAATAATATCACATGAGAAGAAATGTGGATTTTCTTCTCTTCATAATGGGGCATGCGGAGAGAGGGTAAAGATTTTGGAGACTTTGTCACTATAACCAATAACTGAACCCTGTTTTATTACACAATAGAAAATTAGGTCCTCTGAGTAAAATTATCTAAAGATAGTTTTAATGATGCCTCATCCCAAGTCCTCCAACCAATTGCAGTATAAAACTCAGTTTGTTATTTCTAAAAAGGAAGAAAATAATTTTATCAGGGAAATTTGAGAATGGGAAGGAATAGACCGAAATATGTAGAACAATGTTTTTCAAACTTGAGGAATGCACAGATTTATTTTGAAGGATTCTTTTTTACCTCAAATAAGTATACCTTATAGACGTATAGACATCAGGTTCAAAATGAATGCAGTAAAAACAAAACAAAGGTATCATATAATTTGGTCACAGGGCACAAAGGGGATAAACAAACAAGCTCAAATAGATCCATTAAAATTGTATATTATATATGTCTTTAAATTCATCCATAGTGGATCTAAAATACATTCATTCATTTTTTTCACATTTATTTTAAATTATAGTCACAATTTAAATATTTCCATACAAGAGGTCATTTCTGTAGGCACTCACCTAACTTGGAAAACAGATCAAGGAACAAGAAACAAGCTTCAAAGTTTTCAGACTGAATCTACATTATAAATCTATTTTTATCCTTCTATTGTGGAATTCAGTGAGGAATCCCAGATCTCACTTGTTTATAAATCAGCAAAGAAATCTGAATTTACTTTCTAATTATATCATAGCCCTTATAGTAAATTCTTCCACATAGTTACTGAATCTTAAAAAAAAAAAAAATCCCTATAAAATGGATACTATCATTTCCGTTTCACAGAAGAAATAGCTGTCATTTTAAATAATGCATATTTTAGTAATTTTTGTAATGCTCCTCATCTTTAGGGGCTTTTTGTTGCTGCTCTGCAGACCCTTTCCACTCTGAATTAGAAATCAATTAGAAATATATGAGAATGAAATAAGGATCAATAAATATATCCATTTAGTGACTACTAGAGGTAGTTTGGAGAACTTGTTTTTGATCAGACTAATCATTCCACCTACCCTTACTTGAGTTTGCCATCCAATCCCTCCAAAATAATCAAGTCTGACTTCCACCAACAGAGACACACAGTCTGCCCCAGTAAGCAGAAGAAATATAACTTCAACAACATTAAAATGAAAGCATGCGTATTTTTCAGGTAAACATTTGAAAGAGGTTAAAAAGATTTGCATTATACATGCTTAGGTCCCTTCTCTCAAACTCACCAATTTCCTAAGCCTTTATTCCTCACTTAGGGAGAAGTGGAAGGCAAGCTGAAGGAAATGCAGATGTTACCTTTATCCAAATAGATTTCCCATTTATGGGCTAGCAAGGACATAGTGAGAGAAAGAGCGTGGGTTCATTTTTTTTCTTTGTTAACACTTTGCCCCATATAGAAACCCCACCATTTTTCAACTATTTCTTTATTGTACAACACATTTTCAGCCCCCAGCAAGAGCAGATAATATCACATAAAGAGAAAAATATCGGCCATACACTGAGGACTAAGCAAGTATTGGAAAAAAGACACTCTAAAAGTCCCAAAGGCTTATAAGAAATTATGGTTATTAAATAAAAACAGTTAACCCTGAGGAAAACACATACAGTTCACTATACCCTGACCTGTTAAAAAGATGGAACATTTGTACTATAGGCACCTAGCATTATGCCTGCACATCAGCAAGTTTTAAACATGTTTTCAGTGTACATTGTCATTTATGTTTATTTTCCTTTATTTGACTTCTAAAACAAGCTGTGAAGAAAATGAGACTGTAATAAAATACACATATAATTTTTATGATAAAGTTGATTTCCACCATATTTCTCATCTATTAATTTATTTAAAACCCAATGAATAAAACCATGCTTTAATTTACCATTCATTCCTTCATTTTTTCAAAATAAAATGGGTATCTTCTCTGTACAGAATTCAAGCTAAACACTAGAGATACATGAAAATTAATAAGATTTCTATCTTCCTGAATGGAGCTGCTTTTCAAATACTCAGTTTTGTCCAGAAGGAGATAAAATGAATCATGCTCAGAGATAGAATCAAAATGTCAATAAACAGCTATGGAAACATTAGTGTCAACCGCTAAGACAGTCTGGGAATGTAAGAGAAATAGTCATAGAAAGCTGATATTTTAAATATACTTAAAATGAGTGAAATATGATTCTTCCACAGAGAAACTAGTGTAATCAATTGGAGAAGGAAATTATTTTCAACACAGAGGGCTGGAATAGCTACAAATCAATAAGGAAAACCATGAACATTGACCCTTACTCATACTAGACATAAAAATTAATCCAGGGAGGATCATGAACATACACATAAAGCTAGAACTATAAAGATATTAGAAGAAAACATAGGAAAATTCTTTTTTGATTTAGGGGTAAGTGAAACTTTCTTAAGATACAGAAAGCAACAATCTTAAAAATGTGATGTTAGGCTTAATCACAATTAAAAACAGTTGCACATCAAAAATACCAGTAAGAAAATAACAAGGTAAGACACAGACTGGGAAAAAAAAAAAACATTCAAAAGACATGCATCTGTCAAAAGGCTGTTATTCAAGCTGTATAAAGAGCTCCTACAATTCAATAAGAAAAAGATGAGAAAACCAATAAAACAGGCAGAAGATTTGAACAGATTCTTCACAAAAGGAGACAAATGAATGGCCAACAAAGTAAAATATTAGTAATATTAGCAATATTATTAATCAGAGAAAGCATATTAAAACCACAATGCGATAACCCTACCCTGAGCAGAATAATTAAAAACAAAACAAAACAAAACAAACCAACAATACCAAACGTTGGAAAGAATACAAGAATGTGACGCAACTAGAACTCGTATGTGTTGCTTTTCACTGTGTGAGCTGGAATAACAACTTTGTGAAAAGATCTGGCAGGTTTTTATGAAACTGTTTATATAGTTACTTTGTGACCTACCATTACCACTTCTACATATACCCAAAAGAAATGGAAATATATGTCCACAAAATGACTTATTCACAAATCTTCATGGCAGCTTTATTCCTGTTAGTGAAAAATTCAAAGAAGGCCAGGTGCCTATATATAGGAGAACTGATGAAAAAATTGTGGGATATGAATAAGAAGAAATGCCACTCAGTTAAAAAGCTGCTTATGCACACAATAACATAGATGGATCTCAAAAGCGTTAATGCTGAGTAAAAGAAGTCTTACACAAAAGAATATATGTTGCACAATTCCATTATGTGAAACTCGAAAACAAGCAAAACTTATCTATGGTACGGGAGAAAAGATATATAGCAGTGTTTACTTCAGACTGGAAAGGGAATTGATTGGGAAGGGGATTGCATTTTTCAAAATCAGGTAGTGTACACTTAGCAAGTATGCATTTTATTGTGTGTATATTTTACATCAAAAGAAAAGAACAGTAAACAAATAGTAATAACATGAATTAATGATATGCATGCTGCATTCTACAGCAGAAAGTATACTGATGTCTACAATTTACTTTGCATTGTGTCAAAAAATATGATGGATTTGGGAATAGAGGGGTGAATAGATTGATAGCTATGAAAAGTTAGTGGTAGAAGCTAGATATGGGTTAAAAGGGTGTTTACTAAAAAATATTTTCAAATTTTTCTTGTGTTTTAAAATTTGCATAATAAAATGATGGCAAATCCAATAACAAAGCATAAAACAAAAAATAACTTCAGAATGTATTCAGAAAGGCAGGCATTCGAGAAAGAAGGACTGACAAAATGTAGCAAGGATGTTTTAGAAGTAATGTTGTATCCTTGAGCTACCTCTTTCAAACTTGAAGTTACCAGAATCTGACTGCTAACCTTTGCTACTTGTCTCTATTAACATAAAAAATATGTTTAGTCTTTATGTGCTGTTGGGACATATTCAGTAGATGAAGACAGATAACATGTGATTGCTACTCTTAAATACCTTACAGACTTATATAGGAGAGAGATTTGTGAATTAAGTATTAGCATACAGTGCAATTAGTGCTATAATAAAGGATACATCTGGTGCTATAGACATAGAACATGGACCTCTCAGGAGGCCTGGGGAGTTAGAGAAGCCCCTTCAAGGATGGTGAGGCTTGAGATGTATATTGCATACTAAACAAGAGTTAACCATTTGAAGAAAGATATAAAACTGCTTTAGGAAGAAGGAAGAAAATTTATGAAGGCACAAAGGCATGAAATAGTTTTGTACTTTCTGGGAATGGAAAATAGATTAAAATTAATATAGAAAAAGTCAGTAGCTCAGAGGGGGTTAATAAAGTCTTGACCACTAAGCCAAGAAATTTGAATTATAACCTGAAAGTTATGGGAAATAATGATTTTATTCAGTGTTCTCTTACTATGTGTATTAGTTTTCTATTGCTATTTAAAATTTTACCAATGTCTTAACAGCATAAAACAGCACACAATTATTATCTCAGTTTGCATGGGTCAGTAATCTTGCCATTGCTTATATATTTCCTCTGTTTCAAGGTCTCCACCAGGCTGCAATCATGGTATTAGCCTGGGTTAGGATCTCAATTATGAGCTGAGCTCAACTGGGGAGCATCTACTTGCAAGCTCACCTGGATAGTTTTAGCAGAATGCAATTCCTTTTGACTTGTCAGACTAAGGCTCTTAGTTTCTAGCTGGCTCTTGGCCAGTGCCTGCCCTCAGTTCTTTGCAATGTGGACCTCCCTATCATGGCAGCTTGCTTCATCAAAGCCAGCAAGACGAGTCTTCTAGCAATGTGGAAGTTATAATCTACTCATGGTAAAAGGCATCCTTTCAAAGTTAGATATTCTGATGATTAGAAAGAAACAAGTTACTCGAGGGGATGGGAATATAAAAGGCTGGGAATGCTAGGAGGCATTGGAGAGCATCTTAGAAGCTACCTACAAAATTACGTATCTGTTATCCCCAATGCACTCTTTTAGGTGTTGGGATACAATGCTAAACAAGACAGATTTAGCACCTCGCTTCAGAGCAGTTAGTCTGCAGTAGGATGAATAGGTCACATTTGTATTTTAAAGTAATTCATTTGAGCAGAATTAAAGGAAGGTTGCATGTGAACTTGGAGACAATTAGAAGTCTCTAGTAAGTAACTGAGAAGAGAAAAGATGCAGCTGAAAACGGAGAACTTAGTTTAGGACAAATTTAATCTTTTGGCTTGGGCAATTGGTGTCACAACTAAAGCAGGAAATATTTAAAGGGAAGCAAGTTAGAGGGTAAGAGGGATGAATCAACTGAATTTGTTGAATTTGGAAAGTGTGTGGATTTCAAAGTAGAGAAAGCTAGAAGGCAATTAATTTCAGAAGTCCTAAAGTTCTAACCTAAATACACTCTGGAAAATACATCATATAATATTTGCTTTCTGAAAAGTTCAGTCAAATTTTATCCAGACCCAGCCTTGAAAAATCTGTCTTGTGTTCTGATTTACTTTTACTTTCTTTTTCATTTCCACATATATTACCATCCTTATTTCACACTCATAACTGCACTTATCCTAACAGATTCAAAGTATGTCCTTTCAAAATACTTTCCAAATTAATTTATATTTAAAAGGTCTTCATATATGTATAAATGCCCTTCCAAACTACCTTCCATGCAAGGACTTGCCTTATATCTATCTATGCCCTCCCAAAATATGATTTCATTTTCAGAATATATGTATTTAAATTTACATGAATAGCATAATTATCTCATTTTTTACTGTTTAATTGTAATATGCTGTAAATCTCTCCATATATGTGAATCTAGTTTCATTATCTCTGTCTGCTGCATAAATTTTACTTTTACATTCCTCTAGTGATGGCCTAATATTTGTATCCAACTCTTTGTTAACATAGGTCTATTGTGAACACCTTAAATGTGACTGCTTGTGGATATTTGCTAGAGGCTTACTGGGCTAAATACTATGGAATAGTATTGCTGTTATGTAGAATATACAAATACTTAATTTTAATAAGTATTTCCAGAGAGCTCTCCTGTGGCTCTTTATGCTCTCATCAGCACTTGAAATTATCTGATTTTCCACGTTTTCATCACCACTTGAAATTATCTGACTTTCTAATGTATGCAATACAATGAATGCAGCATTACCTCGTTGTATTAAACACTGAATTTCTGAAATTATAATGACCTTGTGTATCTGTTCATGAGCCTATTAGCTATTTAAAATAGTTTCTCCTCTGAAGATTATATAGATAGAAAGTCAGGTTCCCCGCCTTTTGTACTGGATTGAACTGTGTCTTCCAAATAAGATATGTTCAAATCTTGACCCCTAGTACCTGTGTCATGTAATCTTATTTCAGATTAGGGTGGGCCTAATCCAATGACTGGTTTCCTTATAAGAAGAGGGAAATTTGGACACAGAGATAGACACACACAGGGAGAATGCCAGATGAAGACAGAGGCAGAGATTGGAGTGATGTGTCTGTAAGCTAAGAATGCCAAGGATTTGTAGCATCCATCAGAGACTAGGAAGAGGCAGGGAAAGGTCTACTCCTTGAGCCTTTAGGGAGAGCAAACACCTGCTGACACTTCGTTTCCATGCTTCCAGCCTCCAGAACTGTGAGGGAATAAATTTCCTTTGTTTTAGCCATGCATTTTGTGGTAATTTAGTTATGGCAGCCCAAGGAAACTAATATGGTTTTTATCACTTACTTGCTGTAGATGTTATTGTCGAGATATTAATTTGTGCTTAAGTATTGCAAATAAATTCTCCTAATTTTTAGCCATCAATTAACTTTGGCTATGATGTCCTTTATTGAATAGAAGTGATAAATTTTTATATAATCCAATGAAAACACTTTTTTCTAAGAGTATATGCTTTTTTGGTCTTATTGCAGGAATCCTGGCCCATCCTAAGATCATATCATTTCTATAATTGTTCTTTTTTAGATATATTTAAATCCTTCTATATTATTTTTGCATAGAGATGGAAGGATCTAAGCTTATTCTTTCCATATAGAGAGACTTTTCCCAACACTATTTGGTAAATAGTCCATCATTTCCTCATTTTTTTGTGGTACCAATATAATTAATTATACATCATGTTCCAAAGATCTGTTTATAGTATCATTTCTTGTTCAAGTGATCTTTTGGTTACTCTTATTGTTGCTCTTATTGTTATAACTTGATAATATGTCAATATCTGGAAGTTTGAGTCCCCTCTCTTTACCCATGGTTTGTCGGTTTTCTCTGGAGTTGTTTCAAAATGTCCAAGTCTAAGCATTGAGTTTTCCATTCTGCTCAGATGTTGAGAAAAGTTAATAGGTGGATCAATATATTTACTTATTTCATTGTCTGTTTTATCAGTACAAAGATAATTTTATTTAATTATGTATTTTACCTAAAATTCTATTTTTTTTTTTTAATTCTCTAGCCCTCCCATTGCACATGCGCCCACATTTCTGTTGGGTATACCTCCAAGACTGGCGTTGTTCAGTTAACTTACGAGGAATGCACATCTTCAACTTTCTTAAATAATGCTGTTTTTTAAAGCAGTTTTGCTTATTCAGCAGTGTGTGAATGTTCCAGTTGTCCACATACTTACCAGCAGTTGGTATAGTCAAATCTTTTTAAATTTTAGACATTCTACTTTGTATGTATTGATATTTCAAGAGATTTTTATTTGCATATTGCAGATTACCAGTGACATTGATCACCTATTTATTTATTGGCCTTTCAGATTCCTCTTTTGTGAATTTTCTGGTCAGTCCTCTTGCTTTTTTTAATCCCTTACTGGATTGCTTGTCTTTAGCTTGTAGATTTTCAGCACTCTGTATTTTCCAGATATCATTCTGTGTAGATCAGAGTTCTCAAGAGAAACAGAAAGTGTAGAATAGGTAATAAATTTATTTTAAGGATTTGGCTCATGGGGTTTTGTGGACTAGCAAACTGAAACCCAGATGGCAGGCTTCCAGTCTGGAACTCAGACATGGGTTGATGCTGTGGTCTTGCAGCAGAATTTCTTCTCCAGAAAAACTCAGTTTTTGTTCTTCAGGCATTCATTTCGTTAGCTGAAGTCCACCCGTATTATTTCTCTTTCTTAAAGTCAATTGATTGCAGGTCTTAATCACATCTACAAAATACCTTCACAACAATACCTAGAGTGATGTTTGATTAAATAACTGGGCACTATGGCCTAGCCAAGTTGACACATAAGACTAACCACCACAGAATTATTTGTTGATTATATGTTTTGCAAGTATGTTCTCCCACTCCATGTATTCACTTTAAATTCTCTAATTGGTGTCTTTGAATAAACACAAATTATTAATTTCATTTTAGTCAAAACTTTAGATCATTTACTCTCTCTGTGTTTAGTTGTCTATTCTTTTACTTTCTTCTAAAGTTGGAATGACTAATTCACCAAGATCTAGCCTTTATTTCTATTTAGGCTAAAAATTTCCTTCATATACAATTTTACTTCTAAATAGAGACAATAATAAATGTGATAAATACCAAAGACAAATGTATTATACATAGTATCATTTAGTTCAAAGTGTTTTCCGATTTCCAGTATGATTTTATCTTTAATCCAATAGATACTTTAACATACTTTTAAATCCCCAAATGTAAGACTATTGCTCATTGCCTTTCTTTTGGTTATTTATTCCTAATTAATTATGATGTAGTTAAATACCATGGTTGCTTGGACAGGAATATGATTTTTCATTCCAGATTCACTGAGAAAATTTGAGCACCCTTTGCTTGGTAAATCTAATCAGCCTGGCTGACCCTTTCTCGGGTCTGCACTGCAATCTGATACCTTTCCTACCCCCTTTCTTTCCCCCTCTTCTTCACAGTTGTCAAATCTACACTACTATCCGAAGACTCATACCTGCCTGTTATGGTTTGCTTGGTGTCTGTATTAGTTAGGGTTCTCCTTGGAAACAGAATCAATGAGAGATGTCTCTGATTATCAAATTGTAAAAGTGACTCACGCAACTGTGGGCACACATGAGTCCAAATTCTGCAGAGTCGTCAACAAACTGTCAACTCCAAGGAAGACGTCCCACGAGCTCCTCGGGAAACGAACCGACAACTTTGACAAACTCCTCAGGAAACCAACCGGCAACTTCGACGAGCTCCCCAGGAAATGCTTCACTGAGCAGCGGAAGAAGAAGTGAAGGCTCTCTAACCGTCCGGCTTATAAGCCTCCAACTGATCACCCAGACCAAATCCAGCCAATTGCATTCTCTCATTGTGGAAGGCACCCCCCTTGATGAGTCATCAGTTAGCCGCAGTCAATTGACTGATGATCCAACAAACCAGCCCGTTGGTTTATTAACCAGCCTCAAATATCCTCACAGCAATTGTCAGGCCAGTGCCCGCTTGACAAGACAGCTAGGCCAACTAGCCAAGTTGACACATGAACCCAACCATCACAGTCCACCCCTTGTCAACTTGGCAGTTGTACACATCACCTAAAACCATACCTTCCAAATGAACGTTACAGCTTATGCCATATGATAAGGGGATAAGACAGAGAAGAAAGCAAAAATATTTGCTTTACAGACAAATACAAACATAATCATAACAAAATGAGGAGGAAATATTCATGTCATCATAGTCCTCGTTTCTGTAACTGGTCACGTGGTCGTAGTTCATATTTATCACGACCTTCTTCCACTGCCCATTCCATGTTCCCTTTACCCTCAGCAAGCACTTCAGCTGGCCGTGGTTCTTTGCCTGGTGGGGTGACCCAAACCTTCATTCCTGAAGTTTCTTGGCCATTGGTAGTCCTGCCTGGATTGGGTGGTTGCAGTTTTCCATTGACTTGAATCATGGGGCATGGTAGTACTAAGAGACACCCTAGGGGATCTCCTGTATTCCGGGAAAACTCTTCTTTATTTCCATTGTGTAGTTGCAGTGCTATTTCCCCTTGATAGTCAGGATCAATCACCCCAGCCAGTACAGTAATCCCCTTACTTGTCTGTTGATTCAGAGGCATAAGAAGCCCAAAGTGGCCAGGTGGCAGCCTTAACTTCCAGTTCAGTGGGATTATTGTTGTGTTTCCTGGTGGAAGCACTCCTCCTTTTGGAACCAAGACTTGTAGACCAGCAGAGCTTAAACTTGCAGGGACAGGAAGCAAAAATTTCCCTAGTGGATCACTAGGAGTGATAGTGAGTGGTGCTACTCCTGTTTCCACCCCTTGATTCCTGGACCCATGAATCCTGGCTATGGGAGAAACAGCGCCATAGAGTGGATGCTGATTCAGAGCATACACAGCCTCCTGGAGAACACTGCCCCAGCCCTGCAAGGTATTGCCACCTAGTTGGCGCCATAATTGAGTCTTCAATAGGCCATTCCACCGTTCTATCAACCCAGCTGCTTCTGGATGATGGGGAACATGGTAAGACCACAGAATTCCATGAGCATATGCCCATCCCCTCACTTCATTTGCTGTGAAGTGGGTTCCTTGGTCTGAAGCAATGCTGTGTGGAATACCATGACGGTGGATGAGGCATTCTGTAAGTCCACGTATCGTAGTTTTGGCAGAAGCATGTCGTGCAGGGAAGGCAAACCCATATCCGGAGTATGTGTCTATTCCAGTAAGAACAAATCGCTGCCCTTTCCATGATGGAAGTGGTCCGATGTAATCAACCTGCCACCAGGTAGTGGGCTGATCACCCCGAGGAATGGTGCCATATCGGGGACTGAGTGTGGGTCTCTGCTGCTGGCAAATTGGACACTCAGCAGTGGCTGTGGCCAGGTCAGCCTTGGTGAGTAGAAGTCCATGTTGCTGAGCCCATGCATAACCTCCATCCCTACCACCATGACCACTTTGTTCATGAGCCCATTGGGCAATGACAGGAGTTGCTGGGGAAAGAGGCTGATTGGTATCCACCAAATAGGTCATTTTATCCACTTGGTTATTAAAACCTTCTTCTGCTGAAGTCACCCTCTGGTGAGCATTCACATGGGACACAAATATCTTCATGTTGTTTGCCCACTCAGAAAGGTCTATCCACATACCCCTTCCCCAGACTTCTTTGTCACCAATCTTCCAATCATGTTCCTTCCAAGTCCCTGACCATCCAGCCAAACCATTAGCAACAGCCCAGGAATCAGTATACAGACACACCTCTGGCCAGTTCTCCTTCCAAGCAAAGTAAACAACCAGGTGCACTGCTCGAAGTTCTGCCCACTGGGAGGATTTTCCCTCACCACTGTCCTTCAGGGATATCCCAGAAAGGGGCTGCAGTGCTGCAGCTGTCCACTTTCGGGTGGTGCCTGCATATCGTGCAGAACCATCTGTAAACCAGGCCCGAGTCTTCTCTTCCTCAGTCAACTGACTGTAAGGGACTCCCCAAGATGCCATAGCTGTGGGCTGGGAAAGAGAAGGTAAGGTGGAAGGAGTGGGGGCCATGGGCATTTGGGCCACTTCCTCATGTAACTTACTTGTACCTTTAGGACCTGCTCGAGCTCTATCTCGTATATACCATTTCCATTTTCTGATGGAGTGCTGCTGTGCACGCCCAACTTTATGGCTTGGTGAGTCAGACAATACCCAGCTCATGATAGGTAACTCAGGTCTCATGGTAACTTGGTGGCCCATGGTTAAGCATTCTGTCTCTACTAAGGCCCAGTAGCAGGCCAACAGCTGTTTCTCAAATGGAGAGTAGTTATCTGCAGAGGATGGTAAAGCTTTACTCCAAAATCCTAAGGGCCTGCATTGTGATACTCCTATAGGAGCCTGCCAAAGGCTCCAAACAGCGTCTCTATTTGCCACTGACACTTCCAGCACCATTGGGTCAGCTGGATCATATGGTCCAAGTGTCAGAGCAGCTTGCACAGCAGCCTGGACCTGTCGCAGAGCCTCATCTTGCTCCGGTCCCCACTCAAAACTAGAAGCTTTTCTAGTCACTCGGTAAATGGGCCGGAGTAGCACACCTAAATGAGGAATATGTTGTCTCCAAAACCCAAAGAGGCCAACTAAGCGTTGTGCTTCTTTTTTGGTTGTAGGAGGGGCCAGATGCAGCAGCTTATCCTTCACCTTAGAAGGAATATCTCGACAGGCCCCACACCACTGGACACCTAGAAATTTTACTGAGGTGGAAGGCCCCTGCATTTTTGTTGGATTTATCTCCCATCCTCTGTCATGCAAATACCTTACCAACAAATCTAGAGTAGTTGCTACTTCTTGCTCACATGATATCATCAATATAATGGACCACTGTGATGTCTTGTGGGAGGGAGAGATGATCAAGATCCCTGTGAACAATATTATGACATAGGGCTGGAGAGTTGATATAACCCTGAGGTAGCACAGTGAATGTAAACTGCTGGCCTTGTCAGCTGAATGCAAACTGTTTCTGGTGGTCCTTGCTGACAGCAATTGAGAAAAAAGCATTTGCCAAATCAATAGCTGCATACCAGGTACCAGGGGATGTGTTGATTTGCTCAAGCAATGATACCACATCTGGGACAGCAGCTGCAATTGGAGTCACCACCTAGTTAAGCTTACAATAATCCACAGTCATCCTCCAAGACCCATCTGTTTTCTGCGCAGGCCAAATAGGAGAGCTGAATGGGGATGTGGTGGGAATCACCACCCCTGCATCCTTCAAGTCCTTAAGAGTGGCATTAATCTCTGCAATCCCTCCAGGAATCTGGTACTGCTTCTGGTTCACTACTTTGCTAGGCAGGAGCAGCTCTAGTGGCTTCCACTTGGCCTTTCCCACCATAATAGCCCTCACTCCAGGAGTCAGGGAACCAATGTGAGGATTCTGCCAGTTGCTGAGTATGTCTATTCCAATTATGCATTCCGGCACTGGGGAAATAACCACAGAATGGGTCCGAGGACCCACTGGACCCACTGTGAGACGGACCTGGGCTAAAACTCCATCAATCACGTGACCTCCATAAGCCCCAACTCTGACTGGTGGACCAGAGTGACGTTTTGGGTCTCCGGGAATTAATGTCACTTCTGACCCTGTGTCTAATAATCCACGAAATATCTGATCATTTCCTTTTCCCCAATGCACAGTCACCCTGGTAAAAGGCCGTAGGTCCCCCTGGGGAAGGCTGGGAGGAAGAGTAACAGTATAAATTTTTGGCAGTGTGACAGGGTCCTTCTCCAAGGGTACCTGGCCTTCCCTTCATTCAAGGGGCTGTGGATCTGTAAACTGTCTCAAGTGTGGGAATTGATTAAGGGGCCGTGACTCTCTGTTTTTGTAATTCAAGGGAGACTTTTGTTCACGTGACCTAGAATTCTTCTTATATAGTTCAAACAAGAATTTAGTCGATTGCCCATCTATTTTACTACTTGGTACTCCATGATCCACTAGCCAACGCCACAAGTCTCTGCGCGTCATATTATTTTGATTGCTGCTTTGAGCCTGTTTTCCGTTATGGTAGCCATGCGCACCTTGTCTGTGGCGATTAACTGCAGCCACTTGGCTTCTGCTGACTCGGGACCTGATTATTCCCATTGTGTTTAAGGATTCCAGTTCAGTGACAGCAGTTCCTACAGTAATATCTGACCTACAGAGAAGGGCAACTACAGAGCTCTTCAGGGATGATGGAGCTAGTTTCACAAATTTATTCCTTACAGTCCTGGTAAAAGGTGTGTCCTCTGGACATTCCAGGGCTGTGTGAGCAGGTCTTCCATGATAAATCCACTCTAAAATTCCAGTCTCTCCAAGCCTTTGAATCCCCTCCTCCACATTGTACCAGGGCAGTTCTGGCATTTCAACTTCTGGTAATGCCGGCCACCTTTTGATCCATGTTTCAGCCAGCCACCCAAACAAACTGTTAACACCCTTTCTAACCCCTCGAGCTACAACACTGAATGCAGAATCTCTGCTTAGTGGGCCCATATCAGTAAATTCAGCCTGATCCAACCTTATATTCCTTCCACCATTATCCCACACTCTCAATACCCATTCCCACACATATTCCTCTGGTTTCTGTCTGTATAAATTGGAAAACTCATACAGTTCTTTTGGAGTATAGCATACTTCCTCACAGGGTCACACTTTGTACCTCACCCTTTGGGGCTTGTTGGGACTTGAGCCTAGTTATAGGTCTTGAAGCAAAAACTGGTGGTGGGGGTGGGTCATGAAAAGAGTTAGAATTATCTCTCAAGCCATTCACCTCAGGGGGTGGGTCATGAAAAGAGTTAGAATTATCTCTCAAGCCATTCACCTCAGGACACTCTGTTGCATTTTCATCTCTTAAAACAGGATTAATCTCTCCAGACAAAAGAGTGAGGGCTGCTTCCTCAGGGGAGGTGATTACAGGATTAGCAGGCATTGAAGGGTTAATCTCCTTAGGTGGGGGTTGGGTGGCAGGCTCCTTAGGGCAGACTGGAGGCAGAGAAGCTCTTTCCCCAGGACAGCCCTCTACAGGTAAATCTAACGTCCTGGGAGAAAGCCGTTTTGAGGCCAGAGCTTTGGAGCAGACGCCAGCTGCCTTCCCAGCTAACAGAGGTTTTCCGGACGCCATTGGCCATCCTCCGGTGAGGGTACCCGATTGCTGATGTGTTACCTTGGACACTTTGTGGCCTTAAGACTGTAACTGTGTAGTGAAATAAACCCCCGTTTTATAAAAGCCTATCCATCTCTGGTGTTTTGCATTTTGCAGCATTAGCAAACTAGAACAGTGTCCCCTAAAAAGATGTGTTGAAGTTTTAAACACTATTGCCACAGAATGTGACCTTATTTGTTGTGTTTGGAATTAATGAAATTAAGATGAGGTCCTGCTGGAGTTGGGTGGGACTCTAATCCACTATGACAGTGTCCTTATATGAAAAGGACAAGAAACACAGACCCAGGAGGAGAGAAAACCATGTGAAGATGGAGTCAGAGACTCAAGTGCTGCCACTGCAACTCCAGGAATGCCAACAAATGCCAGCAACCCTCCAGAAGCAAGGGAGGAGCAAGCAAGGATTCTCCCCTACTGGTTTCACCGGGAACATGGCCTTGTTCACATCTTGATTTCAGATTTCCAGGGTCCAAAGCTGTGAGACAATTTTATGGTACTTTGTTACAGCAGCCCCAGGAAACACTAAGACACTGCCTACTCCTTCTCCCCCCACCTTTATCCTTCACATGTGATTCCGCCATAAATGTCCTATATGTCGAATCCCAACATGGTGTCTGCTTCTTGGAAAACCTGGATTAAAACATCATATACAGTGTGTTTTTATTTATACTAATTAGAAATCTAGGATTGCTTTTCCATTTTTATTATAATTTCTAGGCCATTATTTTAAATATATTTATACTTTTTTATTATGCTCACTTTACATTGGAATTTAGTCTTCTAAAATATTTCTCCTTTGTGGTATAGATGACATTTTTTTAAAAAATTTAACCATAGTTCTTGAAGTCCTCTGATATAGGATAATTTTTCTTCTGGGACCACATCTTTTTTTTCTTAAGACTATCATTTTCCTTGTTGATATTATTTGCAATGAAGGTCTCATGCCTCAGTCATGATTCATACACTTCGCAGTTGAATTTAGGCTTGGGGTAAGGGTGTGACATTATACTTCAAGGTTGAAAGCTTCTAGTTAAGCTATTGGAATTTCCTGTTCTTGCCCCAGGGAGTTGTGCCCAAGAGGGAACCTACCAATACCACTATCTTTGCACTGTTGTTGCTTGAATCTGCTGCCCTTTCCTGTCCTTGCCTAGCCTGTGGGGACAGGTGTGTTGACAGGGAGAGTCGGAGGAGAACTCACCTACCAGCATACCTGCCTGGCTCACTACAGTCTGTTCCTCACCACAGTGAAGCTACTTTGTCCATGTCCCACGGCTCCCAGTTGGCACTGTGTTTCCAGGAGCTGCCTTTTTTAGGGGGGTGTTGGCATCTGGGAAGACAGTTATCTATATTGGGGCAAATGGGTGACAGGAAATGATGTAACTAAACATCCCCACCCAGTCCACAGTGCATCCCGATATTTGGCTTACAGCCCTTCTCTGGTTATACACACACACAAACACGCTCACACACACAGTCTGGGTATTCACACACCTGCAATACACACACCAATGGGATGCAGTCATTTTAGTACAATTGCAGATTTCACATAGAGTGTGTGTTCAAGCATGGATGTATGTATGTGCATGTGAGAGAGAAAGAAAAAGAGTTATCAGTATGTGGCATCTTCAGACTTGTGCTGGATTCAGGGATGGAAGCCATGAAACCATGCTGATTTTCCTTCTATTTTATAAAAATCCAAAAAAAGTTAGAAATTAGTCATTTATATATTTTAATATTTTAATTCTATAAATCATCATCAAGATGATTTTCCCAAGTAATTATGCTATAATTTTTAACTTTCTTCCTCTATTTTCTTTCTAAAACCAAGTAGAATCACTTTAGCATAGGCTCAAGGAACTTTTTAATATTTACTGAAGCATATATTCAAATGTATGTGTCAGAAACTTGTCACATTTCAGCTTTATATTTTCTAACTTAAATCCACAAAATATTTTAGGAATGCATACTATTTAAAAATATATATTTGGAAATAATTATGGGATAATAAGATTTAACTTCTGAAAACTTTAGTTCTAGGTGCTGAGTTTATAAAGTCAAATATGTCAGAGAGGAAAACTTTGGAGGTAATATGACTATTATAATTATGCACTGATACTTTTTTCCCTGACATGGGAAGTGGACTTTGTTCTTATTTGTAATCTCTCTACATTGGTTTGCATTACAGGCCTTGATTCCAATGGTTGTTAATGCTACTTATGAATCCTAACTGTGTAATCCTTCCAGATCAGTTGCTAGCAGGGCTAAATGCTTCTTTCAAGGTCACAAGGTCAAACTCCAAGGATGACAGTTCACATAAAATGACCCTTCTGTGTTCTCTCTTAATGAAGTAGCAAGACTTGTGATTATCATACTCTGTACATTATTGCTATGAATCACTGTTATTATATTTACTTAAAATGGCCTTGTAATGATTGATTTAAATTCTTTGTTAATGCAAGAGAAGCTGAATGGATTATTTTTATGATATATGCTTAACATGGGGCTTTTTGTGCTTTGCAAACCATTTTTAGTATGAGCTTCTATAAAAAGATTACTAAGATTGGCTGCCAAATATTTTGAATCAGGAGGTATGATACATACAGGATAATTATAAGGAAATCACCTTAAGCACATTCCATTAAATAAAATATTGCTAGGATAAATTAAAAATATAATATTTTATAAAATTATATAGTTAATTTGATTTTAAGAAATTAACTTGAAATCTTCCTTTTCACATAGGCTAAAGATGTGTAGTGTCATATGCATATGACAAAAATGATTCTGCCATTTTTTCTCATAAAATTTATGATAAGTAAAATGGTTTTGATAATACACAAAGTGTGAGTTTCGAATACTTTTCTAATGCTGAAGCATAAATATTGGGCTATTTAGAAAATATTGAAGATGCTCATTTGTCTTGCTTTTGCATATCTATTAGAATTGCCATTAGCAACTATCAGAAGATGACGGCTGCAGATGGAATATGGAAGAAGTCCCAGAAAAGGAAGGTAGAGTTCATTAGGAAGAAGAATTTAATTATCTGGAGTGGAAAGACAGCTGAGAATGATGGAAGGCAGAAGGCACTATATTGAGGATAGCTAGATGGTCCATGATTTGAAAATCCAGATAGTGGATCAGGCACTCCTACTGGGATCGTGGCAGTAGAATGACTGTACAAGATTCCTGTGGCTGCTATAACAAATTACTACAAACTGTGTGGCTTAAAATAGCATGATTTTTTGTCTCACAGTTTGGGAGGTGAGAAGTCCAAAATCAAGGTGTGTCAGGGCTACACTTCTAGAGGCTATAGGGGAGAATCCATTCTATGCCTCTCCCTTGGCTAGTAGCTGCATCACTCTAACCTCTGTCTCCACAGTCACTTTGCCCCCTCCTCATCTGCCTGTGAAATCTCCCTCTGCCTCACTCATAAAGATACTTGCCATTGGATTCGCGGTCCACCCAGAAAATCCAGAATTATGTCTTTATCTCAAGATCCTTAAATACATCTGCAAGGACCCTTTTCCCAAATCAGCCAACATTCAGATTTAGGGGATTATGATGTAGACCTATATAGGGGCCACCATGTAGCCCATTATAATGACATAAACAGAAATGCACTGAAAAAAATAATTCTTCATATGCAGTTTTTAAAATAAAGCATTTTTTAGTAATAGTTGAATTATTTTATGATTACAACCCTTTTTAAGTTGTCTTTCTTCCCATCTTTTCTATCTGTGGTTTTCATCCTATCACCTTCTCCCAGTGATTTCTCTTTTCTCCTTTTTTCCTCTATGTTTCTTTAGCTAATTATAGCTGGAGCTTGCCCAGTAGACATAATTCAAGGTATAGGAAAAACAGAACAAGAATGTCAGAAAAACATAGAGGATTAGGAAAAGCCTACATGGAAATAAGCAGCAGCCTCCTATTTTAGGGAAAATAACAGAACAATCATCAAGTGAGTTATCAACTGTGAGTAAACCTCATGGGAAAGGACACATTAGATCTAAGGAGCATTATTAGTCTATGTTCAAAAAAAGTTGAAAAATGTCATCAATCTAGCCAGTGATTGATGGAAAGTTTGTAAGTACATTGATATAACAAGTGGGTTATCCATATCTAAAAATTAATGACTAGTTATCAGAGGACTGAGAACAGGAGGACAAAGAACCTAGCTACAAGAGAACTGTGGTGCAACTCATGAATCTTACCTCTGCAGATAGGAATAAATACAAACTGGGTTACTCAAATGCTAAGTAGACTGAAGTACTGGGAAGGATAAAAGGAGAACTGGAGCTAAGAAATAAATTACTAAAGAACAGTATGAGACAAGTTTCTAAATTGGTTTTCACTTACTTGGAAATGTGGACTAAGAAGGACCAGGCATAGTTGATTAGGAATAAAAACCAACATCCAGGAGTTCTGACATGTGGTAATTTATTGTTCCCCTAATAAAGGCCAGATTCATTGGATCTAGAATGAGCAAGGGTGAGAGTATCGCTTCCATGGCTTGAGGAAACAATGCATGAAATTATTTTATAGATTTGTGTGCTTTAAAGGAGAAAAATGAGATTTAACAAATAAAGATCAAAATGAAGCAGAAGAAAAAAAACCAAATATCCTTTGCATATAGCTATCATTTAGGTTATGAGGAACAAAGGGTGAAAGGAATGAGTTCTTGACATAAGAAACTAAATTATTGTGACAGAAACTAAATATTATAGGCATCAATACAGATATATTTATTTACCATGTAGTTTGATATACTCAAATACACTGACCAAATATAATTTTTGATAAATTGGCCATTTTCCATGTTTGGAAATTTTTCTTAAATTAAAAGTAGAATAATTGAAATTATTCTACTGAAAGAGACTATAATGGATCATATGCATTATTAGCTAGATTTCCTATTTCAAGGTCAGGTGAATTAGTTGTGTGGGTCATTGCCCTGTGAAACTGTAAGCTCCTTGAGGTCAGGTTGAGTAATCTTTGTGTCACTCATAACATTAAGCACAATCTTTTGTAATGGTATTCAATAAACATGTAGCTTGAATGAATGAATAAATGTAAAGCATCTTGGCAGGACCGCCTATGTTTTCTATGCAAAAGGACAGAAAAAAAAGTATGGGATAAAAATACTGAGGAAACAGAGAAATGAAGATAGGAAGAAGAAAAGAAGTGAGTAAAAATGCAGCTAGATCATAAAAATAAAACTGGAGAGAAAGTATTATTGCCTAATATCAGTCTCAATCTCTTTACAACAAAGATGTCTTGAGTGAAAAAATGTTTTAAAGTAAGCCCTTTCTTTCTGTGTTTTGACTGTGGCATAAGGATAAGAAGTGTGGCATTCCAAAATGAGATGACTTTGCTGTAAGTTTCAATGTAGATGTTGAAAAATTGACTAAAAAGCTATTAAACCCCTCTTTCATAGCAAGGATATAGAATTATAGGTAGTTGGATCATCTTTGAAGACCATTTTTGAAGAGGAATTCTTAGAGCTATTGGTGGTATGCTGTGAATGCCATCAGACAGTGAGTAAGGGAGAGGAGAGCTTCCTCCCTTCCCTAAAGGCAAGGGAGCAGGAAATTGAGAAAAGGCATTGTAAGAGTTTATAATTGTTCTTATGGTCAACATTATATGAGAATACACAGAAGATAAGTCTGTAAGCAAGTGTCTGAGAAATCAAAAAGCAGGAATCTCTGTGAAGCAGCTGATGGCAGCTGTATTTGTAGACTAATTTGGTTTGAGGATGACGTGTGTTCAGAGAGGAAGGCTGGGTAAAGGATGCATGAGAGTGTTCTTTATCTAACAGGACCACCCAGAGACTAAATGGCTTCTTATTAGGAAGGAGCTGAAAGTAGACTTCCATATGCCTGGGGCTGCCAAAGGAATGGAAAATGACCAGCCATCACAGAGACTGGTCACTCGAGTGGGAATTTGAGATACTAGAAAAGGGGCTGGGGCATTGCCAGAGGTTGGGGTATGGGGGTTGCTTGTGTCCAACAACCCACAGAAGTACCCATAAGAAAAGAATGAATATTGAATACTTTCTAAGTTCAAAGAGCAGTGATTATAGTTCACTACAATGATGTCAGTCTAGACAGTGATACTGCTGTTTTTTCTTCTTTTGATTTCCAATATTCCATCCTTCAGGGCTTCACAAACTAATGTTAACCACATGCAAGAGGAGGAATAAAAAACAAGAAGGAAGACAGGAAAATAAACCACACACTCTTCTGCTTGGATGAGGCTGGAGAGGAAGGCCAAAGGAGAGGCTTTATCTATAAATCGATCTCAGAATTTTGATTATTATAGAGGAGTTGACCTTCTACTTATTAAATTGAACCTGATTTTATTGTCTGTATTAGTTTCCTACTGCTGAAGTAACAAATTATCACAAATGTAGTGTCTTAAACCAATGCACATTTATCTTATAGTTCTGTAGGTAAAAAATTCGATATGCATCAGGCAGGGCTGTGTTCCTTTCTGGAGACTCTAGAGGAAGTTGTTTTTCTTGCCTTTACCCACTTCTAGAGGCCATAAGCGTTCTTTGGCTCCTGGCCTCCTTCCTCTATCTTCACAGTCAGCAATGTTGTACCTCTCTGACCACTTTTCCACAGCCAGAAAAGGTCCTGCACTTTTAAGGACCCATGTAATTAGCCAGCACTCACTTTCATAATCCAGGATAATCTCCCTATCTCAGGGTCTTTAATTTAATGACATTTGCAAATGCCTTTTGCCATGCAAGGTAACATATTCATGGGTTCCAGGATTAGGACAAGGACATCTTTGGGGTCTAGGGACATTATTCTGTTACCACACCATCTAAGAGAGAAAAACATCTCAGGGCAAATTTGTCCTTGAGTAAATTTAAAGGGACAGTGTGAGACAAAATAAAGTTGCATTTTAATAGCTGCCATCTATGATATATGGGCAATACATAAGATACATTTCAGAGTTTTGTACAAAGTGAACTCATTTGCATTATCATCCACTATACATGTCCTTTTAGTTGGCCACAAGACTTAGAAAAGAGTGGACATTGTGAGGATTCAGAGGATCTTAACTTTGGGAGGTTAAGAAGCTTCAAGAATTCTGAAATCAAAGGGGATGTGCAAAATGGCCAGTTAACAGAAAATCTGGGGTTGGTATGCTAATGAGGAAAACAAGAGCTGGAGGAAGACATTTAAAGCAGGAGTATGGGGCAAGGGGTCGGAGTTGCAGGGAGATGGAAGTTTCAGAATGCAACAAACTAGTCACAGGGATAAACTGGAGAAATAAGCTGGGAGGAAATTGGGAACAGGACATATTATCCTTATATGGCTTGTCTGGGGTCCCCAAATGGTACTGCCCTATGAAGAGCCATCCTAACGTTGACCTTTGTATGTACAAGTTCTGGCAGAAACAATAAATGGGGAGAGTTCAGCTCAACTCCCCTATTTTGTAACATTGAGAATATGTGCTCTCATTGGATGTCACCCAACCAACAAAGTGGATATGTTTTTAGAGATAAGTAAATTACTTATTTAAATAATCCTACAGCTCTGTATGCTAATTACTTTATATTTGTCAAGTAATATGCAATATAAGATGAGAAATTTGATGGTTTAGTATAATTTTTATTTTTGCTCTAAGAATAAAGAGAGGTTCTGACACTGAATTAACATCTGTATATATACATGTTCCTTAACTTTTCACTTTATAATGAAAGATCTAATTTGCTTTCCTAAATTCCTAAAATAAGACTAGCAAACATATAAAGAGCTGCTTACCTAAATGTGTCTACTGCTTTCCTTTTTAGCAGCCATCACGTGGTAAAATTCAGTGGCTTGTAGTGTAAAGAATACTTTCTTTCCCTTTTTCAAAAATTGATGGGTTCTCACTATTTTTGTTCACTGACATCAGCTGATTATTAGCTCTACAGGAAAAATTAAATTTTAATTTTAATGTCATTGTAAAACACCAGGAACTGTCCCAGCATGATAAGATGTCATGAAGGTTTAAGTTGTTTTTGTAAGTTGGCCACCTGTTCAAAATGTTAAAAATTTACAGTGTCTGCAGCCTCACATGTGTCCATCCTTTATACTGATATATTGTATAATAGTTTCTATATTAATATGGTTTGAAACAGTTCATCTTTAAGGAGTCTGCTGAGCTCATAGTTTAAACTGCTAATGTTATTCGGATGTTTCATATATACTTTATATTTTCAAATTATACCTTCTGACAGTTTATGAAAGGTACAACTAAGTGATTAAAATTTCTTGAAAGGAAGTAGCCTAAAACGGGTATAATCTAAATATAAAAAAATGCCATAACCTCTGGGCTGTAATTAACATTTAACATATAAAACAACAGCAGACAGAACACAGTGTCAATTAACTACAAGCCTTGTAAGAAACTTTTGACAAGATAGTCTGTGAATTTCCTTTGTCTCCATAAAGAAAAGATGGATAGTATAATAGTTTGGTTAATGCTTTCAGGTTACTATTTTTATAAAAACAATCTTTACTCTCTGTATTCTATCTAAATTCAAGTATATTTTTGTTTTATTATTAATTTACTGGATTTACTTGAACTAGAGAATGAGATTATAACCACAAATATTTTCACAAATGCACTTTTAGATATATAAGAAGATATAATGGCAAATAGGGCTCTAGTTCAAAGATAAACACCTCTCTTAAGAGACACTTTTAATGTTTAACATAAATTTTAAAATGTATTCAAAGACATGAGAAATTATTCAGCAACATCTGTTCATAATATATTCTGGGTGTTAAACCCTTATCAGATGTATGGTTAGCAACTATTTTCTCTCATTCTGTAGGTTGTTTTTCCCACTATTGATATTGTCCTTCGATATACAAAAGTCATTAATTGTAATAAAGTCCATTTTGTCTGTTTTTCTTTCATGACTCATGCTTTTGGTGTCGTATCTAGAAACCACTGCCAAATTCAAGTTGATGGTTTCTTCCTATGTTTTTTTCTAAGGGTTTTATGGTTTTTGCTCTTATGTTTAGGTCCTTGACATATTTAGTGTTAATTGGTTAAGTTCCAATTTCATTTTTTTGCATTTGGATATCCATAACCTAATTAGTAAATGGGCAAAGGACTTAACAGACATTTCTCCAAAGAAAGCATACAAATGGCTAATAAGCATATGAAAAGATGTCAACCTCATTGGTCATCAGGAAATGCAAATCAAAATCACAATGAGATATTACTTTACACCCACTATGATGGCTATTTAAAAAAAAAAGAAACAGAAAAAAGTGTTCGCAATTATGTGGACGAATTGGAATCCTCATACAGTGTTGGTGGATTGTAAAATGGGGCAGCCATTGTGGAAATCAGTTTGGTGGCTCTTCAAAAAGTAGAACATATAATTACCCATATGACCTGGCAATCCTACTTCTTGATATAAACTCAAAAGAATTGAAAGCCAGGACTTGTAACAGGTATTTGTACACCAATATTTATAGCAGCATTACTCACAAGAGGCAAAAGGAGGTTGCAACCCAAGTGTCCTTCAACAGAAGATTGGAAGAGTAAAATGTACTATATACACCCAATGGAATTATTTGCTGTAAAAAAAGAGTGACATTCTGATACATGCTACAACATGGAGACAATATGTTGAGCAAAATATGCCTGACACAGAAAGACATATATGTATGACCTTGCTGATATGAATACCTAGAGTAAACAAATTCATAGAAACAGATAGTAGATGACAAGTTACCACACATCAGGGGATGAAGGAAAAGGGAATTTTTGCATATGAGTTTATGTTTGAGGTCATGAAAAATTTGGGTAGTGGTTGTTGGTGAAGGTAGCACAATATTGGGAATGTAATTACTATCATTGAATTGTACACTTGAAAATTGTTAAAGTGGTTAATTTTCACTTGTATATGATTAAAAGTTTAAAAACAAAATATGCTATTTTACATGGAGTGACCCGTATTAAAAAGACTGAGTGGAGCTTGATGATGAGATTTAAGAGAATCTCCTGGGATTAAGGGTAGGTTAATAGAAGGATAAAGGTTTCTGGTAGAGTCAAATATTAATTAATTATTTAATTCAGCAAATATTTATTGAAGATTTCCCATGGATCAGGCAATTTTTTTCAGGATATAGATGTAACTGTGAGCAAGAAAGACGTGGACCATGCCCTTACTGAATGTAGTGTAATATGCTGTCATAAATGCAGTGATAGGAGAAGTTCAAGTTGCCATGGAAGCTCCCAGGAAGGGTAAATTTGCCAAACCAGAGAGTAATGGAAAGTTTTAAGTAAATAGTAATAATTATATAAAATTTTAATGATGGCACTAGAGGTAATAGTTAAATCTCTTAAGCACATAACCCTGTCTCAGACATTTTTGCATGAACTTTACAGGAATTAAGTCAATTAATCCTCATAGCATTTTCATGCAGATCTTCTTAACATCATGATTTGAATGATAAGGGAACCAAGTAACATTGAGATTAAGTCAATAGCCCAAAGTCATGTGGCAAGTAAGTGCATAGCCAGGTCTCTAGTCCCAGCTCTCTCTCTCCAGAGTCCGTGCACTTAGCATTTTAATTCAATGGGGACTTTCCCATCAGGGATGTCATGCACAGAGGGTCATATTCAGATTGGAACAGGAAAAGACGTACTAGTCAATGCCACATTTTATAGTTTTTAGTGTATATCTGTGTCTTAGTTTCTAGGGCTGTCCCAGCAAAGTGCCAAGAACTGCATGACTTAAAACAGTAGAAATTTGTTCTCTCACAGTTCTGGAGACTAGAAGTCCAAATTCCAGATGTCAATAGGGCCATGCTTCCTCTGAAGTCTGGTGCTGGGTTGCCAGCAATCCACAGCAGTCTGGTTTGTGCCGGAACTCAGTCTCTGCATCTATCACACTACCGTCTTCTCTACCTGTGTCCAAATTTCCTCTCCTTATAGTATGACACCAGTCATACTGGATTCGGGCCCATTCTGAAATATTTTAGCCTCATCTTAACTAATAACATCTTCAAAGATCCTGCTTCCAAAGAGGATCACATTCATAGGACTGGTGGGAAGAGAGGTCTTAGGACTTGAACGTATCTATTGGGCAGACACAATTCAGTCTAAAACAATCTGGAATTTAATTTGTTTATCATTCTTTTCAGTATTTATATTTTTATACCTATACCCATCACACTATATGAATATGCCTTGTAAATGTTTATCATGGAATTTTGCCATTTTCCATTAACTTTGTAAAACTTAATTTTTAAACTTTTATATGATATTCGTTCAGTTGATTTACCTTAGTTTTCATAGCCATTTTACAGTAGCTTGACAATAAAATTGCTTCCAATTTTCTACTTCACATTATTTTAAATTTAGCATCTTCCTCTGTTTAAAATGTTGCTCTTCAATTCCAGGTTGTTTCCTAAGGCTGGGTTTAAATGGAAATTAGTGGATCAGGTTTGTAACAATTTAAAATCCCTCCCACAATGTGTGGCTGGGTCCATTTACTTGATTATTTCATTTTAACCATTGCAACTTCCTTCCAGTATTTTTAATTCTATAGGAAAAATGTCATATATTTCTTGCTTGGCTTTATTTATTTTTATTTTGGTGTGTTGCTAAATTTTTCTATTGCTATTTTATCCATTCATATTCTCCTGAAATATATTTACACTGTCTGCATTCTTGTTCCAATTTTAAATTAAGGTCTTGTTTGCTGTTCATATTTACGGATTCTCTAGTATGTGCTAGGCACTGTAAAATAGCAGCATTTTGTCTAACTATGGAGGGGAGCTTAAGGGGAACAAGACACAATCCCAGTGGTGTGAGTACTAGGTACTGTGAGAGCACAGAGAGAGGCATTTTTCTCAGCCTTTTGGATATCCCCAGAGAAGATGGTTTTTGAATGCTTGGTGAAGGAATGAGCCTTAGTCAGGAGGTGATGATGTCTGTGCATTCAGTTTAGAAGGAGCAAGGTTAAAGTTCCGGAAGAGAAAGAGCAGAGAACAGGAATATGACAATTCCAAGTAATTGCGTATTGCTGAGCATGTCAAGAAGAGTAGGGAGTCAGAAAAGATGGGGATTGAGAGGGAAGCAAAGACCATGAAATGAAGGGCTGTTCGTTTTGCCCTAAAGCATACTGGTGCTTGTCTTATCAACTTTTATGATGTTTAAATACGAAAGGCCATAATTGCTTCAAATACTTTCACAATATATTTATAATATTTGGGGGATGTATACAGCTTTTCCCCTGTCATTAGATCTGTCTACCTTTTCTCTGTCATGTCTTCCATTTTTCTAACTTAGTTCAACATTATTTTAAAAAGTAAATAGATGAGGCCATCATGTATTGATCATACTTATTCATTTCTGAATTAACTCATAATATTTTCTAAAAAGCAGTTATAAAGAAAATACATATTTGATGTAATAGAATAGCAATGATTCTATTTTTTAGTAGTTATATGCAACCATACCTAGAATGGTAATTTTAAGAAATACCCATTGTTCCCAGCAGTATCTCATGAATATTCCATAAGCTATAGGAAATACAATTTTCAAAAACTTCACAGGTGGTTTAGAAATCCCATATAAATTGAAACTCGTGCATATCAGAATTTCAGCTCAGTTGGTGTTATAGCCAGCCTCTTCCCAAGTAGAACCAGCTGCATTATGTAGGAGTCCGGAGGGTTTCCACACAGAGGGCCATTTAAAGTTGTTTAAACTGGCCTGGATTCTCATTATAATAAATGGACCTCATGGTACAATGCTTTCATCTAAATCCAAGTTGTCTTTGACACAAAATCATAGAAAGGAACTGATAGGTCATTTCAGATGATAATCCCCTCATATTATTTACTGCTAGGGATTATTATGATACTTATCAGGAAATTTAAAAAACATGCTGACATTCCTAAATCAAAATACTATTAACTAAGATGGCAGACTGGTGAGCTGTATGTTTTAGTTACTCCTCCAGGAAAGTAGGTAAAAAGCCAGGAACTGCGTGGACTGGACACCACAGAGCAATCTGTCTTTGGGCATACTTCATACAACACTCATGAAAACGTGGAACTGCTGAGATCAGCGAAATCTGTAAGTTTTTGCAGCCAGGGGACCCGCGCCCCTCCCTGCCAGGCTCAGTCCCGGGGGAGGAGGGGCTGTCAGCTCCAGGAAGGAGAAGGGAGAATTGCAGTGGCTGCTCTTACCGGAAACTCATTCTACTGATTCAAACTCCAACCATAGATAGACTGAGGCCAGACACCAGAGACTCTGAGAGCAGCCAGCCCAGCAGAGAGGAGACAGGCATAGAAAAAAAACAACACGAAAAACTCCAAAATAAAAGCAGAGGATTTTTGGAGTTCTGGTGAACACAGAAAGGGGAAGGGCGGAGATCAGGCCTTGAGGCGCATATGCAAATCCCGAAGCAAGGCTGATCTCTCTGCCCTGGGCACTTTTCCTTAATGGCCCTGGTTGCTTTGTCTATTAGCATTTCAATAACCCATTAGATCTCTGAGGAGGGCCGTTTTTTTTTTTTTTTTTTTTTTTTTTTTTAAATCCTTTTTGCTTTTTCTAAAACAATTACTCTAAGAAGCTCAATACAGAAAGCTTCAAAGAATTGAAATTTGGGCACGTCAAGTCAAGAGCAGAACTAAGAGAGCTCTGAGACAAAAGGCAATAATCCAGTGGCTGAGAAAATTCACTAAACAACACAACTTCCCAAGAAAAGGGGGGTGTCCGCTCACAGCCACCATCCTGGTGGACAGGAAACACTCCTGCCCATCGCCAGCCCCATAGCCCAGAGCTGCCCCAGACAACCCAGTGTGACGGAAGTGCTTCAAATAACAGGCACACACCACAAAACTGGGCGTGGACATTAGCCTTCCCTGCAACCTCAGCTGAATGTCCCAGAGCTGGGAAGGGGGAGCAGTGTGAATTAACAGAGCCCCATTCAGCCATCATTTGAGCAGACTGGGAGCCTCCCAACACAGCCCAGCAGCCCAGAACTGCCCTGGGGGGACGGCACTCACCTGCGACATAGCACAGTCATCCCTCAACAGAGGACCCGGGGTGCACAGCCTGGAAGAGGGGCCCACTTGCAAGTCTCAGGAGCCATACGCCAATACCAAAGACTTGTGGGTCAGTGGCAGAGACAAACTGTGGCAGGACTGAACTGAAGGATTAGACTATTGCAGTAGCTTTAAAACTCTAGGATCATCAGGGAGATTTGATTGTTAGGGCCACCCCCCCTACCCGACTGCCCAGAAACACGCCCCACATACAGGGCAGGCAACACCAACTACACACGCAAGCTTGGGACACCAATTGGGCCCCACAAGACTCACTCCCCCACTCACCAAAAAGGCTAAGCAGGGGAGATCTGGCTTGTGGAGAACAGGTGGCTCGTGGACGCCACCTGCTGGTTACTTAGAGAAAGTGTACTCCACGAAGCTGTAGATCTGATAAATTAGAGATAAGGACTTCAACTGGTCTACAAACCCTAAAAGAACCCTATCAAGGTCAGCAAATGCCACGAGGCCAAAAACAACAGAAAATTATAAAGCATATGAAAAAACCAGACGATATGGATAACCCAAGCCCAAGCACCCAAATCAAAAGACCAGAAGAGACACACCTAGAGCAGCTACTCAAAGACCTAAAGATGAACAATGAGACCCTAGTACGGGATATGAAGGAAATCAAGAAGACCCTAGAAGAGCATAAAGAAGACATTGCAAGACTAAATAAAAAAATGGATGATCTTATGGAAATTAAAGAAACTGTTGACCAAATTAAAAGATTCTGGACACTCATAGTACAAGACTAGAGGAAGTTGAACAACGAATCAGTGACCTGGAAGATGACAGAATGGAAAATGAAAACATAAAAGAAAGAATGGGGAAAAAAATTGAAAAACTCGAAATGGACCTCAGGGATATGATAGATAATATGAAACGTCCGAATATAAGACTCATTGGTGTCCCAGAAGGGGAAGAAAAGGGTAAAGGTCTAGGAAGAGTATTCAAAGAAATTGTTGGGGAAAACTTCCCAAATCTTCTAAACAACATAAATACACAAATCATAAATGCTCAGCGAACTCCAAATAGAATAAATCCAAAAAAAACCCACTCCGAGACATATACTGATCACACTGTCAAACATAGAAGAGAAGGAGCAAGTTCTGAAAGCAGCAAGAGAAAAGCAATTCACCACATACAAAGGAAACAGCATAAGACTAAGTAGTGACTACTCAGCAGCCACCATGGAGGCGAGAAGGCAGTGGCACGATATATTTAAAATTCTGAGTGAGAGGAATTTCCAGCCAAGAATACTTTATCCAGCAAAGCTCTCCTTCAAATTTGAGGGAGAGCTTAAATTTTTCACAGACAAAGAAATGCTGAGAGAATTTGCTAACAAGAGACCTGCCCTACTGGAGATACTAAAGGGAGCCCTTCAGACAGACAAACAAAGACAGGACAGAGAGACTTGGAGAAAGGTTCAGTACTAAAGAGATTCGGTATGGGTACAATAAAGGATATTAATAGAGAGAGGGAAAAATATGGCAAACATAATCCAAAGGATAAGATGGCCGATTCAAGAAATGCCTTCACGGTTTTAACGTTGAATGTAAATGGATTAAACTCCCCAATTAAAAGATATAGATTCGCAGAATGGATCAAAAAAAATGAACCATCAATATGTTGCATACAAGAGACTCATCTTAGACACAGGGACACAAAGAAACTGAAAGTGAAAGGATGGAAAAAAATATTTCATGCAAGCTACAGCCAAAAGAAAGCAGGTGTAGCAATATTAATCTCAGATAAAATAGACTTCAAATGCAGGGATGTTTTGAGAGACAAAGAAGGCCACTACATACTAATAAAAGGGGCAATTCAGCAAGAAGAAATAACAATCGTAAATGTCTATGCACCCAATCAAGGTGCCACAAAATACATGAGAGAAACTTTGGCAAAACTAAAGGAAGCAATTGATGTTTCCACAATAATTGTGGGAGACTTCAACACATCACTCTCTCCTATAGATAGATCAACCAGACAGAAGACCAATAAGGAAATTGAAAACCTAAACAATCTGATAAATGAATTAGATTTAACAGACATCTACAGGACATTACATCCCAAATCAACAGGATACACATACTTTTCTAGTGCTCACGGAACTTTCTCCAGAATAGATCATATGCTGGGACATAAAACAAGCCTCAATAAATTTAAAAAGATTGAAATTATTCAAAGCACATTCTCTGACCACAATGGAATACAATTAGAAGTCAATAACCATCAGAGACTTAGAAAATTCACAAATACCTGGAGGTTAAACAACACACTCCTAAACAATCAGTGGGTTAAAGAAGAAATAGCAAGAGAAATTGCTAAATATATAGAGACGAATGAAAATGAGAACACAACATACCAAAACCTATGGGATGCAGCAAAAGCAGTGCTAAGGGGGAAATTTATAGCACTAAACGCATATATTAAAAAGGAAGAAAGAGCCAAAATCAAAGAACTAATGGATCAACTGAAGAAGCTAGAAAATGAACAGCAAACCAATCCTAAACCAAGTACAAGAAAAGAAATAACAAGGATTAAAGCAGAAATAAATGACATAGAGAACAAAAAAACAATAGAAAGGATAAATATCACCAAAAGTTGGTTCTTTGAGAAGATCAACAAGATTGACAAGCCCCTAGCTAGACTGACAAAATCAAAAAGAGAGAAGACCCATATAAACAAAATAATGAATGAAAAAGGTGACATAACTGCAGATCCTGAAGAAATTAAAAAAATTATAAGAGGATATTATGAACAACTGTATGGCAACAAACTGGATAATGTAGAAGAAATGGACTATTTCCTGGAAACATATGAACAACCTAGACTGACCAGAGAAGAAATAGAAGACCTCAACCAACCCATCACAAGCAAAGAGATCCAATCAGTCATCAAAAATCTTCCCACAAATAAATGCCCAGGGCCAGATGGCTTCACAGGGGAATTCTACCAAACTTTCCAGAAAGAACTGACACCAATCTTACTCAAACTCTTTCAAAACATTGAAAAAAATGGAACACTACCTAATTCATTTTATGAAGCTAACATCAATCTAATACCAAAACCAGGCAAAGATGCTACAAAAAAGGAAAACTACCGGCCAATCTCCCTAATGAATATAGATGCAAAAATCCTCAACAAAATACTTGCAAATCGAATCCAAAGACACATTAAAAAAATCATACACCATGACCAAGTGGGGTTCATTCCAGGCATGCAAGGATGGTTCAACATAAGAAAAACAATCAATGTATTACAACACATTAAAAACTCGAAAGGGAAAAATCAATTGATCATCTCAATAGATGCTGAAAAAGCATTTGACAAAATCCAACATCCGTTTTTGATAAAAACACTTCAAAAGGTAGGAATTGAAGGAAACTTCCTCAACATGATAAAGAGCATATATGAAAAACCCACAGCCAGCATAGTACTCAATGGTGAGAGACTGAAAGCCTTCCCTCTAAGATCAGGAACAAGACAAGGATGCCCACTGTCACCACTGTTATTCAACATTGTGCTGGAAGTGCTAGCCAGGGCAATCCGGCAAGACAAAGAAATAAAAGGCATCCAAATTGGAAAAGAAGAAGTAAAACTGTCATTGTTTGCAGATGATATGATCTTATATCTAGAAAACCCTGAGAAATCGACGATACACCTACTAGAGCTAATAAACAAATTTAGCAAAGTAGCGGGATACAAGATTAATGCACATAAGTCAGTAATGTTTCTATATGCTAGAAATGAACAAACTGAAGAGACACTCAAGAAAAAGATACCATTTTCAATAGCAACTAAAAAAATCAAGTACCTAGGAATAAACTTAACCAAAGATGTAAAAGACCTATACAAAGAAAACTACATAACTCTACTAAAAGAAATAGAAGGGGACCTTAAAAGATGGAAAAATATTCCATGTTCATGGATAGGAAGGCTAAATGTCATTAAGATGTCAATTCTACCCAAACTCATCTACAGATTCAATGCAATCCCAATCAAAATTCCAACAACCTACTTTGCAGACTTGGAAAAGCTAGTTATCAAATTTATTTGGAAAGGGAAGATGCCTCGAATTGCTAAAGACACTTTAAAAAAGAAAAACGAAGTGGGAGGACTTACACTCCCTGACTTTGAAGCTTATTATAAAGCCACAGTTGCCAAAACAGCATGGTACTGGCACAAAGATAGACATATAGATCAATGGAATCGAATTGAGAATTCAGAGATAGACCCTCAGATCTATGGCCGACTGATCTTTGATAAGGCCCCCAAAGTCACCGAACTGAGCCATAATGGTCTTTTCAACAAATGGGGCTGGGAGAGTTGGATATCCATATCCAAAAGAATGAAAGAGGACCCCTACCTCACCCCCTACACAAAAATTAACTCAAAATGGACCAAAGATCTCAATATAAAAGAAAGTACCATTAAACTCCTAGAAGATAATGTAGGAAAACATCTTCAAGACCTTGTATTAGGAGGCCACTTCCTAGACTTTACACCCAAAGCACAAGCAACAAAAGAGAAAATAGATAAATGGGAACTCCTCAAGCTTAGAAGTTTCTGCACCTCAAAGGAATTTCTCAAAAAGTTAAAGAGGCAGCCAACTCAATGGGAAAAAATTTTTGGAAACCATGTATCTGACAAAAGACTGATATCTTGCATATACAAAGAAATCCTACAACTCAATGACAATAGTACAGACAGCCCAATTATAAAATGGGCAAAAGATATGAAAAGACAGTTCTCTGAAGAGGAAATACAAATGGCCAAGAAACACATGAAAAAATGTTCAGCTTCACTAGCTATTAGAGAGATGCAAATTAAGACCACAATGAGATACCATCTAACACCGGTTAGAATGGCTGCCATTAAACAAACAGGAAACTACAAATGCTGGAGGGGATGTGGAGAAATTGGAACTCTTATTCATTGTTGGTGGGACTGTATAATGGTTCAGCCACTCTGGAAGTCAGTCTGGCAGTTCCTTAGAAAACTAGAGATAGAGCTACCATTCGATCCAGCGATTGCACTTCTCGGGATATACCCGGAAGATCGGAAAGCAGTGACACGAACAGATATCTGCACGCCAATGTTCATAGCAGCATTATTCACAATTGCCAAGAGATGGAAACAACCCAAATGTCCATCAACAGATGAGTGGATAAATAAAATGTGGTATATACACACGATGGAATACTACGCGGCAGTAAGAAGGAACGATCTGGTGAAACATATGACAACATGGATGAACCTTGAAGACATAATGCTGAGCGAAATAAGCCAGGCACAAAAAGAGAAATATTATATGCTACCACTAATGTGAACTTTGAAAAATGTAAAACAAATGGTTTATAATGTAGAATGTAGGGGATCTAGCAGTAGAGAGCAATTAAGGAAGGGGGAACAATAATCCAAGAAGAACAGATAAGCTATTTAACGTTCTGGGGATGCCCAGAAATGACTATGGTCTGTTAATTTCTGATGGATGTAGTAGGAACAAGTTCACTGAAATGTTGCTATAGTATGTAACTTTCTTGGGGTAAAGTAGGAACATGTTGGAAGTTAAGCAGTTATCTTAGGTTAGTTGTCTTTTTCTTACTCCCTTGCTATGGTCTCTTTGAAATGTTCTTTTATTGTATGTTTGTTTTCTTTTTAACTTTTTTTTTCATACAGTTGATTTGAAAAAAGAAGGGAAAGTTAAAAAAAAAAAAAATAAAAAAGACAAACAAGGAAAAAAAACAAAAAAAAAAAAAAAAAAAAAAAAAAAAAACGATGTAGTGCCCCCTTGAGGAGCCTGTGGAGAATGCAGGGGTATTCGCCTACCCCACCTCCATGGTTGCTAACATGACCACAGACATAGGGGACTGGTGGTTTGATGGGTTGAGCCCTCTACCATAAGTTTCACCCTTGGGAAGACGGTTGCTGCAAAGGAGAGGCTAGGCCTCCCTGTATTTGTGCCTAAGAGTCTCCTCCTGAATGCCTCTTTGTTGCTCAGATGTGGCCCTCTCTCTCTGGCTAAGCCAACTTGAAAGGTGAAATCACTGCCCTCCCCCCTACGTGGGATCAGACACCCAGAGAAGTGAATCTCCCTGGCAACGTGGAATATGACTCCCGGGGAGGAATGTAGACCCGGCATCGTGGGATGGAGAACATCTTCTTGACCAAAAGGGGGATGTGAAAGGAAATGAAATAAGCTTCAGTGGCAGAGAGATTCCAAAACGAGCCGAGAGATCACTCTGGTGGGCACTCTTATGCACACTTTAGACAACCTTTTTTAGGTTCTAAAGAATTGGGGTAGCTGGTGGTGGATGCCTGAAACTGTTAAACTACAACCCAGAACCCATGAATCTCGAAGACAGTTGTATAAAAATGTAGCTTATGAGGGGTGACAGTGGGATTGGGAATGCCATAAGGACCAAACTCCACTTTGTCTAGTTTATGGATCGATGTGTAGAAAAGTAGGGGAAGCAAACAAACAGACAAAGGTACCTAGTGTTCTTTTTTACTTCAATTGCTCTTTTTCACTCTAATTATTATTCTTGTTATTTTTGTGTGTGTGCTAATGAAGGTGTCAGGGATTGATTTAGGTGATGAATGTACAACTATGTAATGGTACTGTAAACAATCGAAAGTACAATTTGTTTTGTATGACTGCGTGGTATGTGAATATATCTCAATAAAATGATGATAAAAAAAAAAAATACTATTAACTATAAAACAGCAAAAATACTGGTATTATATTTCAAGTGAAAATAATTTCGTCTAAATAAATCCTATACTTTCAATCACTTAGTTCTGCAATTCATTTTTATTCATCTTTTTACACTTATTTGGCATTTGGTAGCACTAAGTTAGAAATTGTAGAGGATGTATTGAGATATGACAACCCTTGTTTTTAAGATTTTATTTTCTAAGAGAAGTGGGAAGTAAATGGGAGGGAACATTTATTGAGGGCACCTTCGATAATAATAATAATGGTTGTTGCTATTTTAAGCATTTTACATGTATGAACTCATTTAATGTCATAATTATTCCAAGAAGTATATACTATTATTATCCTTATTTTATACATAAGAAAAATGAAGCACATAAATCTGTAAGTGTTCCAATGTTATACAGTTATAGAACAGTTAGATGCTGGGATTCAAATCCATCTGGCTATTACCCATCACAATATATGACAGAACCCACATGTTAGGTAATTTTCACACATACTTCTGTTTGGTGCTTGCAACAATACAGTGAAAGAGCTATTGCTGTCCTTATGTGAAAAATGAAGCAAATGAGACAGAAAAATGTAATAACATGGCAAGTTGAACACAGACGTTCAATTGCAGAGCAAGCCCAGTCAAGCTTGACACTCATGGCCTATAGAACCCCGTTGCCCAAATCCCAAGAAAAGAGTATTCACTGCAAGACCTATAATAATTATGACACATGTAAAAATGCAAAGATCACTGAAATCATAAATTCTAGTTTTATCTAACTACTTCATTATTAACCTCAGTATTCTAATTAGAATACTTCATTTTTTTATTTATTTATAAATTCAGGAGCATTTAGAACAAGCTCTCTCCACTTGAATTTTAGACAATATCTATGTTTCCTTTTTCTTTTCATGCATGTCTTTATTTTATTACTCGTCTAAATGTACACTGTATAAAGGGGGTGTCAGTCACAAGGTTTTCACAATCATATGGTCATAATATAAAAGCTATGTAGTTATTCAGTCATCATCAAAGATCAAGGCTACTGGGTTACAGTTCAACAATTTCAGGTATTTCCTTCTGACTATTTTGTATATATATTCTATAGTATACACTAGAAACTAAAAAAATAAATGTCTATCTAATGATTTAGTAGTCATAATTGCTTGTTAAATCCCAATTTCTAAGTTACAACTACTGCCTCTCATTTGATCATTCTCTCAGTCTTCAGGGATATTCGAGCAATGACCATTCTAACTTCTTCATGCTGAAAAAGTGTCAACATTATGGGGTAGAGGAATGAAACTGGTCCAGGTTCTTGTAGAGATTGGTACTTCTGGGATTCAGGGTTTATCTGGCATGGGGACAATCTGGAAGCTTTAAGTTTCTGAAAAAATAAGTTTAATAAGTAAAACTTTTATAGAGTCATGGATAGAGCCCAGGGTATTCTTTAGGGTTTTCAGGAATACTATTGGTTGGGACTTGGCATACTTTGGCAATTTGCAATATCTGGCTGAAGCTTGTATAAGAGGAACCTCCAGAATAAATGCTTGACTCTATTTGAAATCTCATATCCACTGAAACGTTATTTTGTTTCATGCCTTTTTCCACTTTTAGTCAAGAAGGCATTGTCAATCCTGTGATGCCAGGGCCAGGCTCATTCCTGGAAGTCATGCCCCATGTTGCCAGGGAGACTTACACCCCTGGGAGTCATGCCCCACATAGGGGAGACAGTAATGAGGTTTTTTTTCTTTTTTTTTTTTTTTTTTTTTTTTTACAGAGTTGGCTTAGAGAGAGGGCCACATCTGAGAAACAAAAGAGGTTATCTTGGGGTGATTCTTAGGCATAATTATAAGTAGGCTGTTCTGGTTTGCTAATGCTGCTGTTATGCAAAATAGGTTACAAGTTTACAGTTCTAAGGCCATTAAAGTGTCCAAACTAAGGCATCAACAAAATGATACCTTCACTGAAGAAAGGCTGATGGCATCTGGAACATCTCTGTCAGCTGGGAAGGCACATGGCTGGCATCTGCTGGTTCTTTGCTTCTGGGTTGTGTTTCAGAATGGCTTTCTCCAAAATGTCTCTCTGCAGCTCTCAAGTCCTGTGCGTCCTTGCTACTTTCTCCCAGGGCATTTATCTTTAAGCATCTGGGGGACCTCTCTTAGCTTCTCCAGGGCAAACTCTGCACTTCATCTTTTGGTTTAGCATCTCTAAATGTCCTTCTGTCTGCATCTCCAAGTATCTCTAAGCATCAGCAAACATCTGGGTCTGTGTCGGCTCTTAGCTTCCCTCTTAAAGACTCCAGTGAACTAATCAAGCCCCAACCCTGAATGGGAGGGGCCACACCTCCATGGAAACAGTTCAGTCAGAGATTCCACCCTAATCAACAGACCTATTAGTCTGCCCCCACAAGATTGCATTAAAGAACATGGCTTTTTGGGAAGACATAGTATATCCAAATAAGCACATAGGCTTAGCTTAGCCATTACAGAAAAATGTTCCAGAAGGGCAAGCCTCAAGACAGAGAGCTTGGCTTATTAACTTGGGAGTCCCTAATGCTTGAGAGAATTCCCCAAGTGGGGAAGTTTAATAGTTCCGCATTTTTTTCTCCAGTCCTTCAAGGGACTTTGCAAGTACTTTTCTTAATTTTTTTATTTTCTACCCAAATTACTCTGGAATGTATCAAGGTATTACATTAAACTTTACAGAATAGCAAGATCTTATTCTCTATTCTATTCTCCAGGTAATTAGGTTGTTTAAATAAACTGACCAGACAGGTTAAGTTAGATAATATGCTACAGAAAATTAAAATTTTGGACAAAATAAACATCTCTTCCTTTGGTCTCACACAGAAGTTGAAGTTTTAAAATACAGATAATATCATCCTTTTCCCTGTATTCTGATTTGTTAATCCTAACCAGATCGGCTTCATTCATATCTCTAACTGAAGTCTGATCTCTTTTTCAGCTTCTTTAACAGTTGGTATACAGAGTAATGCTGACTTTCAGAGCTGCCAAACTAATTCTGAATCTCAAGTATCAAACAGATGCCCAAAATTCCAGGGAACTACCAAGTTATACACAAAGAGAAAAGCATCTCAGAATATAGAAATAACAGTTAAAACTCAGGAATGAATGTGACTGCTGTAAGAGCCTGCCATCTAGGTCCTAATTTTCTAAATAAAGCTGTTTTCAGAAATAAAAACATTTGACAGTTGACTTATATTGGGCGATCAACCACCAACCATAGCAGAAATTTGGTCCTGTCTCACCTTTACACATTTACTAGGATTATGTTAATTACCAGGTAGGACATAATTTATATGCTTGCCTTACTTCTCTCTTAAAAAAAAAACAAAACAGTTTTGTAGTTTTGTTCACACACCATACAATCTATCCTAAGTGTACAATCAATGGCTTTTGGCATAATCACATAGTTATGCATTCACCTATGATCAATATGAGAACATTCTCGTTTCTTCTGAAGAAAGATAAAAATCCTACACCTTTTATCCCCCTATTTTTTGACATTTAGCTTTGGTATAGTCCCTTTGTTACATCAATGAAAGAATATTACAATGTTACTACTAAATAGAGAACTTAGTTTACATTAATTGAATTTTTCCCTTAACACCCTATTATTAACACCTTGGGATAGTAACATAGGTTTTTTCTAGTTCATGTAAGAGCTTGCTTGTATTTATACAATTAACCATCATCATTGTCCACTCTGGGTTTCACTAAGTTATACAGTCTCAGTTTTTATCCTGTATATTTCCTTCTGGTGGCAAGCATGACTCTAGCCTTCCTCTTTCAACCACACTCACACACCACTTTGTTAATTATACTTACAGTATTGCACTATTCATTTCTGAACCTTACAATGAGCCTTATTCAAGGATGCCAATGGATGGAGGTGACCCAAGGGTCCATCAGCTGATGAGCAGAAGGGCAAACTGCAGTGTATACATACGATGGAATGTTGTGTGATTGCAGAAAGGAATGAGGTTGTGAGACACACAATGAAGTAATGAACTTTGAGGACATTATGCTGAGCCAAATAAGCCAGAAACAAAAGGACAAATATTGTATGTTCTCACTAATATAAGCTAACTATAATGAGCAAACTTTGAGAATTGAATTTAAGAGCATAGGTTAACAAGAGATAGAAAGTGGGCAGAGATTGGACAATCAAAGATTAAAGAGTACAGAATGTTTAATAAGGCTTATTGTATCCCCTTAATCATATACATATATTCCTTTTATCATGTTGATGAATCTTCTTTCATCAACAAAAGTAAAAAACACTTTGAAGTGTTTTCATCAAGAAGGGATGGTGAATTTTATCAAATGTCTTTTCTCCATTAATTGAAATGATCGTGTGGTTTTTCCCCCTTTGATTTATTGATGTGGTGTGTACTAGATTATTGGTTTTCTTGTGTTGTACCACCATTGCATACTTGGAATAAAACCCGCTTGGCCATAGTTATAATTCTTTTAATGTGCTGTTGAATTCAATTTGGAAGTATTTTGTTCAGTTTTTGCATCTATATTCATTAAAGAAATTGGTCTGTAATTTTCTTTCCTTCAAGTATCTTTGTCTGGCTTTGGTATTAGAGTGATGTTGGCTTCAAAGAATGAGTTAGGTACCTTTTCCTCCTCTTCAAGTTTTTTGGAAGAGTTTGAGCAGGATTGGAACTAATTGTTGCTTGAATGCTTGGTAGAGTTCACATGTGAAGCCATCTGGTCCTGGATTTTTCTTTCTTGGGTTGTTTTAGTTGACTGATTCAATCTCTTTACTTGTGATTGGTTTGTTGAGGTTTTCTATTTCTTTTCAAGTCAATGTTGGTTGTTGATGCTTTTCTAGGAAGTTGTCCATTTTGTTGAATTTGTCTAGTTTGTTAGTGTCCTAGTTTGCTAATGCTGCAGAATGCAAAACACCAGAGATGGATTGGCTTTTATAAAAAGGGGGTTTATTTCACTACACAGTTACAGTCTTAAGGCCATAAAGTGTCCAAGGTAACACATCAGTAATCAGGTCCCTTCACTGGAGGATGGCAAATGGCGTCCGGAAAACCTCTGTTATCTGGGAAGGCATGTGGCTGGCGTCTGCTCCAAAGTTCTGGTTTCAAAATGGCTTTCTCCCAGGACATTCCTGTCTAGCAAGTTTGCTCTTCTTCAAAACATCACTGACAGCTGCACTTCATTCAGTCTCTTTGAGTCAGCATGTTTTATATGGCTCCACTGATCAAGGCCCACCCTGAATGGGTGGGGTCACACCTCCATGGGAGTATCCCACCAAAGTCACCACCCACAGCTGGGTGGGGCACATTCCAAGCAAATCTAATCAGCACCAAAAGTCTGTCCTACAAGACTACATCAAAGATAATGGTGTTTGGGGTACAAAATGCATTCAAACCGGCACAGTTAGCATATACTTGCCCATAGGATCCTGTCATTATCTCCTTTATTTCTTCAGGGTCAGTAGTTATGTCCCTTCTCCCATTTCTGATTTTATTTATTTGCATATTCTCTCTCTTTTTTTCTTTGTCAGCCTAACTAAAGGTCCATTGAGTTTATTGATTTTCTCAAAGAACCAACTTCTGGTTTTGTTGATTCTCTCTATTGTTTTCATATTCTCAATTTCATTTATTTCTGCTCTAGTCATTGTCATTTCGCTTTGGGGTTAGTTTGCTGATCTTTCTCTAGTTCCTCCAGGTGAGCAGTTAATTTCTCAATTTTTACTCTTTCTTCTTTTTTAATATAGGTATTTAGTCCAATAAATTTCCTCCCAGCTCTGCCTTCACTGAATTCCATGAGTTTTGTTTTGTTGTGTTCTGAACCTCATAATATTTTTAATAGAACAATAGTAAAGTTTACATTTGTGATTTAGTTCTTTGGGTTTTTGCTTTTTGTTTGTTTTTGCCACCAAGTATGTGATAATTAACAGGGAAATACAGTCGAAAACAGGCAGGTGAACAAAGGTTTGAACAATTCAGAAATGATAATTAAATAATAATATATAGGAATATGCCCTTCACCAACTATGACCTGCTTGGAATCAACATGGATTTTAGTTTGTAAATACTATATTCAGAATTAGAAAGGTATGAAAAATTATAATAATACCCAGGTTCTAAAGGCATTTTTAACTAAATATTTTATTTACAATGTGATCTCTGATTATGGAGTCACATACACAAATCATGGGGACTTGTCATCATTCTTCTCTCTTTTTTTATCCTACCACCTACACATAATATTAAATTCATAATTTATTCTGGAGAAATGTAGTTACATTGTAACGCTGTCTGAATGTTATTTTCTAATAAATGACTGAAGTTGCATTTTAACCTATATCAAGAAAGCACAAATATTACTGAAGACTTTGTTTAGAGTTCTGAGTCAAAAGCTACCACAGAAATGTCTTTACCTCTTCTGTTTAAGAAAAATATTACCCAATCAATTCACTAACTGAAAAAGTAACAGAGATTATATTTTAGAGAATTCTAGGATTTTTTAATACTTACAGATATTTTATCACTAATATGGGCATTAACTTGCAAAACAAATTTAAGATTTTTAAATCAGTGGCTTAGTCAAACTCATCTTAAAGTGCCCATCATTGATACCACAGCTAATTGCTTCTTAAGGTTAAGATTAGCCACCAGTTCTCCTGAAGAGTTTGATATGAAACAGATGCACAACAACAAAATATAACAATCCCTGAAACAAATGAAATGTTGAATATATAACTCTTGGGATATATATGGGATAGAATTATACTTCTAAATATTTGAGGATGTTTCTCCATAGAAATGCTTTTATATTTTTTAATTTAGAAATTCTTAAAATTTTAATTTCTTAATATCAAACATCTGGTCAGAATGCAAATTTCTCCACTTGTCTCAAAAATATATTTTGACTATTGGTTTGTTGGAATGTGTCTCAAACAGCATTCACATGTTCCTTAACTATCTTAAGTGTCTTTTCTAAACTATAGGTATCCCATCTCTTTTATGTTCTCAAAATGTATTTGTAAAGAATGCAAATCTTCTTTCCTGAAGAATTTTCCACATTCTGAGTTCTGCTAATCACTTCCCCCATGGTGTAGTTTAATATGGTGCTCTGCTCCTATGTTTCTTTTTAAATTTTGGAGCTGGAACCTTGATCAGATCCATGCTTTATTTTTTGTCATGACTAACTGACAGGTGGTTCTGTGTACTTCCACATGTACCACACCTGGAATGCACATAACATCCAGTTGTATCTCTTACAATAATCGTGTCAGCTTAATTTACCCACTAGGTATAGCCTGTCACCAAATGGGAATTGTAGACACTGGTGATCATTGCTTAGATCCCTTATTCCAAGTGTATAAATATTTTTCATCTACTAAGTCAGTTAATAGAAGAACATACCTTTATTAGGTATCTAGTTATCTAGGAAAAATTTTAACCAAGGGTGTAAAAAAACCACAAAATATTGCTAAAAGAAATCAAAGAAGACCTAAATAAATGTAAGGATATTCTGTGTTCATGGATTGGAAGAATGAATATCAAGATGTCAGTTCTACCCAAATTGATTTATAGATTCAATGTAATCCCAGTCAAAGTTCCAACACTACTTTGCAGAAATGGAAAAGCCAATCATCACATTTATTTGGAGGGTCTAGGGGCCCTGAATAGCCAAAGCCATCTTGAGAAAGAAGAACAAAGTTGGAGGGCTCACCTTTCCCAACTTTAAGGTGTATTACAAAGCCACAGTGTTCAAAACAGCATGGTGCTGGCATGCAGATAGATATCTTGATCAGTGGAATCAAATTGAGAGTCCAGAAAAAGACCCTCACATCCAGAGTCAACTGAATTTTGGCAAGGCTGCTAAATTCACCCTACTGAGAAAGCATAGACTCTTCAACAAACGGTGCTGGGAGAACTGGATATCCATTTCCAAAAGAATGAAAGAGGGCCCATATCTCATACCTTGTAAAATAATTAACTCAAAATAGATCAGAGACTTAAGTATAAGAGCTAGTACCATAAAAATCCTAGAAAAAAATGTAGGGAAGCATCTTTAAGATCTTGTGGTGGTAGGAGGTGGTTTCTTGGACTTTACACCCAAAGCACAAACCATGAAAGAAGAGATAGATAAATAGGATCCTTTCAAAATTGTTGCTGACAGGGCGATGCTGAAATGAGACACAGACACAAAGTTATGATTTAAGGGAGCAGGGGACCCACAGCATCGTGTGCCAAGTGGGTGCTGATGCACCTGTGCTCCAGTTATTTATTCATTTGTTACACAAAGCTAAACTACGCTACGTGATCAAAAGCATTCAGGGTCTCTCAGATATTAATCTTTACATCCTGCTGCAGATAAGAAGGAACAATCTGGGGTCAATGGTTAACACTGCTGTCATAGTCACAAGACACATCTTTACAGGGCGTGCCTACAATGGCGTTCCATGCAAGCTTGTGACCCAGCGTTCCAGGTCACTGCCCCGGACATGGTCTAAGTGACATAAAAAAGCTTGGTTCCCCACACAAAATAAAATACTTTTGTGCTTCAAAGGACTTTGTTAAGAAAGTGAAAAGGCAACCTACTCCATGGGGGAAAATATTTGGAAACTACATATCTGATGAGTTAAATATCCAGAATATATAAAGAAATCTTATAACTCAACAATAAAAAGACAAACAGCCCAATTAAAAAATGAACAAAAGACTTGAATAGCCACTTTTCAAAGAGGAAATACAAATGGCTAGAAAAGAAGTGAAAAGATGCCCAGCATCACTAGCTATCAGGGAAGTGCAAATCAAAGCTGCAATGCAATGGAATATCATTTCATATCTACTAGAATGGCTACTATCAAAAAAAAAAAAAACAACCACAAAAAAAAAACTACAACTGTTGGAAAGGATGTGGATGAATAGGTAGATTTATCCACTGCTGGTGGAAATGTAGAATGGTGCAGCCACTGTGGGAGACAGTTTGGCAGTCCCTCAGCAAGCTAAGTATTGAAGTGTCATATGATCTGGCAATTGCACTACTAGGTATATACTCAGAAGATCTGAAAACAAGGATGTGAACAAACATTTGCACCCTGATTGTTCTGATTTGCTAATGCTGCCGTTATGCAAAATACCAGAAATGGATTGGCTTTTATAAAGGGGGTTTATTTTGTTACAAAGTTACAGTCTGGAGGCCATTAATTGTCTAAGGTAAGGCATCAGCAATAGGGTACCTTCACTGGAGAAAGGCCATTGGCATCCAGAAAACCTCTGTTAGCTGGGAAAGCAAATGGCTGGTGCCTGCTTGCTCCAAGGTTGCTTTTCAAAATGGTGTTCTCCAAAATGTCAGCATCAGCTTTCAATGGCCATCTTCAAAATGTCTGTCTCAGTTGCAGCCAACGTCTGGGGTCCACAGCTGCAAGCATCTCTGAGCAAAGCCAGCTAGCATCTGGGCCTGTGTGGCTCTTTTTAAAGTATGCCAGTAAAGCTAATCAAGGCCCAAGCTGAATGGGTGGGGTCACACCTCCCTCCATGGAAACAGTCTAATCAAAGGTATTACCCACAGTTGGATGGGTCACATCTCCATGGAAACATCCAATCAATAGGTCACACCCTAATGAAAAAGATTAATTTGCCCCACAAGATTGCATCAAAGAACATGGCCTTTTCTGAGGGACATAATATATACAAACCTGCACACTGATATTTGTAGTGGCATTATTCAGAATTGTCAAAAGATGGAAACAACCCAATTGTCCATGAACTGATGTATGGATAATCAAAATGTGGTATATACATATGGTGGAATATTATTCAGCTGTAAGAATGAATGATGTCCTGATGCATGCAACAACATGGATGAACCTTGAGGTCATTATGTTGAGTGAAATGAACCAGCTACTAAAGGACAAATATTGTATGGTCTCACTAATATGAACTAATTATAATGAGCAATTTCCAAATTAATGTCTAGGGATTAATTTACTACATGAATATGTCTAACATATTGTTGCTTCCATGCTGTAACACTGAAACATATAAAGACATAGTTGAATATCTCTGTTGTTTCTTACTAGGTTATTTCCATTTCCTTCTAATGTCCATATATTTCACTAATTATTTTTGAACTTCTTTACTAATCAGTTTATTTTTTAGATAAAAGGAGATCATTCTGAAGTTTTATTTTTACTAGAATTTTTAACAACTATGTCTAACCAATGGAGACCTTTTGATGACCAAACAAAAACAAAATACCACCAATTCAAAGAGGTAATTAAAAAAGAAAAATGAAAAAAATATGCAGAGCCTCCTTGAGGAGCTGGTGGAGAATGCAGGGGTGTTGGGCTTGCCCACCTTGATGGTTGCTGATGTGCTCACAGACATAGGGGACTGGTGGCTTGATGGGGTGAGCCCTCTACCACAGGACTTGCCCTTGGGAAGACTGTTGCTACAAAGGAGAGGCGAGGCCTGCCTATAATTGTGCCTGAGTCTCCTCCTGAATGCCTCTTTGTTGCTCAGATGTTGCCCTCTCTCTCTAGCTAAGCCAACTTGGCAGGTGAAATCACTGCCCTCCCCACTACATCGGATCTGACATCCGGGGGAGTAAATCTCTCTGGCAACATGGAATATGACTCCCGGGGAGGAATGTAGACCTGGCATCATGGGATGGAGAACATCTTGACCAAAAGGGGGACGTGAAAGGAAATGAAATAAGCTTCAGTGACAGAGAGATTCCAAAAGGAGCCGAGAAGTCACTCTGGTGGGCACTCTTACGCACAATATTGACCATCCTTTTTAGGTTCTAATGAATTGGAATAGCTAGCAGTAAATACCTAAAACTATCAAACTACAACCCAGAACTCATGAATCTTGAAGACAATTGTATAAAAATGCAGCTTATGAGGGGTGACAGTGTGATTGGGAAAGCCATATGGACCACACACCCCTTTGTCTAGTTTATGGATGGATGAGTAGAAATATGGGGGAAGGAAAAAAAAAAGCACCCAGTGTTCTTTTTTACTTTAATTGTTTTTTTTTCACTTTAATTTTTATTCTTATTATTTTTGTGTGTGTGGTAATGAAAATGCCGAAAATTAATTTTGATGATGAATGCCCAACTATATAATGGTACTATAAACAATTGAATTGTTTTGTATGACTGCATGGTATGTGAATATATCCCAATAAAAATGAATTTAAAAAAATACTACCAATTCAAATTAATATTATTTTAATGGATGGTATAGAGGCAATAGCAGGAAAAGAGAACCTAAGCAAATAATTTCTAAGCCAGTTTTGAAAAGAGGTAAGATAAAAGAAAACCAATGTGTTTCATTCCTTTTGGCTTCTTCCCTGTGTGAAGTAAATAGCCTCATAGAATATGCTATTTTGACAATACTCATAGAAATTTTTTCTTTAAAAGATGGTTTCTGAGGAGGGAAACTGGTAGATTTCATAATAAATTATTTTAGTATTTTATTCTTAGAAAAACAACATTATAGTCAAAGTTGATATACTCTTTCATTGCACATCTTACTAGAATGCTTTCCAAAGTTGCCTTTAGATTTTCGTCTAGCAGTATGCGCTCTGCCCTGCCCCACCCCGTTTGTTCTTTAGCAGAGCACTTCTGTTTATAGATCTTCATCTAGAACAAAAGTTTAGCCTAAAATGGCTTGGATATAATTCAGACAGTAGAGGCAAAAAGTACTGTGAACTTTTAAAGCATTTTCACAACAAAAATGCACATTTCAAATTGGAAATTTCTGTAAGATAAGATAAGGCCCATAGTGTTTTGTTATTGATGCACTATGCAATGCAATTTTTATACTCTCATATCTCCTGTAATAGAAAATATGACCTGAAGCTACACATAACACCAGTATTTGAAACCATTACAGGCCTTTGTAAAGTGTATTATGCCTTAGTGATACATTCAGAAGAAATTCAAAAGCATATAAATCTAACTATTGCCCTTAAACTACACCTTTCGGTAAAATTTCAAGTTTTCAGAATCTGAATGTTTTTTAGCAGGTTAGAATTTTTAGAACCATTGGCTGTTCCTCAAATGAATGTTTGACCTCTCCCCAGACAGGAACTGTAAGAAATAAGGGAATAGCATAAATATGGAAAAGGTATTTTTACAATAGAAACACCTTGGTAATACTGAAACGTCATCTATGCATCTGAATACACACACACAAACATACATCCATGTAAACCAACACACATATATAAGTTCTTTATCAACCTTTCTCCTTTACCCTGATCAATTTTTCTAAATCTCGTTGTAACAGATATACTGAATATGTATTAACTTGTTTTCTGTCTTATTCACCTATGAATCCCCAGGGCCTAGAAAACTGATTGAAACATAGTAGGTGTATAATAAATAGCTGTTGAATAATGAATATACAAATGCATAAGTATATTATGTGCTGTCTCCCCTTATCAAATTATAGTGTCTCTCAAAACACATGTTCAATATATATTTATTCGATTTTTAAGCTTCTTGGCATTTATGCACATCCCATGTGCCTAACATCCACTTGGTATTCACGAAGCTACAAAGAGCGGGTCAAGGAACTGTTCAGCTTGTTTTGTCTGACATTTCTCCTCTGTTTTAATCTATCTTATTTCATCAGTTGTCAATGAAGAAATAATTATCATTACTACAGTACTATATATAATAAACAGAATTTTTTTACTCATTAGATAAAATGAAAAGAAAAACACGTAAATGAATCAACCAGTTGGTTAGTTATTTGAATACACAAATACATGTGGGTACAATTATATATACATGTAAAACTAGTAAAAATTTATTAATAAAATTATTCATGGAAAATGAGAGAATTATTTAGACTGGAGTTCTGGTGATAACTGTAAAATGACAGCTGGGGCCTTTCATTCAATGGGATTTCAAATGTAGAGGATAACATTTTAAAACTTTACACTGCAGATAAATGTCTCTTTATGATATGGAAATTACAGATGTAACTATAATTTGGTTTGATCCAGGTTAGATTAGAAAGACAGTCTATTTTATATGGCATAGGTTCAGTTGTAACTAGAGGCAGAAACAAATATTTGAGAAAAATGACCTTTTACGTATTTTTCCAGCTTATCATTAAATTGTTTTTAGGCTAAAAATTTCCTTTCTAATTATATATATATTATTCCTATATTCACAATGCTGACATATTTGGATCATGACATAATGTCAGAACATCATAGATGCATAGTTTTTAAATTATCAGTTGAATTACTTCCATTGTTTATATCATAGTTATTCTTAAAGTGAAATAGATATTGCTATAATCTACTCCAGTAAATCAAGGATTTGGCTCCTTTATAGAAATTTTGAAATACCAACAAGAAAGATTATTCAATAATATTGTATTAATATAATAAAATAACAGATTATGATTATAAAATGACAAACTTATTCAGTTAAAATAGGTGCTGTGAATCTGAATATTTCAGTACTAAAATTCATTTTTAAAATGACTTCCCAGACTTACCCTTCACTTTGTCCTAAGATATTGTGCTCATGCTTTTGAAGTAAATATTTAAGTAGTGAAATATTTTAATGGTATCCTTCAATTTATATTTTAAAATAAGCAAAATTATTTTAGAAAAATTATTCAAAAAATATCCTTATGTGATTATTAATAAAAATGACTTTTCATAAACATGACCAAGCTGCTTTTAGTATTGATAAAAATGATAATAATATATGACCTCCAAATAACAGAAAGATTCCCAGGATTGCATTTAAAAATAAGTCATAAAAGTACATGTGTCCTAAAACATGCTCACAATTGCCCTTCCAGTGTTATTTACATTTTAAGCATGTCATTAATTATATAATATATGTACAAATGCAGTTTTTAATCTCCCATAAATGAAAAGGGGATCATCATGTGCATGGACGGGGAAAGCAACACATAGTGATAGTATACACCTGGGTGCAGAACGAGGTGCTAAAACGGTGCATCACGGGAACACAGGTTCAGGGCACAGCAGCAACCTTCAGCAAGTGATCCCTTCATTACTTGCACAGAATAAAGATTCCAGAAAGGGCAGATAATATCCTTGTCATTTACACAGCACAAGAAATCCAAAAGGGTCGGGGAAGAAGTCTTATTGTAGCTGATCTCCTGGGGTAATCAAAAACTGCTCTGGGTCAGTGTTGGTAGATGGCAGCTCTATACACCCCACTTTGCTCTGGAGGAGAGAGACCTATTCTGCTAAGCATTTGGGGCTGCTTTTTCCCAATTTCTGTATTTAAGTCTGGCCAGGCCTTTTCATTAGACTTAACATCTCCACCAGGTTATGGAATGGCACAGAATGGAAAAGGAAGTGGGGGTAGGAAAAGCCTGATGATGGCCACTTAGCATGTGTTTGGGACTTCCCCAGAGAAGGAGATGGGGGTAGGTGAGGTCTGGGTGATGGCTGCTTAACAGGTCTGTGAAGGTTGCATTATACAGTTTATAAAATTTGTAAAGGGCTCCATGAATGACAGTCCATTTTGTCTGCTTTCTTGACTTTGCCGTCTAGGGCAAGAAGAGAAGGGTGGAGAGGACAAAGAGATGTCAAATGCACCAGGAAAATTCTTCCTGCCACAGGATATAGCTGTCACAAATGTGCTATCAAAATTTTCCATGAACCACTTTCAAATAGACTAGGAGATTCATTTATGGTAATGGTGGAAGCTACAATTCCATTTGTATATTTTTACGGGCAACTTCAACATTGAGGTTGTTCAGTGTTTCTGACTCCATACTTTCACCTTTGAAAGTATATATGGTTGGTTGAGAGTTACTTTCCATAAACATTTTGAAGATATTAAAGCATTTTTTTTTTCTGAATCCAAGTATCACCTTTATTTCTTCTTTTGCTCTCTGTCATCTTTGTCTCTGTCTCATAAGTAATCCGTTTTCTCCACCCAGCCTGTTTTTGCTTGTTTGTTTATTTGGATCTAATGATTATTCCCTCTATGGGAAGTGAGAAATATTGAGAAGAAAGAGGTAATTACTCATGGTATGTGATCTACCAAAGGAAAAATTAATTATATAAAACTTTATTTAAAAAAATTATTTAAATGTGCTAGAAAAGTAAAAATGTGAATTAGTATAGAAAAAGCATTGACAGGAAAAATATAACCATGTTAACAGATGATCTCTAGTGGAGAGATTATCCTATATAATTATTTTCTTCTATATAATTTTCAATTGTTTAAAAAATTCAATGATCATGGATTTATTTTTAAATCACAAAAGTAGTAAATATCTTGTAAACAACAAAATACAGCATTGTATTATTTGTCATATGTCTTGCAGATTTAAAACATGGTTGTGCCGGTTTGAATGTATTTTGTCCCCCAAAACTCCATTATCTTTGATGTAGTCTTGTGTGGGCAGATGTTTCACTGTTTATTAGATTGTAATTCTTTGAGTGTTTCTGTGGAGATGTGCCCCACCCAACTGTGGGTGATGACTCTGATTGGATAATTTCCATGGAGGTGTTACCCCACCCATTCAGGTTGGGTCTAAATTAAATCACTGGAGCCATATAAATGAGCTGACAAACAGAAGGAACTCACTGTAGTTGAGAGTGACATTTTGAAGAGAAGCTATAGCCAAGAGGGACACTTTGAAGAATGCACTGGAACTGAGAGAGGAGCTTCAGCTTAAACAGACATTTTGGAGACGGCCTTTGAAAGCAGACTTTTGCTCCAGAGAAGCTAAGAGAGGACAGATGCCCCAAGAGCAAGTAAGAGTGACATTTTTGAGGAGCTGAAGCCTAGAGCGGAACATCCTGGGAGAAAGTCATTTTGAAACCAGAACTTGGAGCAGACGCTGGCCACGTGCCTTCCCAGCTAACACAGGTTTTCCGGATGCCCTTGGCCATCCACCAGTGAAGGTACCTGACTGTTGATGCATTACCCTGGACACTTTATGGCTTTAAGACTGTAACTGTGAAACCAAATAAACCCCCTTTTATAAAAGCCAATCCATTTCTGGTGTTTTGCATTCGGGCAGCATTAGCAAACTAGAACAATGGTCTTCCTACTTTTGTTCAAAAATGATTTGCATTACAAAAGTACAAGTACCCTCAATTTATAAGAAGTTGTAAAATGAAAATACAGACTTACAGATAAAATGAATGTATTAACAAATGATTCTTTACTTTAGGAAATATTTAATCAAAGGTCATTTAATTAGAAAATTCTTTTCAGATTTGAAATATGATTGAAATTGTAAAGAATAATTTACTCACCTCTTTGTATTAACAGTCTGTTTTCAAGAGGAAGACATTTGGTCTGGCTTCCATGTTTTATGAACTGTGTGGAGGGAAAATAACAAGAGGAGTTGTACAATAGTTCAAATAAAGTATTATAGAATAAAAGAAGGTATTCCAAACAAAAATAAATAAATAAATGTTAATTATATTTGCAAGAGAATTTTATATTAAAAATTAAATAAGAACAAATGGGCTTATATTATGATAGGCATGTGTAATTAAAAAATAAGAAGAAAAATCCAAATAAAATGAAATACTACTATAGAAAGAAAATTCTGAAATCTTCCTCAAATAGATTTAAAAAAAAAAAGCAAAACAAAATAAGAAGCGTGTCCAGGATGACTTAGATGTTAGCATGATAGGCGAGTGAGTTTTCCTTGAGAGCATAAATGAAAAAAATTTTATTGAGCTGTGACAACTAGCTAAAGTAGAAATTCAAAAAATTGTAGAAAATTATAAGAAAGAACATAAAAATCATGATAAACCACACCATTCATAGATTATTGCTGTTAACAAATTGATGAATGACCACACACAAAGAGACATATCTGGGATGGTGAACTGGGGAGAGGTCAGTTATTCAGTAATAGATCATAGGTCTCCCCATTGTTTTTAGGCTTCTTCAGACCCAGTTGTATAAATTTAATTCATACAGGCAGTACTTTGTTCTTCATAAATATATCTATATATCTATATATTCAGTTTTCTGTTTTTATGAATGAATTTTTAAAATTATACTTATTGGGTATTTACATGTAGAAGAAAATTTATGTTTACATATTATTTATTAGGCTTTAATTAATAACTTTTATACTTTAAAATTCTTGTTAAAATGTTTCAAGTATTCAAATTTATTAGTATAGTGTTATGTAAGTTATTTCCTAAAAATTCTTTTACTTTCTGCTATATGCAATTACATCATCTTTTTCATTTTTGCTTTACTATATTTGTGCATTGTTTTCATTTTTTGGGGGGGCGGGGAGGAGGGTATCTGTTGCTAGTTCCTTTCAGTGAACCAATGCTGGAATTCTAAGACTGTTTTACATAGTTTATTTTTTTTTTCAGTTTATTAAGTGTTTTTGTTAGGTTGGTATATTAGTTTGCCAAGCTGCTATGACAAATACCACACAATGCATTGGCTTAAACAATGGAAATTTACTGGCTCATGGATGCAGAAGTTAGATGGCTTGCTTTTTCCCTTGAAGTTTCTAGCATTCTGGTGCTGGCTTGCCAGCAATCCTTGCGTTTTCATGGCTTGTGTCTATATTTCCAATCATCACATGGTGATGTCCTCTCCTTTCTCTTCTGGGTTCCCTCTGACTTCCTCCTCCTCCCTGTGGCCTTCTCCCTCCATGACTTCTACTTATAAACAACTCCAATAATTGGATTTAAGCCTACCTCATTCAGTTGTCCCATACCTTATCTAAAATAAGATCTTCAAAAGATCCTATTTACAATGGGTTCATACCCACAAAAATGCAGATCAAGGTTAAAAACATAGTATACATAGTATATTAATAAAACATAGTATACATAGTATACATAGTAATTAATAAAATACATAGTATACATAGTATACATAGTATATTAATAAAATACATAGTATACATAGTATACATAGTATATTAATAAAATATATTAATAAAAACATTAAATATTAATATATTAAAATACATTAATAAAAACATAGTATACATAGTATATTAATAGTATATTGATTCAATCAACCACCGTTGGCTAGTCAACAAATTTTTTCATGCATCATTATTCTATCTAATACATTCGGGTTACTTTACCACCTTCTCTAAAATACTTTCATAACCATTCACATTGCACTTAATTTCTGTATTTCTCATGACTATTTTACATTGTACTATTTTACATTATGTAACTATCTGTTTATTTGGTTATTTATTCCCCATACAAGAAAATATGAAGCCTTTCTCTGCTCCATACTTTGATGAATCCTTAACACCTACTAGATTTTCAATACATCTTTGTTGAATAAATGAATGAATTTCCAGACTCTGCACCCTTCTGACAAGGCAGATGGAAAGAAAAGAAAGAAAAAGATGGAATGGGATTATGTGCAGTTTCCTTAAGTGATGCTACTCTTGTAATTCTGAACTGGGTTTTCCATGTTTCTCACATAGAGCACTCAGACTGCCAACATTTCTATCCCCTATATGAGGATTCTAAGTGAAGCTTTTCAAAGTCTCTTTCTCTGCTTCCAAGGTGCAATTTAGTGTTGCGAGATTTCAATTCCATGTGCCCTTTTTCAAATTTGGTTCAAATTTAATTTATTTGATTGGTGTTCTTTCAATTTTGTTGCATGAGTTAGAGTTCTAAAACACCTCAATATAACTATTGATGAGATTAGATTTCCTATTTGAGATTATCGTTATTCATTTTAGTGGATTTTAAGGAAGATAATTAGGAAATGTTCACTTAGATGAGCATCTATTCTCCAGAGTTTTCTTGACCTGTGTTCTACCTGTGTTATGCCCCTTGTATTTCCCCATATTTGAGGAAATCTGGAAAATTTTATTTCAGGACATGCTATCCTGTTTAAGGAATAATTAGAGAATTAGACAAGTCTATCAGATATAGAAATATTAACCTATGTGTATACAAAGGATTCAAATGAATCTATTTAAAAGAAATAATGAACAGGTAAGATAAAGTGTTAGATGAAATATTTAAGAAATTTTTTTAGCATGGAATCTTTAAAATGCTGGAAATTTATTTAAAAACCACAACTTTTTAAATGTATGACTGAGTTAATAAAAAATTAAAGGAAATTATTAGAGGCCAGAAACAATTAGGAAGTGCAAATTCAGAGAAATTTTTAGGCTTTTGCCATCTAGGCATTTGCTAATCCATATAGTTTAGAACTGTTTTGTAAGGAGCCACATGATAAAATGTAGATGAAAAAACCTGATGACTAAGCAGAGTAAAGTCCTATGAATTATCACATTAAAATCCAGGACTCCTGGCTATATTACCCTTAGTGAGTAAAACAGAGAAAAAAATGAGTGGGAGAAGGTAGGCATACTTTTCTCTCCAGATGGCTCTGGGTGGACTAGAAATAATAAGTTAAATATGTTTCCTGAAAATTCCAAGCAGCAGACCTGTGGTCATGTGTGATACAGGTCAGAATTTACACTGTGTATCTAGCACCAAATCTGACATGTCAGTAATTTAGTTTGCCTTCACGGACTTGGCAAAAGCAAACAAACTCTCTCCAGAAGAACATACTTTAAACCAGTTCTCAAAAATAAAACTGCAATACACAGAGCCCTTAACAACAAGTCACAAAACCATGAAGAAAGAAGTCAGCATTAGATTTGACAGGAAAAAAAACTACAGAATTAAATCCATAAATACAGTTGGTATTAGAATTACTGCATCAATAGACTAAGTATAGAAAATAGGTTAAATTTAGATGAAGCTTTAAAATTGACCAGGCAAACTTAAAGAACTAAAGGTAAGCCAAAGAAAACTCAGAAAATTGAAAATTGTAATAATAAAAATGAGAAGCTTAGTGGATGGTTTAATAGTACATTATAGGTATCTGGGAAAATAATTAATAAACCAGGAAATAGATCTAGAGAAATTATGTATACTGTAACATAGAGAGATGATGATATAGAAATATAAAAGATTAAAAAGCATGAGGAATAAGGTGATAAGTTCCAACACACATCTAATTGGAGATAATGAAGAGAATGGAGAGATACAATATCAGATGAGATTATACCTGAGATTTTTTCTAGAACTGAGGAAAGAAATTAATTCTCAGATTCAAGATGTCTAAAATATCCAAAGCAGGGTAAAAAAAAAAAAAAGTATGTGTATATACACACACACACACACACACACACACACACACACACACACATTTGGCCATGTGTGTAATAGGCCACTGTCTACACTGCATATCTAGCACCGAAATCCACATGCTAATAATTTAATTTTTAATTAAGACTGCATAACAATAAAAGATGAAGATATTCAAAACAGGCAGAGAAAAAAATACATTACAAGGTGAGGAGAGAAAATAGACTGAGAACTAACTTCTTAACAAAAACAATGGAATCAGGTGGGATTTATTCAAAGTATGAAGGGGAAACTTCTTAATATTTAATTTCTATACTTATTAAAATGATCTTTCAGGGAAAAGACAACCTGAAAATATTTTCAGAATAACAAAATCTGAGCTTATAAACTATAAACAAAATTGACCATGGGACTTCTAAAAAAAAAGAGAAAAACATCCCAGAGAGAATGTCAATTCCAGTGAGCTATATAAATAAAAATAATAATAATAATAAGGGTAAATTTAAACAAACATTGCATTTTTAAAATAATGGCAATAACACTATCCAGTTTTGAAGGACCAGACCAAGCCAAACTAAACAGTGATTGAGCTAAAGTGCTGGATATTAAGAGCAAATATATGGGTGGGGAACATTAGGCATTAGAAACATTCTAAGACACTAGCAGTAATTTGAGAAGAGAGAAAAAAATAAAATACTGGTTAATTTTAAAGTTTGTTAAGTTTAATATGCATTTATTATGCATGTTAATATTAATTGTATGAATATTCCATTTTCTATTGCAAGGGATAAGAGAACAGAAACAGAAGGCATAATTTCCAAAGCTGTAGAGACAGAAAAATGAAATAAATGGAAAAAGAATCTCAATCAATATAAAATAAGCAAGAATAGCATGAAAAAAAATGGCAAGATTAATAGCACTAAATAAGATGGAAGAAATAAACTCAATTGCACTATTAATTGTAATAAATTTAAAATAAAATAAGATTCCATATAGTATTAAAATACAGCTATATTCTGGACTCATAAAGAACAAAAATACAAAGAAGGATTGTAAATAAAATATTAGACAAATACAAACAAAAAGAAAACATTTTGGGGATTCATATAAGATGGCGGCATAGAGAGGAGTGGAAGCTAAGCAGTCCCCCTGGAACAACTACAAAAAACCAGAAACAACTAGTAAATAATCCAGAATAACTGCGGGGGGACAAACGAGACCATCCACTCATCATACACCAACCTGAATTGGGAGGAATGCCCGAGAACACAGCATAAAATCTGTAAATAAAACCTGTGGAACCAGGTCGGGAGACCCCCTCCCCCATAGCCCGAGCTGCGGAGCCCCGTGGTGTCACAGAGAAGCTCTCTCCCAGTAAGCGAATACAGCTCAGCTGAGCTCCAACTGGGGTTTTAAGTAGCGAGTGTGAACTGCTCACTACAGGTACGCAGCCCCAAAAAACAGACAGAGGCTTTGGGTGACGACTGACCTGGGAAAGCCGGAGGGTCACCTTGACTGGGTCTGAAGGGGACTATCTGTTTCTTTTTCGGCTCAGTGGAGAAAGCCCCAGTCATTTTAAGTTTCCAGGGCTGTGACTCGGGGAAGGGCGGGCGGAGACACCACAAGCAGAGAGCGAGACCACTGAAATGCTAATGACCTCCACCTGGGGGCTCTGTCTTCTCTAGGAGGAAAGGGGTGGGGCCCTTTCCATTCAGAACCAGACCCCAGAGCCTGGGGGAACACGGCCATACCTCCTCACACCAGTCAAGAATTATAGGCTAACAGGCGTCACCTGCTGGGCAGAAAAGCACAGTGACCCGAGGCATCAAAGGGTGGAGCAATTTTCTAAGACACACCCGCAGGGAAACCAGATACTGAATATTTCTTCCCTCTGTTCTGGTCTGGGAAAACCTGATTTGGATAAACAAGGAAACCATGACTAGACAACAGAAAATTACAACCTACACTAAGAAAAACAAAGTTATGGCCCAGTCAAAGGAACAAACGTACACTTCAACTGAGATACAGGAATTTAAACAACTAATGCTAAATCAATTCAAAAAGTTTAGAGAAGATATTGCAAAAGAGATAGAGGCTGTAAAGGAAGCACTGGACCTGTATACGACAGAAATCAAAAGTTCAAAAAACCTACTGGTAGAATCTATGGAAATGAAAGGCACAACACAAGAGATGAAAGACACAATGGAAACATACAACAACAGATCTCAAGAGGCAGAAGAAAACACTCAGGAACTGGAGAACAAAACACCTGAAAGCCTACACACAAAGGAGCAGATGGAGAAAAGAATGAAAAAATATGAGCAACGTCTCCGGGAACTCAAAGATGAAACAAAGTACAATAATGTACGTATCATTGGTGTCCCAGAAGGAGAAGAGAGGGGAAAGGGGGCAGAAGCAATAATAGAGGAAATAATTCATGAAAATTTCCCATCTCTTAAGAAAGACATAAAATTACAGATCCAAGAAGCGTAGCATACTCCAAACAGAAGAGATATGAATAGGCCTACGCCAAGACACTTAATAATCAGATTATCAAATGTCAAAGACAAAGAGAGAATCCTGAAAGCAGCAAGAGAAAAGCAATCCATTACATACAAAGGAAGCTTAATAAGACTATGTGCGGATCTCTCAGTAGAAACCGTGGAGGCAAGAAGGAAGTGGTGTGATATGTTTAAGATACTGAAAGAGAAAAACCACCAACCAAGAATCCTGTATCCAGCAAAGCTGTCCTTCAAATATGAGGGAGAGCTCAAAATATTTTCTGACAAACAGACAATGAGAGACTTTGTGAACAAGATACCTGCCCTACAGGAAATACTAAAGAGAGCACTACAGGGTGATAGAAGACAGGAGTGTGTGGTTTGGAACACAATTTTGGGAGATGGTAGCACAACAATGTAAGTACACTGAACAAAGGTAACTATGAATACGGTTGAGAGAGGAAGATGGGGAGCACGTGAGACACCACAAGAAAGGAGGAAAGATAATGACTGGGACTGTGTAACTTGGTGAAATCTAGAGTATTCAACAATTGTGATAAAATGTACAAATATGTTCTTTTACGAGGGAGAACAAGCAAATGTCAACCTTGCAAGGTGTTAAAAATGGGGAGGCATTGGGGGAGGGATGCAATCAGCATAAACTAGAGACTGTAACTAATAGAATCATTGTATTATGCTTCCTTTAATGTAACAAAGGTGATATACCAAGGTGAATGCAGATAAGAGGGGGGGATAGGAGAGGCATGTTAGACACTTGACATTGGTGGTATTGTCTGATTCTTTATGGTGGGTAATGTCCATGATCAACTGTACAAATACTAGAAATCACTTCATGAACCAGAACAAATGTATGACAATACAATTAGAAGTTAATAATAGAGGGGCATATAGAAAAGAACTATATACCTATTACAAACTATATACTACAGTTAGTAGTATTTCAACATTTTTGCATAAACAGTAACAAACATACTATATCAATACTAGGAGTCAACAATTGAGGGGGGTTGGTTAGGGATAGGGGAGGATTAGAGTTTCCTTTTCTTTTTTTCTTTTTTCATCTTTCACTTTATTTCTTGTCTGGAGTAATGAAAAGTTTCTAAAAATTGAACAAAAATTAAGTGTGATGGATGCACAGCTGTATGAGGGTACCCAGGGGCAAGTGATTGTACACTTTGGATCTTTGGATAATTGTATGGTATCTGAACAATCTCAATAAAAATGAAAAAAAAAAAAAAAAAGAAAACATTTTAATATGAGAAAAAATAGAATTTTAAGAACAGAAAAATCGTTCCTAGATATGTGTTTCACTTTGAGTAGATAAAAGTACAGTTCACTGGGAAAATACCACAGTTTTAAACTTGTATGCATGTAAAAGCATAGCTTCAATTTCTGAAAAAGAAAAGAAAGAAAAAGAACCTGATAGAAGTACAAAGGAATTTTGACAAACAAGCTAGGGGAATTGTAACAAAATTCTCTCAAGAATTGCAATATCAAGTAGAAAAAAGTAGGGGTTTTCAGAAGTCCTGAACAACAAAATTTACAAGCTTGATGTAATAAACATATGCAGAGCACAAACCAACAATTTCAGGATAGATAGAAGTACGTAAGAAACGATTAGTAAAATCGGCCCCATGCTAGGCCATCAAGTATATCACAACAAATATTAAAAAGCGTGGCCATAAGGACCACATTTTCTGGCCACAACTCAAATGAGGTAAACAAAAGGAAAAAAATATATGAACTTCAAATCTTAATCTTTCAGAATAGTTGCAGTTTGCATAATTTATCTAGGAATGCTTAGATGTGCCCTGTTGATTACAGACTTACTTTGGGAAATAACAAGAAGAATATTGGGCATTTTATAAGTCAGAAATTTGCTCAGTTCTGTTAAATATTTATATATTTTCAATCTTTACATCAAATCTATGAGGCAGTTTCTATTATTATTTCCATTTTACACAAGCAGAAACTGAGGCCTTGAAAGGTTCAGTAACTAACCAATTATCACACAGCTTGAAATATGTGGCGCTATTTCAATGAAATAGCTAGGAATGAAAATAAAATTTTTAAAAATTTTTTACTATACAGTGCAGCAAAGTAAATTATATAGCATATACCCAACTAATTTTCTATTATCTAATAAATAGATATTTATTATCTAACTCATGTATACTTTTAGTTATTTTAAAGTGTCATCTTTGAAACATTTTCTGCATATGTTTGGAAAATACATAATCATTATATTTTCAGAAGACCTGATACACAAGTGAATATCATTTTGTCATTACATTTTCAGTCTTAAGTGGCTAACTTGTTTTTAGACTGTGTTGCAAAATTCTTAAAACTTTCTCGACATATTTGAAGAATACAGTTTGTTCATTTCAAAGTTATATATTTTAAATTTGCTTGCATGCATATTCAAAAACAATATCTTTAGGTCAGAACCTAAAGAATTTGTGGAAGGGTGATCTAGAATTAAGCAAACCACACACGCGCGCGCGCACACACACATTTGTCTCCTATCTCACATACACGCATGCAACAGACTTGTATTCCCTATCTACACTCATTATAGCAGAACCCAAATATTCACATTCCCCAAGAAGAGTGTGATCATCCTAAATCTTTTTCAGTCCCATTTTCTTCTACTTTACATTATGAAAACACCAAAATATGGACTTTTTTAGAAAGAGCGTTAAGAAAAAAATAGAATTTTCAAAACTAACTTTCATTAATACATAAGTCTATAGTGTTGTTTTATAAGAAGATAAAACATAAAATGTACAAATGCCATAAATACCTGCCCAAAACAGCTAGTTATTTTATGTGCTTTGTTAAAAAAATTAAAACAAAACAAAATAGAAACTGAATGTTCATGAATGGAAGCATTTTCTTACTTGAGTGAAAATGTTGATTCATTGCTTATTTCCCAAAGAACTCTATAATCCCAGATCCCAAACAAACCAATATTTATCAGTAGGATATTGACACATTAGCATGGTTTCAAAATACATGTACCTGCTACACTTTCTAAGTTTTTATAAAACTTATGGAGATAAATTAAGAAAAAGGACAATGGTGTCAAGGACAGTAGTGACAAAATTGGCATGGGGAAGGGGCAGAAATATTGTAAATAAATAGAAAGGAGAGAGTAAAATATCAATATATGGGTTAAGTTTTCACTGTTCATGGGGACTTATTTATAACAACATGTTTAGACTGTAAACATATTTCTACTTTCTGCACTAGATTAGGAAGAGTTGAAAAAAAAGGATCAAAATATTTGTTTTAATCCAACTGTCTGAACCTAATTTCAGTATCCTACTGAATGGATAAACATGACAAAACTCCAAGTAATCTTTATTCTGACAATGAATCAGCTGAAACCATTTTCTGCCTGGTTGGACCTTTCCCTCAAATTTCTTTCTTTCTATATTCATTTAGAGAAAGCATTGGTATTCAAATTTTACCACAATATATGAAAAGAAATGGTGGAGGGGTAGAGTAAAATTATATCTCCTTAAGGAAAGCATCTAAAACAGGGGTAGTTTTGGTTAATGACCGTGAAAGGTACCGTGGAGGTGGGATCGCAGCTATGGCTTGTTAGTAGTAGCTCATATACTAAACTGCTCTAAATTAGTCAGACAACACAAAACTCAGAGAGAAAGAGAAGGGGATCTCTCCTTCAACCAGCAGTCCTGCACCAAATAATTGAAGCTCAGATTTTTAAATCAAGCCTTTTTCATAAACATACTCTGATATTTTCTTCCATTTCTGCCATTTTGTTTTATGAGAGATTCAGTGTCTGGGTTTAGAAAACAACACAAAACAAAAAGATGGTGACAGAAGGAAGAGACTTGGAAATGTCATCAACCATTCTCAATCCAGATGTACTTGACTTACAGTAAACCAAATTTTCTCTCATGTTTTAACCATACAGTAACCGTCTGTCCTTGTTTTCAATATCTATCATTGTATGTTGCTGCCTCTTCCTCTATATCCTTAGTGTGGGAAATGGCAGAGTGTCTACCAGGTTAATGGAAAAGTCGTGCTAGTTTTCCAGAAGACAGCTCTGCATGCTTTACCTATGCTCATTCAATTAATGCTTAGATTTTCCTTTCCAACCACATTGATTGAATATTGGTGTTTAGCAAATGTTGTGTCAACAAACCTAATGCACTCCCTGAGCTTAAGTGTTGCTCTTGAAATGAATCCAGTGAGAAGGAATGCAATGATTAAATTACACCAGTCTGGGAGTGAGAGAATCCCATAATAAGCACTAAGATTTTCAGTGAGCTACTAATAAGGAATGTCTGAATGATAGTGGAGCTTGGAGAATAGTATTTCAGTTTCAACTGCATGCTCTTAACCTTTTATGAAAATACAATATAGAGTTTCTATATTTGGTGTTGCTTTGTCTATAGACAAAGTCATTCTATCACAGATTAATATCAAATTCGGCTCATGATAATGTACTTTCTACACTAATACACTGCTTGTGGACCTCCTTATTTTAGGGAATTGTCTGTTGATAATATGATGGCTCGTCTCAGTATCCTTTCATGTATTAAATTTAAGTTGACAAGTCAAGAATTACTAAGTTATTCCTACTTATCTTCCAATATTTTAGCATATACATTCATATTCATGGTGTATTTTTAAAAATAAATATGAAGACAGAAGATAAAAAGAACTAAGACTTCAGAGTATTTATTACATACTTGATGCTGATTTCAAGTCATCTATTAGGGCATATATTAACTTATGTCATTCTTATAATAATGCTGTACAGTATTCTAGGAACAGATAGGTGAAGTACCTTGCTTAAATTCACAAAGCTGGTAAATATTGCAGCCAGAATTCCATTCCAGTCATCTGGTTCCTGAGACTACACTCTTGGCACCATATAATACAATCTCCATTGCAGTTGTACATTGCAGTCGTCTGGGATGTCTATTGTCACTGACAACCATCCTCAACCATTGTATTTCAAAACTTCAGTTATTGGGAGAGTAGGAAAATCTAGTAGAGCAGAAAAATCCAAGAATAATTAAAAAGTGTTTGTAATATTGCCAAAGTATTTAATTATGAATATGGATTTTATTAATATTATCAGAGAAAATACAGGCTTCCCAGTTAAATTTGAGCATACTTGGGATAGGGTTATACTAAAGAAATTGTTATCTAAAGTTCAAATGAAACTGGTCATCCTGTATTTTTATTTGCTAAATATGACAACCCTCATTTCATAAATTAATAGATATAGCAGATCTTAAAGCAACAAATGCTAGGTTTTCTAAAGAATTTATGAATAATATTGTATAACTTTTATATTTTCAAATATTTCTCAATTTTATATTTCAAAACTTCTCCAAAATTTTTGATCAAATAAAAAACTAGATCAGTGTTCAGCCACCATTCCAAGCTACATGGATTTAGAAAGTTGTTTTGATGTAGTTTGTATGACAAAACAATTATAGATAAAATAAAGAAAACAGAAATATGTATATGTAGACATATGTGTGTTTATGTGTATGTACATGCATATCTTTCTATCATCTATTTTTCTATCTATCTATCTATCTATCTATCTATCTATCTCTCTATCTATCTGTTAATCCAAAACACATGTCTGAGATAAATGAAACAAGATAACAAGATGAATGTCTCCACAAACCAGAAGGGGAAAAGACAGGCTAAATGTCAATGGAATGGAGTCCAATGCCATCTAAGTCTGGGGTCTGGAAGCTGGCAGTGGGGTACCAGGATTTTGGCCCTACTGGTATATAAGTACTAAAAGTCCTGCATGTAAGAAAGGATGGAGCTGAAACCATAAAAAAAAAGATATTCTAACTCACTGAAAATGAGGGAAATGTAAACTAATAGAATAATGAAGCAAGACTTTATACCTTTGAGATGGGCAAAATTTAAAAAGCTGACAACATTGTATTGGGAGGGATGAGGAACAAAAGTAACTCATATACTACTTATTGAACTGAAGTGGCAACATGATAGTAATTAGGCAATATCTAATTGAGGGTATTTCCAAATAACTGATGATAGGAAATTCCTCTAAATCTAATTAAATGAGTTTCAGATAATCCAATGGAAACTAGAAACAAAGGAGCAATGCTGAGGGAAAGGAATTTCCAACCTAAATTCCAAACCAAACTTACTATAAAGTAGAAGTGGAGAAGAGAATAAAAAATGCATTATCATATATGATATTATATATCCATGTGTGTAAATGTGTATATAGTTTATGTATATATCATATATTAACAGTTTCAAAATTTTACCCTTCATAAAGAGAATAGAAACTGTATGCAACTAAAATAAGGATGTAAGGATTTAAGAATCAGGAATGGGGAAGACGTGAAAATGCAGGAATCAGAATTCAACAAGGGTGAGAAATGAGTACATTAATAGGGTGATGGTTTAGGAAAGTCTCAAGAGTTTTGCAGCAGGCCTAGCAAACACCTAGTCTAAATTAGAACACGCAGTCAAAGGGCTCCAAGAATGATGTTACTAGGGAAAAAATGGAATTAATAGATTACATGATGTGATTAACTGTTTTAAAATTTTATCAGAACATTTGGGGCCAAATGAGTGACAGAGCGTAGAAAAACCAGGCCCCATATAATTTTAAAAAGTTAATTATGAAAGGAAATCATATTATATTCTTATGATCCAGCTGTGGACAATATATACACACAAAAATATACACTGAATATTGTTTTATCTAAAAATTGTATTAAAATTTTATTAGGGGAATGTGTTTGCATACTGGAAAATAAAGAAATGCAGAGCGTTTTAGTTAAAATAGGAGAGAAGAACTAGCAGAATAGGGAGCACTTTAAGATATATTGAAGTAAATACTGGAGGAAGGAATTTAAAATTTGAAAACACTTGCCACCAGGGAATAGGAAAACATGGCTGGAAAGGAATAAGCAGGAAACTGTCATAATTTGCCATTTTTCTTTCATATTTAAGCGTAACGATGTGCTTTAATACTTTGTGGAAAAGGTAATTGAATGGATCTAACAAATTTTTTGCAGGACCTTTACTGAGAAAAATATAAAACCAATACTTAAGGTATAGAAGGGAAGCCTGAATTAATGGAAAAATAAGACTTTGATAGAATAGTGGTTACATCTGAGTAGCATATTCGCAAAAGTGAATAAAGTAATCAAAATAAATAAACCAAAGTGATAACATCAATATGAACAATCCTTAAAAAATAAGTAAAAAAAGCAAGGTACAAAATTATACTTGGGATAGACAGCTTTATTAAAATTTGAAGAGCACTGATAAAAATACTATGTTTTGTTGGATACAGGCATAACAATAGCATTACAAAGTTTGAGGATTTTACAAAACATCTGGCATAATGATTGATTCTTGGTAGAATAGAAGGAAAATAAATTGGAGATAGAAATTCATGGTGTCAAAGTTATATCTTACAGAAGTAATGAAAATAATTAAATAATAAGGAACACAATCACAGGACTTGACAGAGCTAAGGTTTATGGATTCAGGTATTTGTTAGTGTATTTTTTTCTGTGATGTTAAAATATTCAAAAATTAAAATCATTTGTGTGCTGTGAGAGATGGAAATATTCCAGCAATTAGTAAATTGGCATTGCTGAATTAGCATTGCTATTAGTAAATAACCAGCCAGATGTGGCTGGAACATGGATATGTAGGTGAGCAGGGATGTCCACAGGACCAGAAAAAGGGAAAAGAGAACAAAGGATTAAAAAAAAAAGTCAAGGAGAGATGTAGATTAGACGCAAACCACATTCTAGGCAGAATGTACTTAGTATGTATCAACTATATTAAATCTCTCAGTTATGTAAATTAATTTAAGGACAAGGAAACTGAAGATTAAAAATAATGGAATTCTCATACAAATTAAGTGGTAGAGCTAGAATTTAAACTAAATTCCATCTGACATCAACATCTAAACATTTCCTTGAGAAATTTAAGGAAATATTTGGAGACTCAGTTAAGTTCTAAGGTTAGAGGACAAATTGGTAATACTAGACTTTGAGTTCCAGGAACCACATTGGAAGGGTTTGGAAGGTTCTGAAGGGTGGGAGATTGGGGAAGAGCAGATCATAATGAGATTATGAGAATGACTACTGATGACCTGGGTGGGTAAATTGAGGCTTATAAATCTTGACAGATTTATGTAAAGTCACTTCATGGAAGTCTGAGGGTTTGGGAAGCCTACAGTACTTTTGTAGAAGAAAAGCCAGCTTCCCAAGAGAAATAGGGGATGCCAAGTAGAGAAATGTGTGCATGTGAATATTTAGTGAACATGAATTTTTTCTTTGACCTGCCTTCTTCCCATATATTTGGCTTTCATTTTACAACTGTTTCTATGAGTATTTTATCAAAGTCTCTATCCATCCCCGCACACACACATGAACACACACACTATATTTAATCTCTAGCTCCTAAAACAGTGCCCACTTCATAATAGGTGCATTTTTATTAATTGTTTTTTATTAGAGCATTTGTAGGTTTACAGAAAAATCATGCAGAAAGCATAGAGTTCCCATATACTACCCCCTCCACACACACACACACACACACACACACAGTTTTCCCTATTATTAACATTTTGCATTAGTGTGGTACTTTTGTTACAATTGATGAAACGTTATTACTACAATTATATTATTAACTATAGTTCATATTTTACATTAGAGTTCATTCTTTGTGTTGTATAGTTCTATTCAGCAGGCCTATATACAACCTAAAATTATTTTATGAGACATATTTTTAAAGAAATGCTTAAAACATACTATAATTGGTCAAGCATGTACTTGAAAGTACACTGTATATATTGCTAGCAGTTTTTAAGTAGGAAAGTGGACACCACACTATATAATTTTGATATAGTTGTTATGAGAGAGTCATTACAATGAAGTTAAATAGAAAGATGGTGTGAGTTGGTGGAAGAGATTTTGTTTAATTTAATAAAGTAGTAGTTAGGGACTGGATATATAAATTTGTAAAAGTAGATAAGGAAGTAAGGACAGAAATGAGAAACCAAACAGAAACATTGAGAGTTTTTTTTAAGACAATTATCTCAGAAGTCTGACACTATAGGGAGAGATTTTTTATTTTAAACCTCGGTTTCTGCAATTTTAAAGGGCAGACACTATTGAATTATTGGCCTGGTGGTGATGAGAATAAATGTGCAAATACTGGAAGCTGTCATTATTATTGGGTGGTTTCAAAAAACATCAGAACATAAGTAAATCAACCAGAGACACACAATTAGAAGTTAAGGTGAGAACTGGTTTATTTGAATCCAAAGCCCGTGAATGTAATAATACACCAAAATGTCACTCTGGAATGGTAGAAGCCTTTTATCTAACAGATTGGCATTAGTCGATAAATCTGAGAAGTAGATTAAAGAAAGAAAACAAAAAAGAAATAGATAGATGGCTGATATATGGATGGAGTTATATATAGAAATTTTTACTCATACATACTATATATATGATGTATATGTATGTATATATGAATATATTATGTTTATACTTACTATATTTTCACTCTACTACTCAAGTTCAAGCAAATAATTTTCTTTACATATGTACCCTCTGATTGAAGTAAAATTCATGGTTAAAAAACACGATTAATGGAGTAGTATTTAAAGATGTTACTAACCAATTTGAATACCTTATCCGTCTGTATTTCTGTGATTCTCCCCAATTCTCATACATGATTCTTCAACATTAAATTAAACAGAAATGGTTTTAGGAGCACATCTGTATTGTCTTTCCAAAGAATTGAACTTAATTTACATAAAAATAATAATTCTATTTTTATTCTCTCATTTATTTAAAATATGATTTAACTAAATTATATTGTTTCAATAATAAATGTAACTGGCATATGCTAATTTGGAAACAAATAACTGACTTTTGAGCATGTAGATTAACTAGTGGAAACAAAAGTGTGCATGTGCAGTAGTTACAGGCACACTTTTATTGCTATTTCCTTTGTCTGCTTCTGAAATCCACCTTTAAAAAACACTTGTAAAAATCGTAACCTTTCGAAGGAATGAATTCTATAGCTCCATAATCTCATTAAGACAGGAAAGGGTGAACAATTATATTGGTCAACTATGCCAACCATCAAATTTGTTAAATTTGTAGCATTATCTACCTACCATCTTATGAAATCTCATTTAGAAGAAGGAATTTTAAGGACACCAAGAGTTTAGTGAACAAAGAAATCCATAGCTATTATTTACCAGCAGAAGTATTTGGTATTATTGACCATAAACTCATATTTGATTTGTTTTTCCCCCTTTCATGTCTTAGTTACTTAATTACATAATTCAGGTATCTGCTAATCATCCATTGTAGGGATTTGAGTATACCAGGCTCCACGCTATTTACAGGTAAAGGAATCTGGTAGAGGTGAGAATTACAATCCATGAGACAGCAGACTATTCAGAAGATAAGAGGTATCATCAGGCAAATGTGCCCAAAGCTTCTGGAGCTATTTTTGTAACAGACGTTGTTGAGAATCTGCTAAAAGCTATTAATTCCTCCTAAGTTACATGCACTTATATGCACCGAGATAGTTTTGATGCAATTTTGCGAGTTTGGCAGAGTCCTGAAATAAATATCTAGATACTCTTTTCTAGAGTTTACCACCCACTAATGCAAATGACATGTGGTAGTGGAACTTAAACACTTATTTTTTCCCCCAAGCAATGATGTAAAGATGCTGCAGAAGATTATGCAGCATGATTGAATATGCGTATTCAAAAACTTGTATTGAGCACTCACTCTGAACCAGGAAGCATTGCTTATCCCTGGAGAAAAGACATGCATAAAACATGCTTTGCCCTCCAGGGCATATAAAGTACCGATTGCAACACAGAGTAGCAATTCTTGAATTTATATTAAGATGAAGATAACAGAAGAGGAGGTATACCTAACTAAACTGAAGTGGTTGGAAATACAGTTTTTCAGTATATCTGAGCAAAGAGTGCTTAACATGTAGACACATAGCCTGGTCCAAAATAGGAAATGAAATAGAGCTCCCAACAAAGGTAAGATCGTGTGGGTCCTTGTGTGCAATACCAGGAAGTATGGAATTTATCCAATAGAGAATGAGTTGCCTAAGGCAACACACATTATGGAATAAAAAACATTTCCCCCAAAAATGTAAAATAATTTTTTGAATATTTTGAAATATTTTTTCAAAAAATAATGAGGTACTTTTAACATATTTACAATTTATTTTAAAAGCTATAACATCCTTATTAAAATATTAATTTATATTTTGACTGTTTTTATTTGAAGCTTATCTTCTGTACTTGTTCACACTTAGTTCCTCCATATTTTGTAAGAATAGCTTTTTTCTACTTAAAAATTAATTACAAGAATTATTATTACCCTTCACAGCATGGGTTACTTTCTATTTATAACATTTCCTTTATAATGATAATCTAACTCCAAATTTTTGAATAAATGATCTAATTATGAAAGAAAATTCCCTTGTATGCACCTTGTTTGGTCTATCTAACCACACTAAATATACTTGTATTATGTGAGTTGTTTAGTAATTGTTGAGTCCCTTTTATATTACCATGCAATTGCTTTGACTAGCTAATTATGTCTTTAGTCAATTAAGTCACTTTATTATGCCATTTAAATTTTATTTGATCCAAAAAAATATCATATTTGTATACTTTTTAAATCATGGTATTCAAACTATAAACTTACTATTTTAGATTTTATTTGTTTTGAAATATTCAGATGCCATGAAATTATTCAGTCTTGTTAGTCATCCTACCACATAATAAATTTTTGGAGCCAAATATAGTGAACTGATCTTTGACAAAGGAGCAAAGACAATTCAATGGAGAAAGGATGATCTTTCTATTAATAGACAATGGATGGCACATATGGACATGCACAAGCAAAAAAATGAATCTAGTCACAGTCAAAATCCAGTCAAAATGGATTATAAACTTAGGTGTAAAAAAAAAATTGTAAAACTTCTAGAAGATAACGTAGGAGAATACTTAGGTTACCTTGGATTTGGCAATGACTTCTTAGGTGAAACACTAAGAGTAAAATCCCTGAAAGAAAAGTTGATAAATTAGATATCATTAAAATTAAAAACACCTGCTCTGAGAAAGACACTGTTAATAAAATGAAAAGACAAGTAATAAACTGGTAGAAAATATTTGCAATGTATTTTCAAATATTTGACAAAGGACTTGCATTCAAAATATACAAAGAACTCTTAAAATTCAAGAATAAGAAAAAAAAACATCCCAAGTAAAAATGGGCAAAAGATCTGAGCATACACCTCACCAAAGAATATACACAGATTGCAAATGAATATATGAAAAGATGTCCAATATCATATATCATTAGGGAATTGCAAATTCTAACAATGAGATACCAGTACACACCTATTAGAACTGCTAAAATCCAAAATACAAAACCAAATGCTGGCAAGAATGTGGAGCAATAGGAACTCTTGTTCTTTGCTTATGGGAAGTTAAAAAATAGTACAGCCACTTTGGATGACACTTTGACAGTTTCTTATAAAGTTAAACATAAGCTTACCTTACCTTATGATTTAGCAATTGCACCCTTGGTATCTACCCTAAGAGTTGAAAACATATGTCCACATAAAAACTTGTGCAAGAGTGTTTATAGCAGCTTTATTCATAATTGCCAAAAATTAGAAGCAACCAAGATGTCCTTCAACATGTGAATAAATAAACAAATTTGGGTTCATCCATACAATGGAATAGTATTCAGTGATAAAAATAATGAAGTGTCAACCTACCAAAAGACATGGGGGGACCTTAAATGCATATTGCTAAGTGAAACAAGTCCAGTCTGCAAAGGCTACATAGTGTTTGATTCCAACTGTATGACATTCTGGAAAGGGCAAAACTGTAGAGACAGTAAAAAGATCAGTGGTTGCCAGCATTCAAGGAAATGAGAAGGGGGTGGTGAACAGGTGGTGCACAGGGCATTTTTAGGGCAGTGAAATCCTTCCATGTAATGTAATGGTGGATACATAACATTTTGCATTTGTTAAAACCCATAGAACTGTGTGTGCAACACAAAGGGTGAAACCCAATGTAAACTATGGATTTAATAGTGATATATCAGTATTGGTTAAACACTTGTAACAAATGTTACACACTAATGCAAGATGTTCATAATAGAGGAAATTTTGTGAAGTGTAGAGTAGGGGGTATATGGGAACTCTTTATTTTGCAAAATTTCTGTAAACCTAAATTTGCTCTAAAAATAAGGTTCATTAAAAATTGTGATACAATAACCTTGAAAATTCTCTCTATAATAATGTCTGTACTTCAAACATCTTTTACTATTTTTCACATTAAAAATTTGTTTAGTTCAATATCATTTTGTCCTTTTCCACTGATACTGTTATAATTATGTCATTAACAATCAGCTATATGCTTTAGCTTTATCAAGAACATCACCTCAGACATTCTTCTTTATGTTTTAATTCTGCTTGTACAAAACAATCCTGAATATCCTCTACTTGCTGAAATAAATGTGTCTTGAGCTCTAAATCCTCTGGAATATGCTCCGCGTCACCTTGGTGGAGTCACCTAACCTCAGTGTGTTTCTCTTTTCACATTCTGAGATAACAGAGATAATAATGTTCACAAAGTAGCTATGAAGATAAGATAAATAATTGTAAAATGTAAAAATGTGAAGTGTTATAGAAATATGACAAGATGAATTACTAAGTCCTTGAGTTTTATTCCAGCTTCCTCATAAATGTGCCTTGTCAGTGTGTTGCTATAGTCTCAAGTGGGTCAAATAATATTACTTTGCCAGCAGACACTTAAGTTGCTAGCAACTTGTGAGTTATTTTCTTCACATAAGCTTAGGCCTATATGAAACGGAAACAAAATAAAAGGTTGGTGGAAAGTAAAGAAGAACGAATATTTTTTTCTCAGACCAGGAAGGAAGATAAGTAGCATAGCTCCTTGGCATAAAGGGGAAAAGCAAACTAAGCTGCAAGCATGCATCTGTTTATTTGTAAAATTTTCTGTGTTATACAAAGTAAAGGTTTTGGATTTGTAAGCGCCTAAGTTTAAATCACCACTTAGTCACCCCCTGGTTATGCAAACTTGATAAAAGTTAAGCACTCTGAGACTCAATTTCTTCATCTACAAAATGGAGATGAAGAAGACTGACTCAGTGTTTGTGAAAATTTAAAATAGCAAAAGCACCTAATGCAGTGATTGGCACATTGTTGGTATCTTCTAAATGATAGTCTTTGTTTCACTGTGTGTGTGTGTGCACTTGACTGAAAAATGCCAAAACAGAACCTAAACCAGAGTCAAAAATATTTGAAAGTGCATATATACAATTTCAAATACCAAGCATGTTTACTATATGCACATGATAATAAGAGTTTTAGACATTTTTAACATGAAGTAATGTACTCTAATATCAATAAATATTATATTAATTCTGCTCAACTTTAGGTTATCCATCACCTTCCAAAGTACAACCTTATCCACAATGCTTGTAACATCTGGCTTACACAATTGTGTTAGTCAAGCTACTGACACAATTCCTTTAACTTCTCAAACAGAAAATTTGATTAGAACCAGAATCAATCTAGAAGTTCTGACATTTCAGTGTTTCTAACAAACAGTGTAAAACTTGGAATTGTTTCAGCACCCAAATCATCTTCTTTGCAATTAACTGATATCTTAATGAACTGATTCCATTTGTAGAATAATTCAGTGTTTGTTTCCTTCCCCAACAACCTAATGAACTCCTACAGCTCTGGGAAGTCACTCACAAGAGCAACTAGGAGAGCAACGATCCTTGTAAATAATTCTTGTTCACTGGTCCTGGAGCAAAACTATGAAACAAATAAGCAAGTCTTTCAACTAGAGTCTCCTTCTGGACTAAATTGTCTTCCAGTCCTGTTTTTAGCACTGTGATCTGTGCATTCTCCTATGAAAATCATACCAGTCTCAGGATTTTTCACTCATACTTAACATAAAGTACTACTCAAGGTTTAATCTATGTCTATTTATAATACAATATGATATGATATGATATATAATAAAATTAGTATGATATAATATAATATAATATAATATAATATAATATAATATAATAGTGTTTCTTGTGGGAAGAGAGGAACATGGACTATATGGGACAGGTTGTAAGAAACTAGTGTACATGTTGTGATAATACCAATAAACAAGCTGAAAACCCTTGGAACTGCTCTAGGACTACATATTCATGAGGGATTTAGACTTACACTCTTTAAAATTCCTTCTGTTCTAACCTTCTATGCTTTATGAATATATTCTGGCAGTGACAATAGAAGGATTTAATAAAAATGTAGTAACAGAAGTGAGGTAAGGGATCCTTAAGGTTGGAATAGAGAAGTCTATTTTTTAAAACATTCAGAATCACTTATTATCGCACCTTTTTTTCTGAAACTATGTTAGCTGGTTTCTGTAAAAGTACCATTAAAACATGGAATGGGGCATAAACAAAACTGAATGGATCTTAAACTATTCAGTCATTATTTGAATAAATAAATACTCCATGTAAGTATGAATTATATAAATTCTTAAAATATGCATCCCTCTATTTGTTCTGTAATCATAAACAATGCTTATGTATGAAGATATTATGTCTCATTCATAGAATCTAATGCCTCTGCAAGGAAGCTTGCATCCAAGTATATGAATTAATAATTAGTAAATTAATTTATTCTTCTGTTGAGTGGAATAATTAAGCATTAAGATATGTAGTGCTCCTTACATGACTTTTCAAAGAATAAAACTCCATAAATAAAGTTTCGCTTCTGGAAACAGTAAACTTGTTAATCCACTAATAACCTTCTCAGTAAGAAGACTAGAATCTGGGTCAAACCAAAAAAAATCTACTTGGAATTCTGCTTCCACCTATGAAGAAGTAACTTGTACCAGACAAGCCCTCCCACCACGAACAATAAAAAAAAAAAAAAAAAAAAAAAAAAGGACGACACAAAGAGGATGCTTTATTCAGTCATTGGACAATATGCAGAGAAAGACTAGACTTCCTAAGAGGAGGAGATCTCATGAGGAAGCCCACAGTTGCCTCAGTTCTCTGCCAGGGGATTTTCCCAACTACAGTGCATTAAGCTAGAATTTGAGCAAAGCAAAGAATGCAGAGATCACAGTACAGGACAGCTAAAGTAGCTGGAATCTGAGAGGCAGAACTCAAAGAAAAAGGGGCTATGTAGAGAGCGAGCCTCAGAAATTCAGATGCAGGAGATCCTATTGCTTGGCTGGGGACTGGGTTAAACATGCACTGAGTTAAACATGCTCTGCAAGGCTCACAGGTGGCTGGTACAGGTTTAAGGGCAGAAGAGACACTAGAGGTTAACCGGTATGAGGGGTGTGTAGGAGTTCCAGGCCAGGCAGAAAGGAGACACTTGCTTTACATCTCTTTAGCATCCCAGGAACCTAGTTGAGAAACCAGAAAGGAAGTCAACTTAGGAGGAAAAACCATGCCCCTGAATAGAGAGGTTGTACACTTTTTTCAAATGTTTATTGGTCATTGGTTTATCTTCTTTTAAGTACAGTGCCATTTTAAGTCTCTTTTCCTTTTTTTTCTGTTAGATTTGTTTTCTGTTACTGCCACAGCAAATTTAATGACTTAAAACAACTCAAATGTATTATTTCATAGGTCTGCTGGTCACAAGCCCAGATGGGCTCATATCTCTGCTCTGGGTCTCACTAAGCTGAAATCAAAGCTAGACAGCCTGGGATCTTCATCTGGAGCCTCTGGGGAAGAATCAACTTCATGTTCAGTCTGGTTGTTGGAACTCTTCTGCTCCTTGAGCTGTAGGGCTGAAGTCCCCATTCCTCACCTACCATCATCTGGGAGTTTTCTAAACTCCTCATATCCTACTGCATTCCTCCTCGCATTGTCCCCACCATCTTGAAACCAGTGTTGAGTCCCTCTGATACTTCAGATCTTTCTGACTCTCCCTCTTGCCACATCTCTTCTGCTTCCAAGCAGAGGAAGTTTTCTTGCTACTTGACCTTCGCTCCAAGAACTGCTTATAATGTCTACGAAGGTGAAGGGGCCACAAGCCAGGGGATGTAGGCAGTCCCTAAAAGCTGATTGTGACCCCTAGTCACTGACTAGCAAGGAAATGGGAACTTTTGTCCTACAACTGCATGAAACTGAATTCTATAACAACCTGCTTGCATCTGGCACTAGATTCTCCTATAGCCTCCAGATAAAACCCCAGGCCAGTAGGCATCTTGATTTTGTCTTGGTGAGCTCCTAAACTGAGTACCCAAAGAGATCTACACCCTAATCCCCCAAACCTCTGAATATATTTCCTTAAATAGCCAAGGATATTTTGAAAATATAATTAAAGTTGCAGATCTTAAGACAGAGAAATTTTTCAATATTAACTGGGTGGGCCCAATCTAATCATATGAGTCCTTAAAAGCACAGAAGTAGGAATTACAGTGGGTGACTTAGAAGCTCTTTGATTTCCTAGCCTGCTCCAAGCAAATACCATGAAATGGGTTGGCTTAAACAATGGTAATTTATTAGCTTACAGTTTTGAGGCCATGAGAATGTCTACATCAAGCCATCATCAAGGTGGTGCTCTCTTCCTGAAGACCAGCTTTCTGGGGCTGGCTGCCAGCAATCCTTGGCTCCTCTGAAATGCGGCAAGGCAAATAGCAGTGCCTGCTGGCCTCTCCCTTCTCTTCCAGATTTTGCTGATCTCAGCTTCATCCTTCATTCTGTTTATAAAGGGCTTCAATAATAGGATTAAGCTCCATCTTAAATAAGGTGAGCTACACCTTAACAAAAGTAGCCTCATCAAAAGGTTCTATTTACAATGGGTTTACACCCACAGGAATGGAAAGATTTAAGAATGTGCTTTTCTGGGATACGAACAGCTTCAAACCACCACAGAAGTTGTGTGAAAAATGTTTCTTAAAGAAGGATGTGGTAAACTAGGTTAAATTTGAGAGAGAAATTGAGTATGATGAGCTCAGAGAAGTCGTCACTGGATTGGCAAATTGAGATCATTAGTGGTGTTGACAAGAGCAATTTCATTGACAAAATAATGACGGGAGTTCAATTGTAGTTTCTTAAAAGAAAGTGGGAAGCAAAGCAGAATAATCCAACTAGGTGACCCAAGGGCACCTATAGGATTGTACACTTCAGGTACTCCAGACAGTTCAAAGTGGTTGCATACTTTGAGTGCAGATGACAATGCAAAAGTAAAGAACATAATCCTCAGCCTTAGGATGAGATATAAAGTCAACAAATTAAATCCACTGACTTGGAATAGAATGCGCTGGAAAGAATTTATATCTGAGAAGTCTGGCAGTAGCTGCATTGAAAGGTGCAAGTAAAGTGTTTCCATTCTTCACATTGGTTACAATAACAAAAGCCCACCTCCACTCTATCTTTCAAGGGTCATATAATTCAGCTGCTTCTGACAGTGCCTGCAAATCCTGCCTGCAAGAGCTGAGAGAGAAACTAAATCTCTCAGAATCTCAAAATGCAAATATTATACTTGCGAATGTATTTCCTGCTTTTCTCTAAATATAGGGAAAGGATTTTTACTCATATTATCAAATTCAAAATATATATTACAAAATCCATGTCTAGTTGCAGAGTGTATGCAAAAATAGACTAGAACTAATGTGGAATATAGGTTTAATGGGGGGAGGGGGGAAGGATTTCCTAAATAGAATGGTTCTGACATCATGAATGAGATATACTCACACCACACATACACACATATATAATATGAACTTTTTAACTGAAGTATGAAATGCTTAAAAATACAGAAATTGGTATGTTTAACTGGATAAATTTTTATAAAATGAATATATCTTTACTACCCACACCCAGCTCAAAACACAGTATTACCAGAAATCCAGAATTCCTTTCCTATTCTCTTCCTGGCAATGTTTTTTCAATGGTAATCACCATTTAACATGTAAAACATAGATTATTTTTATTCCTTTCAAACTTTAAATGAATGGAATTACAATATTTATTCCTTTGTTTCTGGGTTATTTGTGAGATTCATTCCAGTTGTGATAGTAGTTGTAGTTTGTTCAATTTCATTATACAATGGTATTATGACAGATAAATGTATCAGATTGTATTTATTTATTCAACTCTTTATAGGCAATTGATTTTCTCCATTTAAGTATTATTATAAATAGTGATGTGATGGTATGAAATGTCTTCAATAAATCTTTTGGTTTTGTGTATACATACACACATACACATTTATGTTTAATTTCTGTTTTAGACATATCTAGGGGAGCAAAAGCAGGATCATAGGTATGTGTATGTTCAGCTTTGGTAGATAGAGCCAAATAATTTTCTAAAGTGCTTTTACCAAGTTATACTTCTAACAGAAGTATGTATCAGTTCTGACTATTCCCTATACTCAGAAATACTTGGGTATGCCTGTCAGCATTAGGAGTGTAAAGGCAAGAGTATATCTCTATTTGAATAAAACTCATTTCCAGAAAATGTAAAGAATGTTTACAGATAATAAGAAAAAGGCAGATACTTGAATTTGAATAGAAATATTTACCAAAACCTTACAGAGACTTTCATGAATAAGGATACCAAACAGCCTTTTTGCATAAGAAAAGGTACTCAATTCATCAAGCATTGGGTAAATACAAACTAAAGCTACAAAGACACGCACTGCACACCAACCAGGATAGAAAATACATTCATATATATTTAGCACTCATCCACAGGTTTGTAGCACATTTTCAAATTATTAAAATGTGGAAAATGTTTTCAAATTGTTGAAACTGAATTCTGTATTCTCATCTTGCAACAGTATTGAGGACAAGAACACACAGCCTACCAAACAAATGATAATTTTTTTTAAAAAATCAAGTGTATTATATTATGTGAATTATGTAGACAGTCTATAAAATATTTTGGAAAACCTCCTTTTTTATACCATCTACTTCCTTATTAATTTCTACTTCTCTTATGTCTTTCTTAAAAACCAGCATTGTTGGTAGGAAAATAAATAAAAGAATTCTTACCCTGCATTTGCTGTACCTTTCTTGTGACAAATTCCCTTCATATCCTTCATCTGCTTAATTCCTGCCCCAACAAACCCCTTAACACCAAAGGTTTTCTTTTTTTATTATTAGTTTTATTTAAGCAGTTCTACTAAGACTTGCCCCATGTTCTGCTGCTCTTGTTCCACCCCCCAAAAAACCTCCATAATTTGTTGTTAAAAACACCTGTTAAGATAACTCTTAACTTATTTTAAACAAATCCTCTCTTTTTATTTGTTATTTTATTTAAAACTTAGCTAGTCATATTTATAGGTAATAAGAATTTCCAAATTCATTTTACATCTCTGTCTTAATTTTTATATACACACAACTTAAGGAAACAACATTAAAATTATGGGATGATAATTATAGAGGAGATATAGTTAGCTTTTTCTCTTCTTATTGATCTTTACTCACTATAACAAAGACAATCTATTGTCAATCGATATGGCACATAGACATGGATTTTTTTTGTTGGAATCTTAAAATTTGTGTAAACTGAAACACACACAGAGATTCCTTTTTTTTCTTTCAAGAAACCTGTTTATATATTCCTATAGTATCTCCCCCTCTCTGTCTCTTTTCTCTTTCCTGCATATGCAGTACTTGGCTTGATGCTTTTGCTATTGCATCTATTCAGTGTTTCTACTAATTGTCTTCTTTATTGTTCTCCTTAAAAAAAAATATATTTTGTTTTGTTTTGTTATAGCTGAGTCCTAAAGCTATATGAAGTGCACTTTGCCCTTGGAAAAGTGGAAGGACTTAACCAGATGTGTCCAGGATAAAAATATTTATCTTCAAAATTCTAAGTGTTCTTTACAACAAATCTATAAGAGTAATACACTGAATTATAATGCACTTCCCAAGGAGAAGTGAAATTCATAAAAGTGGTTGTCAACCTCTTCTCCAGAGGATGACTTCTGGTTCCTGTTTAATTTGAGTATATTGCTGGGAAACTTATCTATAAGATACCAGAATGTAAGAAGCTAGAATAGGTTCTACATCCCTCTCCACTTTCCAATTAAGTATGTAGAATAAAAAGAAAAATGCTAAGCATCTGTTTTAAATTAAGATTCAGGACATCCAATGCAGCATTCATGATACATAACATATTTAATTTCTACTATGGGTGATATGCATTCTATTGTGAATGACATAAGTCATCAAGCATAATCCTAGGAATGTGTATATAGTTGTGTTTTTAAGATGAAAATGCAAGCATTAACAAAAATTAACAATACTGGAATTTCAAAAGTTGTTTAATCAATAGTTTCATAAGCACATATTTATTACCCTTGACCTGACATTGAGCCAACTTATTATAAGTCAGAAACTTCCCACAGCATGTCCTAAACTAAAATGCAGTGACTTTTAGAAAGATCCATGGCTATTATTCCCACTCCTAAATCCACTTGTACACAGGTTTTAGTCCCTCTAAACTCTCATCTTTAACATCTCTAACTCTTAATTTTTCTGAAATCTCCCAATGTAAAAATGTGTTTTTTTAGCAATATGGGGAGCTAAGCTGAAGATTTGAAACAAAGAGTAATTAAAAAGGAAAACTACCCTTATAACAGTTTTCATCTCTCCTGAATGAGAGGATTAATTTCAACAAATTAAAATTTTCTTAAGTCAAATCCACATAGGATTGCCCTACATGAGTCTGATGATGAAACCTTTTCTTTAGCAAATCTATAGTGCATTTTATTTAGAGGTTATTAAAACTCATTGGAAAGTTACCAATGGGTCACTATACAAATATTCCAAAATCATCATAATTTAGAAAGAAATACTGACTTGTCCTCTATATTACAGCTCAGCAATTGTCATCCACAAAACAAAACTGTGTACCTTTTACATTCTGCTCTCTTTTCCACTGAAATATAACACTTTTTAACCAATATTAGTTCTCCATCCAGTTAACTCATCCCAGTTCTGCACAAAGAGTCTCTTTTATGTCTTTTGCCTTAATCTCATGGTTCCTTAAATTCTAAATTCAAGTCTCTCCTTGTTGAGTCTTTTCTTTATGGTTCAGCCATAAAGAATATTTGGAACATGTTGAAACCTTTATGTGTGTAACTCTAACCTGGCACTAAATTTATTAAACTTCTATCATTCTTCTTCTTCCCTATATCTTCCATCTCTCTAACAATATTGAAATATCAATTGAAGGTACATCAAAATGTAAAGAGTGTATTTATTTGCATAGGAGTTAAAGGGTTTTGTTTGTTTTCTTGGAAATTCATATGATATAAAATGATGCATTTAGGATTTTAAAGAAAACTTCCTATTATCAATAAATCAAAGTATCTGCTTATGATCTATATTCTATGAACAATTTTTTAAAGCCTCATCCCCAGAACTACTCATAAAAAGGAGTAAAAAGAATAGCAAGTGGGATTAAGTTTGTTGAAACATCATTTATATGCAAGGGTTGAAGAAATTAAATATAAGTAAAGAATAAGATTATAAATAACTGCAAATACTCAAAGAATATTTATGATAAAAAAGGAGAGCAATGCCTCTGTTTTCTGTTATAAATTTTGGAATAAGTAAAATACTGAAATTTTCCATTATTTATACATAAAACAATATTTATTGAGTGTGCTTTGAATTTCATTACATTGAATAAATCATTAATTTTATAGAATAGATTAACATTGTCAAAAAGAACTTGTTGCAGAAATTGATAAATGAGCCAACACTCATCTTCTTGAATTTAGTTAGAATGGTACCCTTAGACCAGTTTTGAAAAAGAGACAATTCAGAAGAGATTTAGTACCACCATTGAGGAGCTTAATCCCTTTTTTTAATTAGGGGGAAAAAGAAGAAAACTTAATATAAAAGAGTGGTAGATTGAATTATGTATCCCAATTTAGACATGTTCTTAATTTTAAACTGCATTCCTGTGGGTGTGAACCCATTGTAAATAGGATCTCTTGAAGATGTTATTTTTAGTGAAGGTATGGCCAATTGAATGAGGGTGGTTCTTAATATGAGTTACTAGAGGTCTTATAAAGAGAACCCAGAAATCACAGGAGACGGAAGGAAAAGGACATTACCTTATGATAGGGGGCAGCAATACAAGCCAAGGACCCCAAAATTGCTGGCAGACAATAACAAAATATACAGATTCTGGAAGAAAGCAAGTCTTGCCCATATCTTGATTTTGGACTTCTTCAAGCTTCAAAACTGTGAGCTAATATTTAAAAGCAGGAATTTTCCTGCTTTAAACCAACCCATTGTGGTGTTTTTCATAGTGGCTTGTAAACTAAGACAAAAGGTGAACAGTGGGAAAACAAAAACAAAAAAACAAACAAGCAAACAAAAAACCTTTAAAACAAAAGAGCACCAAGGAATAATCTAGAACAAAGAAATGAAAGAATATGATTCATTAGGTCAATTCACTTATTCAATAAATATGTGATAACTGTATTTCATATGTCAGGTACTGTTGTAGACACTGGGCAAATAGCATTGTGAAGAGGATGCCTTCTCCTCATGGAGGTTATATTCCAGTGGGGAGATAGGCAATATACAAATGCAATGCATAATATATTAGATGGTGGTTGTGCCAGTTTGGATGTATTATGTCCCCCAAAATGACATGTTCTTTAATGCAATCTTGTGGGGGCAGACATATTAGTGTTGATTAGGTTGGAATCTTTGGATTGAGTTGTTTCCGTGGATATGTGATCCACCCAACTCTAGGTGATAATTCTGATTGAATTATTTCCATGGAGGTGTGGCTCCACCCATTCAGGATGGGTCTTGATTGATTTTCTGGAGCACTTTAAAAAGAGCCACACAGGCCCAGACACTTGCTACATCTTAGACATTTTGAAGATGGCCACTGAAAGCAGACTTTTGTTGACACTTTGGAGATGCTAGCCCAGTGTTTGCTCTGGAGAAGCTAAGAGAGGACAAAATGCTTCAAGAGCAACATTTTGAAGGATGCACAGGAGCCTGGAGAGGAGCTGGAACACAAACTGGGATCAGCAGATGCCAGCCATGTGCCTTCCCAGCTAACAGAGGTTTTCCAGACACCATTGACCTTCATTCAGTGAAGCATTAGCAAACCAAAACAGTGGTATATGTTAACAAATATCTAAAACGGGTAAAGGGCATAAGAAATACACTGGAGTGGATTGCACTTTTAAAGTGTGTTCAGGAAAAATGTCGTTGGAATAAAGACCTGAAAGAGGCAAGAATATAAGTCATTATGACTTTGAATGGAAGAGGAGAGGGAATATTAAGTGCCAAGTCTCTGAAAAATTGGGGTGACTGACTTGTGTAAGAAACAGAGGAAAAGTTGCTATATCTTGAAATTAGACAGTGAGGCAAGGGCAATATGAGATGTTAGTGAGGTAGCACAAGGTCATATATGTAAGGTCTTAAAAGTTATTGAAAGGATTTGGTTTCTAACCTGAAGGGAGCCTTTGGAGGTATTTTAGTAGAGCAGTGGTTTGATGTGACATATATTTAAAAAGGCTAACTCTTGCTGCTGTGTTGATCACAGAATGAAATGGGCAAAGACAGAAGCAGGGAGAACAAGAGGCTTTACAAAAATCCAAGTGAGACATGATGATGGCTTTGACTGAGGTGAAAGATACAATAAGATTCTAGATGTGTTTTGAAGGTAGAGGCAATATGATTTATTGACAGATTGTGGCGTGTGAGAGAAAAGGGAGAAGCCACTGTCAAATATCAACATTTTTTCTAAACTCTAAAACAATGAGTTTCCATTAGGAAGAATGCAGAAGAAGCTGATTTGATGAGAAGATTAGGAACTGAGTTTGAACATGTCAGATTATGTCATCTATTAGAAATCCATTTCAAATTGTTGAGTAGAAAGACATAGGAGTCTGAAATTAGGGGGAGAAGTGCAGCCTACAGATAGAAATTTGAGACGTCACCATATAGGTTTTTTTGTTTCTTTGTTTATTGGGGAAATTGTGGATTTACAGAACAATCATGCATAAAATACAGGATTCCCATACACCACTCCACCACCAACACCTTGCATTGGTGAGGATCTTTTGTTAAATTGATGATAGCACATTTTTATGATTGTACTATTCAAGTCCATGGTCTAACTTAGGGTTGACTGTATAGTGTAGTTCCATGGATTTTTTTAAAAAAGTATTTATTCTATTACTATATATACAATCTAGCATTTCACTCTTTAATCACATTCAAGTATATATTTCAGTGTTGTTAATTGTGTTGACAATGTTGTGCTACTGTCATCACCATCCATTATCAAACATTTCCATCATTCCAAAAAAGAACCCTGCACACATTTTAAGCCTTAACATCCTATTCCCTATTCCCACCCTGTTCCTTGGTAACCTATATTCTAGATTCTTACTCTATGAGTTTGCTTATTCTAATTTTTTCAAATCAGTCACACCATAAAGATATTTTTAAAGACAAGGATAAATATTTTAGTGAATTGAATAAGCAGTGTGTTTTAATTTCCTTGGCTTCTCCAGCAAATACCATGAAATGGGTCGGCTTAAACAATGGAAATATATTCTCTCACTGATTGAGGCTGGAAATAAGTCCAAGTCAAGACATCATCAAAGTGATGTTTTCTTCCCAAAGACCAGCTTTCTGGGGCTGGCTGCCAGCGATCGTTGGCTCCTGTGTCATATGGCAAAGCACATGGCAGTGTCTGCTGATCTCTCCCTTCTCCTCTGGGTTTCATTGATTTCAGCATCTTACGTCCATGGCTTTCTCTCTGCCTGCCTGAATTTCATTCTCTTTTAAAGGGCCTCAGCACTAGGATTAAGACTCATCCTGATTGAGGTGGATCATACCTTAACTGAAGTAGCTCCTCAAAAGGTCCTACTTACAATGGTTCACATCCACAGGAATGGATTAAATTTAAGAACATATTTGTCTGGGATACATACATCTTCAAACCACCACACAATATTTTATGGAAGAAGAATAGAAAAATGCATAGATTAATAAGCTTTTTTTATTCTTTAAAAAATAACATACATATAATAAAAGTGCAGAAAATGAATACACATTTTGTAATCACATCCAGTCCAAGTTACCACAAGGTAATCCCTATCATTACTTTTGGCACTTTATATTAGCTGTACCAGTTATTTGAAATTTATAAAATTAAAACATAGCATTATTTTGTGTCTTATTTCTCCACAATATATGTGTGAAATATATATGGGTGCACATGCAAGCTGTACTTTGTATAGTAGTCCCACATTATGCATATACCACAATTTTTACTGGACATTTAACTTGTTCTAGTCTGGAACAAAAATAATTCTACTGGGAATATTCTTGTATATATCCTGGGGTGCACGTAGGTATGCATTTAGGTATTTAGATCACCCTTTGGAGAGGAATTGCTGGGATGGGAAGCATGTGTGTTTTCAAATGTGTAAGATAATGGCAGTCTCCAAAGTATTTTACCAATTTACCCTCCCTCAGCAGTGTATGAGGGTTCTGGTTACATTTCATTTACATCAACATTTGGAAGTGTCAGTCTTTAAATTTTTAGCTAATCTAGTTGGGATGGGAGGGGTGTACTGGAATTTCTTGTTTTTAATTTGTGTTTTCCTGAAGAATAATGAAGTTGATTACTTTTTCAAAGGATTATTGGTTATTGGTACATCCTCTTTTAGAAAATGCCATTTTAAATTCTCTTTTTCATTCTTCTGGTGGGTTGTCTGACATTTTTCTTGAATTGTAGGGTGCTGGTTTTATAATCATGATTCAACCATTTGTGTTGCAAATATCTTCTACAAGTTTTTGGCATTCCAATTCATTATTTCAGTGGTGGTTTGTTTTCTAGTTGATGTGTGTGTGTGTGTGTGTGTGTGTGTGTGTGTATGTGTATTTATAAAGATGAAATTCTTTTTAAGGCAGTTTATATTTATAACTCTTTGTCTCAATGTTTTTAGTGACCATTTAAGAAATATTCCCTAAGCTAATATTGGGAAAATATTCTCCTCTGTTGTCTTCTAGAAACTTTACTGTTTTATCTTTTGTATATAAAAATCGACAATCCTCCTGGCATTAAATTTTAGATACTGTGTGAGGTCAGGGTTAAGATTCTTTTTCTTTCCCACTTGGATACATGATTAACTTAACACTATTTATTAAAAGAAAAAATGCTCTATACCATGACTTTTATAATAAAACAGATATCAATATGTATAGCTCTGTTTTTATATTCTCAATTCTGCCCCATTTGTCTGTTTGTCAACTCTTGCACCAATACCACATGCTGTTAACAACTGCTATTTAATATTAAACTTGAAGTGAAGATTTAATTCTCCACTTATTTTCTCCTTCAAGATTAGTTTGTCTAGCTTTTTAAATTTTAAAATGAGCTTGTCAATGTGCACAGGAATAGTACTGGGTTTTTTATTAGGTTTGTCCCATTTAAAGAGAAGATATCTTTAAAATATTGAGTCTTCAAATTTACAAAGATGATATACATCCATTTGTTTAAACCTTCTTTGATTACTTACACTATTATTTCACAGGTCCATTTTCACTAGATTTATTACTAAGTTTTAGATATTTTGATTTATTTAAATGGTATTTTAAAAAATGTTATTTTCTAATGATTTGTTGCTAGCATATGGAAATATACTTTGATTTTTAAATACTGATCTTATGTTCAACAAACTTGCTACTTGTACTTACTAAGTTAATAATTACTCTATAGATGTCTCTTGGTTTTCTGCCTTGCAATGATGCTGTGTAAAAATTAATAATAATTCCTTATTTTCAATCATCATGGCTTTTATTTTTCTGGTCTCATTACCCTGTGTAGAGCCTATTGTATAATGGTGAATAGAAGTGACAATAGTGGACATATTTGTCTCATTCCCAATTCCAGGGAGAAACTTTCAACATCAGAAAGAATATGTATTCTAGTATTTTGTTAATAATATTTAGATGAAGGGTTTTTTTTTTTCTTAAATTATTAGACTTGAACATGAGTAAACACTGGATTTTATAAAATAATTTTTCTGTTATTGAGTTGATAAAGTTTTTACCATTTTTTATTCTGTTAATGTGGTGAATGACATCAAATAATTTTAGAATATTAAACAACTAACCTTGCCTCCTTTAATGAACTCAACTTATTAAGAGGCATTATTTATTTAAATATTCCTGAATTTACTTTGATAAAATTTTCTTTAGAATTTTTTGTTCTTTTATGTGTGTGGCAAAAAAGTTCTTTTTCTATTCTAAGGAAGAGTTTGCGTATGATTAGTATTAACATTTTTTAAAAGTTGGAAAAAGTTTATGACAAGTCATAATTTCCTAGAGAAATCTTTGTAGAGATATACTCAATAATGGAATGTATTTAATTCATGTGGAAAATTCAGATTCTTTTTTCTGTTATTACTTTGGTAGCATTCCATATTCTAAGTATTCCTCCATTTCAACTAAATTTTCAAATTATTTGGAATTTTCAAAAATATCCTTTTATTTGCATTTTAAGAATTTATTATCAATCCTGATGTTTTCTATTTGTTCTCTCTCTCTCTTTTTTTTTTTCAGTTTTTTTTTTTCATTTTTATTGTGATTGTTCAGATACCATACAATTATCCAAAGATCCAAAGTGTACAATCACTTGCCCGTGGGTACCCTCATACAGCTGTGCATCCATCACACTTAATTTTTGTTCAATTTTTAGAAACTTTTCATTACTCCAGACAAGAAATAAAGTGAAAGATAAAAAAAGAAAAAAAGAAAAGGAAACTCTAATCCTCCCCTATCCCTAACCAACCCCGCTCAATTGTTGACTCTTAGTATTGATATAGAACATTTGTTACTGTTTATGCAAAAATGTTGAAATACTACTAACTGTAGTATATAGTTTGTAATAGGTATATAGTTCTTGCCTATATGCCCCTCCATTGTTAACTTCTAATTGTATTGTCATACATTTGTTCTGGTTCATGGAAGCGATTTCTAGTATTTGTACAGTTGATCATGGACATTGCCCACCATAGGATTTAGTTTTATACATTCCCATCTTTTGACCTCCAACTTTCCTTCTGGTGACGTATATGACTCTGAGCTTCCCCTTTCCACCTCATTCACACACCATTCGGCGCTGTTAGTTATTCTCACATCTTGCTACCAACACCCTTGTTCATTTCCAAACATTTAAGTTCATCCTAATTGAACATTCTGCTCATACTAAGCAACCACTCCCCATTCTTAAGCCTCGTCCTATATCTTGGTATCTTATATTTCATGTCTATGAGTTTACATATTATAATTAGTTCCTATCAGTGAGACCCTGCAATAATTGTCCTAATGTGTCTGGCTTATTTCACTCAGTATATTGCCCTCAAGGTTTTGTCATTAACCCATTTTTTTTTTAATATGGTTTTGTTCACTCACCATACATTCCATCCCAAGTAAATAATGGATGGTTCTCTGCATGGTCATACATTTATGTGTTCACCACCTTCACCACTATCTATATAAGAGCATCTACATTTCTTCCACAAGGCAGGAGGGAGAGTCAAAGAAGGTAGAGAGGCAAAAGAAAGAGGAAAAAAAAAATGACAGCTAGGAAGCAGCAAAAGGAAAAATAACCTTAAATCAAAGTAGAATAAAGAATCAGACAATACCACCAATGTCAAGTGTCTAACATGCCTCCCCTATCCCCCCCTCTTATCTGCATTTACCTTGGTATATCACCTTTGTTACATTAAAGGAAGCATAATACAATGATTCTATTAGTTACAGTCTCTAGTTTATGCTGATTGCATCCCTCCCCCAATGCCTCCCCATTTTTAACACCTTGCAAGGTTGACATTTGCTTGTTCTCCCTCGTAAAAGAACATATTTGTACATTTTATCACAATTGTTGAATACTCTAGATTTCACCAAGTTACACAGTCCCAGTCATTATCTTTCCTCCTTTCTTGTGGTGTCTCACATGCTCCCCATCTTCCTCTCTCAACCATATTCATAGTTACCTTTGTTCAGTGTACTTACATTGTTGTGCTACCATCTCCCAAAATTGTGTTCCAAACCACGCACTCCTGTCTTCTATCACCCTGTAGTGGTCCCTTTAGTATTTCCTGTAGGGAAGGTGTCTTGTTCACAAAGTCTCTCATTGTCTGTTTGTCAGAAAATATTTTGAGCTCTCCCTCATATTTGAAGGACAGCTTTGCTGGATACAGGATTCTTGGTTGGCAGTGTTTCTCTTTCAGTATCTTAAATGTATCACACCACTTCCTTCTTGCCTCCATGGTTTCTGCTGAGAGATCCGCACATAGTCTTATTAAGCTTCCTTTGTATGTGATGGATTGCTTTTCTCTTGCTGCTTTCAGGATTCTCTCTTTGTCTTTGACATTTGATAATCTGATTATTAAGTGTCTTGGTGTAGGCCTATTCAGATCTCTTCTGTTTGGAGTACGCTGCGCTTCTTGGATCTGTAATTTTATGTCTTTCATAAGAGATGGGAAATTTTCATTAATTATTTCCTCTAATATTGCTTCTGCCCCCTTTCCCTTCTCTTCTCCTTCTGGGACACCAATGATAAGTACATATTGTAGTTTGTTTCATCCTTGAGTTCCCGGAGACGTTGCTCATATTTTTTCATTCTTTTCTCCATCTGCTCCTTTGCGTGTAGGCTTTCAGGTGTTTTGTTCCCCAGTTCCTGAGTGTTTTCTTCTGCCTCTTGAGATCTGCTGTTGTAGGTTTCCATTGTGTCTTTCATCTCTTGTGTTGTGCCTTTCATTTCCATAGATTCTACTAGTTGTTTTTTTGAACTTTTGATTTCTGCCATATACATGTCCAGTGCTTCCTTTACAGCCTCTATCTCTTTTGCAATATCTTCTCTAAACTTTTTGAATTGATTTAGCACTAGTTGTTTAAATTCCTGTATCTCAGTTGAAGTGTACATTTGTTCCTTTGACTGGGCCATAACTTTGTTTTTCTTAGTGTAGGTTGTAATTTTCTGTTGTCTAGGCATGGTTTCCTTGGTTACCCAAATCAGGTTTTCCCAAACCAGAACAGGCTCAGGTCCCAGAGGGAAGAAATATTCAGTATCTGATTTCCCTGTGGGTGTGTCTTAGAAAATTGCTCCACCCTTTGATGCCTCGGGTCACTGTGCTTTTCTGCTCAGCACCTGATGCCTGTTAGCCTATAATTCTTGACTGGTGTGAGGAGGTATGGCCGTGTTCCCCCAGGCTCTGGGGTCTGGTTCTGAATGGAAAGGGCCCCACCCCTTTCCTCCTAGAGAAGACAGACCCCTCAGGTGGAGTTCATTAGCATTTCAATGGTCTCACTCCCTGCTTGTGCTGTCTCCACCCTTCCCAGAGTCACAGCCCTGGAAACTGAAAATGACTGGGGCTTTCTCCACTGAGCCGAAAAAGAAACAGATAGTCCCTTCAGACCCAGTCCAAGGCGACCCCTCCGGCTCTCCCAGGTCAGTAGTCACCCAAAGCCTCTGTCTGTTTTTTGGGGATGCGTACCTATAGTGAGCAGTTCACACTCGCTGCTTAAAACCCCAGTTGGAGCTCAGCTGAGCTATATTGGCTTGCTGGGAGAGAGCTTCTCTCTGGCACCACGAGGCTTTGCCGCTCGGGCTGTGGGGGAGAGGTTCTCACGATTTGGATCCGCAGGTTTTACTTACAGATTTTATGCTGTGTTCTTGGGCATTCCTCCCAATTCAGGTTGGTGTATAATGAGTGGATGGTCTCGTTTGTCCCCCTGCAGTTATTCTGGATTATTTACTAGTTGTTTCTGGTTTTTTGTAGTTGTTCCAGGGGGACTACTTAGCTTCCACTCCTCTCTATGCCACCATCTTGCCCGAGTCTCCTCTCTCTCTGTTTTTGTAATTCACTCTTCCTTAAGTGTCTTTTTATTCCTCAATCACATTGGCAAGGGATTTACCCTTTATATCAGCTTCTTTAAAGAAGCAACTTGTAGTTTTTATAATATGTATATATATATATATATATATATATATATATATATATATATATACACACACACACACATTTTCTTTAATTCTGCTCTTATATTTATGACTTATTTTCTTCTGATTTGTTTGATATTAATTTATTTTTCTCACTTACATGACGCTTAGTGCCCTAATTTTTAGACTTTTCCTCTTTTTTATTATATGAATTTAATACTGTAGATGTTCCTTTCAGCACAGCTTTATGAATCTCATATAATTATTTTTTAATTTCATTATGGTAAAATATATATTACATAAAATTTGTCATATTTGTTATATCAACCAATTTAATTCAATGACATTAATTACATTCATAAATTTGTGCAACCATCACCACTATTATTTTGATACATAGTATTTTTATTGTTATTGAGTTCATAATGTTTTTATTATTGCATTGTGATTTCTTCCTGTACCCATTATTTACATATGAAATGTATTGCTTAATTTACAAACATTTGGAGAATATTTTATGCGTGTTATTAATTTCTAATTTAAAATGCTAAGGTCAGACATAATATTTGAAAACATTTAAAGGTGTTAAGATTTTCTTTATTGTCCACAATATGTTCAATTTTGGTGTGTGTTACATCTGTACTTTAAAGAAATGTGCATTTGGCTACAGTTCATTGGGTGAAGAGTTTAACATGTTAATTTTTTCATATTTATTATTCATGTTCTTCATTTAACTTATTTTTTACTAAATTTTTCTCCATATTCTACACATTTTTGAGGGATGCCTATTGAATCTGTTCTGGTTTGCTAATAATGCCAGGATGCAAAACACCAGAAATGGACTGGCTTTTATAAAGGGGTTTTATTTGGTTATACAGTTACAGTCTTAAAGCCATAAAGTGTCCAAGGTAATGCATCAGCAATCAGGTACCTTCACTGGAGGATGGCCAATGGCATCCGGAAAACCTCTGTTAGCTGGGAAGGCTGGCATCTGTTCTGGAGTTCTGGTTTCAAAATGGCTTTCTCCCAGGACGTTCCTCTTTAGGCCACAGCTCTTCTTCAAAATGTCACTCTCAGTTTCTCTTGGGGTGTTCATACTCCCTTAGCTTCTCTGGAGCAAGAATCTGTTTTCAACGGCTGTCTTCAAATTGTCCCTCATCTGCAGCTACTCTCTCAGCTTCTGTGCATTCTTCAAAGTGTCCCTCTTGGCTGTAGCAACCTGGCTTCTTCGGTCTGAGCTTATATAGGGCTCCAGCGAACTAATCAAGGCCCATGCTGAATGCGTGGGGCCACAACTCCATGGAAATTATCCAATCAGAGTTATCACCTACAGTTGGGTGGGTCACATCTCCATGGAAACACTCAATCAAAGAATTACAATCTAATCAACACTAAATGTCTGCCCACACAAGATTGCATCAAAGATAATGGCATTTTGGGGGACATAATACATTCAAATTGGCACACCTATTAAAATGTCTATTAAAATGAATCTCACAGATTCATTTATTTATACTTTCATTTGTGTCAACCTTTGCTTTAGCAAATGCATACAAGTTTAAATTTTCCATATGTTCCTGGCAGATTGGCCATTTTATAGCTATGCTGTATCTCATTCATAACCTTTAAAATGTTTTTCTGATACCAGGAAAATTATACCACATTTCATTTTGTTACTGCTTTAGTGTATAATCTCTCTCCTTTCAGTTTTAAGACTTTAAAGCATATAATTGCATATTACTAAACATATATTTATATATTTAAACTATCCTACAACTTTCATTTTTTTGAGTATTTAATCAACTTGTATTTAATATTATTACTGATATATGCAAGCTTAAATCTGTTATCATTTGCTTTCTATTTCTTCTGTGTTCTATGCTCCTGATTATTTCCTTTCTCGCTCTTTTATGGATTAAACATTTTACATTATATTATTTTCCACATGATCCTTAGTAGCTTGTTAGATATACAACTGTTATTTACTATTTTTTAAGTGTTTTTTATGGCCTACAAGAGTGTAATATAAACTAAATTTTTATTTCCTCAGGGTAAACAAAAATAACTTAAAACATATTGACTCCAATAACCCAATCCAATGTTGGTGGTACCACAAAACAAAAATATATCGAGTAGCTATTTATTTCAATTTATTCTAAATTTACTTTTACTTTTCTATTGCTCTTCACTCTTTCATGCATCTCCAAGCTGCCATCTGGAAATGTCTATACAAATGTCTTTATATAGCCTTTATTTTTAAATGATACTTCTGCTGGATATAGAATTCTAGGTTGGTAATTATTTTATTTTAGCACTTTAAAGATATTTTTGTCTTTTGGCTTCTACTCTGAGACATCAGCTATAATTCTTTCTGTTATTCCTTTCAAAGTAATAGTTTTCCCTCTCTATGGCTGATTTTTTCATTATCTCTTTGTTTTTATTTTTTTCACTTGTTTGATCAATACATACATCTTTGCAAGTAACTTGTTTTCTTAAATTTGTCAATAGTTTTGGGATATTCTCACCAATTAACTTTTCAATATTGTTTCTTCCCCCCTCCTTTTCTTTTTTTGGAACTCCAAATATCCATATTAAATTACATCACTTTTTTGCTGAGTGTCTTTTACATGCTTTCTTTACTCTTCCATCTTTTTTTCCTATGTGCATAAGATCGGACATTTTCTCTTGACCTTTCTTCCAATTCATAATTACTCTCTTTAGTTGCAACTAATCAGATGTTAAATTTCTTTTGAGTTGTAAAATATTAGTCTTACTTTTCAATTGTACATTCTTATTTGATTTTTAAAAATCTTCCATTGCTTTTTCCAAACCCTCCATCATGTTTTTTTTAATTCCTTTTGTATCTTACCAGCTTTACTTTAAAGTCCATGTCTGGTAATGCCATTATCTGAAAATTCCTGTGGGTTTTTTTCCATTAATATTTTTTTATTTGGTTTTAATTAAATCTTTTCTTTTCATTTAGAGCCTAGTAAAGTGTTTGATAGATATATTACTACCTTTAGGGCTCTGGATGATAGTGAATTCCTCCAGAGGGGATTAACTTTTGTTTTTGGCCATCTATCTCAGATCACATTACTCTAGTCTGCTCTGTTTCCTTATTAGTCCTACTGCTAAGCTGTAGCCATCTGTATACAAATCAAAAGTTTCTGCTGTGTTTGGCAAAATGCTTTTTTGGTGAGTCTTGAACTCTCACTTTTGTTACCCAGCTCCATTTTCCCAAATTTCTGCTCATCTTTTTAAACTGTCAGCTTCAGCTTTAAGAAACAGTAATTTCTTTGCCTTGAGGGGGTAGTAGAGGCAAGTTCTGGAACAAACTCACTGGTTTTCCTTTCTCTTGAAGCTCAGCCCTAAAATCCTTCTCTGCCTTGATGTCTTTCTGATGTCATTACTTAGAATATATTAAATATATTTTATCTAGCTTTTCTATTAGGTTGGCTGATGGAACGGATGTCCTTTTGTTCTAAATTTCTGAATTTAAAGAAATACTCTTTAGATATTATTATAGGTAAATACATGACTTGGATGTACTCCATTGATTATTGCAATCAAGAGTCCAGTGCCTACAAGGGGCAGGCAATATGAGAAGCATTCTTTACTTAAAGGAACTTGAAACACTCACTGTTATTTTCTCTATGTTTGACCTGTTATCCAATTGGACTAAGCAAAATATGAATTAATACTTCCCTCCCTCTAGCATCTCAATATATTCCTTCTCCTCTCCTACCTCTTCTTGAGATTTTTCAGGATGAAAGGGAAGAGGTACAGGGAAAAAAAGAAAAGAATAATCAAGTGTTTCAAAGCATTCAATCAAATATAGTAATAGTCTCACATATAAACATTCTGATTGTTAAAACATCCTATATATTGCATATTAGATTCTTTTAAATAATGGCTTCTTTTAGCCTTTGGGTAATATTTACTGACCTGGCCACTATTTTCCTTTGAGGAAAAGAAAAAGTTAATAGATACCGTGTTCTTTTTGTTTGCTTGTTTGTTTCATATGTATCTATCTACCTATCTATAGCTATCTGTCATCTTTCTGTCTGTCTAGTCTGCATATGATTCACCAAATATACACTCTGACCTAAATCGCTGTGCTGATACACAATCCCCGTTACCAATGTATACTTTCCAAGTAACTCAGATTCACCATATCAAAAATGGAATCATATATACTCCTAAAATTCTTGTTCATGCACCCTTATGTCTAGCCACATGAACAGCCTCATATTAAACCCACTCTTCAAGCAAGTATTCACTCCCATTCTCATCCTCAAGTGAAATCCTCTCCCTTAGTGTCAGTGAATCACCCTTCTTCTTATCATCTCTCCTATCACTTCCTTAGATCATGCCTCAAAAATGTCTTACTTTGAACTTTATCTGTTCAAATATATTCTTACAAATTGGCCAGAAAGATCGCCATAAAATTTTTCTGCCATCTTTTTGTTTGTTTCTTTGTTTGTAAAATTTGTAATATTTAAGGTGTAAAGATCTTAGTGTTTTATTAAATCTTCCTTTATTTGCAGCTTTGTCTCTGTCTATCCCAGCCCCTGAGTTGTATTGTAAACAACTGTCCTATTGAATACCTGCAGATACAAAAATGCACGATGATCTTTTTCACATCCAAGTCTGTATCTGTTCCTGTAACTAATTTATCTTCCTAGGCAGAATTCAGTTTCAGGCTGTCAAGCAAGACATCCCTTCTCTTTTTAAAAATTTGTCTCCCTATTTCTTTTCTTTATTATTTATTTATTTTAGTTTAATGGCTATTAACTATTTCAAGGTCTGTGCCTGGTACTGGAGATTTAAATCAAGCTCTATGATTTCCTCCTCCTGCTATCATGGAATTCTTGGCTTGATGGAGGAGTCAGTATCATCATTTAGTGGATCAAATAGAGCATTCATTGTATAAACATGATGCAACAGATGGACAGAAATAGTGTTTCTAATCCCACTATGGGAAAATTGGATAACAAATCCTGTAGGATGTGGTCGTTGCCTGAACTGATTAAATGGATGAGTAGGAGTAAGACAGATAGTAACTATGTGGAGCAGCATTCCATGTAGAGAACACAGCATGATGAAAGCCAAAGGTCAAGAAGATGTTGGATACATGATTACAAGCTATTTAATTTATTATACCACAGTGTCTATATGCAGTAGGAAATGACAGGATACAAGCCAGCAGATTTAAGGAAAACTCATATGATTGTGAAGTTTGTATTAAGAAACTCTGGGTCTGTGGTGTTAATAATGGTAGGGAAACAAACAGTTTTGTAAAAAGAGGTTTCATCTGGTCCATTGTCAGATTTGCAGTTTAGATAGCAGTATGATGGATAAATTTAGAAAACATAAAATAATGATACACTAATGTCTAATTTGTAGGGGGAAAAAGATATAAATAAAATACTAGAAAAATATAACATATCTTTCATGGAATGACTGAATGATTTAAAGCATAAAAAAATTGGGGGAATGTTAGAGAAAATGATTAACTCTAGAATTTGTGTTATGTTAAATTTTAAGGTTAACCATAAAAATAATTGAAGTGGAATTCATATACTCCAAACCATTAAGTTATGTAGATTATTAAAAATCATCCTCATTGATTAAAAATGCAAATGCATAGAAAATAATTATATGCAAATGCATGGAAAGTAATGATTAATCTATGACTTAAGTAATACAATGCATAAAGGCATAAATTCTAACAAGTGCAACAAAACATGGTGGTAGAGAGTTATAGGAGCAGTGTTTGTGTGTGCTGTTAAAGTTAATTTGGTATCAAATCAAATGTAATTGTTACAGATTTAGGATGTTTAATTTAAGCCCTGTTAACCACAAAGAAAGTATTGGAAAATTATATACAAAAGGAAATTTGAAAGGAATAAAAACAGTACCCTATAAAAAAATCAAGTAAGTATGAAAGTAGGCATTAACAGAAGAAGTGAGGCACAAAAAGGTATAAGACTTACAAAGACCAAAAAATAAATCTTGCATTATCAGTAGTTATTTTAAATGTAAATGAATTAAACTCTCCAGTCAAAAGGCAGATAGTAGCAGAATGGTGAAAAAAGCATGACCCAACTAAATGTAGATTATAAGAGACTCACCTTAAATTCAAAGACACAAATAGGTTGAAAATAAGAGAATGGAAAAAAAGAATTCCATGTAAACAGTAACCAAAGCATAGCTGGGTTAGTTATACCAATATAAGATAAAATAGACTTTAAGTCAAAAAACTGTTACAAGGGACAAAGGAGAACACTTTATTGATAAAGGAGTCAATTTAACAAGAAGGCATA